>NC_139080.1:14340142-15540142 GCF_965140915.1 Aythya marila
AAAGTATAGGAGACCAATTTCTCATTAGCACAAAAATAGACGATAAGTCCTTATCCTACTTTTTGTTTCATCTCATACCAGAGAACTCCTATGGTTTTATTTTGGTTTTCATTTTGGAAATATGCAAATTATCTGATTTTTTTTTCATACCTTCAAAGATGTTTATCTTTCTGTAGTTTTGTTGTTGTTGTTTGTTTTGTTTTGTTTTGTTTTACCTGCAGCCTAATCATTATCTAACATTGGCAAGATCAGAAATACTTTAAGTACAAGGAAACATGCAAAATCAACAAAGAAAAAAAAATCCTAGGTAACAGCCAAACAAAATTATTGATTAGTTAAATATCAGGGTTTCCTTATGTGTATGTGCAACATAGCTCCTTATCCACACCCAGTGTGACAAGACAGAAGCAAATCAAGGCACAATTTACAGCTCACTTTCCAGAGCAATGCTGCAGAATCTTTCGGACTTGGTAGATGTAAGTGGAAAGATAGCACAAGCAGATGGATGCTAAGAAAGGATTTCTTTTTAAGACTTATAACTAACTAAAGCATATATATTTGGATTGGATCATATGTATCCAGGTGTAGATGACAAGAAAACATTGTGAACTTCCAACTACAATGATAGCTTGCCAGAATCTAAATGAAGAGTGATATTTATTATATGCATAGTGCATTAAGGTACTGGATGAAATCACACTCACCTGTGATTGTTTCTCTCACAAGACAGTAGCTGGGTAACAGCAGGCCAACAACAAGCATGGAAAAATCCCAGGTTTACATAGCAAGTCACTATGATTTGTTTTGTGTTGTATCTGAAACAGATTTGTTATGAGATTAATCAGTTGCTGTCTTGGCTAACATGCTGTGAAACAGCAGATCAGCCTTATGGCCTGAAAGCCTCCTAAATACATATATGTAAAGTTGTAATTCTTTCTGTCTTGTGATTCTGAAAATTGGATTTTCTGTGTCCAGAGCATTAGGTTCCTGTTTATCAGGGAGTGCAGTGAATGTACTTTTCTGGCAGCACTGTTCCCAACAATGGTTCAGTGTCTAGAGGAGTGGCACTAGCAGAGTTCCTCTGTGCTGCCCAGACTCTGCAGGCAGCTGAGAAGCTCGTGCCAGAGCAAAGAAGGATGCTCTGGGGGTTGATACATTGCAGTTATTCATAAGCAAAAACCTACATGGGAAAGGGAAGTTATTGTATGTAAGGACACTGCAACCCAACACAAAGCCAGCAGAGCAGTAAGGTTATAATGCTATATGCCAGATTCAGAAGTAAAATTCTAGAGTAGACAAAAGCCTTGCAAAGTGCCATTTTGATTCAGTCATGGCTATGCACAGGAACATACTCAAAAACAATAAGAAAGGAAGGGGAAGGGGAAGGGGAAGGGGAAGGGGAAGGGGAAGGGGAAGGGAAGGGGAAGGGGAAGGGGAAGGGGAAGGGGAAGGGGAAGGGGAAGGGGAAGGGGAAGGGGAAGGGGAAGGGGAAGGGGAAGGGGAAGGGGAAGGGGAAGGGGAGGGGGAGGGGGAGGGGGAGGGGGAGGGGGAAGGGAAGGGGGAAGGGGAGGGGGGGAGGGGGAGGGGAGGGGGAGAGGGAAGAAAAGAAAATTAAAAAGAAAAGAAAAGAAAAAAAAGGAAAGGAAAGGAAAGGAAAGGAAAGGAAAGGAAAGGAAAGGAAAGGAAAGGAAAGGAAAGGAAAGGAAAGGAAAGGAAAGGAAAGGAAAGGAAAGGAAAGGAAAGGAAAGGAAAGGAAAGGAAAGGAAAGGAAAGGAAAGGAAAGGAAAGGAAAGGAAAGGAAAGGAAAGGAAAGGAAAGGAAAGGAAAGGAAAGGAAAGGAAAGGAAAGGAAAGGAAAGGAAAGGAAAGGAAAGGAAAGGAAAGGAAAGGAAAGGAAAGGAAAGGAAAGGAAAGGAAAGGAAAAAGAGGAAGAATGCCCACAGAGAAATCTAAAACCCAGCTGATGTCCAGGATTTTAAGTCTACAAGTGCAAGTCCTTCCTCTACAAACTAAATGATTATTAAACTTCATTCTTTAACAGAAAATTCTTTACACCCATCCTATTCCTATTCCAGCTTGTTGTGAAATGCCCATCAACCTGATGGGAATAGTATCAAGTTCCTAACTGTCATTCTATATGACTTTCAACAAAGCTCATAACCAATTTGATTGAGGCCAATTAAAGCTGAATATTCTGTTTTCAGGACCTTGAAGAGAGAGCTTGCTGGTTTTCAGGGATAATCTAGTTATCTAGGAGGACATTACTAATGAAAAACTTATGGTAAATGCATGACAACATGGTGGACTGATATATTACTTTTTTATTTGCTGCATCTGGAATTAGTAACATGGCATAAACATGTTTTTAATTTTAAATTATACTTTAGTTAAGCACAGGGAGGAAAGGTCAAATGATCGTACAACACAAATATGAGCAGCCCTTTTACTGTGTGCTTTCTTGTGTGCAAATAATGGAAACAAACATTGTTTCAGACCAACTGCACTTGGAAGTGTCTGCTCTTGGGAATACAGTTATACTTTTAACAGCTCTGTTAGCAGATCTAAGTTTCTGAATTGCGGCCACTGATAAAAATGGAGGACAACAAACATCTGTATTTCATTATGATTAGCACAAAAACATGCGTGATTCCTTTTTTTTAGTCTCTCAAAGCACCCCATAATTGTGGCCAATGTCTAGTAAGATTACTATTTTTTTGCACAATGCTCTTTATGTATGAAATGAAAACAAAGAATGAATGAAAAAATGGCATTTACATAAGTATAGTATATAGCATATATAGAAAAGACTGTCTACCCACATAGTGAAAAATAACAATATTTCTATCACATAACCCTACAAATAAACTAAAATAGCAATTTAGCAGTAAATCTTTAATCTGTATAGTTCATCCCTTTCCATTTTCTCACTGGTTACATGGATGTTTGAAATACTGAGTTTCTGCCTCATGAACAGAGAGGTTCAACATTTATTTGCAAATACTTAGATTCAAATGACTCACTCTGATTAGCAAGATGAGGATTGTAAATCAGAATAACTCATGTGTTGCTAACATGGCATGGCTGTATACAGTAATAGAAATCCGCAGAGAGAACTTTTCCATTAATTCGGTGCCCTGTAATTTCCATTAATTCATTACTTTTTAATGTTTTTTGCATACAGTCAGGAAAGCAAGAAAAAGGCGAGGCAGAGTGGGAGGAAGTATGCATGTCCAATTTCATACACACCAAGAAAGTAAACAGTAGTTTGGAAAGCATATGTCACTCTTCATTGAGCAGTGCCATCTTTAATGTCCTCTCAAGTTTTGGAATTTCTGACACTTTGCAATTATTTGATGATTGACAGGAACGCTTTTATTTCAGGACTCTATTAAAATGCCTTGCCCTTTCCATTTTATCTGCTCCTTCTTCAGCAATTTCCTACATCACGCGGGCTCTCCTGCCAGCCAAGGAATGAACATGGCTTCACACCAAACTCATCATCAAAATTCCTGAGTCACCCTGAAGGGTGGCTGCAGGGCAGGTCAAAGTTGTCCCTCTCTCAGGCGGCTGTGAGCTGCCATCGCCTTCTCCTAGAGGCTGACAAGATCTCATTTTCTAAAAGAGGAACACGTGTCCTCTGACTGCAGCATCATTTTTGCATCATCTCCAAAAACACTAACATTTTCTGGTTCAGAAACAATTATGATTTCCCTCTAACAGAATTGTGAAAAAAATAATAAAAATAAATAAATAAATAAACAGGACCCTCCAAATTCAAGTAGGAAAGTATGGATTCCTGAAGAATCTGGACTGGTTCCTAAGCTTCTGCTAATATTATTCCAAAATACATCTGCTTCTAGTTTTACATTTCTTCAGACACTAAAGATAAAATTAGAATACGGAGATTTTGGTGTTAAAGTCATAAGCACAGATGTGCTGAAACTGCCACAGCCCTTTTAATGGTCATGCTTCAGAGAGAGACTTTGGGAGTAACTGGTAGAGATCAGTTTCCTGCTGTGAGCAAAATTTGAGGTTTTGAACTTTCAGTACATCAGAAGACAGTGCCAGCCACTGAATAATGCTGCTAAGTTTCTTAGCAGAGCTTCTAAAATTGTCACAGTAATTATTTTCAAGGTGTTTTCCAAATGTACCACTTTGGGAATCTGTTTCTCTGAACCAGTTTCTGGGAAGGTCTTGCATAAATTCCAGGTACAAGCAGTAAAAACTTAAAAAAAAAAAAAAAAAAAAAAAAAAAAAATCCCTAAAATGTGCTGAGGTAAGCATTTTACTAGTTTTCCCTCTTTCTACAAATACAGCAAGTGGATCACACCATATTATTGCGCCATATAGTCTACCATTCCAGGACTTTCTCAAATCTCTTATATGACCTTAAAATGTTACATAAGATAACACTTTTTGAAGTCATCGGTTCAAAGTTGCTAGTTATAAGGAATTTTCCCATGCCTTCAACTGTTCTCTGAAAACCTAGTTTTCATAAATGAAACAGCTAAAAAACAAAGTCAGAGACCACTTTTGAAAAATATGTGTTGTAACCTATGGGCCATTACTGTCTGGTCTGTGAATATGCAAAGCAATATGAGATTTTAATCAGTCGGCTGGAACTTGGCTTTCCAACATGGAAGGACAGTTCAGACTCCAACAGAAAGTCCTTCTCAAGGTAATGTAAAATATCTCCATTGAACTGCAATTGCAAAATTCCCAGATTTCCAGAAATCAGTTATGTTTCAGTTCTACCTTTCTGAAATGTTCAAAGCTTCTGAATACTTGGTAGTGCAAATTCCTTGACCAGCTCCAAGACTGCTGAAATGCTAAGAAATCGTGAACTTGGAATTTCTAAGCTATGGGACAATCCTGTTAAAGAAAAAAGAACCTGGAGTAGAAACAGTATGACCACACCAGTTTTTTTCCAAAATATGGCAATAAACAAGTTAAGTTTGGAGACTGCCTGTTTTTTATTGGAGCTCTGTGAATTCCGAACACATTCCCAAAAAATGTTTCCATTTAGACAAGTAGATAAATTGCAAGGGAAAGAAAAATTAAAAGCTTCCCAATGCAAAAATCCCCATTTTTTCTTCTTTTTTTTTTTTTTTTTAAACATACTTTTGATTCATCTTTCAAAAATTAAATCTCTTAAATTCGAAAAACTACAAAAGACCAACCAGTAAACTACCATGTGGTGATTGTCTTCAAGAACTATCCCAATTCAAAGAAGAAACTAATTCACATTATAAAGGCTCACTTATCTCTCAATACAAGGAGAAAACTGTGAGGAAGTCTGCCAAAGTATTTATTAATATGTCATATTAAAAAAAAAAAATACTAAATTTTTCTACCATATTCCCACACAGTGTATGACCCAGAGTTCTTGATCTTACATTGCACACAGTAATGAAAAACTAGTAAGAAAGAGAAGAAGGTGGAAAAACAGGAGACAGGAATTTTTCTCCTGTGATTGAGACCATAGCCTGCAATCAGTTGCATCTCTTGAACAAAAGGCAAGATCCACAGACCGTCTTAAAGTTTGTGGTATAGCCCATACTAAATATAGTCAAGCTATGTAAAGTGCAGCAGTGAGGTTCTTTGGCACTTTTTCAGGAGCTGTGCAGAGCAAAGGCCAGCTACTTTTAGTTCAAAGCAATATGACTCATTTATCACTAAAAGACCCAATAAACAGATACAAGAGCATGAAAAAACCTGTAGGGACTGAAAATGTTACTGGAATCACCAAAGTATCCTGAAAAGATGAAGAGAGCAATCAGAACTTCTTCAGCACTAAATCTGGTTTTCAAGGTTGAATCTTGTCTTAAGAGGTAAGTGTAATGGACTCAGGTTCTGCTGAGCAAAGGTGTTATTTTGCCAGTGAAATACCATATGTGGAGTCAAAGCCTAAGGTGAATAAATGAGCCAGGTTTCACTTACAGAAATATCTCCATGGCAAAGGGACTTTACTGAGGAGTCCTCCCTAACCTTACCCTATCACGTGTTGATCCAGCATCTTCTTGCTGATAAGCATCTCAAGAATTCATAGCCAGAGCCTCATTCCTTCACTGTGTGGAACTGTAGAACAGCTATGACCTTTCTTTTGAAACAAGATTGTTTGCAGGTACTTTTCCTTCACGTCCTGAAAGTGGACAGCTAAATTAATGTGCTCCTACACTAAAATCCTGCAGTAAGGGCTCAGTACAGGGATATTTGTCCAATTTAAACACACAAAGAAACAAAACAAACAAACAAACAGCATTGTGTAACAATATTGGGAAAAAAAAAAAAAATATATATATATATATATTAAAGTTAAATGGTGGATATTTGCAAACTTTTATACATATATAATGAAGTGTAATAGCTGATCCCTTTCCTAGGACAATATTGTTCTTCTCACATGTCCACAGAAGAAAAACTACCAGAAAACTACAGCCAGAAAAGGAGACTTTTGACACCCCTGCAAGTGATATCATAAATCAGTCAAGGCAAGAGGGACATTAGCACTGACTTTTCTTTCAGTTGTGTTTGTTTTGCCCTTTAAGATGGATAAGTGAACAAAGCAGATGAACTAAGCTTTCAAAAATGGAACTGAAGGAGCAGCTTAATGAACAGTGCTGCAGTGACACAGACTTCTAACCCAGTACCACAACAGATAGAAGGTCTGTGCCTTTCATAATCCCATGCCCAAAAGTTCCTGATTGGGAAGGTCTTGATTTATTCCTTTTGAATTACTGTATTTCCCTTTAAAATAACTGTAGAGTGTACCAAAAGCAACTGTTTTGGAGCCAAGCCCATTTCTGAGGGCTCCTGCCCCAGAAGTGTCCCTGGGGGTGTGAGTGATGCTGTGGACTATTACAAGAATGTATGCACTGAGGAGGAGTGTGATTCTAGGGAGCCTGGCTTTCAAATTTTTTGCTGCATACTTGGACAAGTAATGACTGCCACTTCTCTTTCTGCCTGTTACATTTCTCTTTCTTGGGTCCACATTATCTGTGCACAAGCAGATGCTCCTGCAGTCACTGGAAACTTCTCTTACAGCATCTGTCCCCAACAGCGTCATAAGTGGGATGTTGTTTTTATTGTTTACCACATCTCTATTTCTGATCTCTCCTTTTTCAGTTAAAGTGTGTACATGTGTTTATGAACTGCTTGTTGTAAAGATAAGGGAATGTGGGATGCTGGCCAATCTCTTTGTCCATTACTTCTCTGTTTTTGTTTTGTTGCTGTTATTTGTTTGTTTTGTTTCATGATGCTCTTTTGTGCTGCTTTTCGCAGTCTCCTGTTTTTGCCTTTCCCCCCCACCCCCATTTCCTTCCTTCTATGGCAATGAGCAGTGATTGCTTCGCCATGCATGCCAGTCAGGCCTTGCAAGCTTTGCCCCCACTGTTCAGTAAGAAATCTGCTTTTAAAAAAATAGGAGAGAGAGAAATAAATATTCAGTATCTAAAAGCAGCTCATATTAAGCCACGCAGATACTATGCCCCATGCTGTAACATTTACTTAACGAGGAGTTTAGCCTAGACTGAATCAGAGATGCACATTTTGAGGGTTATTATTCCCTGGCACTAAAGCAGCCATTTCAGATGAAGAGAAACACTACCTGCATTCTCCTCTTACTTTAAGCTTGAGCAGCATTTCTTTGCATTTTACAGGTGAGTTTCAGGATGCAATTAACCCCCAGGACCTAAATACATCTGTGTAACTGTATATATATGTATATATATATGTATATATATATGTATATAGTATATACATGTACATGTACATGTATATGTATATGTATATACAAGGGTGGTTATAAAAAAGATGGAATGCAACTCTTTGGTCAATCAGATAATGACAGGACAAGGGGAAATGGTTTTAACCTAAAAGAGGGGAGATTTAAGTTATGTGTTAGGAGGAAGTTTTTCACTCAAAGGGTAGTGAGGCACTGGGAAAAGTTGCCCAGAGACACTGTGGATGCCCCATCCCGGGAGGTGTTCAAGGCCAGGTTGGACAAGACCCTGGGCAAACTGGTCTAGTGGAAGGTGTCCCTACCCATAGGGAATTATATGGTATTTAAGGTCATTTGCAACCCAAGTCATTCTATAATTCATTCTATTCTATGATTCTACTATCTATGTAGTAATTCAAGAAGTGGTCCTCATACTGATGGTGGAGTAGGTCATATCTCTGCACTAGCAAATACAAATGCTTCAACTTTGTTGCAAGAAAGTATAAAAGGCATTATTCTGCTATCAGCTTGGTATTATTGACAATTCCTTTCTTTCTGAGATATGGTTTTCACTCACCAAAGTCATTAGGAGTCTCGTGCGTTAAACGGATTTTGCACGAGGCCCAAATTAAGTCTTCAGCTTCTTTTGTGATTAAGATGAGCAATGTAAATCCATTTGTTTCTGTTGTAATACCATAATATATTTGCTTTTTTAATTCAGACATGGAGATGAATATTGCAATGATTTTTTCACAAGCTTAAAATCCACCTCCACAAAGTATTAAGATTATGGTTTGGAGGTTTTTTTCTTTTTTTTTTCTTTTTTTTTTTTTTGTGTAGACAGTAACTTAATGTAGAGATACTGAGAAGCTACAGAAAGTCAAGAATATTGATGGGAAGTACATAAACATTTGGGTTGTACAAAAGAAAATCATAGGTTTTATTTTCTCAAAAGAGTAATTTTATTTTCAGACTTTTTGGAAAAAAAAAAAAATGTTTTCTTTTCTTTTGTTTTTAAGTTGCCCATAAACACTTTGGATGTTTTACATGACCGCTAAAGACACTTTTCCAAGAAAAGGTGTCTGGGTGTCACAGTAATGAGTTTTCACACTAGAGAAATCAGTACCATGTGTTGCAATGCTTCCCTCTATGCTTTCTTTGGTTTGTTACATTTTTGATATTGTTGTGTGCTTTGGCTTGTAGTAAAAACAGATTTTAAACCATTTTCTTAAATCAGCCTTGATAATTTTTAAGCTTGTGCTAAAGGCTTACCTTGGATTTTGGTAAATACAGCAAGTTCAAAGGCAGTGTTCTCAGTGAGTAAACAGTTGGATAAGTAAATGCAAGTGTGTATGGATTTGGATAAATGCTACAAAATACATCTAAAATGTCAAAGTCTGCACAGCAAGAACATAAGCCAGGAATCCATGGGGGGCTTATGGTACCATTCAAGTACTGAGACCTGACACTGGATCAGTCCTAGCTCTGCTCTGAGGTGGGGAATGGGAATCTCAAAGTTTCATGGAAAGCAACATCAGCTCCATGCCACCACTCTGCCATGGAAACCATCCACAAATAATCATCTTGGGAAGAGACATGCAAATCTGGCCTTTCAAAGCCCTCTGCTGTGACAACACAGAACAGAAGGTTACTGTGATGCCATTCTGGTTAAAGGAATATTAATAATATGTGACTCAGCATAAAGGTTAACATATTTGGAAGGAGGGTAAGAAAACAGCTTTAACTGATTTTATTTTTCCCTTACTGCCCACAAAAACAAATGAATTTTCAAAGCACATATCAAGGAACTATCTGAAGATGTTTCATGTGGTGATGCCATTTGTTGTGATTTGAGTTTCAGCAGGCTACATTCAGGTACTTGAAATGAAGATGCATTCTGGCTGATTTTTTTTTTGTATTCAAGCACATGTATCACTTGGAGTTATTTTCCTTCCTTTGTTAGGAAACGAGAATTTCAGTAACACCATGACTGCTTTCACATTTATTGCCTATACAGGGAATTGAAAGCTTGGCTGATTTCATACAGTGGACAGAGTTGAGACCTGGCCAAGATGGAGCTCACAACAGGCCCGAGTAGACCCTATAAATACAGAATGGGTGAGAGGAGGTAAACTAAGGACACAATGTTTCTACTACTCCCTATGACTCCTAGTTACTGGAGCAGGGCTAGTCCATACTTGCTTGGTTAATCTGGCTGAGGCCTGGAGAAGTACTGTTGGTTGCTTGAAGATTTCTATTTTTTATTCCCAGGATATTGAGTGGCTGCTGACAAACAAAGCATGGGCCAACGTGTCTTCTCTCTTTTCAGGCTCAGCCATGACCGTCAAGCAAGGATTCTCAGAAGAAAGCTCCATGGTTTGGGTGCAGATTTGAGCACTGTGCTCCTGTTTCTCTTTCTGGTTGCTTTTTGCTCTGTACAGAAGAACTTGTATCTTCTTGTCCCTAAATAGAGCTAGAGAGCCCTTGGGACTCATTTTGTGAGGGACTCTACTTCTGTGTTGTCACACAATCCTGTACAAAATAAAATGCATTTAAAATAAAATAAAATAAAATAAAATAAAATAAAATAAAATAAAATAAAATAAAATAAAATAAAATAAAATAAAATAAAATAAAATAAAATAAAATAAAATAAAACAAAACAAAACAAAACAAAATAAAATAAAATAAAATAAAATAAAATAAAATAAAATAAAATAAAATAAAATAAAATAAAAATAAAAATAAAAGCTTCCAATTCCTTCTGCTTGCAGACTTAGTCCAAACCATATCATATCAAAGACCTGTGGTTGCTGTTTTATCTGCCAGAGGTACTTGGTATTAATTATGTTTAAATGTTTAATTAAAAAGAAGAAAACTACTTTCAGTCTCTGCAGATTGAGTCTTCCAGCCACCCCTGCCCTCAATGATGAGGAGAAGCCGAGGTTATTTCCCAGCACTGCCAGCATCTGAGACACCTCAGCCCTGCCTGTAACCTGGGCTTTTCATCATCCTAGTTAGGTGATGTTCATATCCTGAAGTTTTGCTTCAGAGGTAGATTGAGTAACCCCACAAGACCTGACACAGAGCTGGGCAGAATTATCTGAATCAACTCTACATAATTGTGCTCAGATGTGGTAGCATGGTAGATATTTTTATTTGAAGATTTATCTGATTGCCCTAGACTTCTGTTACTTGTCCTGCTCAGTTTCTCCATTGTCTCAAAATCCTCCGGAAGATATGGGCAGGGATGCTGCCTACTAGATCAAGTTGCCCTAGGATCAAGGTCAATGTCTCTGAAATCTTTTGCTCAAGGTCCCCATGGATTCCTTAACAATTCTGGATTTGTCACCACAACAATTGAGGCCAGCAACATGTTGAAAATCTGGCTTTCTACCTCAATACCTAAATGGAAGTTCTTCTGGGTTGCCTCTGTCAGCAGCACAGCTGTCTCCCTGAGCCATTCAAGTGCAAAACAATCCACTGTGTCTGCATTCACAGAATCACAGAATCATCCAAGTTGGAAGGGACCTCCAAGATCCCCAAGCCCAACGTCTGACTTAACGCTAAAGAGTCCTCCACTAAACCTTATCACTAAGCTCTACATCTAAACATCTTTTAAAGACCTCCAGGGACGGTGACTGAACCACTTCCCTGGGCAGCCTATTCTAATGCCTAACAACCCTTTCAATAAAGTTCCTCCTAATATCCAACCTAAACCTCCCCTGGTGCAACTTCAGCCCATTCTCTCTTCTCCTGTCAACAGGCACGTGGGAGAATAGACCAATCCCCACCTCTCTACAGCCTTTTTTAATGTACTTATAAAGAGTGATAAGGTCGCCCCTGAGCCTCCTCTTCTCCAGGATGAACAATCCCAGCTCCCTCAGCCTCTCCTCACAGGACTTGTTCTCCAGACTCCTCAGCAGCTTCATTGCCCTTCTCTGGACTCTTTCAAACTCCTCTATGTCCTTGTTGTAGTGAGGGACCCAAAACTGAACACAGTACTCAAGGTGCGGCCTCACCAGAGCTGAGTACATGGGGACAATCACTTCTCTAGACCTGCTGGCCACACTGCTTCCTATACAAGCCAGGATGCTGTTGGCCTTCTTGGCCACCTGAGCACACTGCTGGCTCATATTCAGCCAACTATCAACCAATACTCCCAGGTCCCTCTCTGCCAGGCAGCTTTCTAATCACTCATCTCCCAGCCTGTAGCGCTGCTTGGGGTTGTTGTGCCAAAGGTGCAGGACCCAGCACGTGGCCTTGTTGAACTTCATACAGTTGGCCTCAGCCCATCAGTCCAGTATATCCAGATCCTTCTGCAGAGCCTTCCTACCCTCGAGCAGATCGACACACGCACCTAACTTGGTGTCATCTGCAAACTTACTGAGGGTGCACTCGATCCCCTCATCCAGATCGTTGATTAAGATATTGAAGAGAACTGTCCCTAGTATTGAGCCCTGGGGGACTCCACTAGTGACCTCCCTCCAACTGGACTTAACACCATTCATTATGACTCTTTGGGCCAGGCTACCCAGCCAGTTTCTAACCCAATGAAGCATACGCCAGTCCAAGCCATGAGCAGCCAGTTTCTTGAGGAGAATTCTGTGGGAAGTGGTGTCAAAAGCCTTACTGAAGTCAAGGTAGACCACATCCACAGCCTTTCCCTCATCCACTAAGTGCGTCGCTTTGTCATAGAAGGAGATCAGGTACGTCAAGCAGGACCTGCCTTTCATAAACCCATGTTGACTGGGCCTGATCGCCTGGTTGCCCTGCAAGTGCCGTGTGATGACCCTCAAGGTAATCTACTCCATGAGCTTCCCTGGCACTGAGGTCAAACTGACAGGCCTGTAGTTCCCCGGGTCTACCCTCCGGCCCTTCTTGTAGATGGGTGTCATGTTTGCTAGCCGCTAGTTGACTGGGACCTCCCCTGATAGCCAGAACTGTTGATAAATGATGAAAAGCAGCTTGGCCAGCTCTTCCACCAGCTCTCTCAGCACCCTCAGGTGGATCCCATCCGGCCCCATCGACTTGCATACATCTAAGTGCTGTAGCAGGTCACCAACCATTTCCTTGTGGATTGTGAGGGCCACATCCTTCTCCTATCTCCTTTCACTAGCTCAGGGTACTGGGTATGTAGGGAACAACTGGTTTTGCTGCTAAAGACTGAGGCAAAGAATTGCATGAAAACAATTGGCAACCTGTTTGTCTTCTGCCCACACTCAAAATAATACATGGAACATTTGAAAGCATTCAATAAAACTTGAAATAATAAATGATAGTTTACCATAAATAAAATATTCATATATCAGTGTAGCATTCAGTTTCTATCAAAGAAGAAACTACAATGCACATCTTTAGTCTGAGAAAAAAAATAAATAAATAAATAAAATAAAATAAAATAAAATACAATAAAATAAAATACAATAAAATAAAATAAAAAAGTACTTCAAAGGACTTTTACTTTCTGAACAACAGTAACACTGTAGCATTGTCAAACATGAAAAATTAGGAATAGCTTGATATGCTGTGTTGGACCATATCTTAATAATATCTTCTAAAACACTCCATATAGTTTTTTTCATGGCATGTTCAAGAAACAGATGTACCTAGAATCAATTTGCACTGAGGGCCAAAGATTAAAAAAATAAATTAATTCTGGGATTTCTTTCCTCCATTGCACTAACAGCAGTGACCTTTGGGACATTTCACAGAGGCCATCTTTTGTTTTGCATGTTTGCTTTTCCTTGACTCTTTTTATAACTTCTTGCCGGTTATGTTTTTTCTGTTTACACATGGAGGTGTAAGTGCAGGGGAGGCTGCCTACATTGATGACAGCCAACATGAATTAGAGACCTGAGCAGCAGTCACTATTTCCAAGCAGTCTTCACACACATTTCTTCTGGTTTCCTTAAGGAAAGGTGTGAAGGGAGTTCTTGTGTGAATTTATAGCATCCAACAAAGGCACATTTGTGTACCCTTCACAGAGAGGCACTTTCTGCCAAAAAAGCACCCTCTTAAATCCAATTTCTGAGCCAGTGGAGGAAGCAATGTTTTTGTCTTTCAAACAGATTCTTTTTAACATAATAGTTATCTCCACAAGAGAGAAATGTAGCATATCACACCACGAGCAAAAATGGCTTCCATTTGTTTTTATTTTGCCTGTTATAGTATTGTTAATAGTATTGTTAAAGTATTGGTAATAATGTATTAACAATTCCATCAGCCAGATTTACTATTTATTTATTTATTTATTTCCCAGTGATGGTGAAGTTCACAAAAATAAGCTGAATTTCAGTAAGGCACAAAGGCTTGAATGATACTAGTTAAGTGGGGTAGCTGAAGAAAAGAGGTCACACAAGGACCCCTGTGCTGTGCACATGATATCTGGGAGAGGCCAAAGCTCCATCTGAGCTCTATTAATTCAATTTGTAAAGATGGTAAACATTTTTGGTGAAGCATTTCTCCTAGTGGTTAAATGTAACTCTGTTTTAAAAATACAGCTTATGGGTCAGCTAAATATGATAACTGTTTAAGGCAGTTGGTTTGCATTTTGAAAAGAATAAGCTCTCGTGGCTGTTGAACGGTAACTTGGAAGTTCAACTTATCCGGCTACACAGGTATTGATTGAGTTCCTGATATCTGCTCTAGGAGCAGTCTTTGTCTTCAAGATAAAAAGTAGTTGTGTTTGGTTTTCAATTAGCTCATACTGGAACATATCACTTGCTTTTACTCTCCACGCAAAAAAAAATATATATATTTTTTTTTTTTTAATGGATTTTTAAAGGAATTTCTTCACTAAAACAAGCAATAATGTATGCATGTTAATTTTTAATTACTATTCAGCTTTTTAGTTAGTGCAGTCAAAGTTGTTATGCAATTCCTCTAGATACTTAGTTAAATCCACAATGTCCATTTCTCTAATACAATTTAGATGGCTAGTAACAGATTTGCAGAGATATTTAAGTGCCCTAAGAGACAGGCATATACCTAACAATTTTTTCTGAGATATCTGAAAAGAATGAGGTACATAACTCCTTTTTTAAGGCATGGGCAGCCTAGATCGCAATCAAAAATAGAAATTTATAATCCCATGTTGGTTAGAGATTTTACCTAATTAGCAACTTAAAATAGATTTACACCCCACCCCCTTCTTTTAAATTTAATTGTATTTAATGTTTAATTTAGATTGATTGTTCTTGCCTGGAGATATCACAGTCCAGGTATGGAAACATAGAAACTTTGCCAGCAGAGTAACTGTATTGAATGGTGTGTAATTGTCTGGATGTTTTTCACAGCTCCAACACCAAGATTTCTAAATTGAGATGAAATACAAACAAAGTGACAAAACAGGACGCTTTCTCTAAGTGGATATTCCTTATGAAGATATTCCTCAACTAATCATGCCTTGTTTTAGTTACATTAAATACACGCTGGATTTTAATGGCATACTCTGTAGAATGACACAAAGCATGAGAGCACAGCAGAGAAAGAAGAACAGGGCAAAGCTACTTAAGGTTATACAGTAATTTATCACATTGCATGAAAAAGTTAATCCATCTCTGATAGGTAGAACAATTAAGTACATTAATTGCATGTGTGTTTTACTTTTCGTAGCTGGGTTATTTGTCTCCATTTCTATTTGGAGAGCATTAAACTTTAAGTAGATCCAGAAGGAATGTTGCTCAAACCAAACTGTGTATTCACCCAGGAAATTGGAAATCTTTGCATCAGCTCTGAGTCACATGTTCTTTAGAAGCTTGTATTTACAGCTTCTTAAGTTTCTTATTTTGCCAGTGGGATGTTATGACTGAGAGGGCTGTCTCAGTGGTCTGGAGACAATATTTGGAGTCATGTTTTTCTCACTCACAGAAGTAATAGTGAAGATGTTCGCTCCAATAATGAGAGCCAGATCTGTCTCTTCAGACTGCTTTTGTTCAGGTGATGATTTTTTTAAACTCTGACTTTGCTGAGGAGTCCCAGAGAGCTCAAAATGGTGAAGAATGGTGTTGAGCTATTCTTTTTCAGTAATGTTAATGAATTAGGAAAATAGAATGATCTAACCTTGGAAAATATAGAAGGGATTTATTATCATTCACTTACAAAATATGCTTAAGACTACATGCACCATGTTAGACTGATGTAATTGTTCTCCGTGTAACAGACAGCTGCTTTTCTGAAGTAATAAGGATAAACCAGAGAGAAACCATTGGCAGTCACTGGACTGTTGAATAAAGCATACACCTGACTCACAAGAAGTACAGATAATACAAGCTTACTGAGGAGGAGGTAAACAAACATACAAACAGAAAGTGGTGGCCATGACAGAGGATTTATGCTAACCTTCATACTGCAAAAATAAAATATTAAGAACAACAGGAAATTACAGGCAATCACAACCATAAAGAGAAGTATTTTTGTATATTATTTTTTAAACAAAATTATAAAATGTGGCTTCTTTACTTGTCTGTGAGAATATATTTTTGTGCCTATTTTATAGAAGCAAGTGGAAGACATAACGGAGTTGGCACAGGTGACATATTTGTGCTATATGTATCTGATGATACACCCATTTGCATGGCAGTGTTAGGGCTAGATGCTTCCAGAATCTTCTGTCTCTGCTTCATAGATCTTAGAGACTGGTGGGACATTACTGCTGCTCCTATGCCTGGGCTGCTAGTTGGGGAAGAGCAGATCATATATCTTGTCTTTGTACTACCCTGGCATTGGAGGATAATATGCTCCAAGAGCTACTAAAATTCAGATTCTGTCTGAGTCAAACATGCTAAGTGAGCAGCCCTGTGCATTTCCTAAAACTGTAGATCCTATGTTTCAAAGACCTTGATAAGGGGCTTCAGATTGGCTGGCTACAGGAGCATACAGCGTGACTTCTGCAAGAAGGACCTTACTAATACAGGCTAAAGGAGTATGAAGGAGTAGGAACAGAATAAAAAGTCTCAGAGAAAGAGAGTAGTTTTTATACAGTTTAGCAACAAACAATTTCTTTGGGTTTAAATTTCTTCTGCAAATGGAAAAAGACATGACTGAGATGAGAGAAAGGATGTGGACATGTCACTGTATAAGGAGATGAACTAAAGGAGCAGAACAGTTGAGGAATGAACACCTGCTGGTGGGGGGAGGATAAGGCTGAGAACAGGCAGCTGTTCACGGATAGATAGGGCTCATTTATGTGCCATATCATCATCTGTCATCTTTAAAACTGTCAACTTCATGAGAGAAGTGGATGATGGTTGGACTGAAAGTCATTCCAAAAAAATTTTGTATATATACATAATATATATATCATATTATCATATGATATAATCATATATGATATTATATATATATATAATATCATATATAAATAAATATATATATCAGACATCTAAGAGATCTGGGTAATTCAATAGCAGGAGCTCCATAATATGGGGATCATAAAAATTAGAACAGGAGTGGTTTTCCACCTGACACAATCAACTCTCCTTCAAAAACATGAAACAGTGGAATGACTGGGAGAGCTGACGATGTTTCTGAATAGAAGAATTGCAGCAGAACATGGATATTTGGTCCAGGAATCAAAGCAAGAGAAGAGTAAGGCTAGAGAAGAGCTGTCTTTGCAGCAGAATGCAGGAGTGTGCAGGAGAAGGAAAAGGAACTGGATGTTGTATTCCTCAGCAGATATATGGGACTAGGAATATTAAAGAGGAAATGACAGCTAGTACAGCTCAAAGAGAAGATAACAGGTTGCATGCTAGTGGGGTTTCTCATGCTCAGACTTATGACCAAGTCTGTTAAATATTTACATTAACAAACTCAACTGAAAAGGTAGGAGACTGCGCAGAAATAAATTATGTTCTTTACTTGAGTGACAGATGGGAGGAAGTTAATTATTTCAGGGACATGCCAGGCCTCTGAATAAAGAACATGACCAAACAATAGGCTTGTGATCAGGTGGAAATATCTGGAGAAGGGATAAACCCACAGATATGTATTTACCCCAGCATAACAATGAAATTTCAAAGTGATGCACTTACAGTAAAATATAAAAACACTCCCAGGAGTTTCCAGGTGACAAATATTATTAATTGTGTAAACTATCGGAGAGAATATGTTTATTTTGTGCTGCAGTCATCCATAACCAATAAAAACTCAAAACAGACCAGATATGGGCGATGGCTCCTAAAAGGTCAGAGGAATGCCCAGACTCTCAGTTGAAGACACTAGAGAGTCTTGTCTAATCTAATATGGAGGCCAAATTAAAATTATGAGCATCTATAAATATTTAATGATCAGAAACCCTGGATGAAAAAGAGTACTTAAGCTGTGGGACAATATTGGCACTGGAACCAAGTATGTGAAGTGGTCATGAAGAAATTTTGTCTAAAAATTCTAAATACAAGAGAGAAGTGATAGTATAAAAAATGACTTCCTGGAAGTAGTGGTAAAAAAAAAAATATTTTTTTTTTTTTAAAGTAGTAATAAAATTTTAAATTTTATTAGAATATCAGAACAACCTTGATGGGTTGCTTTTTAGGAGCTGTTATAAATCTTCTACTGTCTGTCTGGAATTTTCTCTTTTCATCTTAATGGTATCTTCGAACCCCCATTCAAAACTCGACATCACCTCCAACCTACATTCCTATTTTTCAACTCTCCTTCAGTGGGATATACCACTTACCACATGCCTAGATAATTTCCATCAAGTGACTCTTCAGCCAGGCTTCCATAGCCAAACTTTTTATTTGTATCCTCTTTCCTTTGGCAATCTGCTGTCATATTAGCTGCTAGTTTTCTTTGCCTAGTTCCTATGCTTAAAGAAAAAAAAAAAAAAAAAAAAAAAAAAAAAAAAAAAGATTGAAAATTCCCCAAATTCTCATAACTCTGGTCTCTGCAGCTGGCCTTTGAGACTTCGGTCTAGATCAGCTCTGACTCTTTGCTCAGGCTTGGCAGTCACAGCTGATCTGCATTGATCAAAAGCAGGAAGCATCCAGCACACACTCATCCCCAGACTTCTGGTCTCATTACAACATAGTCCCTAAACAGCCCCTGAAATATGGTACTCTGGGCTGTGGTGTGTTGTACACCCACATAGAGGCTCGCTGACTTCACTATGTCTCTGCCCCTGCATGATATATATTGTTTTCCTTCCTTAGTTAGGGCATCTTGTATAGGAAAATTTCATACCATTTGGAATTCTTCAGCAGTGGAAGAAAAATGAATTGGACTCGGGCTGCCTTTTGTGCCTTTGTAACATTAAATTGTTCTGAAATATGTTTGTTTTGGTTTTGTTTTTTCCCCAAACAAATGCAAATCTTCTCTTTATTTGCCTTATTTTGGCAATATAAATTCAGGTTTTGTCTTTCATCCAAGACTGTGTGATGACAGGAGAACTGCTGAATGATGATGTCATGATAGACTAAGGAGAATACAGTTGAGCAATTTGACAGGAAACCTGACTTTTCGTTGGACTGTACACAACCTTTTGTTTCTGACTTTTTAACTACTCCAATACCGTGAATGATATTTTTGCCAGTTCAACTAAGGCATGACAGGTCACAATAAAATTCCTAAAACCTCTTCAGAGTTTCTCCCAGGCAAAAGAGGCAAGAGAATTGCCTGTGAAAATGATACAGAAGACCATAAATACTCACTTCAGTATATAATGTATTTATAAAGATCTAACTGAACAGGAACCATTTAGGTTAAAATAACTACAAAGTAAAATCAGGTGAGAAAAGACCTAACATTCCTAGTATTACAAAAGAAAAGCATCAAATAAAATATTCTTTAGTTTTCATGCACATACAGGAAAAATTACATTTTTAAAGTCCCCAACTTGTCCACCCTTGAAATACTCTGCAGCAGATCTTTGTCTCTTAAACTGTTTCTAGGTACAATTAAGAAACAATGATGTTTAATATTCTGGAAAAGACAGGTGGATGCTTGACATTTCTGAAAAGAATACCGTTAAAAAAAAAAAAAAAAAAAAAAAAAAAAAAAAAAGATCATAAGTTTTCAATGAGAGACCACTCAGTCTGCAAGAAATGTCAGTATGTTTTAGTAAACATTAAGCTGTATATTGCCAAGTGTACATCCTTTTTGTTCAATTTTCCACACTAAAACCATCTCTTGCATTTTTTGGATCATCAAGAATATCATATTGCAAAGTCTACCTCAAGTTATTTTGAAACATTCCTGTGCTTGTGCCTTTAATAATGAAGTATTAGTATGCATATTATACTGGATTAATTATTCTTCTCTTCTTATCCACACAGACATGAAGACTGAGACTGAGCTATCTCAGTTAAGAATACGGCTAAACCGCTTATGGCATAAAAGATATGCGAGAGAAAGAGAGGGAGAAAGAGAGAGAGATCGATTTCATTTTCTTTCCCCTAATTTTATTACCCCCTGATTTTGTGGTGACTTCACAACAAAACTCAACTCATGGTGGAGTATCATAAAGATTTCTCTCATTCTGTCATGAGGAAAAAATATGACAGCTGAGTCAACATGAAATTCCTGTTCAATCTAGAATTTATTTGTCTCATTTTCCTCTTTAAGGGAAGAAAACTTACTACATCATTTAAAAGCAAATTTTCCATTTTCATGGGCGACTGTGTTCCTTTTCTTAAGGTGTTTATGTTATGGTAAATGCCACCTAAAGTGCATTTTCTGTATTTGACTATAGTACGAACAGTATCTCTACAGATACATGTATTTTGATGAGCTTTTACTGTAATGAAGGCATAAAATGTTCCATTTATCTGTTTGTTAATATCTGTGAATATATGAATTTGCTTGTTCCCCTGAGTAATTCCTATTTTTTCACTTTGTGTATGTCTTCCTTCTATTTTATTTCTTGAAAATCACAGAAGTGTCTGTAGACAGTTTTATGTGATTTAATTATTAACTTTACAAGATTAAATGTTAGCTCTGAAAATTCAGTCATTTGTGCCTATTTTCTAATCTTTTATGTAATTTTTGAAACTTTTTGCATTTCTTTCTTGAGAATTCTCTTCTGAGAAAATCCTAGCATCTAGTAGTATCTTTTATAGCTGAAACATTGCTTTTGAATATAAAATGCAAATGCAAGTTCTGGAACTGGACTACATGGAATAAATGAGACACATCGTTAAACCAGTTGAATTGTGTGTCTTTTTTTGTCCTACTATTTGTTTGCCTTCTCTACTACAATATAGAACTGAAAAAAAATCATAAGGTCTATTTTGCCATACATTAATATTTTCAATTTAAATTTTTTCTCTCTGCAGTCTAATGAGTATTGATATTCCTGCTTGTCCTCATTAAAGAATATATAATTTGAGTTTTTCTTCTGAGCTCCATTGTATTTTGAGGGAGGTATGATACAACTAGTGAAAGATGAAAAACAGAATAAGTCATTTCATCCTGAATCATGACAATATCCCCATGTTTTTAATTTTCTATTAAATGCAAAGTCAAAATATATTAGTTTCTAAAAACACTGAAGTATCTGCTTTTTACATCTTCAACACGTGATTTTTTTACCTGGAGGTAAGTATTTGCTTGAAACATTTACTTTTAGAATACCCCACATCCTTAACCTTTCAACTTGCGTCTTTCTCAGAACAGGAAAGAATTAACGTTAGATCTTCTCTTATGAAGGATGAAGACACAGACTCTCTGTGGTGAGACAGCTGTGAGAGAGCATATGAACAGAACAAACCTCCTCCTCCTTGTTTTGGAGTAAGCAAAACATTTCTATGCATTTCTAGCATTTCTGCTGTGACTGGTGTTGGGGAGGCTCATTGCAGAAGCTGATGAGAGGCAGACAGTGTGGAACAAATCCATAATGCTGCAAAAGGCCATGGCACAGACCAAAGAAGCCCCTGCTGTGGCATACAGTGAGACCAGTCCCAAGCCAGCCCTACACTGAAAAATGATGGCTTGTTTGTTTGTCTAGATAACATAGTCACCACTATGATGCATAGCTGCTTCCTATAATGCATAGCTGCTTCCTATAAGTGAAAGAGAAAAGCAGCCAACAGTTAAAGATCAGGTAACCAGAAGCAATGCACATCATGTTGCTGAGCTGGTGAAAGACCACAAAGAGAAGTAGCCTAGCAAAACCTAAAATCTGATCAATTAAAACCAAATGATCATGTTCTTCTTAGCTAACCTCTTTCCAAATAATTCAGTTGAAAATTTAATTTAAAAATAATAATAATAATAATAATCTTTATTGAAGAACATTGTTTTGGGAGAAAAAAAAAAAAAAAAAAAAAAAGATTCAAATTATTAATTTCCTCCCATTAACCATTATCAACAGTAGCTTCTCCCCAGGATCAAGTTTCTATTAGATGCAGCATCCCCAAATCAGCTTAATTGTCTTTGCTGGTCTTGTCTTTGCTGTTAATTTGGCCTTCTATATTCATTTGATAGGATTAAAAAAATATATGTTTTTTTCATTGTTTTTCCACTGGTACCTAACTAAGACTAAACCTAGCTGATGAAAATGAGCTTGACTGCAGAAAACAGAACAAGGTACCTGAGACCATGCCTCAAAACTGATGCAGAAATGTGTAATCACAGACTTTGCCAATGCTTGCATGCATATTCTGTAGTGCTTTTGAGCATGCTTTCCATTTGCAAGCACATAAAATCTGCAGCAATGTAGGTTACTTTGTCTTAAGCCAGTCCATTTTTGTTTGTCTCACACACTGAGGATGATACTAAAGACAGACTTAATGAATTACTGCTTCACAAAGTCTGAAGGAATCAGAAGAATATTTCTGATGACTTTTTGACTGAATTTGTATTAGAAAAAAAAAAAAAAACAAAAAAAAAAAAAACAAAAAAAACACCACTTTCAACTCAGTTACGTAGGTTGATTTATACTAATGTTTCATTCTCAGGGATCATTGGCAATGCATGTGTATCAGCAAGCAGCCACACTGGAATCCACAAAGGCAGCAAGGTCTTGGTTTCCCTGGTCACCCTCTGTGTATTTACATGCCGGAGTGATGAAAATGAATAGTGAGTTGCTGTGCATTGTCAGAGAGCAGAGAGAAAAGTTTCTGAAGATATCTTTGAGGGTTTGGGTTATGTTTTGAATAACAGAATGACAAATTGTCAAAAGGCCTAGTACTAGAGATAGATGAGACAAATAATCAGCAGAATCAGCAAAATTTTGTGTGAACTAAATCAGGCAGATTCTCCAATTCTAATGTTGCACAACTTTGAAAGTACTTGGACCAATTTCTTAAGTAGACTTTCATATGACAGGGAATGTTGCTGCTCAAGAGGTGAGTCATGGGCATTTTCTGCTTCTATGTGCAGTACAGTGGGTAGCATGCTGGTGATGAATGCAGGTCTGTCCCTTCAGGAGTAGCACCTAAGCTCTAAACTCATCTGTGCTGGAGGTTTTATTATGTGGCAGCAAAATGGAAATCACAATTCACACAGAACCACAGAATTGTAAGGGTTGGAAGGGACCTCAAGAGTTCATCGAGTCCAACCCCAATTCAATGGTCATCTTAGTGTGCATAATGATCAAATCTGTCCATAAGGGCACAGTAATTTATAGTTTAGTACATTTTAAAAAGGAAAAAATATACACACAATTTTGAGATAAAACTTCCATCTCCACATAGTATAAACAGTAGCCAACAGTCTGGGCAAGTTCAATTCTCAGTTATATTATGACTCTAAATTATAATGATGTAAGAGGTATCTTTGAGAAGGTTATCAGGAAGATACAATCTGTAACTTTTCTGCTGTCATCTCTCCTGATAATTCCAGGAGATGTTCTAGAGGTGAAAGCTTGTAGAAAATGAATCCTCTTCCTTTTTGGAAAATCCTAGGCTGCTGCTTTAGCTTTCACATTCCCACATTCCCTTTTTTTTTTTTTTTTTTTTTTCTTTTTTTTTACTGGAAATCTCTGTTTACTTAAGTTAATTTAAATGATCCATCAGATGAATCAATGCATTTTAAATGCTGGCAGGAGGGGCATTACGAAAGGCACCAGTTTGCTTAAGGTCCCTTAAGTACGTAGTTTGCAAAAACAAACTCCATAAAATTTCACAAGGATAGCTGGAGTGCAAATGATTAAGTAATGAAGACAGACACAGACACACACATACACACACAGACAAAAAGTTAATAGTTTCGCTTCATTAGATAGTTCTTTTCACAGGGGAAAAAATGGTAAATACATAAATGACAAGGGATGTGTATTTTATTCATTATTTGTATTCCTTTAATTGTGAATTTGTGCGAATATAAAGAAAATTAAAAAATTAGACTTCTTGTGATTGCACTTGACATCCTGTAGCAGACCTGAAAGAACTGTGATACATATCTGTGATGCTGTTACAGCATTGATTGTGGTGTGGACCACTCCAAACTTAGCTGCTGCCTGCCTCTGGAAGACCTTTTTTTTCTGACCTGCGTGAGCTGCTTTGTCATGTTGTTGAGCTGCTTCTGCTATCACAGGTAGAGGTTACTTGCTGCAAGACTGATCAGCCCCAAAAAGGAGCTGCCCAGATTATAACAGAGACAGAACATGGTGAAATCAGGCCAGCCAGTGGTAGGGTCAGGTATCTGAAATTATCATACCGGAGTAAATTATTGGCAGGTTTTATCATAAATAATAGCTTTCAATGAGCCACAGGCATTAATCCCAAATTAATCCCATTAATTCCAAATTAATACTATGACATGGTAGCACATAAATGCAGTTGCTGTTTTGCATGCTTTTCATGAAGAACATGTGAAATGCTATGAATAGCTTATGAATAGCCCCTGGCCTGACAGAAAAGTTGATTCACTACAAAGGAGAATGATTTAGTAATTGTTTAAGTAAGCACAAAAGTATTTAAGAATCCTGGAGTAAGTATTGCAATCCTACCTCCTACTTAACAAAAGGAATATGTTTTTACTTGAGAAGGAAAAGATGGTATGGAAGAGCAAAGGATTTGAGTCTGAATATATCCTTGAATAACCTGTGAAGAAACAGGGTAGAAAATGTCCTTCCTCACTGAAACTACAGCTTTCTTCTCTGATTGCAGGTATTAGGATGTAAAGATTGTATTGTGTACATCGTGTTTGTTGGGAAAGGTTCAACAGCTTGCTGGCAGTTACCAGACAGAATGAAAAGCCTTGGAGAACCATATACATGCATGGTTTATTTTTATTTCTAGTCAATCTTGTTCATAGCTTCTGTAACTATCTTTGCTGAGCTTCGATTTTGTAAATAATATAAATTATATGTGTTTATTTGATTTTACACTAACCTGGCCAGGAGTAAGGGTGATTTCAAAGCATCTTGTATACATCTGTCGTGGTTTAACCTGGCCAGCAGCTAAATACCACACAGCCGTTCACTCACCCTCAACCCTCCCTCTCTGGGACAGGGGAGAGAAATGGAAAGTGAAGCCCATGAGTTGAGATAAAGACAGTTTAATAAGACAGGAAAATAATAATAACAAAAATAATAATAACAATAATAATAATAATAATACAATGGTGATAATAGGAAAGCAATAATAATATGTACAAACAAGTGATGCACAATGCAATTGCTCACCACCCACTGACCGATGCCCAGCCTAACCCCGAGCAGTCCGGCCCCCTCCCCCAGCTAGCCACCCCTATATATTGTTTAGCATGACATCAGATGGTATGGAATACCCCTTTGGCTAGTTTGGGTCACCTGTCCTGGGTCTGTCCCCTCCCAGCTCTTACTGCACCCCCAGCCTGCCCGTTGGCAGGACAGAGCAAAAGGCTGAGATGTCCTTGGCTTGCTATAAGCACTGCTCTGCAACAATTAAAACATCAGGGTGTTATCAGCACTCTTCTCATCCCAAGCCAAAACACAGCATTCCACCAGCTACTAGGAAGAAAATTCTGTTCTAACTGAAACTAGGACAACATCAAATGCACAGTCCAGTCAGGCATGCTGACCTACTGCTGCAGAACAAGGCACACCAATGCATTTTTCCAGGATACCTAAATCTGAGGTACAAATTGTCTCTGTTTGGTGGTAGAGATGCTGAAACTGTTATTTTCTATGGCATGGGCTTTAGAGTAACTGTCATATATATATATTATATACATAAGTTATATATATATATTTTTCATCTTTACTTCAGTCACTGTGTGAAAGTTGAGAATGAATTATTATTTTGTTTTTCTACTGGGATTTTGCTGGTCCTAACAAGTCAGAGTGTATGATAAGAAAAAGAAAGATAAGAAAACTAAAATCTCTATAGACAATCTAGAGGATCAGTCTCTAATCCTAGAGCATATTTCTCTGTGATTTATGAGGTCACAATATTCCCCAGCTGATAGTATTAAGATGCAATGAAAATGTTAATATATTCAATAATTTTCCTAAGTTTGGGGACAGGCCATTTTTCATTCAGTAAAACATTTTGCAATTCAAATGACTGTTCAGAAATCTCGAAGTTTGTCTCTCAGACAAAAACAGTGAATGGTACTAGCTTGGCTCCAGTAAGAAATCACACAGCTCCAGTTATGAACAACAAATATTCAAGGTTAGAAAGTCACAAACAATTTCATAAGACCTGCAGTGCAATTGCTATTACAAGCACCATTTAAAATCACTAGCTGTGTCAACTAAATGAGTCAGTGACTGTTTAATGAGAGTGCGATTTGTTAATAACAATGAGTGATAAACACACTCTGTTTAGTGGTTCAGATTGCATAATCATCTCAGATCCTTGGTCAGCCAGCTTTGAAATTTCATGAGAAAACTTGAATATCTTGCAATGTTTTCAGTGTTTCCTGAATTGGCTAAATAAGAAATATATGAAAATATCATTCTCCCACTGTTCTGGTACTTCTGCTAGTAGATGTCACCGGGAAATAAAAAAGACGTGCAAGTTGAAGACCTAACCACTGGAAAGGGTACGTTTCAGTATAGACCAACAAATTATTAAGGATATAACATGAATAACATCATCTGAAGTATTATGCTGATTTCAATAAGCTTTCTTTCCATAATTCTAATGTAAAACATATAAAGGTGTTTTATGGGACCAGGTGACATTATTTTGTCCTAAGAGTTTTATATTCCTTTTCTTGAATATATCTCCAGATTGACATGTGTCCAATTTTTCTTTCAACAAACTACAGTGTTCTTGATTGAACCTGCATTAGGATGCATTAGGAAACATTAACCAGGTGATGAGATGATCTGGAGAGGCTAAGAGATTAAAATTCAGTAAAAGTTTTACATATTTTTCATATATCATAGGTAATTGTCTCCTGTTCTATGTAGCTATATTCCGTGAACAGTAGAATCTGCATTTTCAATTTGTGTTGATTTTTAGATATTTTCTATAAGAATACAGCTGTACTAAAATAAGCATCTGTTTCAGCTCATGTAGATTAAAACTGCCTGAATATTCCTTCCTGAAGTCAGTCGAGCAAATAAGCAAATCAAATCTAATGAAGAGTGTCATATTTTGCCTAATTCCTACAGAGAAATATAGCTCTGCAAATAACATATTTGTTCAAAACAAAAAAAGGGATGTATAAGCTTTGATTTTTCAAAGAACTTGATTTAAGTTTTGCATTGTAAGAATCCCCTTTAAGAAGCTACCTCTTGAAGGTAAACTGCATGAAGGACTGTATTAACAAGAGCATAGCCGGCAGGTAGGTAGAAGTGATTACTGCCATCAGCCCAGTGAAGGGCCACTGCACCAGACTGATGCTGTGCAAGGAGAGGCCAAGGAATCTGGGCTTGCTTAGCTCAAAGAGAAGGCCAAGAGGGGGCCCACTGCTGTGTTCAGCTCATGAACAGGGATGACTGAGACAGACCTTTCTCAGAGGTGCACAGGGAAAGGAAAGGGCAACAGCCACACCCCGCAACAAAGGAAAAAACAAACAATTTTCATGGTGATAGTGGTTAGGCACTTAGCAATTTGACCAAGAGGCCATACAATCTCTATTCTTGACAGTATTCAGACTTGTCTTGGTTAGGAGTGTAAATGACAATGCAGTTTCTGAGCCTCAAAATCTTGAAGAAAACCATTAAAGTCTTGAAGTTGTCACTCTATCTTATTATTTTTTCATATTAATCACAAGAGTTGTCTCAATAAAACATCCAAAACTCATTAGCATTTCATGATTTCATCTTCCCCTGGAAAAATAACATTAATAAATAAAAATAAATAAATAAAACAGGAAACGAAGGAAAAAATGTTTTGTTTTGTTTTGGTTTGTGTTTTTTTTGGGGGGGGTGGCTGTTGATTTTGTGCTTTGCTTTTTTTTTTTTTTTCAGTTGGTTGGTTATATTTTTTTTACCTCACACATTGAAGTACTTATTTACAATTCTTTTAATGTTGTTTTCAAGATCTAGGAATTTTCCAGCAAAATACCAGTTATTGCAAAATATCACAATAAAATGAAAACAACACTGAATCACTTTTTTTGTCACGTCCCTATCTTTAAATGAAGTTACATTTCCTATCTCCTGAGAACATTAATGTGGATAAAAATCTATTAAAGGTTGTGGTGGCCTCCATTAGCTGTAAGTAAGGAAATGTTTCTTTGGAGTTACATACGAATATTGTGTTCCTGATTGCTATAAAGTACTTCTGAAAATCCCTTTAAGTTAACATATTTTTTCTTCATATATATTTCAAATAAAAATATCATATTTCTACACTGGCTGTGAAAAACTGCTGCTGACATTGCTGACAGATTCCACTTGACCAAGTGTATATGCTTAAATATTTAAATATAACTGGGAGGGAAAAACAGCAAATACTTTTCCAATGTTACCTATATTTTTATAAGTAACTAAATTTAAAACCAATGGCATATAGATATTTTTTGATATTTTACCCCACAAGAAGACAACTGTTATCACATATATATTCAAGGTCTAATCATCTTTAAATACAATACTAGCACTTTTGTATATTAAAGTGAACAGAAATAAATAAATACAAATATAGGCTGCTAAAGCAGGAATGCAGCTAAAGACAATTGCTAAAAAATGAGTCTGTTTGTTCAGGAATTAGCTCATAAAATTATATTCTGAGAAGATGGTATCTTGCACAATGTGAGTTAGGGTAAACAGAAAAGCAGAAACTTTGTAGGCTGGCTTTTTGAAAATGAGAGGGCAAGCCCCATCTTTGGGACTCTCCCTTCTTTAGGCACCTTTAATGCACTCCACAATTGCATTTTATTTCTTTCCACTCTTCCAAAGTGCTTTGAAGAGATGGAGTGAAGTCTGAGTACCTCAGTAATTTAGGCATTATTGTGGTATGATAAATATTCTCCCAGATTAAACTTTAATACTAAAAATAAAATTAGATAAATAAAATTAAAGTGAGAAAATTTAGAGGTAAAAATAAATAAATAAATAAATAAATAAATAAACAAAACATCTTAGGGGATGGACATGTGCATACATTTTCTGTATGTCTTGACTGTACTTTGCAGTAACCGCTTAGCAAAAATATGTTTGTGATTACTACTCAGTGCTCTATAGATTTTGATCAGATGTGACTAAGTTCAAAAGGACTAAACAATGTTTTGATGAATCTAACATTTATTCTGAAATTTAACTGAAGTTTTTGAAGAGCTTTTATAGAATCATAGAGCAGGGTTCGTAGGGTCATGAAAAGATCACCATATCCAACCTTTCATGGGAAAAGGGAGAGTAGATGAGACCATCTAGCACCCTGTCCAATCACATTTTGAAAACCTCCATTGATCAGGATTCTACCACATCTCTGGGGAAGTTGTGTCAGTGATTGGTTGTTCTCACTGTAAAAAGTTTCTTTTTTAAATTAAGGTGTGGCTTCTGCTGGTACAATTTGTACCCATTGACCCTTGTCTTCTCCAGGTGGCTCTTTGTGAAGAGAGAAACTCCATCTTTGTAGCTGCCCTCTAAATGCGTGAATTCTGTGATAAGGTCTCCTTCAAGCCTTCCCTTCTCCAGGGTAAAAAGACCTAATTCCCCCAAACTTTCTTCACAGACTTTCCTCAGAAATAATCATTAATATCTATTGCTGTGTTTAAAGAATCTAAATCCTAAAAGCAAAGCATTTGAGGTTCACAGGTTATACTAACTGAATTATACCGTGCTTCCTCAATAGAGTTAGCTACGAGACCAGTAGCCGTCACACACCATCAGACCATTTTGTGTCAGTCTATTAGTCAGGACTATTGTGTCAGTCAACATATGACAACAAACACATGACATTCTAAAGTATCACAAAATGACTTTCATTTCTGTTTTTAGCCCTCTGGTACGCTAGAATTTAATAGCAGGCATGTGATATCAGACAAATTCATGCCCTCTATTAAGAACTTCCCCATAATTACTCAGTGAACATGTGCAAAATTACCACTTGATTTCCTTTTTTCTATGACCTATATTTCAGAGGATCAGTATGTTTATTCTAGAAGGTGCTGAGCATGAAATGTTATGAAAAGCAATGTGTTTGATCCTATTCCCACTCTGTTCAGGCTGTCTCGTTTTGTAGTTTTTATTACTCAGTCCAGCATTATTCTGCAATATTTACTTAAAGAGTATTGATATTTCCAGACTGTTTGTCTATGAGAAGTCAGAATTTGTGGCACTCTTCACAAGAAATCAGTCCAATTTCCACTGTACATCATGGCTGCCAAGTGTAACAGATGTTGCCGCACGTAATCCTGATGCTTCCTTGTTGCACAGTCATACAGGTGTTAGGTATGAGATATCAAAAAATATATATATATACACCAAAATATGAACTACTCAAAAAGTACTTGGGACAAACAAGAGGGTTTTTTCATGATTGGAAAAAGTGGTGGCTGGTCAGGAAACTTGTCTGGATTATAACCTAGCAGGGTGGGAACCAATAAAGGATGACAAGGTTAAAAAATGGGGGTGAAAAAGAATAAAACACTAATTTTAGGGAACGTAATAAACAAGATAAGTATTGGTCTCCAAGAAATACTTTCAAATGCCCAGAGAAATGAGCATAAAGGAATAAAGAAATTAAAAGATCTATTAGTACTTTGAAGAAGTGGAAGCTGAATTAAATCGCCCATTATACAGGATGGATGCAGGAGCACAGGAGTCTTCTTTACACTGAAATAAAACACAAAAAGTAAATATGCAGAAAGTGAGAATTAGGACAGATTTCTAAGGACATGCATAAAAAACGTGCAGGTTTGAGACCAGAAAAGGCAAGACACTAAAGGGGATAGGGAGAGATAACAACAAAATGAACAAATTTGTTCGGGAAGTAGAAAGAAGATAGAGAGGAGCACTGGCTGGATATTTAGCAGGAAGGAAAAGCATTGCTGAATGATTCTGAGTGAGAAAAAAACTCCTATTGTCTTCTTGGTATCAATCTTCACTACAATATCAGAAAAACTGACTAATGCCAGTGAAAAAAAAAAAAAATCAGATTTAAATCATTGAAAGCAAATTAGAGATTAGATCATGTCCTTCAAAAAGTATTAAAAAATAAAAATAAAAATAAAAAAGTGAACCTGACAAACTCAGATGGAAAAAATAACTGGCCAAAGCAACCTCAGAACTAGTTAGTGATTAATTCTGAAAATTCTTGGGCCAAAACATTTGGAAAAGGGTGATATTGGACTCTTTCTTTTGTAAAAGGAAGAATGAAGGCATTGCAGAACACAAAATTTAATTTCAGTTACAGGATTTATATATAAATATTGCTCAAGAAAATAACATCAAGATGGTTATCAGACTATTGTCCAAGGCCCAGTCCTGTTGAATATTCCTAGTGATGACTGGGAAGAACAGAGAACTTACTACAAGTGCAGTGTCACACATTGACAGAGATCTCCACTGTGTTAGAGTTGATGATGAGAAATAAAAACACCTCTGACAAAACTAAAAAGCTGCAGGGTACCATAAGCAGGCAAGAAGTGTCAACTGCATGGACAGAGGAACAATCAGTCAGGGCAGCAGCTTTGAAGAAAAGGATCTAAAGATCACTGTGAAGCACAGGCAGGAAAAGAATCACATCATAACATTGCAAAGAAAATGCGTACTCCAAGGTGGAGTAGTATAGGCCACCAGATGAGAAGCAATCTCTCTGCCCTAGTTAGCATTGTCAGAGCCCCAACCCTTGCCCCATTTGAGGTGCTGCACTACCTTTGTGTAAACAAAATGAAGAAGACTGACAAGAACAGTCAGACACTCAGAGAATCAGAAAACTTGAGCTGGAGGAACCAGCTGAATGAAATTAGGTTGTCTGGGCAATTATATCCCTTCAGGTGCCCAAAGGATTCCTCAAGAAAGGAGGGGGAAAATAGTTCTTATCTTCAGCAATAAGGACAAAAGAGCGCCATACTTTCACTGCCATGAAAACTCACCCAAAAAAAATAAGAATAAAAAGTTTAATCCTAAATTGTGTTAAATACCTGTGCATGCTGGAGAATCATCACCATTAGGTGCTGAAAGGAACAGATTAGGCAAACATCTCTGAGAACAGGCACAGGTATAGAGCCAGAACACTGTCATTTTGAGGCCAGTTCTTCCATCAGTTTCCAGTGGTATGACATAGCTAATCCCTTAAGTGACCTGATAAGAGTGAAAAAAGTTGTGTGATTTCATTACAAATCTCTCATCTACCATTTTTCAATCCTTCTGTTTATTTAAAAAAAAAAAAAACAGTTTTGAAAGTATTTGTGTCAATATGTTATTTTCCTAGAATGTTCACTAGAAAGTAGAAGTTGGAAAATATGGGGAACTAATTTTATTCAGAAGCCAAATGAGTAGTGCACAGAAAAATCTTGCTGTAGAGAACATCCTATCTTAGTGAAGAAGCCACTTCCAGGCTTCTGACTAAGGCATGAGTCACACCTCAGTTGTGTCTGAGAGTCAATGAGGCCAATTGTCAATGGCTTCTTCTATAAAATCAGCTAAGATTCGCCTGCTGAGATGCACTAAATGATACCATGCAGCTGGGGTGCATCATGGTAAAACTGGAGGGATAGACAACATTAGGATCCAGGAGTAAAAGCTCAGCTGAACAGTTACATCTTCTGCAGGCAATCATAAATCACAGCAGACTGTCATCCAGGTGCAAGTGTCTTGGACTCTTAGTGCTGGGACAAGGATTCAGGGGATCTTTGTCACATCTGTAAAATGGGCATATAAAAAAATATATATATATATTCCCTTACATCATTATCAGATTTAAATAATATTTTGTTTTATTAGTATAGTATTACAGGTAAACACGCCCCCTTGGTGCCTGGGTACCTGCAATATTTGATGCCTGCCTGCGTGCCTTAAAAGACTTTTTTTTCTTTTCATTGCTTATCATGTTGTCATAAAACTTCTGGATTAAATTTTTCTCATCTGGATATCTGCTTCTAGTGAAAAACTTTTGTGAAAATGTAGCCAGCATGATTCAGTCATTTCCAAGCACAAGACAAAGAAAAAAAAATACATTGTTTTGCTCATATTAAAAATCCTGGCAGTGCTGCTTTTGTAACATAGCTTTGCTTGTGTAAGATATATAAATTTTAATTAAGGCCAGCCACTGACAGATATGGCACCCAAAGTCAGAAGTGACTTTTTGCATTAGTCCATTACTCCACACAATGCTGCACACAGAAGCCACTGCTGAGAAGTTCCCTTAGGAATCTCAGGAAAATGAAAAGATTTGTTGAGTTTAGGTCAGCCTAAAGCCCTTCAGGGTAGCCAGGCAGTTTCAAATGGCCTTCAGGGTAAGATGAATACACAGAGGCAAATTAAAAACAAGCAAATGAAACTGCTGTTGGCCATGCCTTTTGCTTTGCTCCTCCAAAGGATGGTGCTATGCCTGAGGAAATGTGAGCTGCTCAAGAAATACACTGTGCTGAACATGGTCAATAAAAGGGCACTGACAATGGTACACATTGCAGAGCTTACCAGTGGTATAGACTTCAGCAAATGCACTTGATCTGTCTGTTAGAGGACTTGGGAAAATAATTTATATTTATTTTCCTCAACCTGGTTGTGGGTGCAGAAGAGGTGAGCATCACACATGGGAGCACAGCAGGATCTTGTTTATATCTCAATGATGCTACCTTGGTCCTGGAGGTGTTACCACCAGCTGACATCTGGGAAGGCTTCTCCAGCACTAAGCAGCATTCAGGGCTCATTAGCTGCTTTTAAAGGGTTGGATTGCAAATCCATCCCAGAGCAGGACCCATGGATGAAACATCCACTCAAGAAAGGCTTGCTCTTTTAGGCCTCTTGCATCATAAAGAGACCATTCTTATAACTACTTCTAAGAAGATAAATCTGAAAAAAGAAACAAGTCTGAATTGGAGTAAGCCTACTAATTTTCAGTTCCAAACTGACTTCTCAGTGTTATGAACAATTGAAATAGGGTGGAGAGCATCCACAGAAAGTAGAAATTCAATTGCAACTATCATTCATTTTTTCCTTAAAAAAAAGGGGGGGCGGGGAGGGGGAGGGGAGGGAAATATTGTAAAAAGGCATTAGAAGTACTTAGTTCCCACTAGTATTCTGCCAAACAATCTAAACAATCTCACTTTGTCTTGAGATTTCCTGGGATGGATGTGGTATTAAGATGCCATCATACAATGATTCATTTACAACAGCTTCTTGGGTTGTAAGATGTACCCAGATGTCCAGAGTGACTCACTATCAGACTGTCTCAAAACAGCAAAATAGAAAAATATAATTGACTTTTCTGAAAGAGGTAACTGAAGAGGACTGTTTTTCACAGAAGTTTAATTTTATTAATCCTTCTTTAAGAAGTAAATGCAGGAACTTTTGGTGAGATGAGATATTACTCTTCACATTTCAGGCAGTAGATAAAGCAAGCCAAGACAATTCTCTGGAGCAAGTCAGGCACCTCCTTTCTTGTTCCCAGTTCATACTGACTACATTCTATCTTTATTTTTGGCTGTTTGGAATACACAGTGTAGGCCATGTAGCAGCAACCCCATTCTTCCACAGGGGATGATAGGGAACATCCCTCTCAGCGTTTCCACTTCATGAAGCAGCTGGGAGCAGGATGAACACATTGTTTCTCACTAACCCACAGAGTTTATTTCCACAGCACATTCTCTTTGCATGATGTGGGTACGTACAATTAAAAATAAAATAAAATAAAATAAAATAAAATAAAATAAAATAAAATAAAATAAAATAAAATAAAATAAAATAAAATAAAATAAATAATAAAAGTGAGAGAGAAAGAGAGAGGGAGAGGTAAATAAAGATTTTATTTTTTATCAACCTATAAATCACAACAAACTTCAGCTAGATTTTCCTTGGCGCTTACCATTCTTTACTTTGGAATTTCAAATTGTGTAGCTGTGTTCTGAAAATAGGTAACGTTGTACTGAACTCCACTACTTATAGTTCAAGCATATAATTTTATTTTCATTAGTGGTGCAGTTTTTTAAAATTACATTCTGCTAAAAAAGTCATGCTCTCGGGTTTATGAATGGCTTCACCTCCTCAATGAAAGCAGCGCTGCACCATCACAGGGAAATGATCTTTGCATATAATACTAGATACAAAAGTTAGGACTGGAGGCAAAGTGAACTAGATACCTAGCTTTGATTTGATTTAATAGAATATAAATTCCTAATTCTTGCGAGCCTCTTCTGATATTTCCAGACATTTGCTGCTGGTTTTATTACAATATTTTTCAAGATGACAAATAACTGAGCATTTTGCAATAAATCTGTAAATATTAGCAGACATTTTGTGATCTGGCTGTATCAGTTTTCTTTCTTCCCTCCCTCTGATGATCATCTGTTTTGCAAATTTCATGACACCAGACACAAACTGAGCAAAATGTGCCCATTTCTGGTTTTATGCTCTGTGCAGTTCTATTAAGATTACCTGCTATATACTGCAGGTAATAGTAAGAATGTAAACTGTAATGATTAGGAGGGGGAGAAATAAGGCATGTAGTCTGAAGTACCATCTTCTTTATTCATGATATTACCCTGGTTGCCCTCAGAGCAGAGCAATGTTTTTCATCCCTGTTTGTAAATCATTGTAGTCACTGTAGTCCACTCCTTTCTTTGTCCTCTGTAAGCTGTGATCCAGACTGCTCATGAAGTAAATTACACTTTTGAATAACTTTATTAGACACATTGAAATTTTAGTATAAATCAAGACTCCATCAGCTTGCTTGGTAAGTTATTTTCTAAACTAAAGATACAAATATTAAATATATGGCCAGAGTTTTCATTCACTCATCCATTCTCTCAACCTCATGATGTTGATGTGGGTAAATAAAGTAGTAAGGCTACTACTGAAAAAAGAGCAATTGCTCCTCTCTTCTCATTTCCATTCATGAATCATTTTGCACTCTGTTCCAAGAACTGTGTTGCTTCTAGATAAGCATTATTTACAATTATTATATATCGCTGGGTGAATCAAGTGAGCACATAATCACTGATACAAGCCACATTCAAATAATGTGTGCTTCATGCACAAATTAGCAAGCTGTGAGTACTATCTGATTGGAATAAGTCTTAGGGAGAGTTATTTTTAAGCTCAAGCTTGAAACTTTAATACTTTGCAAAACTCTAGATAGACTACAAAAAAATGCTCTTTTGAAGAAGTTCTTAGCTTGTTTTGTTTAATTTTCAGAAATCAATTTAAGTCCAGATGCTAGGAACTGATACTCATTCTATCACTAGAACTACTGAGTCAAAAGACATGTCTTTAATGGGGCTTCTGGCAAGCATGGAATAGTTGCTATTATTAAAGTTGATATAAATAAAACTAGTAGTTTATTTCACACTTTACAAGGAGAAATCAATGTTTAGGATAAAAAATAATTCTATTTATAACACAGTAAAAATATTTACAGGGATAAATCAGCTAATAGGTGCATTATCTTTATGTTCAGTATGACTATAAATTATGAGCTAAAAGGAAGATGGCTGACATCTACACATAATGCTCAGAGAGAAAGGGATAGCTTTTTAAAAGTTTAATTAAATCAGTGTGAAGCTGTCAACTTTGCTGGCTGAATTTCCTGATTCAGAGAGGAAGTAAATTATAAATCTCGTGTGTGTTATAGCTTTACATTAAATTTGCTGCATCTTTCAGGCTAAATACATTTGGCCTATTTCTCGCAGCTGTTTCGCTCCAAGTACCAGTTTCTTATTTCAACTGCAACTTCAGAAGGCAGGTCTTAAAAGTGCATTTTAATATTAGAAAATCCTTATTTAAAGGATCATTTGTAATGTCTCTTCTGTAGAAGGAGAGAGATTTTGTTAGATAAAGACATGCCTGGAGATTAATGGACCAGGCAGTATGCAACCAATCTCCTAGAGATGCTAACCACTTCAGTGGGACTTGACTGCATACAGAGCCCTGAAGGAGAAAGAAAGGACATAACAAAAGGATATAGAATTAATGAATTTAAGGAATACTGTTACTGTTGTATGTTCTAGCCCTCCTGCTACTTTCATACTCTGGTGAGACTTGACTGAGGGTGCTCAGACAACTGCGGAGCCTTTCCACATACCCCATCACTCCTCAGTGTGCAGCCCCTGCATCTTGCTAGTCCTTTCCAGCAGTGGGGACCAGGCACATACCAGCCTGTGCTGAGACACTGGACTGGTTGCACATATCTGCAGCACAACAGGGGAAGTCTGAACTGAAATCAGATACAAAAATGAACATCTTTCTAGAATGAATATTGTTTTTCTGTGGCTGTTGGCCTTTGTTACCTGAAATGATTGTATATCCCCTGAAGCCATATTCCAATATCAGAGAAGTCAAAAGGAGTTTCTCCTCCACATCAGCTGGCATAAAATATAAAATGAATCTCCTTACAAATAAAAATACTTATCTCATGGTTTGTTTACTAGTGGTTATTTTAACATTTTTCTTCTTATATGTAATTTAATTTGTTCTAAAAAAAAAATGCTGCTGCAAAGAGTAAACTTTTAAAAATAGAGAGAATCTAGCATTGGAAAAAGCTACCTATGGATGCTGGAGAAAGACCTTTACTGGAAGATTTTAAGACAGCCATCTGCTATAAATGGTCCAGTACAGTCATTCGTCTTTCAAGCGAGACAATGTCTTTAGTGGATCTCTTGATATCCCTCCAGCCAAGACACTTGGGAAACAATTTGTAGATAAATAGGGCAGCTTCGGAGACAGGATATATGTCCAAAGTATTTGTACAGTGACTCAGCAGCAGTTGAGGTAAGCATTTGAATGGTTATTCATTATTGTTCTATTTGTTATTCAGATAATTTGGTACTGGAAAGCTGTTACTAACCTATAGGCTTCAGCTGCCTGACATTTTCTATTAAATAAGATTTTATGTGTTTTCTTTAAAAAGGAATTCAATTATTTGCAAAATAACTTCACTACTCTATGGGCAAAACCCCACAAGCTAGAGAAGTCTCTTTTTTTGTCCTGTGAAATTTCATCAAGGCTAGGCAACGAGTTGGGAAAGGTGAATTGTAGCTCAAGAAAAAGATGTTATCCATCCTATTATATGTTTTTTTCAACAAGAAGTAATGACGTAAAATACCCTACAAGGTTAGGTCTACGCTAGCCTCTGAGAAAGCCAAAAGTTGCCAGGGCAGACATAGCCAAAAAGAAGAAAACCAAGTGTGTTAAATCTGTGTCTGTACACATGTACATGTACATGTATGCAAGAGAGAAATCACACATCTACTAGATTTGCAGGTGAATGTATATTATCTACATATACATATATATATATAATCTCTACATATACATACACACTGCCAGTCAAGTTGCAGCTGCATTTCATTCACTTACATAGCTATATAACATTAATTTATCAAGTTCTGTCTGATTTACTTAACAAAGCAACACAAAGCTAACAGACTTAGTCAATTTGATATTTAAAATAATCTCAAAATAAGTGGTTATATCAGATTAAAATATATTTCCTTCATATATTCACACCAAGAAAAATTAAAAAATGGAATTCAAAGATCACAGAATTAACACGAAAGGCTTACAAAATCATCTACAGTATATCATAATCGCAGTTAATCACAATATTTTCCAGTTCTTTCGTTCATCCTTACTGTATTATTGCTCATATAACATTTCATTCCATTGTGAAACTTATTTTCTTATCTGGAATGAAGTTGCTGGCAACTGTCACCATCTTTATTTCTTACAAGAACATTTGCAGCTAAAACCCCTTTACAAATACCACTTTACAATGATAAAGTGACAAAGTCTAGAAAAGTACAGTCTCTCAAATTCAGCACTGGAACTATGAGACCAGTTACAGTCAATTCAGCAAACACCAACATCTCGTGTTATATTTTCCATTGTCTTTGATTCATAACTGTTTATGAGGTTTTTCAAGACTATTTCAGACTATTTCACTAATTTCAAATATTTTATGTATACATATATATGGTCGTTAAAGGTATGATCTGCACAATACCTTCATGCAGAATCTGGCCACATTTTTGCAGTTATTGATCAAATAATGGTAATAGGTTGTAGCAGTGACTGTAATAGTGTTGTAATGAATACCACACAATAAGAAGAGGTAATATTAAATAAGTGTATTAGTGGCCACTGAACAGTGATATTCTAAACCTAATTAAATACTGAAGTGAATACAATTTACAGCTTTGGTTCATTGCAGCCTGGTTTTGAACTGATTTTCAGAGTAGTGGATTTCTTTAAAAAAAATTATTTGTTTTTGAGTAAAGAAATCAAGGTTAGCGCACTGCCAGGTTTCAGAGGAAGCTAAATAGTCCTAAATAATAAGAAGTGTCCTTTTGGGTGGCCTGAAAATAAAGACAGTGAAACAGGAAAAGGAAAAGCTGTTCACAAACTGTTTATAAAAAGCATGGGGAAAAAAAAAAAAAAAAAAAAAAAAAAAAAAAAAAAAACTATAAATGTTCTAAGCATTATTCCAGTTGCAACATCAGTTTGAGGATGGGGGGAGGGAGTGGAGGCGGTGAATGGTCCCTGTAGGATGCAAATCATCCACAAAAAAAAAAAAAAAAAAAAAAAAAAAAAAAAAAAAAGTGGGGGATTTGCTAACTGCAAATTAAAACCAGATAAATTGATTATCAGGGGACAGCATTCAGACTTCTACTCTGCTGAGTGAAAGAGCCATAAAATCTGCTCTGTTTCTCACAGAAAAGGGAGTCCAAATCAGGGCCCAAGTGTGAGCTTCAGATCACTCAAATTTCTAAAAATGCAGATAAAAAAATAGCTGGAGATATGTTCTTGCATGTATGGTTCATCTAGAAACATACACCCAGTTTGCAACACTATCTTAGTCTAATTAAATATTTCTTGCTTAGGATATGTGAAGTAGAGACATGGCATTACCCCAGCTGCAAGGTCAGAAACACTGAAACACAGAGACTATTGATACCTGAACTGTCTCCATCACCTTACTTATTTTTTCTCCATTTTTACATTTCCATAACTACAAGATCACCCTTAACTCCTGGCTAGCTTCCACACTCTCCTAAACCTTCTTGCCATGATGGACATGTTTATGCCTGAGCAATCAGTCTTTCCCTTTTCTAGACATTCGCAGAAAGGGTCATCACCAGTCAAATCAGTGAAGAATAATGACTTGGGGAGTTTATTGGCTGATGGGGAACAGACAAGCTAAGGAAAAACAGGAAGTATGGCTCTGAAGTTACATGGTCTTCTTGCTGTTTTTTCACCACAGAAGAGGCAGAATGACAGGAAGGGCTATGACAGCCTTGGTATCACACCATGCCATAGACAAGGAGTGTCTGTGACCCAGGGGAAGTTGACTCTGCCTCCCTCAGGAGTCTTCTGGCACCAAGCTCAGCAATCTGGGCTTGGCCAGGGTGGGAAGGAGAATTAGTCCCATTTGTTTGGCTCTAGACAATGTTACAATAAACTGCTGGTCAGCCTGTGAGTTGAAGTGCAGATGTGCATCAGCCCATTTGTTACAGAGAGCCAACATGTTTTTTTGTTTTGTTTTGTTTTGTTTTGTTTTGTTTTGTTTTGTTTTGTTTTTGAATACAGAACAAAACCTCCAGAAAGAGAGAAAATGCCCACAAAAAACAAACAAACAAACAAACAAAAAGCTATCCGTGATCCTTCTGGCATACTGACTGATCTCTGAAAAACAAGTAGTTTCATGAGCAGCAAGTACAGATGAAACCTGATTCCCTACAGTTTTTTGTCTTAGGGTTGCTCAGTAATGCCCTGACTTCGACTCTTCCACATAGATTGTATTTACCTGCTTCCTGATCCAAGATGCAGCCACCAGTGTGGTGAAGCTGGATCCAAAGCAGGACACGTGGTCTCTGCACAGCTACAAAAGCACTGTGGGCTGAAAAAGGCCGGGTACGAAAGGTTATAACTCACAGCTCTATCAAATATTGTTGGATCTGTAAAAATTGCTTAAAAAGTCACTGAAGGTTGAAATAACAACAGCAGCATGGTACAACTGAACCGAATTCCCTTCAGCAGGATGTTTTTTTATGAGCTGCTGCAGTCTCTTTGAAGCTCATATAGCTGTTACCTTAACTGTGTGACTGTTTTAACTGCCTCTAAGAATTTCAGACTCCCATATGTGTCACATTATTTTGCTCGCCACTGTTTTCTGTTGCAAAATGCAGTTTCCTTTATGCTTTAATGATATGAAAGACTGAAAACTTGCTAAAAATTACAGATTATTGGCACTGAAATCATTTTTTTAAATGAAACCATTCATGGCTCAAAATATTGCTGGTTGCTCTCTACATTGCTTCTTCATTTAGGCACAATAACGTAATGCAAACCCACACCAATTAGACCAGAACAAAGAAATTAAATAATTCAGAGAAGGTTAGGATGATTATGGGAATGATAAATATTTACTCTAAATTCCTGGTTCAAATTTATCTTAATGCTTGTTCATGCTGAGCCATAAGTGATGATCAGTGAAGTCACAAGGTATTACTAGATCCTTTTAGGAGGAAAAGTCAGACAGAATTTTGGTTCTTTTTCTTTTAATATCTGTAAATATGAGTTTGGTAGTTTTAGGTTATCCTACTGAAGCTGACATGCTGATAATGTCAGGAACAATATCAGGGGTTTATTACAAATGAAGACTAGATTTAATGTCTCACTTCTATCACAGAAAAAAAAAAAAAAAATATATATATATATATATATATAGTATATGCTGTTATTTTTCTATATGGAATTTGTGGCTAAAGACAGGATTTCATTCTTTAGGCCTCACTCATGGTGTTTTCTAATATTTCTAGAAAATACCCTCATGTTTAGACCACCCAGGCATCCTATTCTTCCAAGGCAACAGTCAGGTAGAAAGGCCATTATGAAGGCAAGTCAGAGAGCTGCTAAGGATGATTTGATAATTTCTCTATTCAATATCTTGATTAAACAGACACTACAGACACTACAGACATGGAAAGCATCTGTGCCATGGAAAGAGGGAGGAAAAATATAGAAACATAGAATCTATAGAATCACAGATCATCTAGTTCTAAGTCTCCTGACATGGGCAGGGACACCTCTCATTAGACTGGGTTGCCCAAAGCCCCATCCAGCCTGGTCTTAAGCCCTTTGAGGGATGGATCATCCACAGCTTCTCTGGGAAACCTGGTTCAATGCCTTACCTCCCTCATAGGAAAGAATTTCTTCCTAATATCTATAGAATCATAGAAAAATTATGTCGTTCGTCTTTCCATCATTTTTTGTATGCTTAAAATGTAGTGCCTTTCTACCCCCTTCTTTCTCCCAACCACCCCTATCTTGCTTTCTTCAAGTTAAAACCCTCAGTTCATTCATTTTATCTTGTACACACTTGATCACTCTCATTTCTTTCATGTGTAATGTTTTCAGTAATTCTAAATCTTCTTACCTACTGCTGGGTAGAACACAAGTACCATTCATGTCTTGCTTTATACAGTATAGTCTGGTGCTTGTTTTTCCACAGTGATATCATACTGACACTCCTGTCCAGCTCAGCATCCACCATAACCCCAAGATGCAAGAAATGCAGTTTCAGCAGCTGGCCTCATTCTTTATTTATACAATTCTTTAAGACTAAGATTTGCATTTGTACTGAGAGAATCCTTTCCTGATCTCTCTGGCTCTATCTTCATTTTTTCAAGTTCCATTTGGATTCTAACCCCCCTGTCCCATGATCTGAGTGCTTCTGACTGTTTTTGAAGGGCATGTGAGAAAACCCTTAAACAAACACAGGATGAATAATAAAAGCAAAGCCATCTTAATATGAGTCTTGGGAACTTAATTTACCACCACTGCAATTAAAATGTTCATCAGCTTTATTTTGCTTTAATTTTTATCCCAGACTTGAATGGTGTTGTACAGCATAGATAAGAAAGTGCATTTTGGATAGCTAAGTACAACACCATCAACACCATGAAAATGAAACATACACAAACAAATGGAAGGCGAGGAAAAAAAGAAGAAAAAAAAAAAAAAAAAAGCTTCTTTATGATACAGAACTGATTTGCTGGGGAGAAGTCACTTGCAGAACAAATATTTTCTAAATTAACCTTGGTTCGCCAGTTCCAGGATGTCCGTTGAACAAGGTAACTGGATAAAACATGATTACTCAGTTCATTATCTGGCATTGTTTTCTAAACCAATAGAGAGAGTTTTTACAGTGTAATGGCTGCTGCTTAGCTGAGTGAAAATCTCTAACAGGTAAAAAACCACCATTTCCATCTACTGTCAAACTGAAAGCTGTTTGAAAACTTCTGATGAACAGGCCAGTGGGTTTAGTACTAGACCAGAGAAGACAGGCACCTGATTTCTTTCACTGGCTGATTTCAAGTTGCACAGCCAAATGCATTTTAGAAGCATCCTGGTTTGGAAAAACTTAATATTTAAATCTCCATTATGCAACTACTTTCAGTACAATTTTAGTGGCGCTAAGCTACTACATTTTCAGTAGTCATGGTGGATGTATAGCTGATTGGAAAGTAAGAGGAATCATCAACTGGATCTAGAGACTCAAACACTCAACATAATAGAGATGCTTCAAAATTTTTTATGTAAGAGACCTATTGCAAATCATATAGAAATAGCTAAGTGTTGGCTGCTTTGAAAATGCTAGCCATAATGTCCTGTGATTTTCCTAATTTTTTAAATAAAAATAATGGAAAAATTATGCTGATAATATCAGCTGTTCCCCCAAATAACCAATGTGACTATATATATTGGATTTACATGACAAGGTTTTGGTAGTAGGGGGCTGTAGGGGTGGCTTCTGTTGGAAGAATCCAGAAGATGCACCATGTTAGATAAGGGCCAGTTTCAGCCAGCTCCAAAAGGACCTGCTGCTGCCCAGACCTGAGCCAGTGAACAATGTTGTTTGCACCTCTGTAAGAGCAAATTGAAGAAAGGGAAAAAAAAAAAAAAAAAAAAAAAAACCTGCTGCACAACATCAGCTGGGAGAGAGGAATGAGAACCAGCCCTGCAGCCCCCAAGGTGAGTGCAGCAGGAGGGCAGGAGGTGCTCCAGGCAGGCAGCAGCAGTTCCCCAGCAGCCTGTGGAGAGGCCCCTGGTGGAGCAGGCTGTCCCCCTGCAGCCCATGGGTCCCACATGGAGCAGATCTCCACGCTGCAGCCCATGGAGGAGCCCTGGTGGAGCAGGTGGATGTGGCCTGGAGGAGGCTGCGGCCCATGGAGAGCCCCCACAGGAGCATGCCCCGGGCCCGAGCTGCAGCCCGTGGAGAGGAGCCCACACAGGAGCAAAGGGCCTGGGGGGAGCTGCTGCCCACCCGTGGGGGACCCGTGCTGGAGCAGTTTGCTCCTGGGGGATGGACCCCATGGGACAGAGCCGTGTGGGAGCAGGTATTGGAGAGCTGTGGGCAGCCAGCGGAGACGAAGCGTCAGGGACTGACCACAGCCCCCATTCCCCATTCCCCTGCACCACTCAGGGGTAGGAGGTAGAAGAAGGTGGATGAGGAAGGTGTTTTTATGTTGCTTTTCGTTTCTCAGTGCTCTACCTTGTTAGTGATAGGCAACAAATTACATTAATCTCCCTACTCTGAGGATGTTTTGCCTGTGACAATAATCGCAGATTGATCTCCCTGTCCTTATCTCAACCCCTGAGCCCTTTTCATAATATTTTCTCCCTTTTCCTTCTGAGGAGGGGGAGTGATGGAGCAGTTGTTTTACTCTGCACAGCTGAGTAAAAACCGCCACACTACAGAAACACATCAAAAGTCAAAATGGGTAATCATGATGCTTATATAATTCAGTTCAAATAATTTCATTTACAAGTACATGGAGACGTAGAAGTAAAAATAATTAATAATAATAATAATAAATAAATAAAGGTGACAAAACACTAAAGAAGTTTCTTCTCCTGAAAATGTAGTTAACATTTTGTAAATAGAATTTCATGACATTTTCACAGAACCTGTGTGACTCTATACAACATGGGAGCTTCTTATCAAGAAGAACAGAAACTGGAGATCAGTTGGGAAACCTAGGTACTTTTTGTACCCAGAGTAACATCCTGAAAACCATGCACTTCCACCTTCTCTTAACTGTTAGACTATGCTTCCTAGAATGGAATTGCTTCCAACTTTCCTACATTATTTTGGCACATGATGTTTGCTTTCTTATTTTTAAAATGCTACAGGTTCATACTGTGTATTTGCTTTGATTTTCCAAATATTCCTCTTTGTTTCCATGTGATCATGACAAAACTAACTCCACAGGCAAAATAAAAAGAAGTACTACAAAGGAGATTATGCATCAAAGTGGAAAGACACACCAAGACTTTATAATTAGAACATTCAGTGTGTCTCAGCTTCCTTCTAGCCAGCCCCCCAGCTGCACAGCGCTCACCCTGCTATCAACAGGAGATCCACAGAAGTGGACATGTTGAACAGTCTTATGCTTTTAAAATTCTCTTATACTGTGTTTCCTGTCTGAAAGGACTATTGTTAAATTCAATTTCACCCTTTACTCTTCTGCAGATATGTTTATTAATGTTTTCCACCAGTGGAATATATATTAAATTTAAAACTTTATTCTTTTTACATACGTATGAAAACATGCAATAGTCTCTCCTTTCACACCAGTTTTGTAGAATTTACTCCTTTTTTCATTCATTTCTGATCATTTGAAATGAGGTGCACCTCACTTAATGCTGTCTGAGCTGCACTGGTGGCTAATCATCTGATCTAGGTAGCTGACAAGTCTTCTGCTACAAAGAAGATAAGTGGATATCTCCTGTGAATGATTTAGAGCAACCTTGGAGATATATATAAATTGTATGGGATAAATCAGTCAGTTTCCCGATAGCAACTCTTCCTTGTACTCTGTCTGAACAGATAACATTTCTGCAATGAGAGAGAAATATGAAATCTGCATGAGCTGCCCTGGAATTATTCCTACGCATAGGTTTTCTAATGTACAGATACTTCAAATGGAAGTACTGGACAGAAATTATGATATCCTTTAATACAAAACAGATAAACAAGCTTCATGTTATTAATAGCTCATACATATATAACATCTTCACCTGTGATTATAAATTCCTCCTACTCTTTAAACAATACATCTCATCATGGTATACTGCGGCAGATGAAAATTTTCATGAGGTAGTTTGGAGGAAAATATCTTTTTTCTCTTTTTTTTCTCTCTTTTCTTTTTTTTTTTTTTTTGTTTGTTTGTTTGTTTTTTTTTGTTTGTGGAAGTCCACTATAATTTTGAAGTGTAGGGGTAAACTTGATCTTTGCTCAAACTGTACAAGCTTAGTTTCTTTTTCCTCCTTACAGAATTCAAACAATAGTTCTGTCTGGGCTCTGATTAAAGCTACAGTCACACTGAACGAAAGGGACAGACATATGCAGTTGCAATGGAAGCAGACAGGAGTCTGCTTGAATCTTTTCTGTGAGGAAGAGCTGAGAGGCTTGGAAATCTGAATGCCTCATTTTTACAAAGGTTTCATCCATCAATACACATTTTGAAAAAATACATTTAGAAAATCCATTTTCATTGTATACATTGTAAAATATTTATTTTGAAAAGCAGACATTGCTCAACAGATGCATTCTCATGTAGCTTTTATGCTGTAGATTATTTTTCACTTTCCTTAAGTAATCTAAAAACTGGTACCTATCCGCTAGTTACAGGCAAGTTAAAAATGACAGTCTAGTCATTTCCACCTGACAAATAACAATTGTGATTGATTTATACAGTACATGTTTGTTTCTGGTGGTTCTTACAAGATTTATGGTTTTCAAATCTCAATGGAAGCTAATGGTGTTCCGAGTATTGTGTTAGCATCAGGATAAGGTGTTAGGTTAAGAGTGTTTTCGTACTCTTAAACACAAAATCTAGGTAGCATACAGATAACAGGATTTACTACATAATTTTAGAATGTATTTTTAGGATATTATTCTTTATGCTGAACAGCATGTAGGCTAGCTTTTCCACATAATACTTTGTCACTTGGGGCTGTGTTCCTTAGGATTTTTGTCCTTCTGCCCCTCTATGCCCTTGTGTACAGAAAACAGACCTCTAAAGCAAGGCAAGATCTTCTGTATCCATTGCTTACTAGTACCTAAAAATAAGAACAGTGCTAGTCATACAGCTATTTAGGAACTTTATGTACAGTTTGTGAATATATCATTCAAATCAAATCACTCCGTTAACATTTTGTGCAAGATTAGATTACATCGTAGAGCTTTTATTAAATTATACATTACTCCTTTACACATCCATTATACATCTCTCTTTAAAAGGAGAGCTGCTTCAGCCTTATTCATTTACTTATTGTCAGATTAGCACTTATAGGAATAGATATGGGAATGGATCTTACAGTGGATGTAAAACCACAAGAATACTGTGAGAATTTCATAAAAGTCTAACACCTTCTGCAAAAAAAAAAAAAAAATCATTTGAACACATAAATCTCAATTACATAAAAATTTCTTTACATAGAAATCTAGTTGTATGTCAGTGTGTGCATGTGTTTGCATGTTTGCATGTTCATATGTGTGTGTATGATTTCCATTAAATGAGTCCTTTGAGGTGAACACCTTTGGATACAGAGGGAGGAAAAAGCCTCCTCACCCACGCCAGCCAGTCACTGAAGTAAGAACCTGCTCGTTCACATACCCACACATAGGCAGACCTGGTGCAAGGCCTGGACAGCTATTTCAGAAACACACAGTTAACAGATAGACAAAAGGATTCTGGCACTGGTTCCTCTAGGATGGCTGTATCCTCAGCAATGACTTCATATATGACCTCTTAAAATGAGTTAAAAAGACAAATTAGCTTGGCAATTAAATTTTTCTCTGATGGCAAAAGGAGGCAAGTCATTGCAGACAAGTTAGTCTGTCTATCTGATGTTTTCCTACATATCTTTGCAAATTTTATATTTCTACCATCTCCACATGCAAGAACAAATGCCAGAATCCCATACAGCATCTATGCTGTATAGTCCCAGGGGTATAATTACTCTCACCTTAGCTCATCTTGGCTTATACAAGAGGCTTTCCAGCATCTGGGGTTATCAGACACCCAGGACTTCTCTCAGCCATGCATTCTACACCTAAGGCAAATGGAAGCTTGTCAGCAAGTCACTGTGCCAGCTCTGCCCACGTGCAGATTTCTCCAATAACTCAGCAGCCAGTCTGACTTGCTTTCCTGCTCTTCTGTGTCCAACAGCACAAAACAGGAGCCACGAGGCCTGAAGTTTTCAAAATTTTTGCTGTACTCTTTGTGCAAGAATTTCCCAGCCTTAACAGCATCACTGTCACCAAGGTGTCACCCCAAATGTCTGAAAACTTGATATCTAAAAACAGTAGGCAGATCATTGCCCAGTACAGTGGGAACAGCAAGGACTGGAAATCTGGGTAGGCCCTTTCCTCATTTGTCTAAGGAATGACCAAAGTTCTCATATTACAGTAAACTATCATGAATACATAACCTTCTGAAACGTGACATTTAGAGTGAATCTCTGAACAAAGTGAATGCCTGCTAATAAGAATTTTGTAAACCAGGCATCCTCACAAACTCAGAGTGGATGCATCTGGACATTAACTGGTTAGACAAGTGTCTGTATATGTCCTCAGCACAGCTGCAATGCCTTTCTGCATTGTTTTATTTGACAGTCTGTCCAAATCAATGCTGTGTAAATCATTTTGTTACCATAATGACATACGAGCATAATTTCACCTGCCTTTTGATTAGATAAATTCCTTGCTCTTTGGAGACCACAAATAACACTGAAAGGGAGTACACAGTGAATTCCTTCTTCACTACTTCTGGCACAGCAGTAATATTTGCAGCATATTTCCTATGCATTGTTGTTGTTCTGTTTACTGGAATTCTACACCAAAAGAAAGAAAATAAGAACGTATTTTGCAGTCCTGAAGTCAACAACCTGCCATTCCTCAAATTAGCATCTAATTGACGCATGCATGTGCTATTTAAGATGTCAATTGAACATCACTGCTCAGTGTTTTTTCCTTTCCAATTGACACCACAAAAGCTGCTGCATATTATCAGAAAGCACTGTTTAATTAAACCACAGAGACAGGAAAAGCCACCTACAAACACAGTGCTTAATAAAAACATGAACATAAGAATTGTACTCCCTCACGGAAAGTGAAAGAGAACGGCACTTCACAGGGCTATAGGGGACAGGTGAAATTATGGATATACCTTGTAATTCTTCTGGTGTAAGATATATTTCTATTTTTTATTACAGTAAAATTTTATCTTTTTTTTTTTTTTTTTCTTCTGTAAAAAATTAGGGTTAGTATTAGTGTTAGGGTTAAAGTCAGCCATGGGACATTATTACAAACACTGTTAAAGGTATTGTATTTGTACTTCTCCAGTCAGTAAAGTGAGATACTATAGTGACTGGTGTCCATTAGATAGACTTTAGAAAAAGGCATTCAGGAGAAAAAGAAAACTACAAAAGAAGGTAGCTGTTCACCAAAAGTCCCATCACCAAGAACTTTGCCACGTTCTTATTGAAGAGTATCTTGTGCCTTCCTGGAAAAGAAGCACTCTTCCAGGTTCTATCTTACATTCCTCTACAATTTAAACCAAGATCTACCAGAACTGTTACTGATCTAAAGCTGAATTCTGCCTATCCTAGGCCAAGGTAGTGTAATTCTGGAGGGAAAGATGGAGTGATATGAGTTGCAGATCTGTCTGAAGCAATTATGGGCTTGGAATGCCTGCAGTTTTTATCTATGGAGGTATACCAGAGGAAAGAGTACAGGTAAGACTGTCAAAAGAAAGATGATTAATGTCTTTTATTGCCTGACTCTGGTGTTTTTCTCAAAGAGCTTTTTTCTGCTTGAAGAACTGAGCTTGTGAGACCACGGCAACAAGGAGAAATAGAGGAGAATGGAGGAGAGAGTAACAACATAAAGAAAATGGATAAATAAGGTGAGAAAAGTCCAATAGGAAAACAGAGAATACGCTCAACTAAGCGTATATGTACATAAACCAAGTTTCCCAGTCTCACTGAAGGTATCTGAGACTCTCATGGACTTAGCAGCACAGTAAGTATTTAGCCAATTAAAGAACTTACTAACTGATCATTTGCTAACCAGCCCACCTTTCTGACACTTGATTTGAGCTCAGGTTCTCTGTAAAAACACATGGTAGCAGTTGTCTGCTCTTTTCACTGTCCTGTAGCTCTGTGCAAGCCCAATACCAACTGAGTTCTTGGTAATTAAGAAGGTGTTTTGTTGTATTTTTTTCTTGCCTTGAACTCCACAGTAAAAGAGCCGAAAGTCTCTTCCATTTCAGCCATGTAAAGACACAAGAAAATACAAGTTACACAAGAAATCTAAATAGTGATTACTGACTCCCAGTCAGTAATTCATGTATTTGCATCTTACCAAAAATCTAACTGCGTCCCTACTACTCTTGCATAATTCCCAGCTACCATGATATCCTACATCTTCATTTGGGCTTTATCTTCAGAAACTTTTTAGAAATCTCTGCTGTGCAGTAATTCAAAGAAATCTCAGACAGCTGTAAGAACACCATTGCACAAGTCAGTATACAAATACAGTCAAAGACTCAAAAGATTATCATCTAAGCAAACTGGCAGATATCCAGGCAAAATGAGGCCAGGCTGCAAATAATTTTACAAGATAAAGCTGCATGAGATATGTCAGTTTAAATTTTTGGCATCTTTGGGAAAAATTAAAAAAAAAAAATAAAAAATGCAATTCTGTGCAATTCAGCAGGGTGGAGTAGTTCTACATTATTTAAAAAAAAAAAAAAAAAAAGAAAAAAAAAAAAAAAAAAAGGAGATTTCTCTTGTACTCTAGCTTCCTGAAGTGCCTATGTGACAAGGAGTTAATGCTTGCATAATACAGGAAGTGGTTAGAGTTTAAATGTCTTTGCTTCACAACACATAGCATCCTGCAACTGAAACTGCAGTCTTTACTTAGGAGCCCACTGTTATTTTCCACCACTTCTTTCTGCTACAAAACTAAGATACATAGGTTTACAGTCTGCCTCCATTAAGACTTGTCTGTGTCTCATTTTGCTTGTTTTCTTAAGAAGTCACAATTACTTTAAAGGAAGATTTCTATTTTAGAAAAGTAGAGTTGCAATATAATTTGTCATAATAAAGTTATAATAATTAAAAATACAAGCAATATAAGTTGTCATAATAGAAACAAATGGAAACACATAAAGAAATTGGTTTTGGCTACTCCAGAACATGCTAAGTTCATGAACTGAATTATACAGAGGAGCTAGCAATGTCCTCTCTTCAACAGTATTAGAACAGCATGCTACTCTTCAATAGTGTTGGTCCATTGATGTTTACAGCATGTTGATATTTTTCCTTTAATTATAAGACTAATCTTATGACATCAACACATCAGAATTCAATGAAATAAAGATAATAAAGGCATTTATAATTGTTATAAAAGAGATAAGTAGTTTTAATTTGGGCATTAGATGTGTATACACTTAAATAATAAGCTGCTTCATCTCTGTATAAAGTCAACGAGCATATGTTGGTAATCAGTAACTATGGAAACAAGGCCACTTAATTTAAAGGGATTTAGATAATTAACTTTAGATAGAAAACCACAGCTACAAAACTCTTTCTCATTAAATCAGTTAAGCATTTTCCTCTTTTTAAGCATATGTTTAAATTAAACTTGAGTGCACAATGTTTAGCACATACAGCCAGTATCTAAGGCTTGTACTTCATCGTGCATGTTCAGCATCTGCCATAAACAGAGTTCAGCTAATCCCTTTACAGAGCTGGCTTTTGTACCATTGTCCCTTCCAGCTTATTTACAGTAACATAACTTCAGTGGAGTTACTCCAGATTTACTCCAGTACAACTGAGAAGTCAGGTGCAGCATTAATAAAAGCAAAAATCAAGAGATGGAAACAGCTTGGAAATGCTCTGGTCAGGCTTTTGCAAAGTCTTCAGCAAGTACTCAGTCCCTCTGCAGTGTTTCTCATCCCCCTAACCCCATTAATCCCTGTCCTGTTACCCTGCTCCCACCCTGTTCTAATACAGTTGTATCTAGCTTTTGTTCTCCCTGCCTGCAAGTTTGACATTGCAATCCCCACCTTTTCAAGGAGAAGGGCAAAAAGACAGAGATCGAATACCTCTAATCTGTAGACAGCCTAAATTTTAAAATACAATATAAATCACAGAATCACAGAATCACAGAATTTCTAGGTTGGAAGAGACCTCAAGATCATCGAGTCCAACCTCTGACCTAACGCTAGCAGTCCCCACTAAACCATATCCCTAAGCTCTACATCTAAACGTCTTTTGAAGACTTCCAGGGATGGTGACTCCACCACTTCCCTGGGCAGCCTGTTCCAATGCCTCACAACCCTTTCAGTGAAGAAGTTCTTCCTAACATCTAACCTAAAACTCCCCTGGCTCAACTTAAGCCCATTCCCCCTTGTCCTGTCACCAGGCACGTGGGAGAACAGACCAACCCCCACCTCACTACAGCCTCCCTTGAGGTACCTATAGAGAGCGATAAGGTTACCCCTGAGCCTCCTCTTCTCCAGGCTGAACAAGCCCAGCTCCCTCAGCTGCTCCTCGTAGGACTTGTTCTCCAGGCCCCTCATCAGCTTCATAGCCCTTCTCTGGACTCTCTTGAGCACCTCCATGTCCTTCTTGTAGCGAGGGGCCCAAAACTGAACACAGTACTCAAGGTGCGGCCTCACCAGAGCTGAGTACAGAGGGACGATCACCTCCTTAGCCCTGCTGGTCACACTGTTCCTGATACAAGCCAGGATGCCGTTGGCCTTCTTGGCCACCTGAGCACACTGCTGGCTGATATTCAGCCGACTATCCACCATCACTCCCAGGTCCTTCTCTGCCTGGCAGCTCTCCAACCATTCCTCTCCCAGCCTGTAGCTCTGCTTGGGGTTATTGCGCCCCAGGTGCAGGACCCGGCACTTGGCCTTGTTGAACTTCATGCAGTTGACCTCAGCAAATCGGTGCAGCCTCTCCAGATCCTCCTGCAGAGCTTTCCTACCCTCGAGCAGATCGACACACGCGCATAGCTTGGTGTCATCTGCAAACTTACTGAGGGTGCACTCAATGCCCTCGTCCAGATCATCGATGAAGATATTAAAGAGGACCGGCCCCAGCACCGAGCCCTGGGGGACACCACTAGTGACTGGCCTCCAACTGGACTTGACTCCATTTACCACAACTCTTTGGGCCCGGCTATCCAGCCAGTTTCTAACCCAACGGAGCGTGCGCCAGTCCAAGCCAAGAGCAGCCAGTTTCTTGAGGAGAATGCTGTGGGAGACGGTGTCAAAAGCCTTGCTGAAGTCAAGGTAGACCACATCCACAGCCTTTCCCTCATCCACCCAGCGCGTTACTTTGTCATAGAAGGAGATCAGGTTCGTCAAGCAGGACCTGCCTTTCATAAACCCATGCTGACTGGGCCTGATCGCCTGCTTGCCCTGCAAGTGCTGCGTGATGACTCTCAGGAGGATCTGCTCCATGAGCTTCCCTGGCACTGAGGTCAAACTGACAGGCCTGTAGTTTCCCGGGTCTGCCCTCCGGCCCTTCTTGTAGATGGGCGTCACGTTTGCTAGCCGCCAGTCAACTGGGACCTCCCCCGATCGCCAGGACTGCTGATAAATGATGGATAGTGGCTTGGCCAGCTCCTCTGCCAGTTCTCAGTACCCTTGGGTGGATCCCATCCGGCCCCATCAACTTGTGCACATCCAAGTGCTGTAGCAGGTCACCAACCAGTTCTTCATGGATAGTGAGGGCCACATCCTGCTCCCCATCCCCTTCCACCAGCTCAGGGTACTGAGTATCCAGAGAACAACCAGTATTGCTGCTAAAGACTGAGGCAAAGAAGGCATTGAGCACCTCCGCCTTTTCCTCATCTCTTGTAACTAAGTTTCCCCCCGCATCCAGTAAAGGATGGAGATTCTCCTTAGTCCTCCTTTTTGTGTTGATGTATTCATAGAAACGTTTTTTGTTATCTTTAACGGCAGTAGCCAGATTGAGCTCCTGATGAGCTTTGGCCTTCCTAATTTTGTCCCTGCACAGCCTCGCTACATCCTTAAAGTCCTCCCTAGTGGCCTGCCCACTTTTCCAAAGATTATAAACCCTCTTTTTTCTCCTAAGATCAAGCCACAATTCTCTGTTGAGCCAGGCTGGTCTTCTTCTCCGCCAGCTCGTCTTTGGGCACGTGGGGACAGACCGTTCCTGCGCCATTAAGACTTCCCTCTTGAAGAGCACCCAGCCTTCCTGGACCCCTCTGCCATCATAAGAGAAATCATAAGAGAAGATACATGAAAGTGCACATAAAGTCATTAGCAAATAGCAGTTTATGGCTTAACTTACTCAGATGTCCAGTGAGGGACTGTAAATCTAATTTTTTAGGCACTGTTGCTTTTATTCTGTTAATATTAACTTACTCTGTTAACTAAAAATGAATTCCTTAAGATGCTACTGTTAGAGAATAGTGTATGTTAATGAATATAGATGTTGTGCAAGGAAGGTGAATTAATCTTCCCTCAGGAGTATTAACATCTGAAGATTTTATGTGTGCTACTTAGCAGACAGTTGAAGGGAATTTTTCCTTAATATGTTGAAGCACATGAATTTGAAGTGAGGGTTTTCTCATTAAAGTCTTTGAAAATTTATGTAATGGATTACTGATCCTTCAGCTAAACAGAATTGTAGCTGTGAATTACAAATGAGAGTGAATCCAACTCCCAATTTACTTGCTCAGTAGCCAGTGTGTGCTTACATTCAATGTACATATCCAAATGATGGACAGTGTTGACACCAATTCCTGCCCATGGCCATGTGGACTGCAGTGTAGTCTTTCTGTCGGATCTTTCCTGCTGACTTCATATAATATTGATTGTAAGTACTACTTTACCCTATACCAGATAAATAAAAATAAAATTTTAATCAGCATTTACTATGAATTTCTGAGGACTGTTACAGTTATAAAATATCACATGCCTCTTTTTAATGTCAACAGAACAAAAAACAAGTCAAGCTTTCTTCTGAAGCTTTTTAATGTAGCTAAAGTCTCCTTAACTGGGAGAAACTGAATGAAAATGTTCATTCATTGTTCACAAGTTAGTGAGAAGGACTGCTGTTATTGGGAAGACTCTGACTTGGGAAACCTAGAATTTATAAGCATTCCTTCTTAATAACTTATGTTCAGAGTTTTGCACCCAAAAATGTATAAATGTTTGTGCAGTTCAGGAAGTGTCATGCAACAGTCACATACATAATTATATCCTTCTATGGTGGAAATGCTTTTCATGTGGTGTTGTTGTTTATAACAGAAGTATTTGGAATCAGATACAATTTATCAAAATTCTTGGGATCTGCAGAGACTTTACTTTTTCCTTTGACTTTTGTTCCTGAACAATAGAAAAAAAAATACATGCGGGAGTGTGCAGCTCTTTAGCAGCAAGGCAATAACACTTTGTGACCTTCTCTTCTCCAACCCCATGCACGTGCTTTTATGGTAGTGATTATTTATCAGACAATTTAATTTCACCCAAACTACAGTTCTTACTTAACTGTGTCAGCCCCATATGCAAATGCAGCCATACAAAGGGGGCGGACGCAAGAGGAGCTCTTTTCCAGCGAGGACACGTAGCTGCACGCCAGGTAAGAAACTCCCTTATATGGTCTGAGGCGCAATCACCTGCACGGCGCCTGCTTGTGAAACACATCAGGGAGGAGGCAGGAGCTCAGAGTGGCTCAGCAAGTGCTAAATGGAATAGTTTTCCTTTCATTCTAGAAGCCTCTGTGCCCCTGCCCACCCCAGGAACCCCATTCCCGCAGCCTGCACCAGCCAAGCATCCCTGACCAACACCAGTTGATTGTGGCAGTTTCACACTGCACTTAGCTCCCATATGTCTGTCATTCCTCCTATCTCTTGCCTTTAACTAAACTAAACTGGGAAATGGTTTGCTGCACCTGTCTGTGAAGCTGGAAATTAATTTTATTTCAACCTATTCCTTGTGAAATTCTTCCTCTCTGGTGAAACCCCTGAAGGGATGGAGGATTGCAGTTGGCCTCTTCCCCACCAGCAAAGCTGTGTCTCTGTAAAGCAAGAAAGAAATAATTCATAAGTTAGAAGAGACAGGACAGAAGGATGTGCAGCCCTACAGTCCAGTAATCTGGGCTTTCACCACAAAGAGAGGGGTTCTGTGTCTTTGTCCCTGCTGCCAGTATGATCAAGAATTGTGCAAAAACACAGTAATAATTCCTGCAGCCCCAGAATCTTCCCTTCCTCTATTTCCTCACCTAAAGGGTATGAAAACCTGCATCAGAACACTCTGCTTCTCTGATCCTTCAGACCAAGAAAGGCTTTCCTGGGAAGAAATTACATTTCAACACCAACTGGAATATTGATTTCTTCTAACTTTTCATCTACACTAACTGGCATATATACATACCTTTTCTCTGCTGTGCTGCCAGATGAACCATCAAACCTTTTGTTTTAACCTTGTCTTTCATGCTTTGAAATTAACATTTGCAAGACAGAATTTCCTCTTATGTTCCATATGCCAGCCTAGGGTACACACCTCCATTCAGAGCATCGGGGGGGTTTATTCTGTATCCATAATTTTGTTATATTCAAAAATATCTCAATATCTGAATATTTTTCATTCCTGAGCAACTTTGCAAAACTACATAAAAACGTAACTGCTGTTTTTTCTAATGACTATTGTTTCCTAATAAGATTAGGTGGCCTATGTACAGCTTAAAAGCTTTTGTCATGCATTTAATAACTTGGTTTCAGTGTCAGTGTTTTAAAAATTATTCCTTTGTTATTACACTGTGCCCAACCAGTGTGACAGGTTCCTGTATGTGTTCACAGGACTTGTAATTCTTGTTCGTTTTTCTGTGTTTGCTTGGTTGCACTTTCCCTGCTCCTTTGGTGATCCAAGGAGTTTACAGATCTTTGACTCATCAATAAGTAATAGTGTTGCTTTCCGGAGAGTGCTGCAGCTACTTCTTGCCGCTCACTGCCACCATGTTGTCATGAAGATCCAGGAGTTGAAGAGTTAACCTGACAGACAGTGTGTCCTTGAGGGTCAAATCTCAGAGAATATGAGACACCAACTTGGTATTTGGCTATTCTTGCTCGTCTTCATTCCACTCCTGATATTCAAAGTCAAAGGAACTCAAAATCTCAAAACAAAATTATCCATTTTACTTTAAAATCACAGATAGATTATTATGAATAGGCAGAGGAAAGTTAAATACAAAGCTAAAATCCTTGCTTTTTTGGCATAGCCAGCTTTAAGGGTGGGGCATTTTGGTTCTGACTCCTTTTTCTAGATTAGCATGAGTCAACCTACCAGATGCACATACCCCAGGCTCAGCAAGAACACATTGCCAGTTCTAGATTCAATGTGTTACAGACTTGTTCCATAATTTTTAATTATTTTCTGTACAAAAGTGTAAACTAACATAAATCATTTCCATTACCATTCTGGTAATGGGATTTTTCTGGGGCCATGAAGTCAATACTGGTTGTTGGCAACTGAACATAAAGTATGTGTCTAAGCAGAGATTTAGGAACCTAGCTGAATTATTCTTCTACACAATTTTGTCTGCATCATTTAAAATGTTTCAGGACAAAGCTTCTTTGATTGACTTCTGCTGTACTGCACAAATCTGATATTACTTGGCTATATAGTAGAACGTATGATCACATCGGTGTTCATCATTTTAATAATTTAATATTAGACCTCTTCCCTCTTCATATGTTGAAAATATGTTGTACTAACTTATCACACTCACAAAGACAGCAGAATACAATAGGTCTTTGTCGTGGTTTAACCCGGCCGGCAGCTAAATACCACACAGCCATTCGCTCACCCTCCCCCCTCCCTCTCTGGGACGGGGGAGAGAAATGGAAAGTGAAGCCTGTGAGTTGAGATAAAGACAGTTTAATAAGACAGGAAAATAATAATAACAAAATAATAATAACAATAATAATAATAATAACACAATGGTGATAATAGGAAAATAATAATAATATGTACAAACAAGTGATGCACAATGCAATTGCTCACCACCCTCTGACCGATGCCCAGCCTAACCCCGAGCAGTCCCGCCCCCTCCCCCCGGCTAGCCACCCCTATATATTGTTTAGCATGACGTCAGATGGTATGGAATACCCCTTGGGCTAGTTTGGGTCACCTGTCCTGGGTCTGTCCCCTCCCAGCTCTTACTGCACCCCCAGCCTGCCCGTTGGCAGGACAGAGCAAAAGGCTGAGATGTCCTTGGCTTGCTATAAGCACTGCTCTGCAACAATGAAAACATCGGGGTGTTATCAGCACTCTTCTCATCCTAAGCCAAAACACAGCATTCCACCAGCTACTAGGAAGAAAATTAATTCTGTTCTAACTGAAACCAGGACAGTCTTGAAAACGGTGTCATAACATTTTGTGATTTGTTTTAAATAGCTGTTTTTTTATTTCTGGATGTTACAAACATTTGTCATTATCTAAAATAACTAACATGATTCATTATCTTCCACGGGCCTGACAAAGAAATTGTATTTTCACAACAAGACTGGCATTTAATTAACTCATTAAAATGAGTTAGGATTCTCTGAAGTCAAAAACAAAAAAAAAAAAACAACAAAACAGAAAAAAAAAAAAAAGAAAAAAAGAAAAAAAAAAAAAAAACTAACTACCTCATCTGCTTTATGGGTATACAAAAATAGGGGTAAAAAAAATCAAGTATAAGGAGTAAGAGTTAGAGACAATGTCAGTAATCCAATATTGACTTTATAGGGACAAATAATCTCAATTCACAAAATGGAATTTTTTGTATCACTTTACCATTTTATGCAGAAAATCATTAAAAATTATGGAACAAGGTTGTAACACATTGAATCTAGAACTAGCAATGTGTTGTTGCTGAGCCTGGAGTATGTGCATCTGGTAGGTTGACTCATGCTAATCTAGAAGTCAGAACCAAAAAAAAAAAAAAAATCCATTCACATAAGAGCAAATGTTTCACAAAACTTTGACAGAGAGGCAGTTGTGTGACGGTTCAGGTGCTACTTGCAATGCTAGAAGACCCAGAAGGCCCAACCTGACATCATTCTTGGCCTCATCCAACACAGTTAGTATCTAAGTATCTATCAGAGTTAGAACCTCCAGAGGTTCAAACTAAACTGCTCAGAAGTGTCCTGCAGATCAGGAAGACTCTCCTTTTCCAGCACCAAATGAAACAATGGAAATTACACAGATTTTTAATGGCAATTTTTTTTTGCAGCTCTATCCAGGGTAAAGAAGGGAAAAGAAATAACAGAAATGAATGTAGGGGACAAAAAAGTGATTACAAAATTGCAGTAGATTCATCTCAAAGCAAGGAAAAGAGGAATTATCTTTAGTTAATTAACTGGAAGAAAAATATTTTGTGTACATGTTAAAGCTGAATCTTGAACCTCAAAAAGACCTGTGCATAAATCAATGGGTGATTGGTTCTCCCTAAACATTCAAGAAGAATGGAAGTCTTGCTCCCAGCTTCATGTAGTTAATGGTAACATTTCTTGAGTTCTTATTATACGTTATCATTTTCAGCTTTGTTATTTGTATTAATAATCTCAGGCTGTGTACGTCAATCTCATCATTTCTAAGGCCAATGTAAGCGACAGAAATTGGCACAATATTAGTTTGGGGAAAGTAACTTATTAACTGTTTTCTTTAAAAAACTCCTTATCTGTTGCTGTGTTCCAAGATGATCTCTAGCTATCCCTTGAAAATGAAATGGCCGTGGATTACTTTCCAATGTATAAAAGAGAAGTATCCTACAGCACATTTAGGTCACAGAATATCCACATTGCACGTGCCACACACATGTCACAATAATGACAGTAGCATTTTTAAAGTCATACATTGTACACATATATATTTAAAACAAGCAGATTAATTTCATCTTCATTCCTATACAGTTCTGTAATATGCTATGTATCATGTATGCTATATTGATTTCAAGTTACTGTAATTGAAACACTGTCAGTAGCTGAAAAGCTAGAATGCAAATATAGAAACATGAAGTCACAGAATCATCAAGGTTGGAAAAGATCTTCAATATCATGTGGTCCAACCATCACCCTACTACCAATGTCACCCACTAAACCATGTCCTAAGCACCACGTCCAACCTTTCCTTAAACACCCCCAGAGATGGTGACTCTACAACCTCCTTGAGCAACCTGTTCCAATGCCTGACATCTCCTTCTGAGAAGAAATGACTCCTAATTTCCAACCTGAGCCTCCCCTGGAGCAACTTGAGGCCATTTCGTCTAGTCCTATCACTAGTTAGCTGCAAGAAGAGACCAACCCCCAGCTCCCCACACCTTCCTTTCAAATAGCTGTAGAGAGCAATAAGGTCTCCCTTGAGCCTCCTTTTCTCCAGACTAAACAACCCCAGTTCTCTCAGCCACTCCTCATAGGACTTGTGTAGCTTCATAGCCCTTCTCTGGACATGCTCCAGTACTTCGATGTCCTTCTCATACTGAGGAGGCCAAAACTGAACACAGTACTCAAGGTGCAGCCTCACCATATCCATGTATATCCACATATATATCCATGTAAATATCCACTTATAGATAAGCCTACAGAGAATATTGAGAGTAGACAAGTTAATATGGTATAAAACTGAAGATTTCTTGGATACTGCCCACCATTTGTAAATATTATCCATTTGGATGTCCTTAGAAACAGTAACATACATGAAGCATCCAGAAATTTACAACTGACATTATTCTTGTGTTTGAATAAATATTTCCTGTTCTAACCACAGTCCATTCATTTATTTGCTTATGCTTTTATTTTGTTTGGAATCTCCAACTGTTATGGAAAAATACAAAGCCAAAAGGGAGGCATGAGGAAAAAATGACAAAGTTTCCACTTAGCCCTCTGTCACTGATATGGCATGTTGCAAACCTGTGGGTCTCCCTGGATCCACCACTGTCAGCAATACCAACAGTATCTGTGGTATTTGTAGCAAGCTGATAGGTATCTCAACATTAAAGGAAATATTTTTAAGGCAGTAACGTAGAGTCAAAACCAGCCCTGGTGTCATCTACTCTGCAAACAAGACCTAAAATTTGTATATTTTCTCTCTTTCCCTAATCCCACGTGTCTCCTCTTCCAGCTTTCACTAGTCTTTGGTAATAAGTTGGGGGGGGAGGGGAGGGGAAGAAGGGGAAGTGGAATTTGCCATTAAGTCGGGGAAGAGAAAGTCTAGGATTTGTCCAAACCTCCCTGGCAGAGATGCACTAGAAAGCCCTTCTTGGAAGTTTCTTGGCTAATGCAGGGTTGGGAGGTTTCTTCTCAAGGGAATTCAGCTCATCCTATCCCATTTTATAAACTCATCCATCCCAAATACTTGCAAAGAGTAAATGTATTTGCATATATGTGTTTGTGTGTTTAATATGTTTTCTCATAGGAGGAAACAAAGAGTTTTTTCCAGTTTTCCCAAAACAATCTTCGTCTCCTTCCCATGCATCATATCCTAAAAACAGCACAATGTGATGAACAATTAACTCACTCAGAAAAGTTCTCAAGATAATAGAAATGTTTTTAATGTAATTTGGCTTTCCAGAGGATAATTCTACATGGACAGATGCTTTCTAAAGCAGGCTAGCCTAAAAATGAAATGCATCAGAAGCATCAAGAAAACATATTCCTCCATAGACTGAGCTCCATTATGCTGTCTCCTGATCTTTACATGTGGAATTTGCAGCATCATGATCTAAACAAAAAAAAAATTTTTGACAAATTTTCACTACTGTTTTAACACACTTTTTTTTTCAGTAACATGTGAGGTAACAATACTTCTTGCAAATGTCTTGTAGAAGTTTTAGTCTTGGTACAGTTATTATTGTTGCCCCAATGATTGTGATTATCAGAGTGATACCAAAAGCAGTAGCACCGTTAAAAGAAGAAAAAAAGAAAAAAGAAAAAAAAAAAAAAAAAAGATTAAAAAATGTTAGAATGTCCAGAATGACTTTCACAGAGTGAGAATCAATCAAGGCTTATGCAGGACAGATACCTAAGAAATACCTGATACCTAAGAAATCTTAGAAAGAGTGTGTTAAGTATGGGTACTCCAAAATATTTATATCTTGCTGTGCTTCAGCAATGCTGTAGAACACCCAGTAGGACCTTGCAAGTTTGTTTTCCTTTGAAGGATAGCTCAGATTCTGGTGAAGTATATGTGAATTTAACATCTCCACTGTGATCTGAAGCATAAGAGACTGGTCACAGAAAGAGGTATTGGGTAGAGCAGGCAAATTCTCCTCATTGAAAAGGAAAGTCAAAACTTTTTGAAAGTTTCTCTGCTGTGTGTTTGGAGCATTTTTTCATATTATCAGTGCTAATCCTGAATGGATTATTCTACCAAGTCCAGTTGGCAACACAGGAGAAGGTGCATCATTCTGTATGAATGAACTCACTAATTTCTTAAATTCCTGTGGGTATTTTCACTTAGAAAACACTTTGCTCCTGCAGGACTGGGAACACTAGCTTGGCAGTTATTTTTTCTATTCTCCTCTGTTGGCAAATTGCTTTGCTATGACTTTTGGAGGTTAATACTAAAGATCTTGGCTTGTTAAAAGCTTTAGAAAATATTTTATGCACAAAATGTTTTATGCATAAGGCTGTGATGAACAAGTGACTTTTCTGTTGCCTGAGTGCAAGGCATTAACTCTTCTGCTGCTGGGGAGACACTTCAAGTCTAATATTACTGCTCCAGCTTGGACATTGTTAAGTAAAAGATTATTCTTGTCTGCACTAGATGCTGACTAGTATTAAAGTCCTATTAGGTAAAATGAGCTAGCTTTGAAACTCAATGCCTTTTGGTTACATAGACAAGTTCCCAGAGGCTAAAGGAGGGAGAGGAATGCTCCAAGGTCTGTGTTCCATAGAAGACGGTATACTTACTCTGAAGGAAAACCCAATTATTTTGATCAGTAGCTTGTTTATCTTTTCTTGACCATGATGAAGAGAAATCAGAGCCAGCTTTTTTGCCCTTTCACCCCAAACTTCACTTTTTATTTACTGTTTATGGCTATTCTAAATCTTATTTCATGTGATCTGCAAAGAGCAATTCATGCAGTCCTCAGAAAGACCTGTTGTTCAGGAGTTAGTGATAAAGTTTCCTGAGACTGGAAGAACAACATGCAATACATGGCATTTTTATTACAAGTAAGAAAAAAGTACAACAGTACCATCAAACAGATGGATCAAATACAACCTACTTTAAATGAAAACCCGTTAAAAAGGAAATCTGAGATTTTTAGATTGCTAAGCTGTAAACCAGTTTTGTAGGAAGACATCAAAGTTTAAAGGTATAAAACATAAACATGCCCATGAATTCCAGGATAACCTTTGATCTCAGCTGACATCAGTAGTATGTTTGTCATTGAATGCCTTCAAGCAAAAACAACGTTCCCACTTGTCTCAGAAAAATTGTTAGTACTGCCACTGTATCTGACAATGGTAATATGGCGCATAGCTTTTTATGTTTGTTTGTGGGGTTGTTGTTTGTGTTGTGTTTCTTTTTCTTTTTTTTTTTCCCCTTTTGAGTGGGGTAACAGTTAATTAGGTTTTCAGACATGGAAATCTTAAAGAACTTTCCAAAGAAAAGTTTGTGTCATCACATTCATAAAGCTGGGGAAATCTGAGGGTTGGGAAAGCAATGCCAGAATAGGAGTAAATTTTCATCTTGATTCTTATGTGGGTTATGTTTCCCTGCATATACTGTGCGTTGATTCTTATTTGTCATCCATGTTAAGATAAGTAGAGGAAAAAGAAGTGATTGTAATCTACACCCAGGATGATTCACAGCTTCTTGCCACATGAAAAGAGAAGCATGCATAGAGGAAGAAGAAATAAGGTTTTCCACTGACAAAAATTCAAAGCTGTTGTTAAAAATGCAAGTATTTGAGGGTTTTAACTGTTTTGTTTTGTTTTGTTTTGTTTTGTTTTGTTTTGTTTTTTCTAGTAGCATAGTTGAATACTCTACAAAAGAGAAAATCCGGATTATAAATGATACTTCTGTAAGGAGTTCTTCACATAACAGTATCAGAAATCTTTTTTTTTTTTTTTTACCCCAAGAATAATTAATACAAGCTTTTAAATAAAATTCACAGGTGACAGCAGAAGAGCAATGTCACACAAAATATTGGGACAGGAGGGAAAGTCTGGCACAATGCAAAGAGATTTTTTTTCTCCATTACTTGGACTACACACAGCATTTCTGGTGCATAGTTTTGAGCAGTAGTATCTGTGTCAGAAGTCCATGAACAGCCAGACATCCACAGGTACGTGCTAAATGGCATATTTAAAATCTTTGTTTTTAAACAAGATCACACAATGATTTTAAAAATGGTGCCTGTCTAAAAATTTCTCTTAGAGTTACCACTTCTCACATGTTATTGGTAAGATCTTTGTGAAGATAAACAATATCAAAGTAAAGAGTATTTTCCTGCCCCAGTGAAGTTAGCTCAGGTTCAAATTGTTTCCCTGTTAGGACACCTAAAATGTTCTGAAGGCTCTCTGACAGGAAAATCTAGAAAGAAAATAAAACCATGAAGATCCTTCCCAAATTAAACCTTGATACACTTATCTATATGCATCTTCAGAGATGCCCTTAGAAATTTAACTTGTTTATGCACCTATTTGAAAGAAAAAAATAGCTGCAGCAAAGGATATAAAGATGTTTATATAAGGATATATAAATAAAAAATTCTTCTTATTTTATAACATATCCTTCCTGGTGACCATAAAACAATATGTTGGGAATTACAGAGAATTTGAGAAGTGTTGCACATTTCAGAGCTGGGTAGAGCTCATCAGGTTTTAGGTGTGGTTAATATGAGCTAAATTTTTCACATTTTGCAGCTCACAATCAGCTTCAGAACCTTCCACAGTTCATCTATCAGCTTACTTAATGGTCAACTGGAAAAAAAAAAAAAAAAAAAAGCGAAGATTTTTTTATTTTATTTTATTTTATTTGTATTGTTTTACCCCCTGCACCTGTAAGAACCATTTCCCAAACTTCAGGGAAATCTGCAGGAGACAGCAACACAATATGTCAGCTTTTGCAGTAGTTGGCAAAAGCCAGGATATTCATCTGCTGTAAAGGCAGTTTTACAGAAATCCTGCAAGTTGCTACAATCAAGTTTGATTACAATGCTAAGCAGCTGTAAGGTCATTCATAATTGACAGCAAACACTGTCTCTTACTAAGTCAAGGTAAATAGCCATAAACTGTTTCTATATTAGGCTTAATTTGAGGTTTAGTTAGTTAATCTTTCTCTAACCTCACCCCATATTCCCAAAATAGACTTAACAGCAAAAGTTGTTCAAAAACTTGTACAGGATTGTGACATACAAACCAGCAATTTCACCAAGCTAGTATTCGCATGCAACACCTGCTTTTTTAAGTAAAAAGTAAAGTAGATTTCATGAAAACTACTTTAAAATAAACTAAAATAAAATAAACTAAAATAAACTAAAATAAAATAAACTAAAATAAACTAAAATAAAATAAAATAAAATAAAATAAAATAAAATAAAATTTATTTTATTGTGCCTTGCAGCTATTTTTTAGTCAAATTTTACAGTTTACAAAATTACTGAAGGGAGACATTTCAAAATATTAGAATATAAAAGAGCAATATAGCCCATAGTTCTGTGTTTCTCATGGCTCCTTCAGCTTACAAATATTTTTCATGACCTATGCTTTCTAGACTTGACTTAATAACCCCAAATATTTCAGGGTTATCAACACTTCACTGGTGACTTATCTTGTCTGTCCTGAATATCGTGAAATTCCTTAAGGGTTACTGAGATGCCACACCAAGGGTGTTTCTAGTGCTACCCTGTTCAGTCAGATCACTCTTCACAGTATAACAGTGAGAAGTTTTATCATGGTGGGAAGAACCCATTGCCATCATCGAAGCTATCTGAAAGGCAAATCAAATAATAAAATCCAAAGAATCAAGTAATGATTAACGCACAAAAGTTTCCACAAAAGTTCAAAAGATTTCAAAAGAAAGTACATATATAAGATTGATGCATTTACTGAAAATAGACCTGCCTTATCAGCAACTCCATGTAGGAATTGCTGCTTTTGTTTAAAATGTAGAGCAATGAAACAGCATTGAAAATGTGAAGTAGTTTAAAATATCACTGCTATTGCTATTGACAATGCCCTATTTCCATATGTCTGAAAAGGTAAAAGGTCATTTCTTCAAAGATAGGAATAAAAAATGCAATAAAAACATCTCTGCAGCATGAAAGCCCTATACTTTTTCCACAGTGGTTTGTATCTCTTTGCTAGTGCTGGCAATATTTTATATTATCCAAAGGCATCAAGTAGTTAACTGAAATCCCTTGGCTTTTGTTGCAGTTCAAGCAGCAGTTCCTTCCCTGAGGAACTGTCAGTCTAAGCAGACAACATAGAATCACAGAATCATTCAGGACAGAAAAGACCTCTAAGATCATCTAGTCCAACCTTTAGTACTGACAAGTCCACCACTAAGCCATGCTACTAAGTTCTACATCTACATGTTTCCTGAATACCTCTAGGGATGGTGACTCAATCATTTCCCTGGGCAGTGTATTCCAATGCCCCACAACTCTTTCAGTAAAGAAATTTCTCTTAATAGCAAACCTAAACCTCCCCTGGCGCAACTTGAGGCCATTTCCACTCACCTTATCAATTGGTGCTTGGGAGAGGAGCCCGATCCCCACCTTGCTATAGCTTCCTTTAAGATAATTATAAATGATGATAAGATCTCCCCTGAGCCTCCTTTTCTCCAGGCAAAACAATGTCAGATCCCTAGGTTGATCCTTGTACAACTTGTTCTCTAGGCCCTTCATCACCTTCATTGTCCTTCTTTGGGCATAGACCAAGGCAAAGGAGAAAGAAGTTATATTATTACTGATAGGTTAAGGGAAAAGACTTTTAAAATATTTTTAGGCTCTAAAACTTAATGATAAACAACCTGCTTGGATTTGTAAATGCATATTTGTATATAACTCCTACCATCCATAACCACCTGCCCACAAAGGCATGACCAGAGGTGACCTGGCCAAAATCAAAGAGTGTCTATAGCAGAACCAGTTGTGGCACCTTGATTTTTACAGTGTCAGTAAGCCTGAATCATTTCATTGCCTTACTATTTGTTGATATCGTTATCCAGCAAACATGTATTGTATATTTGTATCATTGTAATTTAGGTAAGTCCCATCTAGATCCTATCTTCAAAGGTACTCACATCTTCCTCTATCCCCCAGCACCAGTCAGGGTCACAACACCCAAAGAATTCAGTTCTCTTTTTATAAACAAACAAACAAACAAACAAAAGGTTAAAGACTTCCTCTGTGCTTTGTTCTCTTGAACACTTGGGTCTAGTTATGACTGTGAGACCTACTGAAAATGTATTCTTTCATGTGCAAGACAACTATCCTGAGCAAATGAATGAGTTTAGGAGATGTATATATTCACAGAGTCAGTGAAGAGAGTGACTAGGAAGAAAGCTGTGAAATATAAAGAGGAGTGGCAAACCAGAAATGCCACAGTTCATAGCTATTTTATTTGTAGTTTTTTTGTGGTTATGGGGATGAAGAAAACCTAATTCAAGGCTGAAAGTTAGAGAATGAGCAAGAAACCCAATATTTTGGGTTTTGAAATGTCCTGACAAGTAAATTATATTTGAAATCTATATTTTTCAAGGGAAGAATTCAAGAGCTTCTTTTTTATTGTTGGTTGTGGTGGTGGTGGTTTATTAGTTTTAACATAACCAGGATAGGATTTCACTTAATCTAAAGTAATTCTTATTTCATAGGATATTTTACATCTGCATAGGGAAAATAAGAAAGCTCTCAGTGATAGTTTGGGTGGATATTTTCCTATTCTATTCCCAATTTTTGTTTCTTTTTAAGAGATTCTCTGAATGTGCAGGCAAGCCTGTGAATGAAAGAAAACTATCTGAATTGGTTTGCTTTGCAGTTATATTTATCTTGTAACTGTAATTCAAGCTAACCTGCTAACCTGCACAGTAGTGTCTCCTGTAGCCTCTAGCAATGAAGCCTGCTACTCTGGTTTTCAAAGGTCAAGCTGAAGTATTTTGCATGTTTGCTTTAATATGGGCCTTTCATCTCAGGCATTTAGGGAATGATGTTCAGAGGTCTTCCACACTCTACACTTCTACACCCTAAGAAGGGTTAGTGATGAAAACAATGCTGATGAGATTTGCAGGTATGATCCAGGCAGAAAGAAACACAGGTGCTATGCACAAAATCAACAGTGCTGTTGCCCCTGTAGAAAACCTCTGGTGGAAGTAGACCATACTGCACAGGGTAAGTAAGGAAGGCACTGATGAAACATTAGTAGGTTGCTACCTTTTGCAGCTACCTACCTGGTCTGTGACAACTGGTGACTGAGTGCCCTTCTCCAAGCTCTGGATTTCCCACCCAGGCACAGAAAACTAGAAGCCATACCTTGGCCTAGTACATTATGATCACTGTAACCTCACCTAGGGTCAAGTCTTACACACTGAAAGAGTGTAAGATCAGAGCTACCTACAACAGACTAAGAATTCCTTTAGGCAGCATTTGGGCACCTACTTTCAAGAAAACATCCAGGAAGCATCCTTTCGAGCCCTGACCAAGCCTGAAACCTTTTCTAGTTCACAAGATACCAAAATGAAGTATCAGTGCATGGTGAGAAGCAATCTCCTTCTTGGGGCTGGGTGTATAACACCCTGCTAAACTCTGTTGTGAGCAACAGTGCAGATAGGGAACTGCCAAAATGTTGGGTTTTTATAGATCCTCTTGACTGAAGCAAAGGATATATATTACTAAACCTCAAAATAATAACAATGACAACAACAACAATAATAATAAATTAATTAATTACCTCCATGCTCAAGATCCTGCACAGATAGTAAGGCCTTAAAAAGAGTTCCAGCGTCAATAGTAAAATTCCAAATAAAAGATGGTCTGTAGAATTACACCTGCATTTAGACATGAATTGGCAGTTATTAGTGGTCAATGTTAAATATCACCCTCCAAAAGGCAGCTAAGGCAGTGCCAGTCTGCATAGCCTTCCCTATAAAGGAAGTCTACTTTTTCAGTCTTGCAGTGCTTATACATCAGAAGGGTAATCTTCTAGTATCTTGTTCATTTTTAATGAATTGTTGGTTTCTAGCTCATTTGTTGCCCTGAGCATTGTGTAGCTTTACAGTTGGACCCACAGCAAACGGATTAGTAAGTTTCACGTCCCAGTCAGACCAATTGCTTATAAATTCAATGTGCTGTTCCCAGGAACCTGTGGGAGATAATGCTGCTTCCACCACATTACAAAATTCTGCAAGAGAAGTAGGAGACTATAGCCAGATTCTAGGGAGCGCAGATTGACTGCAAAATAGCACTTTTCATAAGGCCACTGCAGGAGGTCTTAAGAAAATGACATTAAGACAGGCTAGATCTGTAAATTTAAGGAGTAATTTGATTTTTTTGTTTGTTTGTTTTGAATTCAGATTTTTTTTTTTTTTTTTTTTTTGCCATATATATAAAACGAGATACACCTAGGGGAGACCTCAAGGGCATTGCAGTGCATCTTGCATTTCTGTAGTACCATGCAGAAAAACGACCATAAACCCTGACAGCTATTCTACCATATTGCAAAATAATCCTTTTTTCCAGTCAAGCCAATTGTTTTGAATCCAGCATGATGCACACTTGGCTATACGTTTTACCTGTCAGACAGGCTCCTTTTCCTGTCTCCATAAAAGTCAGTATACTGGATTGTATGGTAGGATTCACACAGCCAAAGAATCCTCTTCCCTGTCAGGTGAGGCCTTTGCTGCAATAACCTTAATGCCCTCAGAGCGGCCACCTACAGATAAGTAAGGATGAGGCCATGCATGATTCATGTGTGAACCTTCCCATGACCACCTTATAAAGCAAGAGGATTAAGGACAGGAACCCTGTGACTCCATGAATCCACGTCTGGAATGCACTCGCAATATCCTTATTTGCCATGCTGTTAGCTCTTCTTCCTGCATGCCACATCCTTCCCACACTGCTGTTAGGAGATTAAAAAAATAAAAATAAATTATCACCAATTTAATATTAGTACTGACTTAAGCCAGGCACAGTGCCGGTACCTGTGATGCTTGACTGGCATACTTCTGCCCACATGCATATGGATGTCTGGAAGTGTACATGCTATTCCAGGGTGTGGGCTAATGCTGAAGACTGTGTCACACAACTGAAGTACTTTCTATTCGGCATTTAACTGGAATTTCAACTATGATGGCAAAGGATGGAAGACAAACAGAAAGTACTGAGTCACCAGTTGACATTTTCATGCAGTTTTCTCTCATCCTAAGCCTCTCAAGGGGTATATTTACCTGTAAGAATCCCTGGACCCAATTCTTTACAATACTTTATTCCTAACTGTTTCTGTGCTATCAACAGGACTTTCCTTTTAAATAAAAGAAGATCTATAAACTTTTAAAGCTCATTTAAGCTCAATATGATGTGTGTAAAATAAAAAATAAATCAAGTACATTGTCCACAGAAAGGCTTCAGTGTCAGAAGAAAAACTGGGGAAGAAATGAAGCATTAAGTTCAGTTTTACAGTGAACAAACCTACCCCTGCCACACATACACAGGGAACATGCCCTTGTGCCTAAATATTTTCTTATGGCTAACTCTCAGCAGTTTATGGGGCTTGAGGAAGTATTCGCAGACACCTGGCTATTCCCACACATCTTGCAGGAAGTTTGAGAACCTAAGTACATCTGCATCCACAATACCACTGTGGGACCCAGATGATGAAGTTAGCTACTTTGGCAGCATATCTGTGGGTACCTTAATTTCATGCTAGGTCTAACCCAAAATTCTCAGCTGCAGAAAAAGGACATAGAACAGTTAAAGCTAGAAGATTTAAACTGATTAACGCTGGCTACAGAACTGGTCCAAATGTTATGACACCTAGAGCTTTTGGATGTCATTGAATACAACAGACCTTGAATTGCAAATTACGTGCAAAGATTATTGTCAGGGGTACTTATGGAGACCCTTTTCCACTCTATTATGTAATACCATCATAAAAATTTCGATATATTTTTTCTTTTCCAATATTTATTTCTTTCCCTTCCCATTTCTTTGTTTTTAAACAGTTTCTTTCATATCTTATAATCTGTGGAACAATGGCTATGTTCTTATCAGTTTTATGCAGTGAAGACTGTATGGTCCACTTGCCAAGTCAATTCTGTCATTCCTGTAATGCCTCCCTAGAGTCATGGCTGGCACAAGGACTCAACCAAGGGCTAACTTTCACCATCTCTGCTGCAAAACAGAAAAACAAAAAAAGTGCTCATGTTTTCTAAATGTTGAAGTCATCTAGCAGCACAGAAAGGGATTTGAGAAAAAATAATCAGATAAATAAAATACTCTGGTAGATTAAGGTCCATTTTAGTGAGATGTCTATTTTTTTCTGTGCCTGTGTAAAAAGCTCACATGATGCCTAGTCATGTGCTTGTCCTTAAGTGCGTGTTGCGCATAAGAAGTGAAAGTCATAATTTCTGCTGCAACGTTTGCCTTCTGGGTGGGGAAGTCCCCAGACTTGTGCTGATAACTTTGCTCTCTGACTGCTTGCATTCTGGGACACTGTGCAGTCAGGCTTCTCTGGGCTAGCTTTAGGACACTGTTGCTCCTCCTTTACATTTACATCATAGGAATAGGTCATGAATGACCTTGTGATATATATGATATACTTACAAAAATCTTTTACTATATATAAGGAGTGACTGCTGTCCATTTAATCAGTTGTAATCACTATGCTCAAGAGTTTTGCCCTAGGGTTGGGTGTGCAATGTTTAAAAGATTTGATTGTCATACCTGAAGGGAACTGGCAAAGCTCGCTGCTTTTACCCTTTCTTTGCAGGGAAATTAGCCTGTACCTAAGCCTGTGTTCCTGTGAATAGAGATGTTATATAACGAAGCCTGTTTGAGTGAACATCTTTAAAGTCAGTTCTAAATTACACTCCAAATAGCACAGGCCTCTCCTTAACTGATTTAACTGTGTAGTGAGTGAGTGGGTGGTGGAGAACGGAGTAGGAAAATTGAAGAAAGAACGCAAGATAAAGAGAAGGAGAAAAAGTTGTACTACTTGGGGCTAACAAAGTCAGTAAATTGTGTAGATCTAGATCATAGAGATACATATTTGCTTCAGAGGAAACAGAGGTTCCCTACAACTCAGGTTTCAAACTGCCCTTTGCAGCTATGGTCATCTCAGTTGTGGATTAGGTTCTTCAGGTTCAAGCGATTTTCCCTCCCTAGTTCCACTGTACACCTTCTATATATCACTGCAATCCTTTCTTACACTCCCTGCAATTCCATATAGCCTAGACAAGGAGAGAGGCAAGGCCACAATCATTCTGCTTCATATATTACAGTAGACAATAAATAACACAGGCACATGATGGTGCACGCTGAAGGAGTAAACTGGTGAAGTCTGGATTTATGTCCACATCTACAACTATATGACCCAATCTGTCCCATCAGATGTATTTCATTGCATTTGAAGCAAGAAAGGGTTGGTTACCAGGAGCTGTTCAGCAGCTTTAGCTCAGAGGACTCAGGCTCTATGAGCTATCAAGATGATTTTCTGATGTTTTCAAAAATTTCACTTTCCTATCTTGCTTGCTTTCTGTTAACACAGGAAAAAAAATAATACAGATTCTCTACCTAAGGGTAACATTGTTCATATGAAAAATAAATTCTTCTTACAGGTCTCTGCTTGGCACTGCATAGTACCAAACAACCCGGACAGACTGGCCAGGATAATTGTCAGTGCTGTAAAAACAAGATTTGTAATAACACGTAAATAGTTCTGCAAATAAGAAATTATGTCATAACACAATTGGCTTGGCTTTTGCACAAAGTTCTGCACCTGACATGAATCACTTCAGTGCGTAATCTAGTAACATTCTCTCTTTTTGAAGTTGTGTTATATAAAAGCTTTTATGAGGCATGGCTAAGCCAGGAACACCGTGAGGACTGAATGTTCATGACACCTCAGTGTATTATGCTCAACTGAGAAAGTGCACAAGTAAAAACAACATACTGTATTCCCATTCTTACTTGCACCTAAGTGAACAATGTCATAATTAGCAAATGGTAACATCAGCGTGATTTTAACAGTAAGGGCTGTGTGGGGATGGGCAGAGCCCTTTGAACAGAATCAGAAAGCATGTCCATATTGTGCAAGGATATGCAAAGCAGAGATCCTGAGCTAGCACATATCCAAACTGGTCTGTCTGCATGGCACAGCAGAGTGCCAGGTTACCAGCTCGTGTCTTGGAAACAGGATAGAAGCATCCGTGTGATACCACACCCAGGTAATGAGCTTGGCAGCACGGTGCTGACACGGCCATCCTGCTCCTGATTCCAGGGCTTCATTAGCTGAGGCACACATGCAATGTGCTGCGATGTGCAGTAGGGATAGGACCTGAGTTATGTGGAGCTTGGGCCAAGCACAAAATGGAGACTCTGACTGAGTCAAGAAACGCAACTGATCTAGTATTGGTAGAAAAGGACAAAGAGGTTACTTTGGACAAGGGAGGCCAGTGACAGAAGGTTAATACATTAATAGAAGTCGTAGGGTGGGGACATAATTCTACTCAGCAATAGGCCAGCACAAAATGTGTGCACATATATAAAAGCTAAGTAAGATATGGTCTTGTACTGGCTCTTTTCAGCAGGGTGAGCTTCATCCTCAAAGAATAATTAAGTGAAATTGTCAATATCTCAGACTGTTTTAGGACATCACAATTCAACCTCTATGAGAAATTGAGGCTCTTTTATTCCCTTCCTTATTGCTTATTCTCAAATAAAGCATTTTCAATGCTACTTGAAAAAAAAAAAAAAATTTTTTTTTTTTAATTAAAAAAAAAAGCTTTAAAATGCCTTGTATGAAAGACCTAATTTTTAAATAGCATTTCAAAAGTTTCAGGCATCTTGGAACTCCTAATTATTTCCTGTGCAATGATGAATATCTTGTCTTTATAAAATCTGAGAACTCTTACATAAGCCTGGTGTGAAATGCTGTGGCAGAAAATAAACCCACTGGCTGGTGTGGTTTTCCAAACTGATTAAAGCTGCATTTAGATTGTGGTACGTCTCTATGGAAATGAATGCCAATGAATGACGAAATGCTTTGTCAAAAAAATTATAATTTAAAAAAAAAAAAATGCAGCTGCCTTAATTATTAAGAATAGCAGTTATCATTCCATACAAGAAGAAGAATTTGAATCCTTTTACTATTGAAGCTGGAGATCAAATAGTAATTTGCTGGCTGTAAAGTAATTAATTCCACTAGTTGAGAAAGAAATTTTATAATGTAATGACTAGATGTTTTGGTGTATTTACATTATGTTGAAATCAGTCCCTTCTATAGTATCACGGTGTGAATACAACTCAAAAGCCTGATTTTTGTTCTTAGGTGTATAGGAATAAACATTCCTACAGACTTAACCGTCCCTGAATATTAAAGATAAAGGGTCATACCATTTATTTTCTTCTTTCTAAGCCACTTTGAAGTATCAGGAACATCCAAGATCCCAGTACAGCTCACATTCCCTGTCTCCAGTCCAGCAAATGTAGTGTCAGAGCACTGAACTACTGTACCTACACATCAAAGATTACTTTCCTGCTGAATGGGCTGCTCCTGTTAAACTCCCTGAACCTGAACTCCCCTGAATACCAAGTAGGTATTCTTCCTACCAACCAGATGAAATTCCTATTTCCCTGCTAAGCCTCCTATGACTGAAATGAATCTACTATAAGTAAAGATGTTGTGAAAATCACACAGTCACTGCATTTTCCACTTTTTATAGATATACAAAAGAAGTTAGAGAGAGAGAGAGAGAGAGTGAGAAAGAAAGAGAGAAAATTAAAAAAAAAAAAAATCAAAAGGTCATCTTTCTGTCTACTTTGCCTCTGATTTGTCAGTTCTTATGTTACTTCCTCCTGCCATCTGTTTATAACTTCCTTGTATGAAGTGTCATACCACAAATTTATATGACCCACTTAACACGTACACAATTGCTTCAAAGATTGCATTACTAACCATCCTGGTTTTCTAGGTCATAAATTCAGATCCTATTTTTACATTTGCTTTTGTCCTACTTAGAAAAATGAACAGCCCACTTGAAGCTGTGCATGTAAATTACACGTATGACTGTAAGTTGACTTCTGCCTAACCTGCAACCTTCCAGGGGAGTTCCAGAGCTCTGCATTACTTCCCTGAATTCAGCTTCTCTGTCTCCTTACTTAAAATGCATAACCTAAGGAACATGTTGAGGGCAAGACAGAAGTCACAAGTCATTGCTGTAACCATAGCAGAGGACAGTGATCATGACATGCACTAAACAATGCAAATGGCTGATAAATCTGGCAAATCCAAAACCTCCACAGTCATGGAAAACTTTAGCACAGCAAATTCTTCTGTTGACTGGTTCTAGACATTCCTACAGGTTCCATTATCAGTTTCAGTGCCATCTTCTCAAGCTTCCTTTTAGAGACCTTGTGGAAAACCTGGCTTGATATTCATCCATATTACTGAAATGTACTTTAAAGATGTTTTTTTTTTTTTACTTTCCAAAACAGTATGTAATTTGCTGTGCCTAGCAAACCAAAAAGAGTCAGTATGTCCGAGCTGTGCCTCAAATTCAGAAAGGACACCAAGTGCAGCCACATTAAGACACAGGATTTCCATCATATCATTACTGTATCACTAGATTAAAGCTGACATTACTGCATCTAGTACAGTGCACTTTGGGCAGTAGAAATGTTTGGGGTCTTTTATGGAACTCTATAACAGTTTCCTAATGGTCATGAGCTTCCAGTATACCTTTCTACTGCAGCAAGAGATTTTATAGTTTAGATAGAGTTCTTTTTCTGTAGCCTCACCTCCTGTTTAGCACCGCAGAACTCAGCATGGCTCAAAATAGACGTTGGTCAGCAACGCTTAGGTGAGTTACCCTAAGATAAACAGAAACTAGGCATAGCTCATTGCAAACATTTCAGGAAATGGGGTGTGAACAGTGTCTGCTTTCTATTTTGGTGGTTCTCTCTGTCATGAGTTGAGACACAGTGTTATGATTCAGTTTTATGTAGCAGGCCCTGCATATCCCTGGCAGAACAGGTAACTTTGAAGCAAACTGCACAGCACCAACAATACAATTATTTAAATAATTATGGAACATCCTATATTGTATTGAGCTGTACTGAACATGTTTTGCTACATAAATTCATTGTCTGTCATTCAGAAACAAATTCTCTCTTTGACTAAAAGAGACTGTGAACTGCTTCTGTTTACACGTATGAGAATTACTACCTTGCCAGGTACCATTTTGGAGTCTCACCTGAAGATGCTGTCATTGCTCCTACTGAGGGGCCCTCTGATTAATCACTAGTCTCATTGGAACTGAGTTTGGGAAAAAATGAAAAAGTTTTAAAATTATCATGTTATGAGCAAGTACTTCAAAACCAAGCAATCTCACAGCTTTGTGAAACAGGACAATTACATTTTAAATATATTAGTACAAACAATACAACTTTCAGTATTTGACTGCCCAACTGGAGACTGACTTGTTTCTGTATGCATACAAAAGAATCTTTTTATCTAAGGAAGGAAATATCAGTATTTCACCTGAAATACTTGGAAGTCTGATTTTTAACGTACTTTCCCACAGAAATAAATGTCACAAAATCATTATGGTTGTGATACAGTACAGACACACAAATGCTCTCACCCAAAAACACAAGAGCTATGGCATCTTCTAAAAGTTGTCCCATGTTTTCAGGTGCTGTTCTCAGCCTGGGACTTGCACTGCAGAGCACACATCAGCATCTGCCCAAAAGAAGGAACAAACTAAGAGAAAATCCTAGAAAACTGAGAATGATAATGTTTTTCTTTGCCAAAGAAACTCATATTCATCCTGAATTACCTCAAAAGAAGTCCAAATGATCCTAATGACTATCAGCAGAGTGGTTTAAAAACTCTGCAAATACAATTTTATATTTTAAAATTGCAATTGTGAATTTTATATATTATAAATATATACAGTATTTACAATCTTTTTTAAAAAATATTGCAATTTTTTATTGTAAAATTGCTCATATTCTATTGTATTCCCAATGATTTATATAGGCATTGTATGACTCTTAGCAAGCAAATAACTGAGTATTTGTATTAGTAACATTTCCTGATTTTTGAAAATATTCATGTTCTTGTTTGGGCACAAAATGAACTTCAGCTATGTGTATGCAATATACAGAGATTGTGACTCTTTTCAAACAAGTTTCCCAAGGACAGTTTATTTATTTATTTAAATATATGAAGTGGCAGGCTTTAAATAATCTATCTGTAAATAATGCACCTCTACAAAAATATGTGCAAGATTACTAACTTATTTTAGAACAGAAGTTTTTCAGAGCTTCTTGTTGTGCCTTCACTACATTTTTCTGTTGCCAAAACTGCTTACTTTGCAAGTTTCAGTCTTGTGCTTATCTCTTCTCCCAGCATTTACAAAAATGTCATACCTGACTCTTATTTATTTTATCTGTTACAATCAGCCTTGCTTGTCCCTCCCACAAACAAAACCACTTTCAGGAAAAGATGACGTGGTTATTGTTCTGAATATTATTTCATAAGTGTCATTACCACGTAGCATATGAAAGCCCAAGTATGTTACAACAGTGGACTTGGATAAACTTGGAAATTTGATAACATTTTTATTTTTTTTTTCTTCTGATTACACTGGTCCAGTTATAGTCCTGTTTTCAAAGTTTGAGTCCTTGAGAAATCATAGCACAGTAATAGGAGAACTGCATAAAACTTGGAAATTAAAATATCTCAAGACACATTTTATTCCAATCTATGTTAAAAATATATAGTTTCAGACTTTCCAGAAATGTGACATTCCCTACCAGGGTGACTTTTTATAGCATAACCAAGTAATTTCTGTATTTTTTTTTTCCCAAAATCAAATGCCCTGGACTATGTTAGGAATCATGCACTCTTTGGGAACAGAGAATTGGGTATTTGAAAAAAAAAAGATGTCACAAATTATTGTTTCTTGACTCTGATGACTAGAGCACAGCATCTATTATATAAATATGCAATATAAACATAAAAACATATATTAAGTTATGATCCTTAGGCTGTGTACAGTCAAAACAGACAGAAGTCCTTTCAGGCACAAACTTCATACTTGTGACCCCTTGTTTTCATATGGTATCATGCTTTGGAAAGTGTTAAGTGTAGATATCTTGAGAACAAATAACTCTCTGATGAATCAAAAGAAAAGTCCAGGATGCCTTGACCTTTAACTTAATCAAAGAATTTTATTTAAAAAAAAAAAAAAATACAGGCACTCACATGGCCTAATTATATTCTCATATATATTAACCTTGAAACCACATATCATAAATTTAGTACTAATGGAATTATATGAGATATGCTTAGGCTTCTTTTATTTAATATAAATGCTGATACATACTCATAGAATAATAGAATGGTTTTGGTTGAAAGGGAACTTTAATATCACCTAGTTCCAACCCCTCTGCAATGGGCAGGGACAACACCCACTAGATCAGGTTACTCAAAGCCCTGTCCAGCCTGGCCTTGAACATTTCCAAGGATGGGTCATCCCATTCTCTGGGCAGCCTGTTCCAGGGCATCACTGCCCTCTGAGTAGACCATTTCAGACTTTCTTCATAGGAGAGGTGCTCCAGCCCCCTGATCCTCTTCATTCTGTGATTCATGGCCCTCCTCTGGACCTGCTCTAACAGTGTCACGTCCTTCTTGTGCTGGGGGGCCCAGACCAGGATGCAGCATTCCAGGTAGAGGCCTCACGAGGGCAGAGCAGAGGAGCACAATCTCCTCCCTCCACCTGCTGCCCACCCCTCTGTTGGTGCAGCCCAGGATGCAGTTGGCCTTCTGGGTTGCAGGCACACACTGCTGGCTCGTGTTGAGCTTTTTGTCCATCAGAGCCCCCAAGTCCTTCTCTGCAGGGCTGCTCTCAATGGATTCTTCTGCCAGTCTGTGCTCATGTCTGGGGTTGCCCCAACCCAGGGGCAACACCTTGCACTTGGACTTGTTGAACCTCATTCAGTTCATATTGGCCCACTTGGCCCACTCAAGCTTATCCAGGTCCCTTTGTATGACATCTCTTCCTTCTATTGTATTGACTGCACCACTCAGCTTAGTGTCATCTGCAAGCTTGCCAAGGGTGCACTCAATCCCACAGTTTGTGTCATTGATAAAGATATTAAACAGTATCAGTCCCAGGATACACTCCTGAAGGACACCCTGCACATGAGGACAATATCCCGGTACTCTTCCCAGGCCACATCTCCCTGCTTCCACCACCTGTGCATTTCCTTCTTCTGCCTCAGTTGAACCAGCAGGTCCATGCTCAGCTATCCCAGTTTCCTGCACTCACTGCCTGATTTCTTACACAAGGGGATGGAGAGTTCTACTGCTCTAAGAAAGCATCCTTAAAGAGTCACCAGCTCTGTTCAGCTCCTTTGCTCCTAAGGACAGCGTTGTGGGGATCTCATCCACTAGGTCTTTAAACAGCTGGAAGTTTGCTCTTCGGAGGTTCAGGGTCCTGACTTTGATCTTTGTCAGGCCCATATTCCTCCAGATCACAAACTCAGCCAGGGCCTAGTCACTGTAGCCCAGACTGCCTCCAGTCTTAACCTCTTTAATAAGTTCATCTGCACTGATGAGCACCAGGTCCAGTAACTCTTCTACTCTGCTTTGTTTGTTTAATACCCAGACCAGAATGTTATCCTCAATGCACTCCAGGCATCTTGATCAGGCAGCATGTAGTAGACCCCAGCCACAAGCTGCCTATAGTTTCAGTGTTTCACCCACAAGCTCTCAGCCTGTCCATGGCTGTTTCTCAGAAGTAGCTCATTACAATCAATCCATTCCCTAACATTCCCTAACACCCTCACTCTTCCTTCCCTGCCTATCTCTTTTGCAAAGCTTGTAGCCCTCAATTCCAATGTTCCAGTTGTGTGATTCGTCCCACCATGTTTCTATGATAGCAATTAAGTCATAGCTTTCTAGTTGCACCGTGGTTTCCAGCTCCTTCTCCTTGTTTCCCATGCTGTGTGCATTGGTGTAGAGGCACTTCAGCTGGGATATCAGTTGCATCACCTTTTCAGAGGAGCCCTTTCAAATTCCTTCGTGACAATTCAGGTATTTCCCTGTGGCTTCCTAAATTGTTGATGTTCCCTAGATCTTTTCTGTCACTCAGAGGTACATCCCCTTTCTTCACCAAATCTAATTGAAAGCTATGCTAACAATAAGGCAGCAAGCTGGCTGGATTTACTTAGGTCTTCTTCAAGATAAATTATTTAAGTCTTCAATGATAAACATACATTTGATAATAATAACGCCAAGCATAAACACAGTGTAAGACAAGAAGTTAAATCTGTAACTTATAGAGCTATGTAGACATTTGTGTACACAAATGATCATCTAATTTACTTAGCTATTGCTTAAAGGAAACTAAATCTATTAGCTGCTGTTACAGCCTTATTAATATGGTCATCTTTTTGGCAATAAACAGTTTGCCAATCAAACTTATTGTACACCAATGCTGCATGATGATTGAATATACTTGAAAGATTTTTACAAAGGTGTAATAGAACTCCGATTAAAGAAAGAGGAAAATTAATATTTTTCAAATAACTGATTGTAAGACAAAGCCAATATCTGTGAGATGACTTATATGACAGAGTTAAGATATTTGTGTAAAAGATACATAAAAGTTATTTTAGATGATGTGTAAATTACCAATAAGAGATGGGAATTTGTGGGTTGAAGAAGTATCCACATCTAATTGAGGTGTTCAGATAAAACAGTTCTCTTAGCTATGTTTAAATATTTTTAACCTAATTGTTTCTTTAAAAAATAATAATAATATTTCTTAATTTGATAGGAAATTATTTTTCACCTACTATTAGTTCATTTCATTGCTCAGTAACACTCAATAGAGACAAAAACTGTAGAACACCAATTTCATTTCATACAGACCACTGAATTGGTATCGTACGCAAATGATGTTCAATCATGCTAAATCATACATATATACCCACTTACAGTCTCTGTAACCCACTACTAGATTCCTTAACTGCATAATACTTTAAGCTATATAATTTTTAATAAATTGAGTACTTCATTTCTGTTATAATGTTGAACAGTCACTTTCAGTTGGCTTGGCAATGCAACAGCTAAGGCTAAGTTAAATCATTGACAGTTTATGCAACAAGTAACAGTCTCCCTTCCATGTCAATGCTGCAGCTATAACAGTCTCTGCAGCTATAACAGACACCAGCAATTTTTTCTACTGTCTGCACCACTAAAACATATTTTTCATCTGAACAGCAATAAAAATTGTTTTTAAAACAAATATATTATAGCCCCCACATCTGATATTATAATGAATACACTTTGACATCTTTATATAAGGTTACTTGTATGTAGCAGAAGGAGTTTTCAGTCATATAACTCAATTCTAAGTTTGCTTCTTAAAAAATGAATAAATAAATAACTACACAACTAAGTATAACAAGCAACATGAGACTGAAATATGTTTGGGTACAATCAGTGTCAGCCAGCAGCAGCTGGTGCAACTGCAGGAAACATGAACTATCGCTGATATGGAATACTTATTTAGTAGGAAGTGTTGACTTTTACCTCTTTCTGAAACAACAACTTGTACCTTAATTTTTTTTACAACTTGTTATTCTGGATAATTCTCACAGAAATCACTATTTAGAGAAAGGGTGAATTCAGTGAAAAGTGTTGTGAAAAGGGACATCTGCTATGTCATTGCTATAGAAATGAAAACCGTATGGGCTGCTGTTAAAGATTACAATCTCTTCTCATTTACAGCAATAAAAGTCAGAAATTATTTGAAAGACAAAGTAGCAATTGAGAGCTCCTTCCCCCAGACTGAAATAAAAGTGTGAGCTAAGTCAAGAATCTCACTCTTGATGATAGTTAATTCCCATTTAAAATGCAAGTGTTTCCAAAACCTGGGATTAATGCAGTTCTGAAATCTTTGAAAGAAAGAATTATTTAATCAATACACATACTCTTTTTTTTTTTTAACTTACAAATATTTAGCCTCCCTCCATGACAGTATTCACTTCATTACTTCTTGTATTGTCAGGATAGGACGCTACCTTTCACATCCCAAACAAGCTTTATAGCAAGATCTCAAGCAGATTTACACAAATCTTAAAGAATGAAGCAAGATGTTTATATTTGCATTGGTCCTATAATTTGTGCTCCTGCTTTTATTATTGAAATGCTTTTGGGGGGATTAATTTGTAGACTGTCACATGCTGCAGACATTTAGAATGTAATAAAGCTTTTTAAGAAGCATTTGCAACTATGTATTACACTATCTGAAAGAGACAGATAAGGATGGCTCTTTAATATTGAGACTTTTTTTCTGTTTATCTCTGCAGAATGTACATTTCTGCTTTAGAATAGAAAAGATGGAGTTATTTCAGTCCAAAAGAGACACCTTGGGACTGACCTGAAACGGTCTCACAGTTTGACAGCAACACTTGAATAAATACTATTAATACACATATCAGTTGAGCAGATGCCAATGACAATCTCATCTAGATTGTATTTTCCAGGTTTCCTTAAGGAAAAGCAGACACTGATAATATCAAAATCTGGCTATTCAACATGCCCTATTTATGCTTTGTCCATTAGACCAGTTAAAGTCAGAAAATAAAGGCTTTGAACCTGATTTCTGCCTAGCAATACAGATTAGATGTTTTTTGTTATCTTCTTCAGGCTTGGGGGATATAGATTTGCTGTCAATCATTGGGACACAGTGAAGTTGTTCTTCCAGAGATAAATTCCACACTTAAGTAATTGCAAAATCTCTTTCTGCACATAGGTATGCATTCAAGTATGCAAAGCAAGGTCACACACTTCCTTTGAAAACAAAGGGAAAGTGCTGTACAGCCTTTGCACAGCTGTTTGGTAGGTAGATCTCTTGTTCAAGAAGTAGCAGATATGGACTGAAGTCTAGATTTGGGTATCTAAGATAGGCATGGCAGAAGTTCATGTGAAAATTAACCCACATCTGTTATTCTTATGAGTCAAAAAGACTCTTACAAACAGATAAGCATGGGCTTTAAAGAATTTTACTATGTTGTTTGTTTGTTTGTTTTCCCTCCTGTTTGCATTATAGAAGGTGACTGCACCTTGAACTAAAGGTGCAGGCTTTGTTTTGCTTCTTCTAGGTAACAGCAACTTCTCTAAGATGCTGGCACTTTTAAACTTAAATTGTTAAATAAAACATCAGAAATACTTATAAAACAGCTTCTGTTTGCCATAGCAAAATGCAGCAGTCTTTATTGTAATGCTCTACAATGTAGTTGGCACAGAATGAATGCAGAAAACTTTCATTTGTAGACAGCATTGTCTATGTAGACATATACAACAGCAAATCTAGACATACACTACAGCACACTAGGAACACAGCAGCAGAGCAGACAGACCTTGGTTCTTATTACTGCTTCACATTTTTTAGATTAGGCAAGGCCCCAAGCTTTCTTCGATCAGTATGTTGTGGTTTAAGTCCTACCCTTGATGACTAACATCTTGGTGGAACTATTTTCAGTCAAGGGATTATTTGTATACTCCCTCCTGAATACTGATCCTACCACATCCACTTTGTGTCACAGCCCCAAACAAAAAGAGGGGGACTGCTGCCAGCATTTTTCCTGTGATCTTTGCATGAGCACCCATGGTCCAAAAAGCTGCCCACTCACTCTTCCTGGCACTGAAAAACTGCTGTGGCAATTGTATAGGCATTGAAATGGCACCTTCACACACAAACCTAACACAGCTTCTGTTTCCTCATGCTTTATTTCCAACATCATCCCATCTGCCTGTTATTTTTCTGGGAAGAACCCTCTCAGCTTTCCCCTGCTGTTAAAGCACAAAGTAAATAAGAATTAATGCCTCTGTTAATAAGATGGCAAAGCATTCAACCAGCAGCATCACTGGTGCCATTGGCAAGTAGACTAATTCAGGGGAAATAGGAAGAACACTCTTTCTCCTCTCATTTCAGAAATGAATTTAACCCTTCACTGGACTCTGAACTATCATGATATACCTTGCCATCTTAACATTCTACAGTCAATGACTGTAACCACACTGCAGTCCTCAGACTTTCCCACTCACGATGCATATGGGTCTCTTTTCAATGTGTTGATCTATGGTGAATCTGATTTTGAGGAATCTGCTTCTCCTTGTGCATTGCAGAGGAAACCAAGGGACAGTTTTAGCTTTGGACTCCACTGTGGAGATTATGCGCCTAAACATCTAGCACTGCAAGCCTCAGCATTGCAACACTAAATTCCCTTTTGGATGTAGGCCTAATTTGCTGTACATCTCTTCAAGCCCGGAGTAGTATGTTGGTAATGAGTTTAGAAACACTGACCAAATTATGATGTCTGACAAATGCATAAAAATGTTCTCTCCCTGGGAGAACAGTCTGAACTTTTACGTACAGAAGAAACTTTGGCATGTGTCCACCATTTGGGATTTGGAGTCATACACAGATTTTTCTTCTGTGCTCAGAGAACTCAAACTGGACCTAAAGAAGCTGACTGTCATCTGATTAGGGGTAGGGAAGTGTACCCACTGTCCATGTTTATATGGAAGAGGCAAAGGCAGAATATCATGCCTTGATTTAGAGCTGTAGGTGTTGTGCTACATAAGATACTAACAGCAATATGGCTTTGATGCACACTGCTGTCCTTGGCTGAGACAATTCCCTGTGGAGTATACTGGCTGCTGTGAATTTCATCTTTATCTATCTGCCTTTCTCCATTATATATATGCAAAGCTACAGGGCCTAACTTAGGGTTAGAATACAATCAGACAGCAGAATAGGGTGGCCTAAATTTTCCCCATCTTGCTGCGAACATCTACCAAAAGCACATAAACTAGCACGCTAGTTGCTCTCCATCCTCTGCACAGCCAAAAGGGCCAGCTAAGGGCACCTGCAAGAGATCAGTCAGATACTAAGTGGGATGAGTTATCTTCTCATGGTGCTTACTTCTCTCCAATGATGAGATAAGAAGACAACATTAAGTAAGCTCTTACTTGAGATGTCTCAGATAAGTGCCTCTGTTTAGATGGGATGAATCTGGGCTCATGTGCTATATCAGAAGAAGATGGCATTGCACCCAGCTTTAACGTGGAAATACAGAATATTATGCATCGTTTCTAAATTGGCACTGTGACACCTCCTTCCCCTCTGTAGCTCTGTTCTTAAGAACTTGAATGTGATTTATCCCACTGTAACAGTTGCCAGGTCCACAACCAGACTGTCTTAATTAAAAGCAATCATATTAGATAAGGACAGGTAAAGACACATCAGATTAATAATAATAATAATAATAATAATAATAATAATAATAATAATAATAATAATAATAATAATAATAAATAATAATAATAATAAAAATAATCTTAAATATGCCTCCAATTAAAATTACTCTGAAAATTGCTAAGTCGGTGAAAAAATATTATGGATTTCATTTTTATTGTGCCTGTAATATGATGGCAAAGTTTTAGTTCTTGGGCCCTTGTCTGATAAATCACCTTCTTCCTTTTGTCTGCCTGGTAGTCCAAATGCTTGGAGACATTTGTCCTTTGTAAGCTCCTTCTTTTCTAGCTACTTGAAACTGCGTTTAATTCCACATCACTTCAGTGTTTCATACTGGCTAGCTTTCAAGAGCAATTATAAGGATTCAGGAACATTTCCTCTAACCAAACTAAAGCTGTTGCATGAATAACTGATTGTTCTTTTTTTTTTTTTTCCTTCCCTGAAAGTTGTTTTTTAATATAAACAAGATTTACTGAGAGACTTCCATGAAGAAAGTTAATTTAACAAGGCTCTGTAGGGACTGTGTTGTAGAAAGATACTCTGATATCCCTGGTGAAAGCTATATGTGTCTCCTAGGAAAAAACAGTTAAATGTACTCATAAAGGAAGGGAATTCAAGCATAGTATGCACCATACATACCTCACACTGGGGAGCAGGACCAGCTCTAGAAAAAGCAGAAGGCAGTCACCTAGGGCAGCTTTCTGTAGGGGTCTATCTATAGATATCTATGGACTTCTGTTTCTCCAAAATATTAGGAGAATTTTTGTTGCTCACTACTTAAATTACATGGTCTAAACCCTATTACCACCTAAGTCCATGAAGGTGCACTTGTCTTAAAACTCTGATATGCTGCCTGACTAAGTGTAATTATGACCTTGAAGTAGAGCTTCTGAATTTCAGAAATAATACAAAAATCTGTGCTCAGCAGACAATTAAAATTTGAGTATATGCAGCAGCAAGCTGTTCTCAGAGTTGCAATTAAATAGCTAACTGGATCAGGAGATTCTGTGAATAAGTTCTTCTGCTGAATCATATTGGGTTTCATCAGCATGTCATAACATATAGTTTCAGAAAACAATGTTGTCTGGGAAAATCTAGCTGAAGCTTACTGGCTGTCATTGAAAATAAATAAATAAACAAATGAATAAATAAAGGGGAGGGGATTGGCCTTTCTAGAAAAGTTGCATGCAAAGAAAAAAAGGGTTGGCCTTTCTAGAAAGGTTGCGTGCAAAGATAACTATATTTCATATCAAAATGTTTTATGATTATAGAATGAAACAAATTTAAATATTGCATAGGCCAATACTTCTCTATTTTAATGATCTAACTTCGAGATTTATATGTATGTGATATAAATAAACATGTCATTATTACACTTAACCGTAGCTATCCCTCATCTCTTTATTTACTTATAATAACCTCAGTCCTAAACAGCAGATTGAAAGGGCTGTCTTCCTATCTGTTGGTCAGACTAATCTCACCAAATACTTGCCATATGAAAGGGTTGTTAGACATTGGAACAGGCTGCCCAGGGAAGTGGTGGAGTCACCATCCCTGGAAGTCTTCAAAAGACGTTTAGATGTAGAGCTTAGGGATATGGTTTAGTGGGGACTGTTAGCGTTAGGTCAGAGGTTGGACTCGATGATCTTGAGGTCTCTTCCAACCTAGAAATTCTGTGATTCTGTGATTCTGTGAAAGGTACATATCCAGGATTAAGTGCTACCTTACTTAACCGGATACAAACTTCCCCAAGAACAACACATCTTACCTATCCAAGATCTATCCTATCTTACAAAGGGAGGAATTGCCCTATTTGGCCACAGACTGTGGAGAGAACCTAAAGTAATTTTGGACTGGATGACTAATTTGATGGTGACCAAGATGAATTCCCATCTATAAATGTAACTGGTAGAAAAAGACGCCATAATTTTCATGTGATCATTAAAAAACAACAACAAAATTGCTATTTAGAAATTTAAAATAGTTGGAGAAACACAAAGAAATATTATTTGGTTTGTGATACACTAATCCTAAAAATGTCCTATTATTCTGTCATGCTTTTCCTCTTCAGACATCTTGCATTTTTCTTCCTATCTGTTCCTCCATAACTTCCCCACCTTTAGCTTATAACTCTGTTTCTCTGCAGCTAATATCAACTTGAGAAGCATTCTTTTCTATACTTTCTGGCTTTTCTGACCAACTTGAAATCTCAGGATACTTTATCTTCTCTTACTATAACTTATTTCAATAAAGGTTTATTTCTTGTTTGGCAATAAATCTTAATTCTCCTCTTGTTCTGATACCATTAGGATAATTTTCAGCAAAAGCTTTACCTTTATGAGTAAACCCAGACAAATATTTCCATGCAATTTGATGAAAATAGGGACTGTAAACTGGACTGTTTGGGGCATGTTTTTACAACTGTATTTTGCTACAATTTATTTATCTTCAGCTAATTCAAATATAATTCAAATGCTGATGAAAGAATCTGTTCTCTCCTTCTTTGTAAGATGTGCAGTGACGGCACAGGGGGAAAGAGAGAGAGGGAAGGGGAGGGGCAACAAAAGGGAAACAACAACAACAGCAAAGCAAAAAAACAAAAAACAAAATTCACTAAAGATGACTATCACAGCTGACTTGATGTGGTTTCAGAGAACTTTCCAAACCTATTGCAGCCCACTTAAATATATATATATATATATATTCAATATATTAATAATATGAATCAACAAAGACTCATATAGAAGAAGGACACCAAACACAATGAACAGACAGTTTGTATTCTAATTTCTAATGATATCAAACACAGGCTGAGAAGTTATGATGTGGGAAGCTTATTGTTTTGTTGTTGATGTTTTAATAAACAGTTCTTCTAGAGACTATAAGTCATTAGATCGAATTCTATCCAAATACAACAACCTAACCTGTTATTGCTAGAAAGAATGAAAACTCCTTTATTCTTTGTTTTGATAAGGATCAAAAGCAAGCGAGGGGAATGGAGTACTCATATTTTAATTCTTAGTTAACTTTATAATATGTCTGAAAAGATTTTGCTTTTATTTTTAAAAAAATAATTAATTAAAAGTAGAATTATAATTTTTAGGTAATAAATTGTGGTTATATGCAAATGAGAATTATCTCTTGCATTTCATTCAAATAGCCAACATTTCAAAATTTTAAAACAAGGACGTGAAAACTAATATAAATACATGTAAATATATAAAAAACAGATGACCTGACATTTGTTCTTGTATTTATGTATTTAATATACAATCATCTGCACAATGTTATTTTATGAGCACCCTAATAATGTCTTCCAGCCATCATGAAGCATCCAAACTAATTGACTACTAGCTCTGGTTCCATTTTTGTCTCTGACCATGAAAATACAAAATTTTTAAAAATATTTTTAAAAAATGAAAATTATTAACATACTTTTAGGGTTTTTGTTTTTGTTTTCTTGTACAAACATATCTTGTCAACAGAAGATACTGTTATTCAAAAAGCACTTTCTGTATAATCTTAGCTCACCTCTGTGGGTTACATGAGACAAAACAATTTTCTTCTGGTTTCTCTCCTAACTGCTCAAAAAGTAAGTATGTATAATTTAGTGAAAACAGGTTTCATTTGATTTTCAGCTGAGGGAAACTACATCTCTCCTGGTTGAGATTGTTTTTGCAGTTTTTTTAAACTTCCCTAATTGACTGAAAAATATTGGGAATAGTGTAATTTTGTCTTCTTAATAAATAATAAAAGAGGTTATTTCTTCCCTGAGTTCTAAGTGCAAGTCTTGTGTCGTTAACAAAAAAAAAAAAAAAAAAAAAAAAAAAAAAAAAAGGCTGGCTTTCTGTCCCTGCAATTTGCAAAACCACACAAACCTGCAAACAGGCACTGTGATGTGTACAAGTACAAAACTACAAGGAACCACTCTGCATCTTCAAATGTTAAGCAGCCTTGCAATCCTGCTCTCAGAGTAAATTCAGTCCTCTAAGCAATGCCATCTGGCAAGTATGGAGACAACTGACAATGTTTGCTCATAAAAACTGAGCTCAGTTCCCCACTTCCTTGTTTCTCAGGCCCTGATTTACTATTTTCCCTACAGCTGAAATACATCAGCCGACTGAAATTCTGGGCCAGATTCTGAATTCTGCTGAGATTTCTTAAGTAGCTTCTTGGCAACTGCAGTGGAAGAGGAGGAAGAGGTGGTGGTGGAAACATGGATTAGGGAAAAGGGAGTAGAGCAAGAGCCAGCAGCAGTAGGATGACTGCAGAGTCTGTAAGAAGGCTGCTGTCTATGGTATTAGTTTCGGAACCCCCACAGTTGAGGTGAAAGAAGCAGCCTTATCTCTCTTCATCAGGGTGTAATGTTGCAAGTGCCTGTGGTACAACTGATAATGTTTAGGTTTGCATATTATAAATAAATAAATAAATATATTATTCTATTGGAAAGTCAAGATCTACAGCAGTTGACAGTAAGATAAACAGCATTCATTCAAATGAGGTCCTCTTGTGACAGTGGAGTTACAAACCTGACAGTGGAGTTACAAATCTACCATAGATGTATGAGTTTTTTTTATTAACAACTTGTGGGCCTACATCAGAGTAAAGTTAAGAGAGTTTCACAGTTTCAGGGAAATATAACTGCGTATTTTCCTCCCACCATTCATTCTACTACGGGAAGCTCTCCAGTTGACACAAATCTAACAAAACACAGGGAAATAGAAACATCTGCAATTAAAAAAAAAAAGAAAAGAAAAAAAAAAAAAAAAGAGAGAGAGAAAAGAGAGAGAGAGAGAGAAAAAAAAAAAATGTGTTACACAATCTCGCAAGACAGTATACCCTGAGAAAAGCTGACAACGATGCCACAAATGAAAAATCATGCAATCACAACTAGTATTCCCCTGCCCCCCTGCCACTGCACAAAAGGTTTAGGTTATTGTACTTTTATTCTAAATAACAAATCTGAAAGTTTTATCATGCCTTATTCACACCAACACTTAATTGATCCTGCATTCATTACACCATACAAAATGACATGCTTCCATGTCCTTGTCTGATGACAAATTACTTTGAATAAGTATTGCCAAAAGCTGAAAATTCAAAGCTCATGCTGAGCACTTGTCAAATAATATGTTAGAACTTTTTTCACCCCTTTATGCTTTCGCAACCTTGAGAACCAGAACTATTCTTTTATGAAATGAGCTGATATTCTAATACCATACAATGGTTTAAAATTAAGATCTGCAGAAAAAAATAAATATGAGACTCTTCATATCTTAAGACAATCTGTGAAAACTATGCAACATGAGATATTTTATTACTATTATGATTCTCCTGTTTCAGTTGAACGTACAGTGTAAGGCTTTTCAGTAAACATAGAACTGCTCATTAAGACACCCAAAATATATAATACTGCATAATCAGACTGGTAACACAATTGCATAGGATGGCTTACTCACATTTTTTGTATGGATGTATTGACCCGGCTTAACAGGGGTACAGGAAGACCAAGTGGGAAAGCAGAACAATATATTTAGACAACCAGTCTCAACTATCAGACGCTAGCTCTCTTCCAAGCTTTATCTCTATGTTTGGTCAGATCTTGAAACCTGAAGATACAGATTGATGAGATCTAAACTAATTTGATATCTTAGTGTTTAATTTTCAGCAAGTTAACTCCTAACCTTTTTTAAGTACAACCTAACTCAGAAAAATAGCTAAGGCTGCATGAACAGCCCACAGAGTTGGACATGCCTCTTCTGCTTGAGTACCACTGAATTTGATCCAAACCAGAAAATATCTGAAGCAGAGAGCTACTCAAAACCAGCAATGTGTGCAGGAACCCACCTATCCATAGCAAGACACTGTGGAGAGAGTGTAGACTCAGAGCTGAAGGATAACGTAATACTGAACTCACACTGTCTTGTGAAGAACTGATTATAGAGAGTCCTTTTTCCTGTGTACTTGCATGGGTTGGGGTTCAGTTTTGTTTTCCACCTGGAGCCCAGATTCCAGAAGGAAGGTGGTGAGTGACCTTGTCTCTTTAACAATACTTACATTTTCCTGGAAGACGGAATCACTTCATTGTGAGGAGGGTGTGGATTTATTTATATATTTATTCTTATTTTATCAACCTATTCTGAAACTTATCCCCTGGCATCTAAGTTCTCCATGAATCACCTAGATCCATCCGCACAGATAAGCCACTAGTTCTACGCAGGGCTCTGAGCACCCTGAAGTCAGGCGTTAAACAAAGGCCTGTATTTGGATGTTGTTATAATATCAAAAGAAAAAAATATATATACCACTAGCAATGAATGTAAGAATTATCTAAGTGTTCTTTGCCTTCCATACAATGTTTTCTGGCTCAGAGTTCACAAGAAAAAAAATCATTCAGAACTGTGTTTTACATGGAAGAGGGCATTTTAACACACTGTTGAGATTATTTCTCATTATCAGTGGAGATTGGAATGAGGTCACTTTTACCCAGAGATCATTCCAATTATCCAGACTTTATTAACCCACTGCAACTAACCAGAAATTATCCATTATTTCAGCAGCTCATAGCTAACACATTCAGAGCAGCTGTTCCTGGAATGCTCTTTGTTGACAAATGTCAAGGAGTTGAAAACTTTCATTTCACTTCCAGATGCTTTGAATTGTCAGCAAGTTTTCATCCCCTAGCCTTTCTTCAAAACTCATCATCTTTGAAACAAACATTTCTAGCAAGTCCACTTATTGATACTTTCCTTATTGTGGCTTGCTATACATCTTTCTCTCTCTTCTTCTTCATATAAACTGAATACAAATTGAAATTGTCACCTCCTTTTGAACCAACAGATTAATTTCTCCTATTGTACTGTTTTTTAAAGGAAACTTGCCAGGGAAAAAAAAAAAAAATTCCTCACTAGCCTGTCTGAGATGCTAGAATAAAGGTGCACTAATAGACCTCTATGTCTTTTTTTTTTTTCTTTAATTAATTAAATAAATAAACTAGCATAGCATTTATTTTTCCTTTTGGAACCTAGACACATCCTTTAGAGTGAAGATGAAGTGACTGTGGACAGGAATGAAGTACAATCACAGTTTACATGTGCTAAAACAGCATCCAAATGCACCAAAATGAGGTTAAAGCATTTTAGCATGTACTTTTGCTCTCAAGACTATGTCAAGAGATAAGACAAAGGAATGATGGGAAGGCATGAAAAAACTTGCCCAAACTTACACAAGTTACTGGAAGAACAGCACATCGAGCCACATCTCCAGATTCTCAGCCTGCCATGTTAACTAGGAAAGAATACTGCTTCCCGTTTAACACTTACTTTCTGTAAATGTTGTATTTAATTTCTCTATCTTTCTGTCAACAAATAGTAAATGACATATTGCTCATAGGAAATTATAAAGTATATTGTGTACTTTAAGTATACATAATCTACAGAAGTACATTAAACATCGTAACTTAGTGTTTGCCATTTAGTTCAGTACTTCCAAGAAACAGAGAAAGTGGTTTACAGCTAAGCAGAAATTCATCAGAGTTTAACTTCTCTCTGAAAGAAAAATCTTTCTTCCTAAATACACTTCTCTCATTATTATGTTTCATTCAGCTCAGCTTCTGAGTTTATTGGTTGCCTGGATTGGAAGTTTTGAACTAAGTTCTGAGAAGATAGATTCAGAATTACAAAGCAATGCCATACCAGCTTCATGTAAACTGCACTCACAGGAATCCTTGAAGAGTTTACATTTTCCATACATTCAAAATAATTATAACAATAGAAAAAATAAAATCAGAGCCCATCCTCCCCCACACATTTTTATTTTTTTTTTAATTATGATATGAACAAATACCGCACTGTGGTTACACCTAAACCCTTTCCTGGTAAGGATTGGTCATGCCTGATGTTTCTGATTAACAACATTCTTTCCATAACAATTTTTTTTTTTTTTTGTGAAAATTCATGAAAGTCTTAAATCAACAGTCTCTAGTCTTAACTACAACATGGATTTGATTTTGTTCTGTCATGCTATAAAGATTGGCAAGTGACTCTAAGAACAAAATCTGTAGCAATAAATTTTCTTTCAACAACCAGTACTGCAAGGGTACCCATATATGAGTTTTCCTTGTCAGAGGTAGACATTTCTTCTTATGACAGTTATCTCTCATTTTAAAATACTTAAAAATTGTATTTTGAAGCTATAATTTAAATGGGTAGAGGTTGTTTTTTTGTTTTGTTTTTTGTTTGTTTGGTTTTTGTTTTGTTTTTTAAAAAAAGGCTGAAGATAAAAAACACACACAGTTTAATTGAGTTAATTGACTAGCTTCCACTGCTAGGCACTATCACATAACTTTTTCGAAAGACTTATAATAATGACAGTTTCATTGTAAAAGATTCAAAAGACATAACCAGAATGGATATACTTTTATGATAACAAGACATATTAGCATTAACTATAAACAATGTCAATAAATGCAGTATCTCAGCCATGTAAATTCAGAATGTATAAATTTCTTAAATTTTACTTACCAGAAACTGTGATTTCCACAGCACATTTTAATTACTGTTATTGCAAAATGTAAAATTAGTTTGTGCCAGTTCTTTTTTGTTTCAAATTCAGTTCTTCTGATTCAGTATTTTTAAAAATTTGTATTTATATAAAATATTACATAATAACTTTATATAGTACCATTTGTAAGATCTAATAGCAATTCTAAAATACACTGTAGCATAATGCTAAAATTTTATTTCATTTCCCTCTCAAAAAAGTAAAAAAAGCACTTTTAAAGTCAATTTTGATTTTTTTAAGCTTACAGATTCTCAGGTTATTACAATTATATTATAATGTCTAAATGTATATAATCAGTACATGTATATAATTTATACAAAATAACTTCACTATACAAAACTAGATAATTCATACAAAATAACAAAAATAATTCTTGCTTTAGAAAAATCCCCAGTCAAAAAACTGAACACATCTCAGATTAGTAAATACTTAGTTGGTTTGAATAGTTTAACACCTCTGGAAAGAAGAGCATCTTGTGAAGAATCTGAGCATCTTGTGAGATTAGAAACTGCAGCAGGAGTTTGGCACCTCCACATCTTGCAGGAAAAGCTTGGCTCTTTGATATATAAAATTGTTAGCTCATTAAACTTTGTGTGTGGTTTTGTTTGTTTTTGTTTGAGGAGTTTTGTTGTATTTTTGTGGGGAGGAGGAGATCTTTTTGTTTGTTTCCTAAAGAGAGGATAATCTGGAAAAAGTCAGTGATGGTTTAAAGTGCAGTATTCTTTTCTGAGCTTCTCTACGGCAGAAGATACCCCTTCAGAATTTTAAGGAAATGTGTGTTATCCTTGCAGCTTCGACATAAGCCAGAGAGGGCTCACTTTTTAAGAGAAATAAAACCAAGAAATGCATTTAGAAACATTAATGGTTTTATGAATGGCATAAAATCAACAGGAAAAGAAGCTGCAGTGAGTTTAAGTAACACTAGAAGTTCCCTGAAAAATGTCTAAAGTTGTAGAATCCGTAATACTCAATTTTCAGCCATTTTGAAAATTATCCTTCAAACTTTTGTGGTTGTGAGCAATCCTTACTTATTTGAGTAAAGCCATTGATGTCAATAGCCATATGCACATGTATAAGGATTTACAGGATCAGGGCCCAACATGACAACTGGGTATCCTCTCTGTAACCCCAAATATAAAAAAAATACTGTTGCGCAACACTTAGTATAGCCCAAATGAATTCACATGTTTCGTTTAGTCCTGTTTGTTTGTTTTTTTGTTTTGTTTTTTGTTTTTTGTCTGATTTCAGTGGGAACAAAGTTAGGCCTTAAAAACTAAAACAAAAAGATTAAAGAAATTGCATCAAAGAAAACTGAAGTAAACACAATAATGTTTCAATAACAATTATCAACTTCCAAAAGCTGAAAGATACTCAGATTACTGAAGAAAATATCCAGTGTCTCACTTTAGAGTTGCTACGCGAGGAGAGCTATTGATAAAGTACACAGTTAATTATTGTCAAAAAAAAAAAAAAAAGTTTTTTTTTTTTTTTGAGTAAAAGTAAGGTTGTTTTTTTTAAAGTAAGTTGGTGTTTTGTTTTGTTTTTTTTTAAGAAAGTTTTTTTTTTAAGAAAAGCTTTTTTTGAGTTTTTAGTGATTTTGTTCATTTGTGGTCAATTATTTTTTGATTCTGATTTGCCCATTTTATACAAGTTGTGCCTTATTTTTGTATACAAAATTAAAAAATTATATACCTGTTCACTGGATTTCAGAGCCTGAATCCATTGTGATTTGGTTTTGAACAATAAATATATTAATTGATGTTAGTTATTAATGTGTGAAATAACCTCTTCTGTAGTTCTTAATATATTCTGCAGAAAAAATATCACATTACAAAATAAGAAAAAAAATCACTGGAGAATTTTAGGAGACATATATCAACCGAGAAAAGGGTTTGGTCATCCCTTTGTGTACCTCACTAACTTCTCTTCCAGAAGTTTCAAAATCTACAGATTTCAGCTCAGATTTTTAAAAGCAGATGGTCTCTTTCGCACATACAACAGTCAATTTTCCCTGGACCCAGATGCTTATGGACCTACATTCTGACAGAAGAGGAGGTTCATGTAAGGAGGACCACTACTACCTAATTAGGAGCTGCAGCTGCACTGTGTGCAGTTCTCCAATTAACTGCCAGTTAGACTCTACGAGTATCTTCAAATGACTGTAACTCTATGGTTCCCCAGATAACTGGGGGGAACTTATGCCAGCTAAATAAGGGAAGTCATGCAGAATTTGCTTCTGTGATACAAAGATGAAAATTAAGTAAACAGAAGCATGAAGAGTATTTTCTTACTCTTATTATCTTTCTGAAGACTTTCTTATTATCTTTCTTATTATCTTTCTGAAGACTACCTGAATTAGATATCCTTACTTGAAATCATGTGGGCACTTTTAAAATTAATGAGTAATTTTGAAGCTATGAAGACTCATAGTGAATTTAAAACCTTCACTGCTCTCCACAGTTTTATTTTTAACTCCAGTTTAAAGTTTCTAGTTTAGTTTAGATAATCCCCAGGCTCTGGGGTTTTTCAACTGGCACAAAAATGCAACCTCATCTCAGATGACATTCTTCAGTTTTACAGTCATCTATCTGTGTTGTGCTGGGTAAGAGGATTCAAACACCTATCATTAGGAAAACCCTGAGATCAGTCACACAGGGTGTTCTCTCACTCCCAAGTAGTTCCCAAGCACAGATCAAGAGTTAGGACTGGCCATTCCCAAAAGGCATGTTTCATATGAGAACAATGTTTTGCAGGTTTCAAGATTTAAATGCCATGAACATGGGCTGTACACACTAGCTGAATCTTTAATGCCAGAGACCAATGCAGAAACATTTAATTTACAACAATAGACGTAACCTCTGCTTGCTACTTTGAATTGACCCTAAATCCCCTCTTTGTTGTGGCCGGTATTTTCATAAGTGGTCCCAACTCAGTGCTAGGTGGTGTCATATTTTACAACATAAGGAAGAGTTAATATCCCTGAGAAAATAGCTTTAGCTGAGAGTAAAGCAAACTAACCTGTAGTAAAATACCATTAACAACACAGCAAAATTAAGCATAAACTTGGTCCACTAAGTTATTCTTTCAGATTTTATTATAATGTTATTCTGTCATATTTAAAATACGCAAAACACATCTCTGAAGCAAAGTTTCTGAAAAAGAAATTGGACTGAATTACTAGATCCCTTTACAGGCCCTTTTGTCTCCTGTTGTTGACTAGGCCAATGAGACATAAAATGGTTATAAATCATATTAATCAGAGTTAAGTACTGAAAGGGGGCTCTAGCACATGCAAAAAGCTTAGTTTTTACTGTGGCTTTGGTCTGGTTCCTGTTCTCACCAGAACCTTGAATTTCAATGATAGTACATTTGATTTTCTTCTGTCATAAACAGTACTGGGACCTGCCAATACACAAACCAGGGAAAAGACTAGAACCATGAAATTCAGCATTCATTACATTACTACTCTTTCACTTGAAACAAGAATCTTTCAACTCTTGACTCCAAAAAGCTCAAACTTAAATACATTCAAAACATTGAAGATTCCTGGAGTGGGCAAAACCCAGTGGCTGGATGTTAATAATGACCCCACCACAGTGCCACCGAGGACTTTTCAAACTGCAATACATTACAGTTATAAATAAACAAAATAATTAAAAAAAAAAATACAATGACAATAACAAAGACTAAATTTCTTGCTAAACGTATGACATTTTTATTGCTGTCAAATAATTTTCCTCAACATTCTGTTGTTTCTTCCATAGTCACAGCTTCATTATCATAGTCAGTTGCTGCAAGGAAAAAAAAAAAATAGCCAGAACCCCCATGGACTTCAACCAACAAAGATCATCAGGATTTTTACCTTTTGAAAAATTTGGTATGGCAGTGCTGAGCATGAGACACAGCCGACTGCTTTCAGCCTTTGATAAGTATAAGCTCCCATTACCATCTTATTGTTCTCAATGAAATATTTTACTAGGTGGAAAAAAAAATATTTTAGTGGCAAGAAACTATGTCAGTTGTTAACTTCAAGTCAGTGGATCACTTACAAGCTTTAAAGTGCCATAACATGCCTCAACAATTTTCAAGGAGTTTAGTTTTATCACTGGGGATATAGGAAAAGGCCTCATTGCCCCTGCCTAAGAGTTCCAAGTGACTTGACATGAGAAAAGGTGTTCCATGAATAACAATTATTAGTTCTTGAATGCTAATAATGTAATAATTAATTAGTAGTAATTAATTAGTAGTAATTAGTACATAATAAGTAATGCAGAAAACTAGCTCAGCACCAGAATATTCTTTTCTTGTACTTTTCTAAACAGTGCTTCTGTACATGTTGCTTTCTAACCCATATGTGTGACAGATACGTTGCTACAGAAAATGTAGAATACTACTTGTTCTCCATTACCCTTATGTGGAGTTAGGAGAATTGTAACTTAGCTGGATTTCTACTGAACTGGTCCATAAATCACAAATTCACACCATTATCTCCCATATGTTATAGTGTAGGAAACAGCATGAAAAAAGCAGTAAGATGTAGAAAACATTTTACACTGTAGTTCAACCCAGGATATTTAATTTATAAAGTAATAATTGTAATAAAATTATTTATATTTAATAATCTATACATTAATATTATATAATTATTAATTTTAATTAATATTATATGAATAATATTAATTGATAACATATAGATTTTACATCTCTGGCTCCCACTTATCCTTGTTCTTATAGAAGCCCTCACAGAACTCCTGCAGGCCAGCAAAACCTCTTTGCAAAGGCCATGCTCACTCCTTCCCAACAGGTCATGTTCATGTACACACTGACCAAATTCTTTATTACAAACTTCAGCATTTACCAGACATGGGCATCAGACCCATTGCTCTGTAGTTGCCCAGATCCCTCCACAGCACAATCTGCCGATGGGTCATATCTCACTCTGCTCTGCTGTGAGCAATGGCAGGTTGCATGCTGTAGACAGTCATTCTGACATTGTGCATCAGAGTTCCTTCAGTGTTGCCAGAATGACATGTGGTCCTGAAACTTACTAACAACCAGTTTAACTACTTTTAAACTGTCATCAGGCAGGTACACCAATTCCCTGACTTTACATCTATCTAAATGTTTTTCAGATGTTTTAAGGGACCAATCATTTCAGTCTTCTGTACTGACATAATATAGAAAATTATATACAATCTTATTTAAAAGAAAATGGTGAGTTTAGTAAACTTATATTCTAACTAAACTATTATTATAATGACTTGCAATTTTCCTATGATTTGGCAATGAATTCCCATCTCACACATGCAGTTAATATCTGAATCCGGGTGCAAAATTGTATTGTTGCTATAAAGAAGTATTCCAGCAAATGTATTGAAGTTCCTCTTTGTTAACACCATAGTAATTAAAGGCAGAATTTATCTCTGCACACTATTTTAAACAAACATTACATATAATCACAGATATCTCTATAAGACATATTTTTAATGAATAAGAAGAAAGCCTACAAGAAGAATAAATGAATAAATATTAGTTTTACTTCTCTTATCAAAGAAAAATTAATTAGAATCCATAATTAACAGTACAAGTTGTCACACAACATCATTCTATTTCCCACAATTGCTTCCTGGATTCCTTCTTTGTATTTGAACTGTCAAGTACTAAAAATATTGTTTCCTAGTTGTGGTCTGCCAGGAAAGTAAGATAATGAGAAAAAAATAGACTAAATGGCTTAGACAATGGAATGATGTACTTTTGTCTGCCAGGATATTTTTTTTCTCCCAAATTCATCAAGCTATGACTTTTACTGACATTTTCAATTTAAAATAGAAATAAACCCTCTCTGGATTGCAGGAAGACTGCATTTGAAGGATCTGGTGTTCAGAGCTCATTTTGATTATATATTTTCCAAAGAGTTTCACAAGATAAACCTTCTCTCCTAAATCATGAAAAAACTGCAGTCTCTTGGGACAGATATAATCATGAATAAATTCTGTACCCATCATAAGTTACTTCAAATAGCTAGTTTCCCTATTCAAGATAAGAAATTTTATTTCTATCATCTTAATTAAAAAATGGTCTTAAAATCACTTTGAAAATACGATTATAAATCTCAGATTATCTCTGATCATTCTGCCTTTTCTGTTTATCTCTTTAATTTTTATAAGTACAAATACTCAATACAATACTGAAAGATTACACCAGCCTGGATCCAAGAAAACCTGGAAAAGTAGCTGAAGAGTAAATATTTTGCTAGCTTAAACAATCATATTTTAGAAACCTGCTACTCCACCTGGACAGTCACAAATCCATGAGGCCAGATGGGATCCACCTGATGGTGTTGAGAGAGCTGTCTCAGCTGATTGCAAAGCTGTTTTTCATCACCTATCTCTGGTCATGGTCAACCAGAGAGGTCCCAGATCACTGGAGAGTTGCTAATGGGATGTATAAGAAGGGTCATAAGGAAGATCTGGTGAACTACAGGCAAGTCGGCTTGACCTCAGTGCTAGAGAAGGTGATGGAATAGGTCATCTTGAGTGCAATCACACAGCATGTGCAGGACAACCAGGGAATCAGTCAGGCCTTGTCAGCATGGGTTCATGAAAGGCAAGTCTTGCCTGACCAACCTCATCTCTTTCTATGACCAGGTCACCCACCTGGTGGATGAGGGAAAGGCTGTTGACATAGTCTACCTAGACTTCAGCAAGACCTTTGACACGGTCTCCCCCAGTATTCTGTTGGAGAAGCTGACAGCCCATCACTTGGACAAGTACATTCAGCTGGGTTAAAAACTAACTGGGAGGCTGAACCCAGAGAATGAATGGAGTGAAATCCAGCTGGTGACCAGTCACCAGTGATGTTCCCCAGGGGTCAGTGTTGGGGCCATCCTCTTTAATATCTTTATGGATGACTTGGATGAGGGAGTTGAGTACACCCTCAGTAAGTTTGCAGACAGCTCAAAGCTGGGGGAGCATGTTGATCTGCCAGAGGGTAGGAAGGCCCTGCAGAGGGACCTGGACAGGATGGGTCAATGGGCAAAGGCCAGTGGGATAAGGTTCAACATGCACTGTGTTTTGGGTCCTGGAAAGCTGTGCAGAGGAAAAGGTTCTGGGGGTGTTAGTTGATGCTTACCTGAACATGAGCTGCAGTGTGCCGAGGTGGCCAAGAAGGCCAATGGCATCCTGCATGTGTCAGGAATAGTGCAGCCAGCAGGACCAGGGAGGTGATCATCCCCCTGTATTCTGCTCTAGTGAGGTCATACCTTGAGTAGTGTGTTCAGTTTTGGGCCCTTCAGTGCAAGAAAGACACTGAGACCCTGGAACATGTCCAGAGAAGGGCTACAAAGCTGGTGAAGGGCCTGGAACACAAGTCCTGTGAGGAGCGGCTGAGGGAACTGGGGTTGTTTAGTCTGGGGAAGAGGAGGCTCAGGGGAGACCTTATTGCTCTCTACAACACCCTGCAAGGAAGGCGTGGGAAGCTGGGGATCAGCCTTTTCTCACAGGCTAGTGAGAGGACTAGAGGGAATGGCCTCTAGTTGCACCAGAGGAGGTTCAGGTTGGAAATTAAGATAAACTTCTTTTCAGAAAGTGTAGTTGACATTGGTTGCCCAGGGAGATGGTGGAGTTACTGTCCCTGGGGGTGTTTAAGGAAAGGTTGGACATGGTGCTTAGGGACATGGTTTAGTGGGTGATATTGGTAGTAGGGAAATGGTTGGACCAGATGATCTTGGAGGTCTTTTCTAACCTTAATGATTCTATGATTATATATTTCTTATTGCCTGTACTTTGTATATTTTGAAATTATTGCTGTAAAATCACTATGTTCAAACAGAAATTCTGGTTTCTTTTCCAGGTTTAATATCTTTTTTATTCTTTGAAACAATTTTATACCTATAATGCCCAAAGTTATTTACACCAACCACTGAAATGTACTCTCTTGGGGTGTTGACTGAATCATTATATTACTTGTTGTCTTGAAAAAAAAATAAAAAAATAAATTATAATATGATAATATCCAGGTTTAAACATATTTTAGCAGCTAATTATTGACCTTTAATTAGTTGGAGACATGAACTTAATAATGTAAAATTAATAATAGCAAGAGGATTCAAATATTTCAGAAGAATATCTCCATATTACAATTGTTTTTCAAGATTAAGATTACATGACTATTAGAAAACTATGTCTGCCTCTTGAGTATGTATTTCTTTATGGTTTAGTGGAGGGCTGTTAGCGTTAGGTCAGAGGTTGGACTCGATGACCTTGAGGTCTCTTCCAACCTAGAAAATTCTGTGATTCTGTGATTCTTTTAGAGTGCCAAGAGTATCTGGTAATTTACATGGAATCACAGAATGGCCGAGGTTGGGAGGGAACTCTGAGGATTATCTAGTCTGGTCCCCTGCCAAGCAGGATCACCTAGAGCACATTGTGTAGGATGGCATCCAGGCAGGTTTTGAATATCTCCAGAGAAGGAGACTCCACAAACTCTCTGGGCAACTTGTCCCAGTGCTCTGTCACCCTCACAGTAAAGAAGTGCCCTCTCATATTCAGCCAGAACACCCTGTGCTTCAGTTTGTGCCCATTGCCTCTCATCCTGTCAGTGGGCACAACTGAAAAGAGACTGGCTCCATCCTCTCAGCAACGTACCCTCAGATATTTATACACGTTAATGAGGTCTCCCTTCCATCTTCTCTTTTCCAGGCTAAACAGGCCCAGCTCTCTCAGACTGTCCCTGTACAACAGCTGGTGCTCCAGTCCTCTCATCATCTTCGTAGCCCTCCTCTGAACTCTCTCCAGTAGTTCCATGTCCCTCTTGTACTGGGGAGCCCAGAGCTGGACATGATACTCCAGGTGGAGCCTCACCAGGGCTGAGTAGAGGGGCAGGATCACCTCCCTTGACCTGCTGTCAACACTCTTCTGAATGCAGCCCAGGATTTTCCTTCATCCAGCATTTTTCTTCACTGAACTTCATGACATTGATGATTGCCCTCTGCTCTGAGGTGTCTAGATTCCTTTGCAAAGGCCTTTGTCCCTCAGGAGAGTAAGCAACACCTCTCAGTTTAGTATCATCAGATTAAGTATGATCTGAAAGAAAGAAAGAAAGAGACAAAGAGAGAGTGAGAGAGACAAAGAGAGAGAGAGAGAGAGAGAGATGGGTGCCTTTTAACTGTTCTGATTTCCTCAGAATCACACTTCCTGACTTCTCATGAAAGGACAGCTGTTAATTTACAAACCCTTGAAACCCAGTCCTGCATGTCAACTGCTGTTATAAATCTGTTAGATTTGCTATACACTTACCTTTATACATTTACTAGACATTACAAACTTCAGCTGTTTGACATATGTAGGAAGCAAACCCAACTAAAATTACATTGGGTGAAATTGGGCAATTCTCACTGTGAGATACAAATAGCAAACTTGCAAATTTCCCTATTAACTTCATCACATTCATTGGTAGACTGAGGTCTAAATACACAGAAGGATTTAGCCTACTAACCCTACTGATTTTCTTGAGAGGTTCCTAAATCCCAAACTGAGGATTTCCAGAGCTCTAATCCTGTGTCCTCTAGCAGTACAGTCCCATAGGTTATTCCTACTGCATATGCATAGAACTGTTTAAATCCAGACTGATTTTTGATATACTGAATAATAATATAAGGAATCTAGCAAGAACCAGATTCAGAATAAACAAAGCCTATGTTCTTCACAAAACAAATAACTGCACCGTGGAGTCACTTGCCAAAGGATGCTTTTGATGCTGAAATTTTAATTGGATTTAAGAGACCAGGCAAGTCTATAGAAATCTAATGAAGATTACTAGATACGTAGAAATCACATATAGCTTACAAAATCCCCAAGCTGAATGTTTGGTGGATGATGGAATGATAAGAAAAAGTATCAAATGTACCCATCTACTTCATATTTTCTGTCCTATACTCAACTTGTGGCCACTATTGGGACACAGCATACATTAAGTTAGCAATCACATATGTCACACCTGTGTCCACCTACAGTTCATAAATTTGTCTATCTCACTTCTGAGAAACGTTTAATAAATATTTTCTGGATCCTGGCACTTAGTAAGTGCAGCTGGAAGAAAACTCAGCATTTCCTCCTTTATCATGGACTAAAGCACTCAACTAGTACACAGTAAAACTATATTCAGTTTCCTTCTGTTCTTAAGAACTGTTTTTCTCTGCCAAGATAAATGTTCTAAGCATGATGATCTACAAGTGTTCTCATGTGCAGCCCCCTTAATCATTTTTTTCATTACCTTGTAAGATCAAGTTAAATATTAATTGGTCCAGTAAGATTTAATTCCACACCACTGTTGCAATGACTATTTAACAAACCTTCACTAAAGCAGAATACTAAGCATATACAGGATCTACCATGAGCTAGTAGGATATACAGGATCTCTATATTCCCTCTCTAATTAGTCATTCAAATCCCATGATGCATGGCAACTACAGCTGTGGATTCTCCTAGAGTGAGGTGCTGCAACATCCAATATTGCAACACCTCAGTCCTCTAGGTCTGAGTGACTGCTAAATCTGAGCACCAACAGCAGACTTACTGAGGAATGACAGCCATACAGTGACTCCCATCATTTGACTTCCATCTGAGCTCTAAAAGCATAACTTTGCCACAATACAGCTTGTTCTTGTCAAATCTTGCTAAAATATTGCTAATAGTATCAGTGTGTGCCATTGTGGTAAGAAAAAGGTCTTAGGCCTACATTTTTCTTGCTTAATATAAGGAAAGAGTGAGCTCTGCAGAAGTTCTACATGCAAAGTTTATACTGCAAAATGTGGATGTTTTCCATAGTCCAGTGCCTTCCAAGAAAAAGGAAAGGCTGAGAAAAGCTGATCAGCTTCAGAACTCAGCCCCTTACTAGCACGGTGCTTTCAGAAGGAAGGATGGTATCCACTTTGCTAAATTTTCACTCTCACGCTCAAACAATAATGCTTGTGGTGATGTAGCATGCTAAATACTGCTAAAGGCATTTTTCTCCTATACCTGAACTGAGAGAAGAATATCTCTTTCAATCAGCCAAAAACAAAATACCATCAGGACTCCTCAGGAATTAGCAACTTTCTAAGCCTTGAAGTGAAAGACTCATTATATAGGACTGTCTCATATGCGATTGTCCTTAGGGATAAACCTTGTTTATGCATTTTGTCCAAGAACAGATAATAATGAATCACACTGAATATGAGTCAACAAAGTAATGCTCTTAGGGGAAAAAATAAAAAAATAAATAAATAAATAAATGCCATCCACAGATGTTTACCCATGGGTATTTCCTTCAAGTTATGTGTATAGCCTTCTGCTTTACTCAGCACTAGACAGTCGTCTGATGGAATAATGCATTCAGTCCTGAGAAATACCCTTCAAAATCTGTGGACTAACCGGAGAGGACCCACAAGAGAGGAATGACTGTCATGAGAGCTGTAGGTAATAAGTATGAGAAAGGACAGAATTAAGATTGTTTGACCTGTATTATATCCTACTGAACCTGATAACAATCTCTAAGTGCATACCAAGTTTCTGCAAAAAGAAATAGCATATCATGTTTCCATGGTCACAATGGATAAAACAAGAAATAGCTCATTACAAGAAATATTCAGGTTAAACACTGGGAAAGTCTTACTAACTGAGGACAATGAAGTATTGAACTAAACTGCAGAAGGAGATAATGGAGCTTTTGCTGCTGGCAGCCTTTAAAAAATAGGGTGTACACATTTCAATCAGAAAGACTAAGAAGACTCTCTCCTTGTGGTTCCTACCAAATTATTTTCCTTAATTTTACACAAAATAACAAGCCATAAAGATGATTAAGTGATTTGAGGATCTGTCCTATGAGGAAAGACTAAGCAAGCTGGGTCTGTTTAGCCTAGAGAAGAGGAGTTTGAGAGAGGATCTTATTAACTTCTATAAATACCTGAGGGGACAACGTAAAGAGGATGGGGAAAAACTCTTCTCAGGGGTGGTCAGTGATAGGACAAAGAGTAATGGGTATAAATTGAACCACTGGAGGTTTCACCACCATATGAAGAACATCTTTACTGTGAGGAAGGCAAAACACTGGAACAGATTGCCCAGAGAGGTTGTGGAGTCTACTTCTTTGGAGATATTCAAAACATGCCTTGATGCAATTCTGTGTAACATGCTTTAGGTGATCCTGCTTGAGCGGGGGGGGGGGGGGGGGTGGCCTAGATAGTCCCTTCCAACCTCAACCATTTTGTGTAATTCTGTGAAAATAAAAAACAGTTCCTGGGGAAAGGACTCACAGTCTAAGTTATTTCTTTTCCATATATGTGTCCTAGTCACTTGGCTACAAAACCAAAAGCTTTTTTTTTTGATTCCTGAATCTAGTGGGATTTTGTTGTTGTTTGTTTGTTTGTTTTTTAATGATTGTAAAGCAGCTCCAGGTACGCCAGAAGGTTATTACATCCTGCTGAGGGGTACAACTGGTGATTTTAAGTCTTTCCCAGTAAAAGACAAGTTACAACACTTCCCACACCCTGGAGAAGCCTGACTTCTGCCTGTTGCAAACACATTTAACATTTTTTTAAGTCATTTTCTTAAAGCACCAGTGTGAAGCCAGACTGTAGCACACTTTCTTGAAGCCCAGAATACTGACTTTCTCCTTTCTTAAATAGCTCATTATAATCACAAGATTGCATCAGGGATTGTCTCTTCTGTGCACAGAACAGGAATCAGTTACTCTGTTCCTAGTCCTATAAAGGAAAAATTATATATATTTAGGGAAAATGATATCTCTTTTACTCCCTTAACTCCAAGTCCCCAGATCTAAGAATGTGTCAAGAAGCAGTCTGAAATTTGTCTCCCTGGGCTTTTAGCTAGGTAAATGCATACCAGTAGTGCTTCTCTATATTGCAAAGGTGCTGCTTTATTGCTTTAGTGCATGGCCTTCACACACAGAGCCTTCATCTCTGCTATCCACTTCTACTTTGAAGAACTGATATCTGAAAGGAAGGAAGCTCTGTCAGGTGCTGCAATTCATCTGGTCCTTCCGCAGGCAAAAACAAGTGGGTGAAAGGAACTAATTTTGTCTTCCTACCCACACTAAGCATCCTCTTAAAAGCTGGTACTGTCTAGACCTTACAAGCTTCTCAGCCTTAATATGTGTCATGCCTAATCAAAGACAAGAAAAACAGCATTTGCAGATGTTTTTTATTTGATCAATAGTCTTCTGTTTTATTAGCTGTGAGGTTGGTCTCACGTTTCCTTGGATGTGTCATGTTAATTCTTGCCATACTGTATTGCACAAGTCATACTGGGTTGCTGGACCAGTCACAAAGAGAAGTGGCTGTCTTAATTATGTGTAATATCTACATGGTCTTCCAGACATTTAACAGATTGAGAGCTTCAACAACAATGTTACAATGCCAAAAGTATGGGGAAAAACATTCCAGAATGCTTTGGTTTTTGGAATCATTGACGATTTCAGGGATAATAAAGGAAGCTGATGTCCCTTCGAGTTTTAAATTTATTTTCATCTCTTGCATAGAAAAATACTAGCTTCAAAACTGGAGACACATGGATCAACTATACAAAGAGCACACCTTTGCAGAGAACTTCACTACCGTTTGAATGGCACTTCCTCCTAGTCCATCCAAACAATTTTTATGTACCACTGCATAGAGCTACACTACCACACAGTATTGGGAAATGGCTGTGCTGCAGGAAATGGCTGTGCTGCAGGAGGCCAATAGCTATTGGTCTCTCTCTGAGGAAATTCACTCTGTTGCACCCACCCAGCAGGAGCTGGAACACCATTGCTGGCTAGCCATGAGTTTTTGAGCAATTTTTGCAGTTGAATATTCTCTTCCTGCATCTTGCGGTGTTTCACAGCATCTTCTTGGGAGCAAAGATATTTTACTTGTCCTCTGTCCTGCTTCTTGGTCAATGTTCCATCAACACAAAAGACCAGCTTTAGTCAGCATCACGGGAAGGGAAGGGAAGGGAAGGGAAGGGAAGGGAAGGGAAGGGAAGGGAAGGGAAGGGAAGGGAAGGGAAGGGAAGGGAAGGGAAGGGAAGGGAAGGGAAGGGAAGGGAAGGGAAGGGAAGGGAAGGGAAGGGAAGGGAAGGGAAGGGAAGGGAAGGGAAGGGAAGGGAAGGGAAGGGAAGGGAAGGGAAGGGAAGGGAAGGGAAGGGAAGGGAAGGGAAGGGAAGGAATATGCATATATACTTTTGAAGTACATACGTTATACATCATGGTATATGCATATAAGGCTGTATTGATTGCTCTGGTATTGCTCTCAATTTACTGGGCCACAGTAAATTGAAATGTTTTTGCATTTTAAATAAGAAAAAAAAAATAAAGGAAATTAAAATGAAATTAATTAAGAGGAAAATAAATGGTGTTCTTGACCAGTTTTCTTCAGAATCTGTCTAATTATAATCTAATTCACTCGAATGACTCACAAGCTTAAAAAGTGGCATGTGCCGAATAAGGATTTAAATCATTGTAATGTCAAAATACTGATTGACGTCATTTGTGAAAGTTCCTTTACTTATGCTGACCAAAACTTATTAATTGTATTGATTCATTGTTCTTTGGCTGAATATGTGACCCAGACTTTGGCTGGGAAAATCATTACTGTTTCAAACATTTTCTTCCTCAAAGTCTTTCCTAACAGGGATAGATCCCCTATTTTTTGCCTTTTTATTTTGAGTTTACCCCAAATCACCTTCTGTAGTTTAAGCTGCTTTCTTTTCTATGTTGCCTGACTGTAACTCTGTTTAACATAAGTTAATAATTACTTTTCTGGTAAGTTTCCAGTGCTAATAGTACTAGGTCAAATGCCAGAATCCACTGCTAATGGAACAATTTTTAAACAAATCAGAGTGGAATTCAGGTGTTAAACAAGAGCTCGGTCATACAGTCAACATGTATGCTTGTAAATTATACAGTCCCAGTTTAATTAAACAATCTCAGGAGGGATTCATTTGCCTATGCTCTTACTGTCTGAGCTGTTTCATGTAAGCTAATGCTAGAGAACAGTCCTAGAACTTCAGTTTACACATACACACTTATGCTACCACAAAACCTTATTCATATCAACCAGATATTCACACCACACTCCAATATAGTTTTCAGGTTAAGTTCATATAAATTTGAACAGTACAAGCATATCTTCTGCAGTTTTCTTTTCGATGGGATAAAACATAATGGGTGTAAATTAATTAATAATCTATCTCATCATTATTACTTGTGAAAGATCTAAAGCATTAAGTAGCAAATAATACTGTGTTTCTCTAAAACTCTCAAGCAGACAGCAGCATTACTAAACAATATTACCACAAGATAACTGACATGGACTACTGAAAAGTTTCTTTACTGTGAGAGTTACAGAGCACTGAACAGGTTGCCCAGAGAGGTTGCAGAGTCTCCTTTTATGGAGATACTCAAAACCCACCAATGTGCTCACAATGTGCAGAATGTGCTCTAGGTGATCCTGCTCAGCAGGGATGTTGGACTAGGTATCTTCAGAGGTCCCTTCCTGCCCATTCTGTGATTCTGTAATTCTGTGACAGATTAAATCAAATTTATATAGCATTCAGAATTATTACGAAAGCCACATAGAATCTACAAAAGTAATTTCAGTGGTTATTTAAAAATATTGTCACTGAATTTTCAACTCATAAATCAAGAATATTATGAATAAAGAAAGCAGGTGTAGATGGTGTAGATGGAGACATCCTACTGTGAAAAGTAATAATATGTATTTTAGTTCTCTGCCTGCTTAAAAAATAAATAAATAAATAAATAAATAAATAAATAAATAAATAAATAAATAGATAAATAAATAAATAGGAAGGAGTAGCACACAAGTAGAAGAAAATAAATAGAATGGACTGTTCAAAAATGCATGACTGCAAGATTTAAAATCTCTGGTCTCTTGTAGACACTGGAGCTCAGGAAGTAGATCACTATGAGTTATCCTGATTCACACTTAGGATGCTCCAAACCTTGACCCAGAGTCCAGCAAAGAAAGTAGAGTCCTAAAATTGACTTCAGTGGATTTTGAATCAGTTCCAGTTAATGAACAGTTGGAATGATGTGTAAAGCACCTTCTTTCTATTTGTTTCTTTAGGGGAAAAGAACATGTGTGCACACGCACGGAGACCAGAAGTTATCCAAGTCTTCTGTTAGATTTCTTTCTTTGTTCTGCCAGGACAAAATCATGATGTGCCCAAAGAGTTTTCAAGCCAAGTAAAACCAAAACATATGCATTACCATCTGGAGAGAAGAACTGGTTCAGGACTCCCGTCTCTGAGGTCAGCAGATGATACAGCAGAATAATACCCCTGGCGTTTTGTGCAACAGTGTCTTGGCTCAGGAATGAGTCCAGTCAAAACCACGTTCTACATTCTCAGCCAATGAAACACTGTAAATGAGGCTGTAACAGAACAAGACTGTACCAGGTTGAATGAAGAAAGGCAATGTCCAAGGATATTGTCCAAGGATACAGAAATGAGAGCATTTGGCTTTCAAAACTGACTCTTACCAATATTAAAATATCGGGAGAAAAAAATATAAAAATAAAAATAAAAGTTTAGAATTACTATAGAGACCTAAGAAATCCTTATATGCAAAGTATAATTTCATGGGCCCATGAAATATGCATTAATTTAAGAATGGTTATTTTGTGCAGTTGCAGATATAAGGTGATTTAAAACATTGACTGGACTACCAGAAACCAGACTGATGAAAGAATTACTTAAATGGCCTACACCTAGAAGATGATTGCCAGGATTAAACTTCAGCCAAGGAACTTCACAGCTTATTTATTTTTGATAAAATAAATAAAATCATTAAAAAAAAAAAAAAGTGAGATGATGCAAAATAAAATTCAATGGTAAATTATTATTATTTTTTAATGTTAAATTATTAAATTAAAATTAACTTAAAAAACAATAGCAAAATTCATTTCTCAGAGAACTTCACTTCTGGAAAGAAAAGTTCAAGATCATGAGCAATTTTATCTGCAAACAGTGGAGATGGGAAGAATTTGCAGGCCAAGCATAGAGTTCTGGAAGAATGAGGAGTTTGCTTTTCTCATTAGAGGGCTGTAGGATTATTTTTTTAAATTGTGTTAATTTAGAAACAACATAAAGACTTCCATTAAAATACGGCACAGTACATGCCAAGTATTTGACCCTGAAGCTTGCCTGAGTTGTGTAAGAGTCAAATAGAACTGCACGATCTAATTAATTATGGTAGTCCATCTTGAGATTTCCAAATTACTTTTCAAATTCCAGATATTCTTTTCAAACTACTTAAGGAACTGACCAAAGAATGTGTATTATTATTTAGCATCTCCAGTAATATTTCTCTTAAATTTCAATATTTTTTATAACTACTTATATAAGCAGCTATGCATGTACATATTTGGATGGATAGACAGAATATTACATATTTTTGTCTGAAATTTTATGTTACTGTGAGTAATATCTATAGAGTCAGAAGAGAAGAATCAAGCGTACTGTGTGACCAGAGCACTATTTTCAGTCAATTCACCTTAGGATTTACTCCACCTTGCTGAATTCCATTTCACATGAGAGCTCTCTATTCTCACATTGCCCCTGCACTCAATAACATAAATGGATTTATTCACTTGATACCAACAGGCTGCTGTATAAAACAGAGGTGTGTGTGAAATTTCTCATAGGAGTTGTTGCAAAAGACCGTTAGAACTGTCAGTGTGAAAACAATGTCAATTAAAAAACATAGACCATTCTCCACAATTTAATGATGTCTGTATATGTGACTTCATCCTGAAAGTCCAGGAGCAGGCTACCCAGAGAAGCTGTGGGTGTCCCATCCCTGAAAGTGTTCAAGGCCAGGCTGGATGGGGGGCTTTGGGCAACCTGGTCTGGTGGGAGGTGTCCCTGCCCATGAAAGGGGGAGTGGAGTTCAATGATCTTTAAGGTCCCTTCCAACCCGTACCATTCCGTGATTCTGTGATTCTATGAAAGCCATGGTGAAAGAGGATTTAAAGTAAATTGCCCATAATTTAACAAGTTGCTGACAAGTTTTATGTGTCATTAAAATTTTTCACAAGTGACTATTAACTTTTTAGGTTCTTAAATATTCAAATGAATATTTATTGCTTAAGGATAATATTTACTAAACCAATTTTAAGGTTAAACAAGATAGAAGTCCCTGCTTCCCAGATATTATTTGTATTAAGTCAATACTAAATCATGCTATTTAAAACCATGAAAAAGCAAGTGAGCATCATCTAATGGAAATTTTTTTTCAGGAGTGTTATATTTAGAATTGAAAGCATAAAAAATTCAGTAGAAGCCTTTCAGTTGAATTCAATTAAAATGTTCTTAAGTACATTTTTATTTATGCTGTATATTTATCTAGATGAAAATTATACGTTATTTTTTCTATGCAGTTCTACAAGTTTCACTCTTATAGACAAACACTTATTTAATATGGGCCTTGCATGCTTTCCACTAAAATCTTTGGCTGCCCTCCTTTGTAAACCCTAAAGAATTTGGATTCCTTGTGCACTAAGCATGAAAGGATTTCCTTCTTATACTCCTTCAAGAATGGTTTTAACAGATACTCCTCATCTTTACTCTGTAGGACTGTTTGGTCTGCGAGGTTGTTAAATGAATTAGCAGTGTGGCTTTTTTTTTACCATCTGTGTCTTCTGTTTTCTAATTGGAATTAATCTGTTAAGATTCTGTTCTAGCACATGTCTTCTCATTTTTGTTTCTCATTATTAAAAAGTCTTTGGCTGCCAGGGTAAAGAATGATAAACAAATATAACATCAAGTGATTTAAACTTCCAATGATTCTCCCTTGTATTTATTTCTGCCAAATGTTTCCTTTTCTATTCATTTCAGATGAGAAAAATGAAAATTAATGGTTCAAAAATGGGTTCCTTGTATCTTTACCAAGATTAAAAGTCAGAGTCAAATCACTGACATAAAAACTTAATTACAGTAAAAATGATGAAAAGAATATTGATTCTATTTCTTTTTATAGTGTGTTAATTATTGATTTAACTGAATTAGTTTAGTAAGAGTTCAATAAAATAAAACATTTTCCTATTACACGACAAACAAAAGTGAGAATAACTGTGTTTACTGTTTAGTTTTTAACATTTAAATATAGAGAGAATAACGCGTTTTACAGGGAAAATGTTTATTTGTCTTGGAATTACATCAATAATCTATAATACATGTATATACTATGTATAATTCCTAATTACAGGTGTTCTTAACCAAAGAAAATCAGCAAAAGACACTGTTGATAAAGCTGATGCTAGAAATAATTTACTCAATATGAAATCTAACTTGTAACCAAACAAGGAAACAATGCTGTAATCATATAGCGTAAGCATGGCTTCAAGCCCGTCAGTGTTCAAAACACATTTGGAGAATGCTCTTACATATATAGTTTAACTCTTGGATCATCATATGTGGAGCCAGGAATTGAACTCGATGATCTTTTTGGGTCCCTTCCAACTCAGAATATTCTATAATTCTACTTCTAATTCTAATTATATATATCTATGTAATGCTATTAACTTTCCATTAATCCCTTAAAAAACATTCGTCTCTTTCTCCCTGCTTATTGAAATAGGTTAAATCGATCCATCTGTATTTATAACCTAAACTTTAGTTTTAAGGATCATCAGTTAAGCATTCTGAAGTTTAATTCCTGAAATCCAGCAAACCAGTCAAAGTAGTCTCACACACAAATAGCTTTAAGCCTATGATTAGTCCTAGTGTCATTTATCAACAAAATGCACAAAACATGAAGTAAAGTTTCTATCTTTGAGTTGAGCACACACTTTATCTTATTGCTGTATCAAGTGTGTCCGCTTATCTGAGGATAAAATATTAGGACCAAACCTGTAAGTACTCTTACTACTGCAAGTCTTTCTAGTCTTTCATGATGAGATAGCTATGCATGTAATGGAATTGTTAATAAACAAAAGTACTCATCAATGACTGTGACTCTGAGAATTGTCACCTACAGCACAGTCATATTGTGAAAATATTTATGACTATTTTTTTATTCTGGAGACTTTTCAGCAATAACTGTGAGGCACAATCATTCCCTAGTTTTCTTCATGTCATCATAAAAGTAAAAGTATATTGAATAGCATTTAGTTCCTCTCAGAACAAATAAGTGAAAAACTACCATGAGAGGAGATTGGAAGAACTATTAATACTGGAATAACTGGAATACTGGAATACTGGAAGAGCTATTAATAACTATTAATACTATTAATAACATCTACTTGTATGGCATGAATCAAAGACCACCAGCTATTATCAAATAAGCATTTTTACTTGTCTACATGTTTATTCAAACTTAAGTAGCCAATAAAATAACCTCTACAACTGGATACAGAGCTAAGATTTTTCTCAGGAAAACAATCTCCATGCAATCATTTTGGCTCATGACAGACCATCTTTGCACATTTCTGTGATGCAGTGAATTATTTCAGTGAAAATAGACTAGTAAAAATTGACTAGTGGAAATAGTTAGTGATGTGGCTTTTCCTAATACTAATTTATCGCATATTGCTATATGAATGCATCGCAGTGAAATACTATCATGTCTCTTATACCTGGAATGGCCAGCTCTTGTTTTCTTGATACATGCAGGCTTCTGAATAGAATAAGAATAGAATAGAATAGAATAGAATAGAATAGAATAGAATAGAATAGAATAGAATAGAATAGAATAGAATAGAATAGAATGGAATGGAATGGAATGGAATGGAATGGAATGGAATGGAATGGAATGGAATGGAATGGAATGGAATGGAATGGAATGGAATGGAATGGAATGGAATGGAATAGAATAGAATAGAATAGAATAGAATAGAATAGAATAGAATAGAATAGAATAGAATAGAATAGAATAGAATAGAATAGAATAGAATAGAATAGAATAGAATAGAATAGAATAGAATAGAATAGAATAGAATAGGATTGTGTTGATATGGACCTTAAAGATCACCTAATTCCAATCCCCCTGACATGGACAGGGATGCCTTCCACTAGACCAGGTTGCCCAAAGTTTCATTCAGCCTGGTTCCAGAGATGGGACATCCACAGCTTCTCTGGGCAACCTGCTCCAGTGCCTCACCACCCTATGAGTAAAGAATTTCCTCCTAATACCAAAACTAAATCTATCCTTTTCTAGTTTAAAACCATTCCCCCCTGTCCTATCAATACACTCCCTGACACAGAGTCCCTCCCTAGCTTTCCTGTAGGCCCCATTTAGGTATGGGAAGGCCGCTATGAGGTCTCCCTGGAACCTTCTCTTCTCCAGGCTGAATAATCCCAGCTCCTTCAGCCTGTCTTCACAGGAAAGGTGCTCCAGCCCTCTGATCATCCTCATGGTCCTCCTCTGGACACAATCTAACAGTTTCATGTCTTTCTTATGTGAGGGAACCCAGAACTGAACACAGCATTCCATATAGAATCTCACAATTATTATATAATAAAATTATATAAAGTATTTGTTGTATACACATTTTTCCATTTTGACATAAACAATAATGACTAAAGGCCAGCCTCTATGGCCTCTCCCTTTCCTGAGCTTAAAATGTACTTCATTGTTTCTGACTTTCAGAGATATTATGCATCTACAGTTCAAATCAAAATATGGGTAGGTATTCAGCAATTCTGAAAAATCAGACACTGAGTACAAGTTAATCCCACTTAGTATTTCAGTTTAATGTCAGACTTAAGATCACATTCTACATAAAAAATAAATAAATAAAAATAAAAAAGTCTTCTATACTAACTTCTATACTAACTTATCTGTGGTGTCTTGGTGTCTTAATAGCTCAGCTGGGACAGTAACACCTCCATTGCCCTACCAGGAAATTACGGTACATGGGTACATCTTTGAAATTCAGTAATAATATAATGTTTCAATTAACTATCATTTAGAAACAGTCTATTTGATTTCAATTGGAAGAGATTTCAGCCATCCTGTATTTCACTTTTTAATCAAAAGTAAAGTTGGAAAAATATAGTGGACACAAGATCAAGCATGATTTACCTGATTAACTGTTCCTCAAAAAGTATCTTAACATAAACAGTTCATGTATGTACTGGGTCTGGCTGGAATGTTAACTTTCCCGGCAGCAGCCCATTCAGTGCCGTACTCTGTACTTGTAGCTGGAACAGCAGTGTTATCACACCAGTGTTGTGTCTACTGCTGAGCAGCAGTGGAACAGCATTGGGCCTTTCTCTAACCCTCCTAGGGGGTGGGCAAAAAAGTGAGGAGAGAAACATCACTAGGGCAGCTGACCTAAACCAATCAAAGGGATATTCCATACCATGTGGTGTCACACTCAGCAATAAAAGGTGGAAACAGGAAGAAGAGGGGAGGGGTGGGCTCTCGTTGAGAAGACGTCGGTCCTCCTCTCGAACACCAGCTGCGTGCGTTGAGGCCTTGCTTCAAGGACGTGGTCAATCATCGCTCATTTGTGGGAAGTAGAGAGTAATTTCTTTCCTCTGCACTTCCATATAGCTTTCATTTATTTTGTTTGGTTTTTTTCCTCCCTTTTTCCCCTTTCCCTTTTATTTCCCCTTAGTTAAATTGTTTAGTTCATGGTAGTCTTTATTTAATTATTATAATTATTTCCCTTTAATTAAATTATCCTTATCTCAACCCGTGAGTTGTTCTTTGCTTTACTTCTCCCCCTCCTTATCTAAAGGAGGGGGAGTGAGAGAGCGGTTGTGGGGTTTAGCTGCCCAGCACAGTAAAACCACCACAATGTAACATTTTACATTGTCTGCTTATGTGCAGGATCTTCCTCCTGCATCTGAACTTCCTCCTGTATCAACAATCATATGAGTATCATACGAGTTAATACATATGAATACAAAATCAAGCATGATGTTGTAGTGGTTTTGTTTGTTTGTTTTTCTATTGAGCAATTTCAGATAAGTAAAATGTGATTTTTTGAAATCATAATGGCAAAAAATTTTGGAATATGTCACTACATTAGGACCAATTGGAAACTGAAAATACTATGTCCTTCACGCACTTCTGAAGAAAACTGTCAGCGAGAAGCTCTGTGTTCCTTTAGGCAACATTACCTACCTGTTGCTCAAACATAGGAAGGTTTCTGGAATGAAAAGTTTTATAGAAAGCTTTTTTACTTAGTTTTGGACAATATACCATCACTGTCATCCAAGTTAATTAAAATGTATGTTTCATTAGCAATGTTGCAAATTAATTTATCTTTAATCTTAGAACTTAATCTTATCAACACTATTTCACTTCAGGTTCAGTTTGTTCCCTGTGCTTATCCAAATTTGATTCCAAGAATTTATCCAAAAATATTAAATACGGAAGTATTCTTTGGTGCCATGCACAGACCTTTTGTTTCATTAATGCAAAATCACACATGCTTATCGTAGTGTTCAGGCCTTACAGTACTGAAACATTCAATTAAATCATACCTGGTTCTATATAAGTTTGCAATCTCAAGGAAGGACGTAATTCTGTACAAAAATTGTAACAATCTCTTTTTTTTTTTTTTTTTTTTTTTTAAATCTAAGATAGTCAAAAAAGGAACAGAAATAAAAGTTACAGTGCAGTGCCTTTCAAGTGAGGGAGCCATATCTGTTTTAATAAATACTTTGTTTATATGGGTTTGAGGTCAGAATCTCAAAACAAACTGACAGCTTGGGAACGTGGTCCAGAGACTCTCCAGTTCCCCTCTCAGTGTTATTATGGTAAGAAATATCCAGCGTAACAACACTGTAAATTCCTCATCGGCATTTAGAGACAGCATTCTCCTACAATATTCCTATTCACAAACCATATTTAACATCTATGAAAGATTTTTCTATAAAGGCAAATGGAAAAAAAGAGATCTCCCAAATCTCTTTTCAGTCTCTGTGATTCAGACTGCCTAATACAAATATGGTGTGTCTCTTGATCAAAAAAATAAAAATTTAAAAAAAACTTTAAACAAGTTACAAGTACAGGTTGATTCTTCACAACTGCTGATAGAGGCTCTGGGACCTCAGCTTTTACATTGATTTTGATATGTCTGTAGATAATTGATGTGGGACTGAATTCTTTGTTACAAGAAACAGCTCCTATCTTCCATTTTCTCTGGTCCATTGTGAACGTATTCTTGAAACTACCTCTATTACTATTCTGCTTCACTCAAGCACACTGTTTTTTTTTTTGCCTTTTTTTTTTGGGGGGGGGGGGGTTGTGTTTATTGCTGTTGTTGTAGTTGATGTTGTTGCTTTGATTGTTTAACTTTTACAGCATTATGTATCTTTTCCCCTCCACTTCTTTACCCTTGACTTTTTCAGCTTTTTAGAAGAATGCCCAGTATATCCTCTATCGTCATTTCAGTTGTGGATAAGTCCTCATTGTTTTCCACTCAGACACAGAAATGTGTTCTGAAAAGAGTTTGCATTTGCAGTCTCTTTCAGTCTACTTCAGTATTAAAATTTCCCTTACTCATTGTCTTCATGTGGTTTTTCTCCTATAGAAATGACTATTGCCAGGTCTCTGGAGAGTGTAGTTGTGCCACAGCACCTTTTTCGGCTTGCGTCACTAGAACATCATAGTCTGGAACTGGTTTTCCATCTTGCGGTTCACCCATCTTATTTCCTCTGCCTTCTCTGATTTCTTAGCAAGGAGATTTTTTTCCCTTTCTTAACTGCAGGGCTTAAGGGATCACAGTATTGCAGTTATTTGTGGCTTGGCTTTCTCCCTCTTTCTCTCTCTTCTTACAATGCTGTTCTCCCACCAGTTCAAACTTCTAAGGTAGTTAGTTCTCTCAGCTTAAGGAGCCAAGAAGAAAAGAAAGAAGATTTTTTTTTCTTTCCACTACTCTCTGTTTCCATTTAAAGGTATTAGAATTGGAGTGCCATTGTTGCATCTGGCAATTACAGAGATGCAACTATATGCTAATCAACTTTGTAATCTACAAGTACAAAGAAGAAAGGGTCACAGCCCTTTTTGCATAAGTCCAGCTTGCCAGTGTGACCCTTCAAGACTAAGACTACAAAGCATTAAGCCTTTGTCAGTGACATTTATTCTACTCACTGAAGTGTATCTGCTGGGACTGAACTTTGACTTTTGTCAACTGCATCTTCTCTATAGGACATTCCTCATGTTAGAAAATATTAGGAAAATAAGTATAAGCACCTACCTTCTTTAAAATATATTTATCATTGTCTACCATTGTTATTATATATGGATTACAGTTTTACATTTCAGTATCTCCACAAAAGTCCATTTAAAGACATTCTCTTCCAGTAACTAACACAGGAGAAACCTCTATGTCATGAAACTCCCCAGCTATCCTGTTCTTAGTGTAACTTATAAATTGGTAGAATACGCTCTATAACTATAACAAAGACAGTGTGTTTCATGCATGCCAGTCCCTTAACTAAGAGTTAATTTTAAAATGCAGTGATACCTATTTATGAAAGCGATAACTATAATGTTTCTGAAGAGTCTAGTTTTGACTTGCTAAAACAAAGAGATATTTAGCTTCACTCAGCTGATGGAGATAATACTGTCTAGAACTAACACAGCTTCACATGTTTTGGCAGCATTTCTATATTATTAGGCATACTCACGGGAAAACAGTATTGGGTGAACATCCAGTCCATGAAAAGTAAATGCAAACACTAACTTCTTTACACATTGCAGAGGTCAAACAGGTTTTAACCTAATGATAAATAAATAATTGTGAAATTGCTTTTATACAGCTTGAAAGCCTAAATATTGACAATTTATTACTGTAAACTACCAAGAATTCTTCTAGTATGCTCATGTTATACTATTCCATTACAAAACAAAATCTACTGCTCTAATACAGCTATACTACTTCAGGGTGAAGGATAAACTCAGATTGTTATTCTACTTTAAATATTAAAAGCTGTGTATTTTACTGTGGATTATAATCTTGTTTTAAAAAGGCATATGTTCTCCAAGTTTAACTGAAATACACAGTCCACTTAGTTGCGTGATGAAGAATTTAAATTAAGGCCATTAGGATGTCACTCCCAAAGTGGACTCTCAATCAGGCTTTATTCTTGGAAACACATCTACTCATATATACTCATTTACAGCAATAAACCTCTTTAAACATTTCTCTCTTGGATTCAGCAAGGTTTGGATCACATCCTTAAATATAACCAATTACAGAAACTAATGTTTAATTTTGAATAATAGCAAAATTAGTGCGGCAGGGATAGCACTACAGATGTGACCAGGCAGCCAGTAAGAAAAGCTTTGTTCTTTCACAGAGAGGAAAATCACACATGCATCTCCTCAATGAATTGTGCAGCACTGTTGCCATTTCTTCCAGGAACAAAATGCAGAGAGTACAGTGACTGCTACATCACAAATAAATATGAAAATAAAATGGGTTATCTCAACACCAAATCTTCTAGTTTTTGGTTTGTACTACTTGCACTCTTCAAAACATTTCACATCCATTTTCTCTATGAGGCACTAAATGTTGCCTAGTAAAGGGCCAATATGTTCTTCATTCTGTAGATTATTTCCTGATTTCAGATGAGCTGTGAATTATAATGAATTTAAATTCAAAAGATAAGAACATTCCTATTCATTATGCATAGGACAATGCATTAAACGATGTTTTTCATATTACAATTTGTATTCCTTGTTTATAAATCAGTTTCGCAAGGTCAGAGGAAGGTATTCTTTCCTACATATTAATATAATACTACAATGCTAATATTTTTCAGAGGGAAAGGCTATGTATTACACTGCAAGTCATCTTAAAAAACCGTAAAAACTATTGGATGCATAAAAACTGTGAAGTTTCAGAATCATTTATTTCTGTTTTTGCCATTGCTGTTTTTAAAAAGCAGGGCAAAACCAACATATGTTGTAAATATTTTGACTTTCCCATACTTCCAATGCATGCTGGTGCTGAAACAGAGGAATAAAATATTTTTCCACCTGTCTCAAGGGGGAAATATCTCTTGCACCATAACCTGGAGAGACTTAATGAGAGGGCTTTAAACTAAGATTGAGTGGGAAGGGAGACATGGAGGGGGATTAGGAACACTGAGGTAAAGCAAAGGGATGTTAAGGCACTGTTTGAGGGTGGCAAGGCTAAAGGAAGCATTTATACTCCAGGGAGCACTGTGGGTACAGGAGCACATCCAATATGTTTGTATACACACACAATATGAGGAACAAATGGGACAAATGAGAAGCTTTGGTCCTTTCCTAGAGTTACGATGTCACTGGAATTAGTAAGATTTGGTGGTTTGAGTCCCACAGCTGGAGTACTAGGATGTAGGGCTATCTGCTGTTCAGGAGGGGTAGGCAGTGAAGGTGGGGTAGAGGTGTTGCACAGTACCTAATGGAGAGATTAGACTGTACAGCCGTTGCCATTGGCTGTACCCTTGAGCTCTACCAGAGAGCCTTTGGATTAGGGGGATGGATAGCAAAGCAGACGTCATTGGACATGCTTACTATCAATCACACACCCAGAACGATGGCATAGATGAAATATTCTACAGGTGCTTGGGGGAATCTAGAGATCAATTGCCCTTGTCCTTATGGGAGATTTCACCTTCCTGGCCATAAACTGGGAATATCATACTGCCACAAGGGGAATACATGAAGAAAACAAAAAGAACCGTGTCACAGATAGGAACTATTGAGAAAGCACTGGATCATTTCTAACTTAAGATACAAGTGAAGGTTATGATTGTGAGATAAGGAGGGGGGAGTTATTGAAATGTTCTGAATGCCCATGATATTTCTTGAAGAACTATTTTCCAGGCTGTGGAGTCCTGTGCAAGTATCTACAAAGTATGGTATTTAATTGTTTGACCAACACACCGGCCTAGCCCCGGTGGTTAAGGTATAATGCATTACCTATTAAGGCCAAAGGAATGATGCTCATTAACAACTGTGAGCCTCATTTAGGCCTTAGTTCCCTAAGGCTCCAGCTAACAGCTTAGAGTTTACAGCTTAGATTTCCATCTAGATGATTTTAAGAACACAGGAATAACTTAAAGAGTCTGAGCAGTTCCAATGAAGTCAATGTAACTAGTCACTTAGACACTTGCTTAAAATGACTCATACAAGAACTAAGGACTGAAACTCCAAGCATTTTAAGTATTGAAATAAAACCCTTCCTTTAAATAGTGCTCTTTAACAGTTTTCAAAATATTACTCTATCTAATCTTTAAAAAGCTTTGTTGAAAAAATATTAACTGACAAACTGACAAAGTTTATTCTAAGCATTTTCTATTTCTGCTCCTTTTTTCAGTGTAGACAAGGCACGTTTACTCACAGTCCATCTGGTTAAAGCAAGCTGTTTATGCGTGCATTTGCTTAACAAGTATTAAATTATATATATCTCTAGATACCGCATCACCTACACCCTGTGGCTGCACATGTCATGAACAGGAATTTAGATTAAAGTTTTTAGCCTCCAGGTGCACTGTTTTTTCTTTCTGTTGTTGTTGTTGTTGTTGTTTTTCTGTAATAATAAACCATTACTTAGATATTTCCAGTGTCCAATTTGTTAATACCACGAGAAGAAAATTATGTAGTACATTTTGCAGAGCCCTGTCAAATAGATTTAGAACAGTTTTTCTACAAACACTAGATTATTAAGTTTTAAAGTACTCAAAACAGAGATTTTCTTATTGATATTCACTGTTAAAAAAAAATAAAAAAAAAAAAAAAAAAAAAAGAGCAGTCACTTTAGTCACTTTATAAGAGCTGATATTATTTCAGGCATTACTTTTTATCTTCCTCAAGTTTAGAATGCTCCTATAACCTTTTAAGAGATAAATCACAGAAACCAGCTAGTTAAGATAATACCAATGCCCCGCAGCTCATACTTAATAAGTGTATCCATATTCTCATTTTGATTAAATGCAAATATATAGGTATGTATATACATTACAAAGCAGCAAAATATCCACTGAAATTTGTGTTAAAATCTGTTATAAAGTAACACTGTAGGTGAAAAATAAATAAATAAATAAATAAATAAATAAATAAATGCAGTAGAAGCAGAATGTTTGCAGTACCAACAATAAATATCAGAACCAGTTGTTACTTTCACAAAACAAAACAATGCTCCTGATCAGATAACAGTTCTTATGGGTTTTCTCCTGGTAATTTTAAGAACAACAGTAAAACCTGTCTGCTAACAAAAAGTTGGTCCTGTCCAACTAAAAGACTGCCGTAGTAATTAAGAAACTTTCACGCTGATAAATGAATGCATCTGTAGTCCCTTGAGAAGAGGAACTGATATATTCCATTTCTTCCATATCTGTGTTTTATTTTAGTACAAGTTTTACAGAGATCCTACTATTCCATGGGATAATAATCAGGTATGTCTAATAAAAGAGCTCTAATCACTGTTAAAGCCACCAACAATCTGCAGAAAGTTGACTGCACAAGCATATGAACAAAGTATTCCTTCAGCTAGCTAGGTTTCTATAGTAACATTAACTGGAACTGCATATTGTAACATGTTAATATAAAAGTGGCCATAATTACATTGGCCTGTTATGGCTTGTCCGGAAAATTCTGACCAAAAACTCTAATAGAAAATATTCTGAAAAGTTACAAAACTAAAGTTTTAAGCTCCATACATTTTCTTACCTAGTTAACATATTTGAACTATTAATTTTTGAAAACTCTTTCATCTAATCTTCCTTCCATCTAGGAAACTGTGTTCACGTACAACTGTAAGACTTACTTTTTAGTCAGCTTAATACCTCTTCAAACTCTGATGACATGAATTTGTGCTACAGAAAGTATCTCAATTCCTGGAGCTGTAAAAAATACATTTTCCAGTAATATCTCAACTCCTGCTTGTTTTCAAATACTCCAAAGAAAAATTCAGATGGCTCTTTTTTAATTAGAATTTTTAAGAATTTTATGTAAAATACATTTCATAAAGACTGAATTTTTCTTCTGTTAAAGTCAGAGGGAGGTCTCCTGCTGACTTAACTGGAACATAAATTTGGATTCTTAAAAATCTTTGAATTCTTAAAAATAAGACTAGGAAAAAAATAATAATAATAATAATAAAAAATATAGCTTGCCTAACTCATAATCTGTCTGAAATAATTATCTGATTTTAAATGATCCTGCTTGTCAAGAATTTATTCCAAAAGAGTAACAGTGCTGTTATAAACCTCTGGGAAAATATATGTCTCAATAAAAAGCTCTGCTATTGATCATCTGTGGGAGTTAATGTATGTAGGTTGCTAAACCTCTTGACTTCAGTAGCATTTCACAACAGCAAACAACCTGGTCTGTGTGCGTCCTAATGCAGAACTGTAAATGTCTTATACTTAATTTGGGAATTCATGTCCTATTACGCTGGCCATGGTAATCAACACAGTTGTACTTTGAGTTATACTCTAGCAAAACATTTGCAGAAAAAGAACATACATGTAGTTTAAGAAAATATTCAGTCTTCTATTTGTGTAGTAAGTGGGTTTAGCTTGAATAATGGGCCCTTTCAATGTGCAGTATTATAAATATCATAGTAATGCAGAGAAGTAGTCCAGCTCACTAGAAGAAAGACAGTCCTTCTATGCATGTATTCTTTGTGGAGAAAATTTTATGTTTGTTTGTTTGTTTCTGGAGATTTTACTCCCAACAAAATGGAGAACATATGCACAGACCAAAGCAGCAGGTTTTAATATTGATTTTAGATTTTTTTTCTCTATATTTATTTCTACTGATAACTAACATTATAATGTTACTTTTAGAACAGCCATAGCCCTAGCTGGCACACAACAAGCACTGAAGAAGTTGCATTTCCTTCTCAAAACAGAACCTAATTTTAAATGAATCAAAAGCAGCAAACACCAATCTGATCCTGGTAAAGAGAATACGTGTATCCATGAGACCTCCTGCACACTCTAATGTAGGTGGATACTGGAGTTACGTGGGTGTATGTACTGATGAGCTTTATACCTCATTATTTTTCTTTTAATCTTTTTATTAATTTAATTAAACAACTCCACGTTTTGGCATGTGTTCAAAATACTTACACTTCCTTCAATTAAAAGTACAGTAACCCAGACCTATTTACATAGATAATTTGTATACTACAGTTGACCCACTTAAATGGCATCAGCTCACTAGTTTTCCTTGTTTCAGTACAACTTGAACCAAGCAGGAATGACACTGGAAAGATAAAACCTGACTACAGAATCCAAACAGATACTCATTATGTATGTATTTAAGTGTGAGTGATGCCTACTTAAGGAATGAGCTGAGAAGCTAAATTCCTCTACAGGCTTGTTATTTTCCATGCAGAAGAAAATCATTATAGAGCTCAAGAGAACGCTATCTACATTCTAGGAAAATGACCCTTTGCATAAAGCATGTGACAGCAAGCCTCTGTCATCTTTCTTTCATTTATTTTCAATCAGTATAAGCATATATCACTATTAAATATTCAATGTAGCAACCTATCTAGCCTCCACCTTAACAAGGAAAAGATATGAACCTGACAGTAATGCCAGTTAAAATTAAATGAGTTATGGGCCAAAAAAAATGGGGCTGACACCAACCCCTCAGCAACTTTTTAAAACTGCTGCACTCCAGCCCTCTCGAAGGGTAAGCCTTTAAAATCATATTTAAGATATGGTTTAACATATTTAACATATGGTTTAAAACCATATTTAAAAAATGTGCATGATTTATGCACATATCAATAACATGCAATGAACTCCCCTCATTCCTGTCTTTCTGTTTTCACCACTAGTGCCACTTCTACATGCAGAAGACGACATGTAATAAAAATACCACTGCAGTATTTCAAAAATTGCCCTTCCTGGTTCTCCAAAACCCTGAGCAACACCTGCAAAGGCTGCTTCTCCCTTGCCCAGCTTGGCAACTCCATCTTCAGATATGCTCTCTACCCTGCTTTCACAATGTACCCAGTTACCACTGTACTTAGTACATAATCTGAATTAATCTGTTGCCCAGATTTGTTGGTCTCCATAGCATGGCAAGTACTCTGGCAACACAGTAGATGTTATCACAGATACCAGTAAGCAGACAGAGATTATTTTTCCTTAAGGTATTAACATAATTTTTCCTGCATGAAAATAAGGTGGGTTTTTTTTGTTTGTTTGTTTTGTTTTGTTTTCACTGAATTATTGGCTCGTCCTCTGCTCCAGACCTTGTCCTTCCACTTTCTGAACAGCTGGCTCCATTTGTTTAAGAAAGAAATTCTGCCTCGCATTTCCAAATTGGTCTTTCAAATATGAACATTTGGCTTAATGAGAATAAACAAAAGAAAAATCATCCAATCGGTCTGATGACACATGAGCATAATAGTGCAGTAGGAAAAGAATAAGGTCAAGAGATAAAGTGATGCATTTGCATGAGCTGTAATTGTCAAAAACCTGAAGAAGCAAGGGTGTTTTCATTTGGTATCATTGTGGAACACATTGTAGCAAAAGCATGGAGATGAAAGAGTACTTGCTCAAACACACATTTTTTAAAACATTACCTTTGAGTACTTTTGTAACAATATGTTTTTTATATTTACTTTTGCTGCTACACCTTGCATCTGAACTTAATATTATTTATGTAACTTAATGCTAATATTATAATATTGATATTATATTAATATAATGATTGAGCATTGTTATTATAAAGTTATTGCTGATATAATAATTAATATTGTATTAAAGTTAACGTAATGTATTATGAGCTAAATATTAATATTATTCATCCTCACATAATATTTGCAGTAGGATCTATATTGGAATAACTAGATTAAAAAGTACTATCAGCTGAATGAATTTTACCCAAATAGGATGAATTACATGTTGTACTGCAGCATAAATCCTCTTCCAGATATACACAGAAATTGAGAGGATGGTCTTCCAGTGAAGTCCCCTCTGACTGGAAGAGGGGAAATATAAACCCCATTTTTTAAAAAGGGAAAAAAGGAAGGAAACTATGGGCAGGCAGTCTTGCCTCTGTGTACATGAAATAGACTAAAGCACATGGAAAATGAGGAGGTGATTAATGACAGCCAGTATGTCATGCCTGACAAATCTGATGGCCTTCTATCATGGAGTTACAGCATTGGTGGATAGGGGAAGAATAACAGATGCCACCTACCTGGACTTGTGCAAAGTGTTTGATACCGTTCCACATGACATTCTTGTCACTAAACTGCAGAGTCATGGATTTAATGGATGGACCACTGTCGTTTAACCCGGCCGGCAGCTAAACACCACGCAGCTGTTTGCTCACCCTCCCCCCTCCCTCTCTGGGACGGGGGAGAGAAATGGAAAGTGAATGGAAATAGAAGTTGAGATAAAGACAGTTTAATAAGACAGGAAAATAATAACAATAACAATAACAATAATAATAATAATAATAATAATAATACAATTATGATAATAGTACTACTACTACTATATGTACAAACAAGCGGTGCACAATGCAATTGCTCACCACCCACTGACCGATGCCCAGCCTAACCCCGAGCAGTCCGGCCCCCTCCCCCGGCTAGCCACCCCTATATATTGTTTAGCATGACGTCAGATGGTATGGAATACCCCTTGGGCTAGTTTGGGTCACCTGTCCTGGGTCTGTCCCCTCCCAGCTCTTACTGCACCCCCAGCCTGCCCGTTGGCAGGACAGAGCAAGAAGCTGAGATGTCCTTGGCTTAGTATAAGCACTGCTCTGCAACAATGAAAACATCGGGGTGTTATCAGCACTCTTCTCATCCTAAGCCAAAACACAGCATTCCACCAGCTACTAGGAAGAAAAATAACTCTGTTTTAACTGAAACCAGGACAACCACCCAGTGGATAAGAAATTGGCTAGATGGTCACACTCAAAGAGTTGTTGTCAATGGCTCAACATCCAGGTGGAAACCAGTCATGAGTGGCATTCCTCAGGGGTCAGTGTTGGTACCAGTGTTGTTTAACAATGTCGGTTACATGGACAGTGAGATTACACCCTCAGCAAGCTTGCAGATGACACCAAGTTTTGTGGTACAGTCAACATGCTGGAAGAAAAGGATGCCATCCAGACAACCCTGACAGGCTTGAGAGGTGGGCTCAAGTGAGCCAAGATCATTTGGTTCAACAAGTTCAACAAGGCCTATTGCAAGGTCCTGCAACTGAGGGTGAGTGAGGAGATTCTCCCCTCTACTCTGGTCTCATGAGACCCCACCTGGAGTACTGCATTCAGCTCTGGGGCCCCAGCATAAGAAAGATGTGGACCTGTAGAAGCAAGTCCAGAGAAGGATCACAAGGATCATCAGAGGGCTGGAGCACCTCTCCTATGAAGATAGAGTTGTTTTGTGTTTTTTTTCACCTAGGGAAGAAAAGGCTCCAGGGAAACCTTATAGTGGCCTTCCAGTAAAAGGGAAAGGGCCTACAAGAAAGCTGTAGGGGGACTTTTTACAAGGACCTATAGCAATAGGACAAACAGTAATGGGTTAAATTAAAAGAAGTTAGTTTTACATTAGGATAGATATTAGGAAAAAAATCTCTGCTGTGAGGGTGATAAGGCACTGGAACAGATTGCTCAGCAAAGTTGTGGTTGTCCTGTCCCTGGAAGTGTTCAGACCCAGGCAGGATGGGGCATTGGGCAGCCTGGTCTATTGGGAGGTGTCCCTGTCTATGGTGGGGGTTTGGAACTAGATCATCTTTAACCCAAACAGTTCTATGATTCTATGAGCTAACTTCATTTCGAGAAGCAGTATAACTGCACAGGGCTCTTTGAGGCAACATTCTAATTCTCAACAAGCTGCTTATCATTGGCAGTGCTCCACTAATGACATCTTAGCTATCATCTTTCGATGCAGCTCTAAGTACCCTTGCACAGCACTGTTTTGTGCCACACAGATAATTACAAGGGGCTGAAACAGAGAGAGGCAGGTTTTGAGACAAGAATCTGTCAAGCCTAGTTGCTGAACACTACTTACAGCAGACTCCATAAGTCAGAGTCATCTCCTGGAAAATAAGTGTTGAATACCTTGGGTCATGTCTGCAACTGTAAGCTGGCACAAAGACATTGAAATCTTTGAGCTATGCAAAACACTAGTGGCTGGGATGTGGTCAGAAAATTAAATCCAGTGCTAAGCAGTTACTTCTGAATATGTTTACTTGTGCATTATGAACCAGACTCTCCTTTCTTAATTATAGTAACCACCTGTTTACCTGCCAAGTTGCATTGTATATGTTCCTTAGGCACTAGTCTCCCTTTTCAGAAAACGTTGTCCTAAGGGTGAGAAATGAATACAGACAGCCAGAATTCAGACGTTCAGACTTGTGAAAAGTAAGAAAATTTTATCTTTGAAAAAGGATCTGTGCATATTTTGTAGGAGCTGATAGGTGATAAAAATCAATTCTATGGTTAACACGAGTAGCAAAATACATTTAGAAAAGGGAGTGGAGACCTATGCACAGAAAGCCAAGACAATGAATATGCCAGGTAAAATTATTCACTGATTCTCAGACAGACACATCACCTGACTATGAGAGAAGCAAAACAGACAGCTAGTGTTACTACGAATTGGTTTACATAAACTGCATACGATAATGCAAAGAATGTCTAACCTACATTCCCATGCTATAACAGGAATACTTTGGATATAATATGGTTCTTACATTCACACATATCCAAGTGGTGTTACCAGAGATGTGTGCACGTCAGTCACAGTTGGTATGTAGGAAAGCAGCAGCTACTTAGCAAAGTTTATGGATATACCACAGGCCCATGAGACAAATGGCTGAATCACAGGACAGGCTGCCCAAAACCAACTACATAGTTTGAGACAGGGAGAGAGAGAGGAAGAAAGAGAGAGATTATATTTTCCTAATAGAAGTACTCATGATACCTTATGCTGTTTGGACTGCATTTACAAGTCTGATTACAGCTTATGTACAGAAAACATACTCTTTTTTAACTAACTGGCTTAGAAATTGATGGAACAATAACTGTGGTGGGAAACTACATAGGGCCAGCTGGTCATCTGATATTTATATAGTTTTCTACACATACATTACATTGTATGATCAGTTCTATGCTACCACAGTTATGTGGTTATTACCATCAGAACTACTTAATTCAAGTTGGGCATGTTGATGTAAATTGTTGCAATACCTAAAATTTCAACACAGACACTCCCCCTATCCTCCCAATCTCACAAGAAAGCTTCAAAATCAATTGGTGAAACTTTGCAGCCTGGGCTAAAAAATCTCTGGCAATCTTAAAATCATTGTCAAGATCTGAAGGGCAAGAAGTTACTAAATCTGTAAGAAAATATTTATACCAATCATCAGAAGAAGCTTTAATAAAAACTTAGCAACTGATAAAACACTGCCTAGCATAGGCAATCTGAAAGACAAAAGCACATTAAAAAGAACAATGAACTAGAAGGTTAAAGGTGGGACACCCAATCTTCCATACTAAAGTGAGTCACCTATGGAAAGTAATGAGCTATGCAACAGCAAAATCTGAAGATTATACAACATTGTTTTGGGTAATCAAGATTATATGCACCAAGAAGTATCAGAGGATCTTTATAAAGATAGGCAAATAGAGAGTAACAAATGAAATTCAGGTTGGTGCTATTCAAAGCAAAGATGGCATAATCTGAACATTGGTTTTCAGTTAACTGTCATTCACTGTGCACACTTGCAGCCTTTCTGGGCCAACTGTGTCCTGGGCTGCACCAACAGACGGGTGGCCAGCAGGGTGAGGGAGGGGATTGTGCCCCTCTGCTCTGCCCTTGTGAGGCCTCTACCTGGAGTGCTGCATCCTGGTCTGGGGCCCCCAGCACAAGAAGTATGTGGGGCTGTTAGAGCAGGTCCAGAGGAGGGCCACAAAGATGCTCAGAGGGCTGGAGCACCTCTTGTGTGAAGGAAGGCTGAGGGAGATGGGGATGTTCAGCCTGAAGAAGAGAAATCTCCAGGGAGACTTCATTACAAATTTTCAGTACTTTAATGGGTAGGATGGAGAACAACTTTTTGCTCATTCAGATCATATAGGACAAGGGTGAATGGTTTTAAACTGAAAGAGAGCAAATTTAGATTAGATATTAGGGGAAATTACTTGGAAGGTGGTGAACCTCTGGCACAGGCTGCCCAGAGAAGCTGTGGATGCCCCATCCCTGAAAGTGCTCAGTGCCAGGTTGGATGGAGCCATTTGCAACCTGATCTGATGGGAGGTGTCCCTGCCAATGGCAGAGGAGGTGGAATTAGATGATCTTTAGGGTTCCTTCCAACTAAAAACCATTCTGTGATTCCATGTTCCTGTGATCGTTTAGTTAAGAAACCTTTTCAGTGTATAATTAAGTCAAGCAAAATCAAGGATGTTTGAAGAAATATTATAAAATTATTGCAAAAAACAGCACTGTACTCTCCATTTCAAGGCATTATTCACTTCTGTTTACCCTAAAACAGCTACAATAGAAAGAAATGAAGCTCAGCAAAGCCTCATTTTTTAGTTTCATACATATTGTGTGATCCAAGTGACATCTTTCAGCAGGGATTCGTAACACACCTGCAGAACTTAGAACACCCTTGAACTTGGATGAACTGCTAAATAATGCACACAGTCTATTGCCTTGAATCAAAGTAGCCTTCTTTCTTTGCTTGTTCAGTTTAACATTTTCCCATGGGCTCCACTTCTCTGTCACCACTTTACGAATGCTGCCTCTTTTCTGTGCCATTTCTCCATTGCCAAAATATAATGTACTCTAGAGACAGCATAGCATTCATACTGTCAGACTGCACAGTTGAATTATGGGACCATTCTAGATTTGTCTGGTTCTAATAAATGCAAAAAAAAATCCAAGGGTTCTACAAATTCTGAAAATTACTTAAAATTATGAATCTAAAAACACATCACAATCTGATTCCAATCCTTTCAATCTATATCACATAAAAAAACACAATTTGCCCACTTCTCTTCAAATAGAAACTTAATTATGTGGGATCTGTAAAGTAATTAATATATTTTTCCCATATTTCCTGCACAGTACTACACAAAATTTTTTATTACTTTGCTATGCTATGCTGTGCTATACCATACCGTACCATAACATAACATAACATAACATAACATAACATAACATAACATAACATAACATAACATAACATAACATAACATAACATACTACATTCCTATACAAAAATAGAGCAGAGGGTATAGCTTTGCTTTTTTTGATGGAGAAAAAAAAAAAATATATATGAAAAAAAACTTTAAGCAGATAATTTACATAAGTGAAGGTATGCCTAAGATTCTTCTTCTCTACTATCATTCCCTCCCAAACAAAGAAGACGATCTTCCCTGTGAGAAAATAAAACCATACTCTTCCTTTTTCATAACTTCATCCTTGAAAGGTGTTAAAAAACAGCTATCAAGGGCTTCTAACAGGCTCTTTTACACCTTGTTGAATGATACTGCAGTAACATTTCAACAATGAAAACAGCAGCTGGGATGTTTAACAAAATCATGATATAAAAGCCCCAATAAATGTAAAAAAAATCCATACTTGCAGAGGCTACTGATGCCACCTCTACTTAATTAGCACAATCTTTATTTCTGACTAGCAAAGCCCCAGGTGGCAAAGAGGCAAAGATGTCAGTTGATAGGTATCTGAGAACATCTATACTGGAGGCTTCACTGGAACAAACAGATGATAATTTGGGGCTTTTTGACATTAGTAATGGTTTTGCTTTCTGACACTTGCAACTGCCTCTGAAATGAGCCATGCGTGACTTCCCGCTTTGTCAGACTACTGACAGAGTCATTTTCAAAATGCCCGTAAAGGACCAGAACAGTAAATGTGTGATCCACAAAGCACTGTCATAAACCAAAGTTTGCTAAGATAAAAAATAAAGGAGAAGAAATAAGCAGTTGATTTTTTTTTATTTTTTTTTACTGAAAAAAATATGCTGATCAATATAAGAACAAGCTGTTTGTTTCTTTTTAAATATAACCAAAAGGAAAGTGGAACAAAGTCTAAGTAGTAAGCAAGAAAAAACTGCAGGTGCTTCAAAGTTATTTAGGGTGGTCAAGTCCAGACAGGACTGTGAGAAGTTTACAAGAGAAACCTAAGCAATCACCAAAATGGCAAATGAAACTTGATGTTAGTACATAGAAAATAACCCACATTGGACGGAAGAAAAAGGAAGAGTACACTTTCATCATCCTAAATTAACTGTGTGAACCTGGGAAAAGAGTCTGGTATCACTGTAGAAAACTCATTAAAGACCTCAGCCCAGTGCTGAGCTGTGGTAAAAAAAAGCAGACATGATGTTTTGAAGGATAAGAAATAGAACGGTGAATAATACAGAAAGTATTGTAATGCCATGATATAAATCAGTGGTGGAGTCTCAACTGGAATGTTGTATATGCTTCTGATTACCTAGTCTCTAAAAGGATATTATGGAACAGGGCAGGATTCAGAGAAAAGTAATGCAAGTGATCAAAGGGGTAGAAACCTCATATGTAATAATCAGAAAGGATTAAAACAAATAAATTAAAAAAAATTACTTAGCTCCTGAAAGGAACAGAGTGTCAATGACCAGCTTGCACTACAATGAATTATGGAGAAAGCAAATAAATGAATGAGGAATGAGGTCTTAAACTAACATGAAAATATAACAAATTTAAAACTGATAGAAGGAAATACTTCACATCTAACACATTAAAACACAAATGCCATTGGAGCCAAGTACTTCTATTCATTCATTTTCTTCTTTAATACTATAAAGTAATTATAAACAAAATTAAGAACTGCAGAGTGCTAAGAAAATTTGGAAGGAACAGTAAACCAATTAGGAATATGGAGTAAGCCAATCCTATGAGGCAGACCACACTCCGCTTTACAAGCAACTTCTCACATTTCCTCAGCTACCTGACAATGGCCAGCGTTGGCTGCAGATTCCTGATCCAAACCAACCACAAAACCAGTCTTACTCCAGACCCTTCCCCATGTCTTTGAGAGGAACAAAAGAGTGATGTGCACTGTACATCACTGCAGGACTCCTGGAAAACCCAGCGAAGGAGACTGCAAGGGAAATCCTGTGAATGGCAGTTAACTGAGAAGCCTTTCGGAAATGGAGTCATACCATTAACAAATTTATGTAAAGGTGAAAAAGTAATAAATTATATTTTGTTTAATATGGAGTAGCTCTGCAAAGGTGTGCTGGCACAAGTATCAGAAAAGACAGCTATACAAGATGTAAAGCTGAGTTAAATGTGTTATAAACAGGTGGGAAACTAGAATTCAGTTCAGAAAGCTAATCTAAGTGTGACTGCAGTTTGGGATGCCATGAAGGCACAGAAAACTAACATATTTAAATGCATATACTTGAGGGATTAAAATAGTTTTATGCACAGCCTAGTGGCCTTTATTCTGTAAATGTCAGAATGAAAAAGATATAACTCTAATTTTACACAGTGAGTAAAATTCAAGCGGAGCTCTGCAAGGACATGAAGAGTTTCACTTAGATCCCACATATTTTTACTACAAACCAAACTGTGTATGTAGCTTTGCAAATGTCCTCTTGACAGAGCTAAGATTCTTTGGGTGTATATAAATGTGTTCCTTGTTTGCTTATATATTTGTATATGTATACACATATATTTAGGGAAAGTAAATGGGGCTTTTGGTGGTAACCAAACTACTTGACTTTTGGTAATAGTTTTTTCCTTTACATCAGAGGGAACATGGCAGAAAGTACAATTAGGTACAATCATATTTTATCACTTTCATTGCAAGAGTCCCAAATGGATAGATATTTCCATCTCAAACAGAATTATTATAATTTTTTGTTCGGATGCAGCTGGCAGTTCACACAAAGTGAAGTGCGTGTGACATTCAGGTGACGTCAGGGCCAGCACATGGCAGCAACATAAAAGCCAAATATGGCCAAGGAGGCAGGCTGCTGCCTTCTGCTGCGCAAGAGTTTATGACAAAATCATGCTGTGGGATTTGCATGACTAAAATTAGGCAAAAAAATATTCTCCATGAAAGAAGGCAAGGCAGTCTATAACCAGTAGCCAGAGGCAGCTTCAGACGTGTCAATTCAGCTGACGAAAGAATGTGCCAATCTCACTGTTGGAATAGTTTCCACACTTAATATACAGAGCAAGTCATTAAAAATGAGGGGGAGTAACATGAAAGGGTGAGGCATATGGCACACAGTGTGCTACCACAGCATACCATATATTCCAGATAATAGCGTGCATTGGAAAATCCATTTACACTTTCACTGCTGACAAGCACAGCTACTTCCAATTAACCTCTCTCTCCACCTCAGCCTCAGCTTCTGTTTCTAGGTAAATTCCTGGCCTAAATGAGTCAATGGGAACGTTGCCAAAAAAGTCAGTAGGAATAATATTTAGGTGTTCAGGATTCTGCAAGTGTTTATATTCTCCTAATTCACTTATGTATACTTATTACATATCTCGATACATACTACTTGTTTCACCACTGCATATTACTGTCCACAATTTTTCTGATTAGTTTGCTATAATGAAGTCTGGAAAACCTTCCACCACCCAGACTACTGTCAGATTCAGAAAAGCTGGGCAGGTGTTTAAGACACAGAACTCCTATCTAGAACACCTCCTCTCTAGCTCCAACCCTGCTTTGAGATTTCTGAAAGCATACACCTCATAAAACGAACAAAGTGGGGCAAAGCCAGCACAGCTCCTAGAGGCCTGTGTGGCACGAGTTTGAAGTTCACAGGTGAAAGATTTGTAAAGTGCAATGACATGGGCATTTTCATGGTTCTCAGCCTAATCCTGCTGCACAAACCATGTAATCTTTTCCACCCACTTTTTCTGTAAGAAGATTTGGTCCTGGATTACCAGTTACATCCAATTTCTTTTCTTGAAAAGAAAATAAGAAGTATTATTAATTCATAAATCACAACACAAGTAGTCTAAAGAATTTATGCAGATCATTTACAAATCCATACGAAAATCACAGAATCACAGAACTGTAGGGGTTGGAAGGGATCTCGAAAGATCATTGGGTCCAACCCCAAAATACACTGTTCCATTTCAGAGGGACAGCAGAGTTTGCTCTTCTGTACAAGCATTGTACATATTCATGTTAGTGTGTGTTCAGGAGCTACACACATTTAAAAGTATTCCAATGCAATAATATATCTCTTCAATCCTTTACCCAAGAAAGTAGGTCTGTGCTCAAGCAGGGAAAAGCGAAAGATATCATGCAGAAACCCATTTTGATTCTGAGGCTGTCTGAGTGCATGTTTTGTTATGCATGTAAAGGGTGTGAATGAACTCTGAAGAAACTGATGATACATACACACAGAATTCCTGACACAAACAGGTGAGCACAATATGAAGTTGCATAAAATAATTTTTAACTTACATAATATATCTCCTGAGTGTGGGACAATTCAGTTTTTCCAGAAATAAATGTTAAAATACTGCCTTTGAATGAATTCCACCCCATGACTATTTCAAAGACCATCTGTACCACACTTCCTCAGACTGAATAGTCTTATTGAAGACAATGACACCATCCACATATTATGGTACTATTTATATAAGGAATGGTATGACTCAATTTGGTCTGCACTTTTTTTATTACATTTAACCATAAATCTTACTCATAGCAATACAATTGCATGAGCTTTAATTTCTTCAACAGAAAATAAAAGTGCTTATTTTATTGCAGTTAGTATGTAAAAGACCACAGAAAATCTACCCACTACAAGATGACTTTCAATGATTCTACACATCTTCATACTGTAGAGAGATTTTAAATTAATTTCCTGTGTGCACTTCTGAATTTGGAAATTTGGAAACATTAAGTGCTGATATTCAAAACCAATCTGTCTTCTAGATAAAGTGGTTTTTTAGCAGTCCATAGGTGTTAGGCACATTCACTAAGCAGGAATGAATTTTCTTCTTACATTATAATACAGATTATGGGGGTGAGGGGACCAGATAGAAAGTCCAAGGCTATAGAATTAGAATTATATAAATTGTGTGATTCATATAGATTTTGTGATGAATGTTCCAGGGTATAAAAGAAGGTGGGAGAAAGTAGGAATGATGAGAAATTCAGGCATATTCATAGAATCATGGAATGCCTTAGGTGGGAAGAGACTTTAAAGCCCACCCAATTCCAACTCCCTGCCATGGGCAGGGACACCTCCCACCAGACCAGGTTGCCCAAAGCCCCATCCAGCCTGGCCTTGAGCACTTCCAGGGTTGGGGCATCCAGAGCTTCTCTGGGCAGTCTGTGGCAATGCCTCAACACTCTGAGTAAAGAATTTCCTAATGTCTAATCTAAATCTGCCCACATTTAGTTTAAAGCCATTAGCCCTCGTCCTATCACTACATTCCCTGTTAAAGAGTCCCTCTTTAGCACTTCCCTGTCTCCAACCTAGGAAAACACACATATGCTAATTTTAAGATAATGTATGATTTAAGTGCCTTCAAGGATGCAAACACCAGCTGCATTTGTTAAATCAAAGCCCACAAATAGTGGATGACATTCATTTTATTCACAAGAAACATTTGCTATAAAAGGAAAATGGAACAAATCGTAAACGTCTGAGTCAAGTGCAAACTTTGTATACCTGATGTTTGTGCAGCCTTTATTTGGTAATCTTTGTTCCACAGGACTTCTCCAAAATGAAATGCTAACAAATCCATGCTCATTAAAAACATTTGTCCAAATAAGTGGGACCATCAAAACATATTGATATTATTTGTATTACCTCACTCTTTGTTGTATTCATGTAACTCATTTAGTACAGGGACACTCATTCTCAATCCAAGCAATCAAAAGAGAAAAATAATAATAATAATAAAGCAATACAGCAGTCAAGAAAAACAATAACCTTCTAGTGACACCAGTCAGACCAAAAAAAAAAAAAAAAAAAAAAACATAATAAAAATGAAAAGAAAAATAAAATCCCTTCGAAGTATAAACATGTTCAATGATTGCTAATAATGTCACCATCCACAAAAGGTGTTTATCCAGTACAGATATCTGACCAGTACCTTAATCATAACTGAACACAAAGGAAATCTAGGAAATAAATCACACGATTTAAGCTAGAGGTAAATGTTTATTTCTTAAAAAAGAAACAAACAAACATAACTATCTTCTATGCAACATCTGCAGCATCTGTCATATTTATTGTGTGCTATTATGGTTTATAAACAAGAGAAGCATGTATCAAGAATTTTGGCAATAGAGCTTTAAGAATATTAAATACATCTCTGGAATAAGGTCCACAACCAGACTAAACTACCATCTTTATGTTTCAATTAAGCCTTTGTGGTGATCCCTTATAAAAATAACGCAAACAAAGAATTTTAAGCTGTTGCTTTTTGTTTGTTTGTTTCCTATGAGAGAATTCTGTTCCAACAGGATGCCGATGTTGAAATCTTGGTCTCACTAAAATTAACTGTTGTTAACTGCCATCAACTTCAGTAAAACTAGGCTTTCAAACACTTTTTTTTTTTTTGTGATGGTATGTCATCAGATGTAGAAAAATAATATGAATAATATTTGTTAAAACACGACAGACAAAAAAGATGATTTCAGAAACCTAGATTTTAAAATGTAGTTGTAGCCTCATGGATACACTGAAGCCAGAAAAAGATCCCCTTAACTATAGCTCATTTTGCATCTTGAGGGGAAAATATCAATTGCTGTAACAACAATCTTACATTTCAGTGTCTGCACATACAGATGTCAAGAGGGTAATGTGCTCTAGGATTTAATGACTTTACCTTCTTAAAAAGCATCAAAGAATGCCGACAGATTTTCTGTTATCAAATAAGTACTTAAGAAAATTCTGAAAGATTATTTTATTGTTCTTTCTTCCACTTGAATAGTCTAACACACATTTTAGTTCCAGCTGAATCCATGCCACTTCACATGCATGAAGCAATTCAGTCTAAATGGCAGTGGGAAACTGTCCTAAAGAATTTAGACCAGTTGATATTGAACAAGATGAACAAGAATTCATGTCTTTTACATAAGCTGCTTTTTGCAGGGCCTGTATAGCTTCCTGAACAGTTTGAATATGAAAGATTTGAATCAGCATCACCACACACAGGACAGACATTAAGGATGCTGTCTTTTGATACTGAGATAATGTGATGGTGAGATGTATTGAATAACAGAGGACACTGGAAACAAAACGTAAGAACAAATCGTCCCTTTGTGCCTTGGCATAGTCCTCACCATATCGTATCACCATAATTATTTTAACCTCATAGACTCATTTTCCATTATTTCATTTTATTACACAGTACTTCAATGAAGTCTCTTTGTTCTTCAGTATGGTGAAAATTGGAAGCTCTATAGTAGTTGTCTTCAGGTCAAAAGCATGTTTCTTTAAGCCTCTTCTTTTTTTCTTCTTAATTTTTTTTCTCCAGAATGAGCAGTTAAAAACAAGAGCCAAAGCACACACGGAGAGTTAACCTCAATGGTAAGAGAAAGTAACAAAAAAAAAATCTGGCCAAAAGACATGTCCATATGAAAAGTTCTCCAAATCTGTTCCCTTTTTGTTCCTCAAAATAGGTTTGCAAGTTAAAGCTGAAACTCAATCCCTGTCATTGATTCATGAATAGTATTTTTATGGTTCTTAAAGTATAAAAAAGCCAAGTTCTCTTGTAAGGCAATATTGTTTAATGCTGTTTTTGTCACAGGGATGAAGTGCTGTCATCTTCCAACAATGATCAAGAAAGGATTTTTTTTTCCATTGAAAAAATATTAATGGTTGCAAACTATTCTCAGAAAATCACATCTCACAAAATAAACACACTACTTTCCTTCTATTTTCTTTATATTTCTTGCCTACTTGTGAAAACTGCTAGGGAAAGGTTACATGAAAAAATACACTGCTGGAAAATTAAAAAAAGTTCAGCAGGAAAACAGCAGTAAGAAGAACAGACTGAAAGAAAAAGGGGAGCTATAGACATCAGACAGCTAACTAGTTCAGACACACATAAAACACTGGACTAACTTAGTGTAATGTTCCTCATTGAACCCAAAGATAGTAATACTGAAGGCACTGGATTTGACATTAAAGACACATACTATGGATCCACTGTGAAGTTTGCCAGTTCTTTTCAGACTCACATCCATTCTCCAGTTTCTTTGGAAAGAAATGTAAAATACAATAAAATTTTCATTTAGTCTACACAACATGAGTTTTTAAAATAAAAAACAAATTGCGTAAGGTGAAGATTTCAATGAATTAAACATTTCCACAAAAACAATGCTCTCTGTTGATTCCATTGAATTCCAGTTAATTCTTGCAGCTAAGAAAAAATCAGTAGGTTTAGTTTTTAGAATAAAATTGCAGACAACTAGTGATATTCATAAGCAGATAAAATAGTAAAAGCAGATTCTTATTTCGCTAAGTCCATCTATATTACTTATGACTGCAGTCACAAAGTCCTAGTGCTTTGAGTCATGAACACTGTTTTTCAGCAAAGAGACACTGGCAGAATATCATTTAAAATAAAAATATATTCTTATAACAGAAACGCTGCAACGTACCCTTGACAAAAAAAAATCTTAAATATTAAGAGAGGAAATAAAAACTTTTTTATATACAAATTTTTATCTTCCTGTGCTTCATATAAGAACATCTAGATTAGAAAAAGTGTCAGAATCACATTTGATTTAAGTGTGTTGTGTCAGTAAGTTATCAAGATTCCCCTTCTGGTCAGTGAAGACAGATTGGCACTCCCAGAGGGCAATTCTATATACACTCATATGAGGTCTCTATGGCACCTGGAGTACATTTAAGTTCAGGTTGCTGCTGAAAGAACAATCTTGTCTCTGTTAGCTACACATTCCTGTAAGTCCTCGTATGTTTACATTCAATGTGATCAGGGAACACATTCAGATGAAAATAAACTGAAAGAATTCTAGACAACTCTCTTTCAGAAACATAAAGCCCAGTATGAGTCAACAAACACTTACAGAAAATAAATAAATAAATAAATAAATGATCTGTAGATGGAGAAAAGCAGCCTGTACACAGTTTAGTTTAAAATAGTAATAAAACTGTAGCTTAAAACAGGAGGCACCTCTTCATTACAGAGGAAACTTATACAACATTGTATGTGTAGCTGAAAGCAAATGAAACCCACTTAAATGCCCACTTAAATGTCTCTAATGTCCATTTAGTGTAACACCTTTCCAAGTTCACTACCTTAGTACCTGTACAAAGAAATTATCAACAAGGTGCTTTAGGGATCTTTTGGACCTGTTTGTACTAGCTGTGTGGTATTCCCAGTTAACATCTGGCAAGTCAAAGTCACCCTGCCTCTCATCCTGTCCATTCTCCAGCACAGGTTTCTAGCTGCCACCAGACATGTAAAGTGTTAGTATTCTCTCTTACAATACATATCTGAAGCCTACACCTGAGTCTCAGAATTGCTGTTTTATATACTTGTGCTCTTTCCCTGTTGAATTAGTTCCAATTCACATGCTCAAAACAATGCAGCCTGTGAAACAGCTGGCATGCCTACATGGTAACACCCGTCCATGAGCCTCAGATCTCCCCCTTCTTTGTCTCTCTTGCTGACATACATTCAATACATTCAATACTGTGCAAATAAAATGACAATCTCATCTTAGTCAACTTGTTTGCTTTGACTTCTGTTCCAAGATAGTGTCCGTTGCCCTGTCTAGAAACAACTAGCAAGTTTAATCTTGCTAACTACACTGAATTTTAAAACAAATACTTTACTCAAGAAATATGATTTTTAAATCATATTTCATACATCATACAGTGTTTTAAACTGTATGTTCTTCTGTTCTGTTGGAGTACCCATCTCGCACACAATGTCAATGCCAGAAACTAACTCATGGGGAAAAAAAAAAAAAAAATCTTAGGTATTCACGTATTCCAAGTACCAATCAGGAAGGTTTTACTTGGAAGGAAGGAAGGAAGGAAGGAAGGAAGGAAGGAAGGAAGGAAGGAAGGAAGGAAGGAAGGAAGGAAGGAAGGAAGGAAGGAAGGAAGGAAGGAAGGAAGGAAGGAAGGAAGGAAGGAAGGAAGGAAGGAAGGAAGGAAGGAAGGAAGAAAGGAAGGGAGGGAGGGAGGGAGGGAGGGAGGGAGGGAGGGAGGGAGGGAGGAAGGAAGGAAGGAAGGAAGGAAGGAAGGAAGGAAGGAAGGAAGGAAGGAAGGAAGGAAGGAAGGAAGGAAGGAAGGAAGGAAGGAAGGAAGGAAGGAAGGAAGGAAGGAAGGAAGGAAGGAAGGAAGGAAGGAAAGAAAGAAAGAAAGAAAGAAAGAAAGAAAGAAAGAAAGAAAGAAAGAAAGAAAGAAAGAAAGAAAGAAAGAAAGAAAGAAAGAAAGAAAGAAAGAAAGAAAGAAAGAAAGAAAGAAAGAAAGAAAGAAAGAAAGAAAGAAAGAAAGAAAGAAAGAAAGAAAGAAGGGCAGTTTTCCAAATAAAAGCTACTGTAAGCAACATCTACTTAGAAAATGTTTGGATTACCATATAGTGGTCTATATGAGCAAATCCATATTTGCAAGCCTGAAAAGTTTAAATTTTTTATTATTTTGTTATTTTTCCTCTTTTACAATGTACAGAAGAATTGGAATCCAGACCATCAGGGATACCAGGGATATTAGGCAAACTCAAGAGGAGCCAGTGTTCACAGGAGTCTCAGAAATTAAGATATGTTGACACACACCAAAAGAGAGAGAAGAAGATGGGTGGAGAGGGAGTGAATTATCTGGGAGGAGGACCTTGCAATTATCAGGAAATGGTGACATGGGTATTCCTCTGACTCAAGAGATAAATAGGGAAATGTTGGACTTAAAAGGGAAACATTCTTGAAAAGCAAAACAGAGGTAATCTAACAGAAGATATTTCAAAATATATCTCTTTCTTTCATTGCATCACTGGAAGGTCATACTGAAAAGAAGCAACGACCTTCCTCTCAAGTATTTCTTTAGCCTGTTGTCCTCCAATGAAGATCATAAAAGGTATAATATAAGTGGTATGGATCCCTACTGTATAGCTAAGTATAGATTTCTGAAGGTCTGCATGGAATCATTATTTGGGTGAAAATCTCCATATCAGATATTAGTTTGTAATCTAAACTCTATGAAGAAAAAGGTCTGCCTTTAGCAACCTAAAGCCAAAAGGCTTAAATTACCAGTGTGAATAAACTACATAAAAGTTTTTGAAATGCAGATTTCAGCAGGACATCAACTAAATTATTTCCTAAACTTTTCTTACAGTGCAAGTTACTTTTGCAAAAAATAAAGTAGCCAGCCATCATAGCAATGGCTCAGAAGCACATTGAAAATCAAATAGCAAGAGCTAATAGTAAGACCAACTTGACAAGCAAAGAGCAAGGGTAAGAGTATAAACTCCAATTCAGAAAACATATTCTAGTAAGCAGGCAAAAAACTACACACTTTATTAGCCCTCCAATCCTGAGGATATAATCTCCTTAAGTGATGTGCTGGGTCTATTACATCTACTGGAAATAGACCTGCACAGTTGTTCATATCCCTAAACTGTTCATCTGCTGTCAGTGTAAATCTCTTGTGCAATATTTGAGTCTTCCAGTTACTGTAACAGCAATTTTAGGCTTCAGAAAGCTTCCCCTTCCTCTTAAAGACTGAAATTTGTTTTGCATTTAAGTTCATTTTATTTATAAATATTTAATTTTCATTTGCCTCCTTAAAATTTGTTTTGAGTGGATAGTAACATGAATTTATTATGAAGTGTATTTATCTTTCTGTACCTCATTAATGCTCAAGAGTTCTGTTGCCTCTATTAAGCATACTGCTAAACAAACTTCTGGAAGCTGAATTCAGCTGCATAGAGGAAATGAAGAGTAAACTTAGGATGCAGTTCTTTTACACCCCTTTGCAATCTTCCTCAAAGCCAATGCTCCAGTGGAGCTCAGTAAGGAAGCTGAAGATGGTAACCTGAAGAAAAGGGATGTGATCAGGAGTAATTTTAATTTTCCAGTTCCCTATACAAATTACTTCAACATTATTTCCAAGAAAAACCCAAAGTGGCAGTTTCAGAGGTTATAAATATATCCAATATAAGAAAATGGGTGAAAAAAAAGTCTTTAAAATGAAACATGAAATTCTGAACCAGGGTTTGTAGCTCTTATCCAATATTACTTTATATTAGGTTTGCTCACTGCTCCTGTCTCCTTCTTCTTAGAAAGAGAGAAAGAAAGAAAGAAAGAAAGAAAGAGAGAAAGAGAGAAAGAGAGAAAGAAAGAAAGAGAGAGAAAGAGAGAGAAAGAAAGGATATGACAGTCGCTTAACAAAAACATTAAAAGGGTAACTGCTTCTTCCTCTGTCTCTGTGCTGATCAAAGGGATAGATAATGTGTGTTAGTGCTGAATGAAAATATATTACACTCTTAAATCAGTAGGAAAACATAGTCAAAACTACCTCTACCAGCAGTCTTGAAATGTCATGATGATCCATTTTCTTTAAAATTGACTGATGTAAATATCTGTGTACTTCAGATAAAGCAGCCATTATTTCAATAAGTTTATATTGTTCTACTAAAATAGATACCGCAGTTCCCTATATAACTAAAATATCCATTAATCTGTCATACTCTGATATTTCAGACATTTAAGGAGGTTTGTGTTTCTATTATAACTGAATTTAGAGTGGGTTTTTTAGTTTATAAAAGATTAGATAGTGCTCTAACACATTCCCTTCTTATTCCCAGACAAAACATGATGCTTAGAACTGCCAGTAAGGTACTAGAATAACAACAGATGCACTTTTTCAACTTACCATTCAATATGGATGCCTCTGGCATTTAAGTTTCCTGAATAAGAACTACTCCAAAAATTAATGCCTACAACATCAGCTTTCACATTAATGATTTCTAGATGCTAGATATATGAAGACGACTCATATTTTATTGCAGATATTTCTTGTTTGAATGGGGTATTCTTAGGTATTGGGAGAGTCTTACCAAACACACTATTGACTTAGCAACACTTGGTGACAGTGAAAACAAACTATCATAACCTGTTTACTGTTCTTGAGTACTTCTGGACACTGATAAAAAAAAAATGTGGTTTGCAGAGAGGTGTTAAAGTTAACACCCACCACAGTTTTTAAGATTGAGTTCACATCTATATGCTTAGTACATCACAACTAAAAACATACCAGATTACAGTTTGAAAGTACAAATCAGTTATTACACTTTCTTCTGAACCAGTAGTAAAACCAAAAAAAAAAAAAGTATTGTAAGTATTATTATCTTCATGGTCTTAATTGTTACTAAAGAAATAGAACAAAATCCTATGATCTGCATCGTTCCCAAACGTTGGGATAGTTTATATCACTGATAAAATTGTGACTGGTATAGATCATTTCTACTGTTTAAATCTTTATGCATTTGCGTAAAATACTAAATAAGCCATTCATCTCTCAAAAGGTGACTACCAATGACTATCCAGTGAAATAATCAACAAAAACTAAGATAAAAATAAATCAGATAAAATATATTGATTAATTCCCATAGCAAACAAACAGTAAGCAGAAAGATCACTGATACAATCATTGTTGTACATTAAGTTATTTAATATGGTATCAGAAAGAACTGCAATAAGGAAGCAATGAAAGCAAAAAAACAACCTACTGAAACTATTGCTAAACCAATTAGCTTTGATATACATTAAATAGTATATCTAAAGGAGCAATTTTTAGACATGGAATCTCCCAGAAAAGGTACTGAGAGATTCTTGCAAGAATAAGCAGAAACATATATGGAAATGGGAAGCCATGAAAATAAATGGCACAAAGAGTACGGTTCAAGAGGTTCATAATACAAAAAGGATTGAAGAAATAATAGCAGAACAAGAAATTACATGGGATTTTTAAATTACCTTACATTTTCAGCATTGTCATGCATGGTTAGAGCTACACAAATATACAAGTAAAATTTAGATCCTTGATTTGGTGCTTAAGGTCCAAAATTAGATACTCAAGACCATCAATGCTGCTTAACCCTGAATATCTGTCAACATACTCATCTGCTATTGCTCAAGATAGCTGACATCTCCAGTACTATCTTAATTTTAATTGGTTTCACTTCTGTTCATATCTATGGACAGTTCCACATTCCTCTGCTTCCCTCTGTTGTGATACCCTAATGAAGGACACCCTCAGAAGAACAGGCTGAAGACAAATAGCAGGACTAATGACAAGTGTTCCCTAGAGCTAGAGCTTAAAACCCTTGTCTCCACTCCCAGATGTGTAATCCATAAACTGATCTTCTCTTGCACTTCCAATTAATATTTAATTATTCCATGCAAAGCAAAACACCTTCAAAAGGAGACACTGCAACCATCCCATCTCAGAGCATTTTATAGCCAGAATACTTTCCTGGAAGATGGGAGATGCTGATTAGAGCTCCCTCAGGCAGAGGAAGGAACTGAACACAAGTCTGCTGTCTTTTAACTGCTGAGCTAGTGCATAGTGTGTGTTGGGAGTGGCAAGCAAGGAACGGAACAGTAAGAGGTTTTGAACAAAAAAGGCTGTATGACTAATTTCAGGAAAGGCATCCTGAGCTGAAGGAGACTATGGTATCCCAGTTCCAGACAACAACACAGCTTAAGGCACTCCTTACCTTAAATCCTTTTCAAGGTATATCCCAAGCAGCTCTCCATTCAGCTTGCAGAGATTTGCCATTAACACTTCTTTCCATAGGGGCTGCCTAAGCAACTAATCTGCATGATATTGATTTACTAGCACCTAGCACTGACACACTGCAAAGCTCAACATTGAAACGTGTGCTTTTCTTTTGTGAGTATAGTGTCACTGACAGAATGAGGAAATACATCAATGATTTAGGTGGCAGCACAATTCTGGGTAGACACTAGGCAATAGAAGCCCAAACTGAAAGTACTCACTGTAATCCAACAGAAAGTCATGAGGAAAGAGTATGAAGAAAACCTTTTCCATATACAAACAGTGAAGTTCTGAGGAAAGGAGGTGCACCTACAAAAAAAAGTCTTCTCCAATTCTACTAGTCCACATGCCCCCATTGTGTTTCTTTCTTCCATCACTTCCAGTCTTATCAGCAAACCTCCCACAATTTGTATGCCAAACTATCTGTCTTGAAAGCTACTATCTTTCCACAGCCCTACACTTCTCTCATCACGTTAATAAAATTAACAATTAACCATTAATGATTAAAATAAAATACTCTATATGAATCTCTCTTTAAACATACATAAAAATTATTTTAGATTATTTGTAACTCAGATTGTAACTTCCCCTAATTAGGGATACTGGATTAGATTTTCAGTTGTGATACAAACTGGTACATTTCCAAGAAAATCTGATTTATATCATAGGAGGATCTTGCTTGTCTAATTACTATGCATCAGAACATTATGCAGGAATGCTGTCCACATGGCATAGACATCCATGAACAGAGTGATATATCACACACATTCCTTTCAGATCTGAGGTGTCAGAGAGGGTGTCCAACAACACTGCTGTACTTGCACCTGTTCAGGTAGGTGTGGATGGAGCGTTGCTGCAATAAGCATAATACAGATATACATGCAGGAAGAAATTACAAATGAGATGGCATAAACCTCTGAGATTTCCATATGTCATTATTATCCAGCAAGAAACACTGCTCCTTTGCATTGTTTTCCTTTTTTATTTTTTTCTTGATAGTATGTTTCAAGGGGTCTCCCACAGCATAGAAATACTTGGTGCAAAATTTAATGCATCCTGAGCTAGTATTTTTATGAGAACTGCTTTTCTGAGAACTGCTTTGAAATTTCGTTTACTGTATTATAACAAACAGTCCTAACGTGTAATCCTTCACATGACACAGTGGCCACTTTAATCTGATACCTTTCCTCCTCCTCAGATCAGATAAGGTCTTCAACCACTCCACTTCCTAAATCCATCCTCAAGTTCTTAAATAATTCCTCCAAGTGAAAACAAATCAAAACAAGCAAACAAACAAACAAAAACACCTGTGCAGCACTGTAAAGACTGTGTAGAGCACTCAGCTTTTTCTTGCTACATAACTAGGGAAGAATCACATAGAGTTCCTTGAAAATGTTCAGACCTCAGCAAACCTTTTTAGAATAAATACCAGGCTCAGCAGCACTGCACAAGATATCACAAGCCTGTGTGATCACAGGTAGTTACTCATATAATTGTGATTTAAGCTTTCATCACAATACCAAAACTGTTACAGCTACATACAGTAGCTGTAGCAACTGAATGTTTAGTCAAGAATACTTAGATTATCTCCATGTCTCATCTGAAACATGCACGCATGTAAAATCCAGTTCCAGTTTAGAGATAAAGGCACAGAAATTATACAGAAAAGAACAGTGATGATGCCAAGGTATATAAACCAAGGTGTATCTTGTGAAAAGTTAGATTCCTATTGACATGTGGAAGTTCAGGCTGTTGCAATCAAAAGGCGTGTTTGCAAGTCTAACATTTATAATCACACAAACATTCCCCCACCCCTAATGTCAAACACACTGAATGCCTTTCCGACAGTGAGAGGCTTTCCAGCTGGTGAAGAAAGCAGCAGGAGGAATTCAATTTGTACGTTATTTCTAAATATTATATATCTACATTTCTAAATGGAGTCCATTTTTATTCCAGCCTGCTATTCTACTGCAGCCAGATGCTATCATGATGGATAGGATATATAAATACCAGCAATAACCATGAAGATGTACTTATAAAATGCTCAAAACTATTACCAAGTTAATGCATACCTTTAATAAATGGTGCACTGTTTATTACAGAAGGCTGTGGCTCAAAGATCACTTGTGTCTGTTTAAAGTATATTAATTGCTAACACATACGTTCTCCACCTGTGACAAGGTTACAGTCTTAATTAACCAGATATTAGCCCTTTGCAAACTGCTTACCAGTGAAACAATATAAAGTTCAAACTAAATACATTAAATGAACAGTAAATGAGTCTGTCTCCTCCAGACAAAGCTATTTCCACTTTGGAAGGCAACACAGTCAACTGAGATTGTAAGCAACTGGCAAGTAACAATTCTGGCACTAACCCTTTTTTGTGTCTCTGGAAAAGCTGTCTCTGGTTCCTCCGCCTTCCTTTCTCTGTTTCATGTTTAGACAACAGTGACGTTGGAGAGGTATTCAGGCCTGGAAACATCCCACGTAAGTAAGATACCTAACCAAAGTGCATGGCCTAAGAGATTAATTGCATAAGCTTCTTGTATAATCGGCGGAGAACATGACATAAACCTTCTCCTAGTGATCCATATAAAAGCTTTTCTGCTCTTCTTTGATCATGCAGGTTTAAAAACGGAGTCAAGGTAATTAATTATACCTGTATTGCTCCAAAACAAAGAATTTAGATACATCATTCATCTCTGTTACAGTCTGTCTATTTTTCCAACAAATAAAAAACAGTGAAGTGTCATTTCTGAATGCAGATTCAAAACTAGAAGATGGGAAAAAAAGGTTAGAACACAGAAGGATACAGGTAGCTTTTACTTTCTAGACTGCCTGACACAGACAAATACTCAAAATGGAAAGAAAAAAAAAAAAAAAAAAGAAAAGAAAAAAAAAAAAAAAAAAAAAGACAAAAAACGAAGTCCTATACACCACAAAAAAAAAAAAAAAAAAAAAAAAAAAAAGTGTTATATTAACACCAAGCACAAAATAGCTGTATTCAGGTTTCTTAAGGGAGTACCTTTTTTGTTTTTTAAGAGAAAAAAATATGGAAGATCAAAATCAAAATATTCAGCATAGTACTGGTTGTACTATCCAGGAGGAGCTGTATTGGGCTGAAATGATGCCTTGAATGGAAACACATTCTGAGTAGCAGGTTTACCATCTTCCAGTAGCAACAGAATAGCTGTGGATCCACAGATTCCTTCTGTTATCCTTCCCAGAATGTGGTGGTCACTGCACTCTTTCATGCTCTCATACCACAAAAGTTTCTGCTGCACTACAGGACTGACAGCCACTGAAGCTTACAGGCAGGATTCCTCTCTCATGATTGCTTTAAAATAAATTAGCCAGAGAAGATGAGGACTCACAAAGAGTATGTCTACAGCCACTGCACACTGTCGGTATAGCAGAGAACAGGTGCAGGCAGGTACCACTGCAAGAGTCCACAAACATGGACAGGTGCTGCAGCAGTGGGAACAGAGGCAGAAGTAAGGGTGGTGGATAACACCATTTGTAGAGCCACTACCACCTCTGTGGCAGGCTTTAAGCAGTGTGTGCCTCACCACCACTGCTAAAATACCCTCGCCATAAAGAGGTGAGAGCAGATACAATTGCATCAGTCCAGATCTCAAATAATTTTTAAGCAACTATGAACATGCCAAATAACCTTTAAATAGAGCTAGTTTGTGCATCCACTGCAAAAGTTTTGTGTTGTATCTGCTTTACTAGCTGCCAAATGAAAGTCAAGTAGCTCTTAAGCATCAGGCTGATAATGAAACTGTTCTCAGCATAAGAAAACTGCAGTAATTCTTAAAGGGCAAATGAAGTGCTTGGTAGCAGAACAGAAATGGGACTGCTGTTGAATTTGGCTGGCTTTTCCAGTTCCAGCCTAAGAACATTCTGTAGCCTAACAATACGTTTCTGCATTTGTTAATCTGATAAGGTCAGTCAGTTGAAGATAATTTTTATTGCTCTATTTATTGCTCTATCTCAAATAAAAGGAAATGGGAATCATCGAGTTACCTTTCCTGATCATTCCTTCAACACACCTAGCTTCCTAGAGGATAAACTACCCTCTGCTGGAATAACAGAGAATTTACAGGCAAGAACAAATTTCCTTAACAACTTTGTACAGACATTCTTAAAAGCATTCAACTGCAAATACCATTTGTCTGTTGCTGTAGGCTTACTAACGCTGGGTTTTATGCCAATAATTTTGCAGTGAGTGTCCTCTTTGTGAAAGATAACTGACTCTCTTTATAAATGAATCATTCCCACAGAATTAGCCTTTCTGAAGTGAGAATAATAGTTTTTTTTAAGAACCAAGCTGCTGATTTATATACAGTAATCAGTAGCTCGTTAGTTTATATTTTCTTCATCCTGGCATCTTTCAGAATTCAAAGCACAATGTGACACACCATGAAAGATTTGATTATATACAGTGGTTACGTAGTATACAAAAACATCCCAAATAATTGTATTGGCAAGCATTTATAAAAAGGAAAAGTCTTTCCCAAAGAGTCAGCCTCAGTGTTTATCAGGAGACTTCTTCCACCAGGCAATAAAAAAGCCATTGCATTGCACTATTAATTGTTAATCTATCTTGGCAGCTGAAAACACTTTCAAACATAGCCACACCGTGAACAGGATGGTACAAGAAAAAACTTATATTCAACTTTTTGAGCTGATTGTAACTCCAATCTAGGCTGAAATCAGATGCCAAGCCAGCCTTCATGCTGCATAGGTGGCATACTGGGTCAGCACTTACTATATATGATTCTGGTTTCATTTGAAAGATGGTGCAAGTACTGTCACTGAAGAAAACACTTCACCTCAAAATTATTGACAATCTTCTTGGAATGCTTAATCAGGACAAAAACAGAGAACACAATTTGTATAAAGGAAGCAGAACTTCCAGAGAAAGATGGGTTTATTTTACAAGGAGATGTTAAAAAACACCAAAGACAAGTATGACAACGAGGAAAGGAATGCTACAAAATTACATGAATTATGCAACTTCCACGACTGTTGGAAGTTTTTTTTTGTTTTTCTTCAAAGTTACAGGATATGATTGTTTAACACACTCCTGTTTACCATTATCATACCTCTGGAAAAAAAAAGAAAAAAAAGAAAAAAAGAAAAAAAAAGAAAAAAAAAAAGAAAAAAAAAAAAAGAAAAAAAAAAAAGAAAAAAAAAAAGAAAAAAAATAGAAGAAAGTCTGTTGAAATTTCTGGCACACAGATATCATCAAAGAGCTACAATCGGGATCCTTAGAAAGAATCTTATGTCTTCAACACTCTCGTGGAAAATCTGCAGAACTAGACAGCAATAGGAACTGTCAGAGAACTACTTCCTGTGCAGTGCTGGGTTCTGTCTGCTTCCACCACTACTGTCTACCACACACAACAAAACCTACACCCCATGCACCCAGCTGCTCAAAACAAAACAAAACAAAACAAACGAAAAAATACAATACTTACAACATGCCTTCTAAAATTCCCTGCAAAACCAATCCAGCATATGTTCTAAAAATATAGTTGTTTATTTCAATGAAGATGCAACAGTTTGTGCATGAAAGGAATTCAATTTGTAGCATTTTTGTTGGACATTGCTGTCTACTTGTAATTCATCAGGTAAGACCTGAATTAGCCATAACTATTTAGACATATGAAAAATAAAAATAGATGTTAAAAACTAACCATTTGTGCTCTTTTATGAACACCCCTTCTATGCCATTGGCCTCTGAAAGACAAGTAAGCTCTGTTCATCTTAGAAAAATCAGAAAAAAATAGTAAGCAACTACTGAGGAAGAAGCTAATTTAACTGTATTGCTCTAAAGAAATGAGTTGGGAGAAAAGAGTAAGTATTTAATTCAATGCAGATTTTATTATTGCTAAAATAAAACTATATAACACTGCAGTGACAAATGTTATTACAGAGGAAAAAATCATTGTGTACTGTAAAGATTAATAGCTTCATTTAAACTGGAAAAAAAAAACTTCAGTGTCATGATTGACTAGTACGGAACACACTGTCTTTTCTGGGAGTGTAGGTATCCTGCAGGAGCGCAGAGGTGCCTTGCATGCCTGCTCCCCATCAGCTCCTCTTCCAGTGGCAGTTTGCAGGTCTTTCCTGGATGTTCATACAGGACATTCCCCTCTCAGGGAAAGCCCCAGTACAGTAAGCTGTTTCATCAGGTACAAAGGAAATGTACCAGAAGTACTAGTAATATTACTAGTCAGGCTAGTAATAACCGGAACTCTTAAAAGAAATCTAATACTGGTTTGCTTGTACATTTAATACATCTAAATCTAATACTGGTTTACTTGCATTTATAATTCTAATACTTTATTACCTGTGATGATGTTACAAGAAAATCTGCGGGCAGAAAAACATTATGTGCTTTAAAATATAAAAACTTGTATCTACTTACAATGCTATTTCCATTCCAATTACACTACAGGATCTCCCACTTCCTTTTAAATATTTCTTCAACTTACTCCTTGTGTATTTTTTCTTTCCTATTGATTAATTAAAGATCATTATGTAACATTTGGTTTGGTCTATTTCCACTGTCTATTAATAATGATTTTATTTTGGCATACAGGCATAGTTTAGTAATAGCCATCTCAACATCACAATGTCATGTTATGTTGTGTTTGTTTGTGTTTTTTTTTCCCCTGAAAAAAAATACATCAAAAGCATGAATAGCTGAAGGAAAATTAAGCAAAATGCAACACGGAAGTTTTCCCATGGCTAAATTTCCACCAAAGAAAAAAAGTTGACAACCTGTTGAGTAATTCAAGAATGTTATTGATCCTGAATTATTTAATGGGAGATTACCACGCAAACCATTGTTTCAGGCCTGCAATATGTTAAGAACTCAGGCCAAAGCTTCCAAAACTTGTTGCATATTCACTTCTAGTGCACAACTTACAAAGCCACTGAAAATGCAGTTCCTCTGGAAACGGAGCTCATAGGAGCACCTCCAGTAAAGAAGACATCAACTTACAAGCCTACATGGGCATTTTGGTGTCGAAATTACAAAGAGCTCCACATGCTAGAGACCTTTCAATAGGTTATTTGTCTACAGTCTAGCTCCACTCCCTCTGAGCAACACAGGTAGGGCTTTGGAACCATCAGCTGGCTAAAGGAGCTTGAAGAAGGCTGTCATGTGGCAGCCAAGAAATGCTGAGTAATTATGAGCCTCTTACCACATCATGATAAGGGGGGGACAGGGAAAGGAAGGGGCGAGGGAAGGCCAAGTATGCAAATTTAAATCTCTTTCACCATGCTAGAAATACAACCACAAATAGTTATACAGTTAAACCGCTCAACTAACCAAGCCATACTAGTTCACTGATGTATTTGAGTATTAATCTAACAATTGTAACACCGCTAAAATCAGGAAAAAAAAATTACTTTGAGACAAGTAAAGTTTATCTTAATCATTGTTAGCAAATCTGGTGCTTCTGCTTGAGCCATAGGATATCACAATGTTTACTTGGTCTGATTTAAAGACCACCAACAATATAAAAATCAAAAACATTTCCAAATGAACTGTTCCACTGGTCAATAAGCTTCCTGTTTAAAAAGTCTTGTTTATTATGTGGTGATCATGTAATTGTGTATATAAGTAAAGACCAAAGCACATTTAAATCACATACACTACAATTGTTTGCATCCATTTTATAAACCACTGATCGTGTTATCTCATCTAGTATTTTTAAAATTAGAAGTTTTATTCTATACTTGATTATCATTCGGAAGCTTTTGGTTTTTGTTCATGCTATTTTGACTTGCCACCTATGCGGTTTTCACATACAAGTTCTTCGGTGGTTACTCAGTGCTACAATGCATGACACTATTGCTGTGACAGCATGACTACTCACCTTGCAAGCGGAATTTCTTAGTTTTTCAGTTCCACTTTAAGTGTCTTCCTTCCTCTGAAGACTAAATCTTTTGTATGATTATCATTCTCATCTTGACTATGAGTTCTAGATATCAGAACTATTAATTCTAAGGGAAATTCCTAAAACTTATTAAGTTTTTCTAGTTATTTGAGAATTTCTACACAAAGGAGAGATACAGTAAAATCACATCTGTACCACACTTCTGTAACTATCATATTCTCTAAGAACTAACATTATTTCAAAAAAATGATCTCACTATCCTTGCACTCAAAGCTACACTTCTGTTGTTATTTCACTGGTCTCCTTGGATCCTCTGCATTTTTAATCAGTTATTTAGGTATACTCACTGCAAGACAGACCTTGTAGAATGAAAAATAACATTCATTCTTCCACATAGACACACAGGTATACATACCCCCAAAAAGACTTGAGCACCCTCTACTTCTGTAGACAAGACTTCTGAAGACACACAACCTGTTATGAGATGGTCAAAATATTTCATGAGACTGGATCTGTAGGTAAGGAAAAAGTCAAAGAAAAAGCAGCAACACAGAAGCACAAATCATTTCCTCTACCCTTAGGTATTAGAAACCTTTGCTCTGCTTCAGGGAAGTCAGGCAATTCTTCTCCTATACTGCTGCACCTGTGTTAACTTAATCCCATATAATGGCCTCTAATACCAGAGCACCAAAGTCCCAGTTTATGAAAGAAGGACAACAGAGAAAACACGTACAGTTACACAGCTTGAATTCAGAGCCTGCTGTGTACCAGGGGCAACTTTCCTGGAACACCCAGACCAGGTGTTCTTATGCTGCAACACCCGGAAAACTGTTTAAAAGATAAGAAAAAAAAAATCATCGTGCAGTGCATTACACTGTGCATTTCCTTTGCAAGTGTTTCGGGCTGCTTCTAATTTGTTTCTGACAATTAGGCAAACTTAATTGAGCAACCTCTACTCCCACATGTAGCTTTGTTTATGACGGAATATTCTTCCGATTTTGTAGAGGCTCGAAGAGCTGTCATGCCAGCCAATCATATAAAGTCCTATTTACTCTACCTGAACAGACCACCACCACTAGTATAGCTTATTTATATACGTGTTATTTTAAAACCAACTACACTTCCTAAGAATGAACTTTATTTTCCAAGAGGCAAGATAACAACACTAAAATGCTGAACGATCAAATCACAAAAGTGGCCTTTTTTTCCACATCTGCTCACACAACGTTGAAAACTGGTATTATTCACCCTCTTCCCTTCGATAAAAAGTGCCTCACGCACTTTGCCCTGGCAGAATTTCTGCTGTCAGCACACCGTGACATCACCACTGCCAGAGGTTTAGAGAAAGGGGCGGGGGGGTGGAGGATAGTAAGAGTGGAAAAAAAAAAAAAAAAATTAGACTTTGGTAACATGTTTTGCCTTTACTTCAGAGAAGAGGTTCTGCTTAAGGATATAAATTTCGTGCTTCAGGGCACGGGTTTCGTATCCACTGTAGTAACTGATGTCATCTGGAGTAGGAGCGAGGCCGTGCGGCCAGCCAGCGCCAGGTGCTGGACGTGGTGTGGCGGTCTGAGCACCTCGCTCCTGACCAGGCGCAGGCACCACTGGTGCTTCTCCTCTCCGAGGAACACCTTTGCGTGTGTCTGCCTGTCGTGGTGCGAGCTCCGTGCCGCTGTTTCTGCTCCAGGGTCTCGTCAATCACCGCTGCGCGTTGAGTGCCGCCGCGCCAGGCATCAGACCAGCACAGATCAGCACAGCTCCCGTCCGTGATCTCCTTGTGGTCAAGCTCAAGCGAGCCCTCGAGACAAACACACCGACACGTCCCCCGCACACGCACACACACACACACCACACACACACACACACACCACACACACACACACACACACACACACACACACACACACACCCTTCCTGTGTTTGGCAACGCCACCAGCCGCGCACGGGAGCCAGCGCGAAGCAATACATCGATGACGGGCGGTGAGGAACGCCGACGGCTGGCAGCGGCAGCCTGATGCAACAGCTCCCGCCGCCGTCCCGCGGCACCACCCGCCTTATCTCCCGGCCACCCGCCCCCACGGCGGGACGGGGCGGCGGCAGGTGCCCCTCACGGTCCCCTCACGGTCCCCTCACGGTCCCCTCACGGTCCCCTCACGGCCATTGGGCGCCCCCTCCCGCCCGGCCGCCCCCGCCGCGGGCGGAGGTGCCGCGGGCCGGCCCTGCCCGCCGCCGCCCGGCCAATGGAGCGAGAGGGCGGGGAGCGGCGGCGGCGGCTGCCCCGGGGCCGCCTCCGCCCTCCGCGGCGAAACTCGGCGGGAGCGCGGCGCTGAGGGGAGAGGAGCCGCAGCCCCGCGAGGCGGAGGGAAGGCAGGGAAGGGGGAAGGAGGGGATGAGCGGCGGGCACCACGCTCCGGCACCTTCCCGCGACGCCCCCGCCGCCACCTGGAGCCCCCGCCGCTGCCGCTGAGAGGGAGAGGGGCGGCGAAGGACGCGGGGACCCGCGGGGATCCGGTGCTGGGCTCGCCCCGCTGCCAGCCGGGGCTGCCCCCGCTTCGTCTCCTCTCACGATTTTTTTTTTTTCCTTCCTCTTTTTTTTTTTTTCGCCTAAACCACACCGGCTCTTTCCCTCCCCCCTCTTTTGCAACCTCCCCGCTTTTCCTCCCCGATCCCTCCTTTGCTTTTTTTTTTTTTTTCTTCCCCTTGCCTCCCCTCGGCTCCCCAGCCATGTCCTTCAGCCCCACCATCATGCCACCTGCCAACGGCTCCGCCAACGGGACCGCCGGCGGGGCCGAGGGCGGGAAGCCCCCCACCATCCCCACCGTCATGTTCATCTTCGGCGTGGTGGGCAACCTCATCGCCATCGTGGTGCTCTGCAAGTCCCGCAAGGAGCAGAAGGAGACCACCTTCTACACGCTGGTCTGCGGGCTGGCGGTCACCGACCTCCTGGGGACCTGCCTGGTGAGTCCGGTCACTATTGCCACTTACCTGCAGAACCGCTGGCCGGGAGGAGACGCGCTGTGCGAGTACAGCTCCTTCATCCTCCTCTTCTTCGGACTGTCCGGCCTCAGCATTATCTGTGCCATGTCAATAGAGAGGTACCTGGCCATCAACCATGCCTACTTCTACAACCATTACGTAGATAAGAAGCTGGCGGGGCTCACGCTCTTTGCCATCTACGCTTCCAACGTCTTGTTCTGCGCCCTCCCCAGCATGGGGCTCGGCAAATCGACCCGGCAGTACCCTGACACTTGGTGTTTCATAGACTGGCGAGCAAAGAAGGCCACTCATGCAGCGTATTCCTACATGTATGCTGGCTTCAGCTCCTTCCTGATCATGGTTACAGTGATCTGCAACATCCTGGTCTGCGTGGCCCTAATTCGCATGCACCGCCAGTTCATGCGACGCACATCCCTGGGGACAGACACCACCTCCAGCCGCTTATCTGACTTTCGCAGACGCCGGAGCTTCCGTCGGATGGCCGGAGCAGAGATCCAGATGGTTATTCTGCTCATTGCCACTTCCCTGGTGGTGCTCATCTGCTCCATTCCTCTGGTGGTGAGTAGCATTGTGCAACCCTTCTTCTTCTATCACCCACATTGCTGAATCTTTTCTCCTCCTAGCCTGTGCCTGTAGGACAGAATCCCATTTAGCTGGTGCCGCAAACTCTAGGAGTAATTTTAGTGCAGTTAGCATGCATACATGGTGATAGAAGAGAGTAGTACTGGTTTATATTTACAAGAAAAGAAACACACTCATCCCAAGTCCTAGGCTCCTTTGATTGGCTGACATACAGTGCCAAAAATTCTTAACAAATTTTCCACCGTTTAACTGGAATCCACACAGCACAAGTCTTATTGAGAGCTAAAGGCACTTTAAAGTTCACTTCCAAAATTAATTTGTGATGAGTGAGGTTTGGGGCTGGCCCACACTGCTGGATGCTTATTGTGTTTTTAAAATAGGCACTCTGCTGATGAAGTGTACAGCAGTCCGTAGGATCTGGCAGGGGGAGAGAGTTGTCTTCGCATGGCACCAGCAAGGTGCAGAGCGCTTTGTGCCCAAAACCAGAACTGAGGTCCCATCCTGAAGGATACACTGGGGGTAGATCCCATGCATTTACAGCCCTCAAACAGGTCCCCAGTGTTGGAGGTCTAAATGCAGTGGAGCCGCTTGGTGTAATTTTCTGTTAAATAGGAGTTGGAGGATTCTGGCCCACATGGAGCTAGAGATCATACCAAAATGCCAGACAACATTACCACTAACCATTTGCTAATTTTCTGAAACAGCTGCTACAATTACTGTCATTGACTTGAACATGCAGGATCTACTTTCTTCTATTCCTCCACCTTATCTCAAAGGAAGACAAAAAAAAAAACACACCAGCTCGAGGCTCAGTTCTTGCTTCCCACCCACCATAGTAAAACTTGGCGAACTTCTCTCCCCTTCTGGCTCAGAAACATTAAACAAGCAGCTGGCTTGCCTTACTCGCCACCTTCCAAAACACATTTTAGGGAGCCAAGCACTGCTTCTTAGACAGAAAGTGTTTTTGGAAGATGGATTGTTTTCAGGGAGTTTATTGTAGGTAGGAACTATTCTGCAATCTCAGTGTCATGGAGGGGTTGTGATGTGCATGAGAAGCAAGTGACCAGCTGGGGATGCGAAACAAACAGGCTACAGCTCAGTAAGGAAGTTCAGAAAAATACGTCTGAAAGCTCGGAGAGGTCAGTGAGTCCATCCCCCTGCTTCAAAGGAGGGTGTAACTGCAAGGGTCAGGCCAGTTTTGCCACATTACTAACATAAACAGGAGCCAGTGGAGTGTGGCTTTGCTGGAGCACCAGTGCTCAGGCTGTCGCTGAAGGCTGTCTCCCGTCCCGCAGCGCCGTGTCACTTTGCGTGGTGCCACGGCATAACCGGGCACTTTCCCGTCCATTTATTGCTCGTCGCCTAAAGGAAATCAAAACGTGCCATTTGAGTTGTGCACAGGCTGCCTCTGAGCGGCACGCGTGTTAGATCGAGGAACCTCACGCAACCTGTTCTGCAGTCCAGCACCAGAAACCTCACGGGTAAGCCGACTTGCCACACTGGAAGGAATCAGGTTGTAGAGTGGCCAAACCCTGAGAGTACCCATGGGTCCACAGTACTTAATGCAATTAATCTAATATTGTAACAGCTACTTCACAAAATAACAATATGCTGTCTTCAAAAGAGATGCTGGTAAATGCCTAGAATGGGTTCTGGGAATTAAATGCAATGTCACAACACAGTGCAGGGTACCAGCTGATGGACTTCAGCGGTGTCAGGAAAAAGCCAAAACCTTATCCCACGGAGGACTAGCTAGAGAACAGCTGACTGAGAAATGAAATTGTTCGTATACATTAGGAGCTAGGGAAGCTTTTATAAAATCTCAAAAAAAAAAAAAAAATCAAGAGGGAGAGATTGCCAGAAAGGAAACTAGATTGTTGACACTTAAAATTAATGAACTTGGGTGGGGCGAGAGATTTATTATTTAAACAGTAGCTGGTGAACACCTTAGCATGTGTGAAGGTGCGGGTGACAAAGTTCTGAAGCTCTCTCAGACCTTGATTTCACTTCTTACAAAGGCATGGTGTTGCCTCGAGAGTGCTCACATATGGTAGCTTTTCTCAGCTAAAGCCGCAGATTTCTTCTGTATGTAAAATGAGGTAGAAGATTGTCATTTCACTATTTCCGTACCTCACTCCGATGCATGACTAGGAAAAAAAAAAAAAGTTTTTTTTTAAAACACGTATAGATACATCATTACAGTGTCCAGCATGGTTAAACTGCTTCATTGTAAAGGCAGCTTTTATCAGTCATTTGCCTCCCCCTGTGGAAATAACCTGTACCCATTTATGTTTCTTTATACGGTGATGCACTGCTGCATATGTGTATTAAGCCCTCTATGTTACTTATGCACTGAGGTTAAGCATTCCAGGATAAGCTCAGAGAAGTGACACCTTTATGCTGTAAATCCTTAGAAAGAGCCACCAGCAGAGACAGGAAAATCACTCATATACACATACATTTTCATGACGCAGACGAGTTCTTCTGAATTAAGCTAGGGAGCCCTCACCACAGAGGAGACTGAAAGGTGCGTTTATAACAGGAGATCCTGGCGGGCACCAAGAACATACAAGTAGTAAGGTGGTGGTGGTGGTATGATTCAGATACACAAAGCAAGCTCAGAGGTTGCTTTGTGACTGAAATTTTCTGATGAGCTGATTTCCTACTGATGATTTCAGCTGAATAAACTATCACTGAAGTCAAAGCAACTTCAGAAAGAGAGACGTAAGCTTCTAACTTTTTAGAATTAACACTTTCACAAGACAATAAACGAGTACACAGAGGCAGTCCAGCAGACTGTATTTACTAGGGTTTCACAAAAATTTTCACGTCTTAAAATACTAAATAGACCTGAAATAATAAGAAAAGGCTTGGCTTGGTTTAAAAAGTGGTTAAAGAAAAGCAAGCTGAGTCACAGAGAACAGACATTTTTAATAATGAGTGATTTATTGATTTAGTGATTTATTCATAAAATCAATAAAATTTTACAATGACAGCTACTATAGCAAAATTATTGAGCATTGTACAAAACACTGAGTGAACTTTGCAGAGATAAAGGCTGATCAAATTTATCAAGGAAAAAAAAGTTGAACAAAAATCATTAGAGAAAAAAATCTTCTGATATAAGATTCTGATATAAGATGTGAATAAGATAAGAATCTTCTGATACGTGTTCTCAGTGTACAGAAAGTGGTGTGGAAAGCATGAAGAAGAATCTTACAATAGTTTAAAAATGAAATACGGAAAAAAATACACAAATTGCATGCTGCCTCCTTCCTGCACTCCACATTGGTTATTTCATCTTTTAAAAATCTGTGAGTTTTTAGAAAAGAGAATTAGACATATTTAAAAGTAGGGGATGAGTTTCATGAGGAGGGGAGGGGGGGTGTCAAGAACGTATTAGAAATTGCTAGCCAGCCTTTTAAAAAAATAAAAACAACTCTTTCGAGTGTACATAAGCACATAGTATTCAAACTCCAGTTCACTCCAGCAGTCTTTCAGACACTTGTAGATTTTTAAGTGTGTGACTTTTTCTGATCCTAACCACTGAATATTGCTGAATTGCAGTGAAATTGAAAATAAAATGCTGTGTTTCAAGATGTACATGTATTTGATCATATAAAATAATCAAAGGTTTCTAACTTAGTGTTTAATTGATCTAAAAGATTGGATTTTCTTTTGTTTTGTTTTGGCTTGTCTCTGAAGTACAGGGGCTGTCTGCAGCCAAAAACAGCAAGGTGGCAGGCATGATTTTTGAGCAACGGAGTGATCTGCTACAGCAGACACCAAACCCTTGAAGGGCAAAGGGTATTGGCTTGCGGAGCTGAAAAACTTGTTTCCTGCTTTCTACTCTACAGATTTTAAACTTATCCTATCAGTATGTGGGGAGATTTTACGAGGACAGGTAGAAGCTATGAAGATAACTACTCCTTTAATTATTCTGGAACAATAAGTATGTTAGTTACTTTATCATACTGCATAGGAATAGAAGTCATGATTCACATTCATATTTAGTAAAAAATAAAAGCATCAAAACACGCAGGACTATGATGTACAACTACCTATCGCTTCACCATAAACTCAGTGCACCATGAAGCAACGTGCTTCTTAACACAACTGCAAACAAACCACAGATACTTTCAAAATATGTTGCCTGTATTCTGTGGCTGCAGATGTAACATTTAAACCTCATTCTATTGAGACTAGAATTGTTCCCATTCGCTTCTTTAATCAGGATTTTAAACTGCAGAAATTCAAGCACAGCTTAGCTAACACAGTAATGAATTCCACTTATATGGGACTTACTAAGAAGATGCAAGGCAATATCCTTCATTATGCTTCATCCTGTAACAGAAGACTTGTAGCCAAAACAGGATACATCTCTTACTGTTAGTGTAGACGATACATTAATAAATGCTCTTTCTTTACCAGGTTGTAAAGAAATCATACAGTGACATTCCAACACAGATTAATTTGTACCATACTGTGATTAATATGTAATCCATGCAATAGATCTGAACTGATAAATGCATTTGACATTTTGGGGGGCTGCTAAGAAAAAAAGTGGCACCTTTCTGTGAAACTGAAACAGTTTTGTACAGTCCACAGTTTTCAATAAGTAGATCCATTTTAGGAATCTCTCACCTACACATCACATATCTGTCACAAGGAAATAAAGCATACAGAGATAACATAAAGCAAGCTGTGCAATTTGTGATTGTACTTTTCAACCACAGCGTCAGCACTTAAAGACATTTTTGTCTTTCCGTAAACTCTACCGGGCAGTCAGAGAAAGGTGAATCAGGTACTTGAGCTTCAGGTGGTGCTTATCAAAGGAACAATCCCACTATTAAGTCACTGATGTGTAACTATAGGTCTAACTTTAAAAAAGAAAAAAAAAAAAAAAAGGTAAAATAAAAATCAGGTCTCCAAAGTTGGTCTGCATACTTCAGCTGTCTGCAAAGTGTGCCTTCTGGTTCTGCGATGTGCATGAATTTGTCAGTAAATACCTCTCCCTGTCACACCTCTGATATTCCTGGCAATGACTGCATGTAGTTAGCATGAGCTGCTAGCAGTCCTCCACTCCCACAACACTGTCCTTTGGATTCCTGCCTCTCAGGACAGGTACCCTTCCCGTGATCAATGGTTAGATACGTCGACCAGCATTTACACACCTTCAGGGTGCATTCCCTTGCATAAAGGAAAATCTCAGCACAGAAAAAGGAACAGCATCTGTAAAGAAATGTTATGGCGCAGGTCAAATCCTTAAGGGAAATTGGTTCTTCATGTATTTATGACCCCTTACTATCTTTTCTTTTTGTGGGGTGGGATGGGGGGCAGAGGGAATCTCACACACGTGGCCAAGGCGATTCCAAGGACAGTGTTTAGCTGATGCCGTCGTCTCAAAAACTCATTTTTCAGCGTTTCACGTTATGGAAACCTGACGGCCGCTTTTCAGGTTCAGAGCTTGTGTCAGTAAGTGCAGCTCTACTTGCATAAGCTTATGCAAGTCCCGGCACTAATCCCCTCCTGCAGTGTTTATCACTGGCAGTGCATTGGCATTTGCTGTCCCTCCCTTGGCTGCAACTGCTGCCCGTGGGAATGGGAGCAGCCAGCACGAGCTGCGGGTACCCCGTCCGCCAAGCTGGGATGCTGCGACTGCGGGACATCTGTGCCACCTAGCGGTGCGCTCCTGCAAGCTGCACTCAGCGCAGGGCAGGGGAAGGCTTTCCTGGACACCACCTCCGAAAGCCCACGGCAGGAGATTTCAGCAATGATGTGCCTTTTTTAAAGAAAGAATCCTCAGTGAATGCCTGCTAAACTGCACTTACGGATCTGGGGCTCTGGAGGGACTGGTCTTCTCTCAGCCAGCAGTACACAGAGTTCTGTAGTGATGGATATCAGATAAGAGTGGCAGCAGTTTGGAGACAAGCAAAATAACGAAAAAAAAAAAAAAAAAAAAAAAAAAACAAAGAAAAATAAAGAAAAACCAGACAAGATCTACATGCGCAGGAATATGCTTTAAAGCGCTTCAATTGCGTGTGTGACTTAACAGAAAAATCAGCTCAGTAAATTAGCTGTCAAAAAAACATCTGCAGTGTTAGAAATAATTAGGAAAGTAACAGAGAGTAAAACTCAGATCATTATAATTCTGTATCAATTCAAGATTTTCCCATATTTGGAATTCTGTGTGAAGGTTTTGTTACCCGTAAACCCATACAAAAGTACTGAGAAAGAAAATACAGATGATCACCAGTTTCACACTCACTGATTTGAGAGAGACCATATGCATAGGACTTCCAAAGAAGCACTCTACATTATTTTAAACATACTTTGTTTGTAGCTTTGGAGCACATTCAAGCTCTGAATCCTGACAGGCAGAATACCATCACCTTGCCCTGCTGCAGGAAAATTTCTCAGACAGATTTGTGATTTTTTTCACCAGGAATCACAAGCATAACTTCTATAAAAATGACTCAAGGAGGCTGTTCTAGTTTGGCTGTTGTTTAAATGCTTGTCTTCTTCCTTGCCTGTAACCTTCTCCTAGGTAGGCCTTGATTCATTTCAGGAGATAAGCCTGAGACTTTAAAACATCCCTACTTTTGCTACTAGATTTTTACTGTATCACATAAAAAGAGAAGTAATACATTTATTTAGACTTACCTTAAGAAATCCAAACTAAACAGCATGTTCCATTATCCCGTCTTTTCAGTGGCTTTCTTAGGCCTTCCTAAAATGCAGGACACTGCGTAGGTCTTGCCAAAACAGAGCAGCTATTTGGGACTGATAAACAAACTCATATGACATCATGCTCTTTAGGGACACTGGAAAGATAACAACAACTCATGTCAAAGAACTGGCCTGTGCCTTAGAACAGCATTACTGAAGTGGCCCCAAATCCAGGGTAGGGACATAGGGACTGTTTGGTTGTTTTTTTTTAGATTCAGAGGAAAAACATGAAGGAGGCATTTCTGTGTAGAAGGCAGGATCCTGTCTTAAATTTTGTGCATGATAAACTGAAAGTGCTAATTCAAAAGGCAGATTCAGAATCTCCAATTCCTAACTACTTGATAAGCATTTTTACGGTTTTCTAAGTAGAACCCAATGATGGCTCATGTATGTGAGCAAAGCACTCCAGTCCAGTCCAGTCCAGTCCAGTCCAGTGCTGGAATCATCTCATCATCTTGACCTATTAAAAATCTCCTAACTAGGGGACCTTTCTTTTTGTTCCTTTATTTTTTTGGCCAAAACATGCTGCAACAAACCAACAGCTGAAAGTATACAAACAGTTCCAGTAAGGACAGGTGCCAGAAAAAAGGTATTTCTAAACTAGGGGATCAACAGCTCTGGGCTCATTTCTGGAAGTTAACATACCTGGATTATAATATGGGTTTCAGCTTATTTCTAAACATGCAATTATTAGACCCCTACCGGAGGAACTGATTAGCCTCTTCAGTGAACTCAGATATCCCTTTGCAGATAGCGTAAGACTTGAGATATACTAAGGAAGCAGGATACAGGTCTAAATCTTTGTTCCTGGGTTATATCCATCAACAAAGAAGTTGCAAAAGCAGCAGCCCAAAACTGAAGGTTGAAGGATTAATTATGAGGGGAGCAGGGAGAGAGAGCCATTCTTTTCCTACCTGTAGCATGGAAGATCAATTTACAACAGCTTAATCTCTGATTTTCTTGCCATTTCCAAAAATAAATTACTTTGCCAGGTTCTTCTCATGTTCTAGCCTGCAGATGTAAATCAAGATCTCTGCTTCAATACGTAAACTTTGATTTCCTGATGTAATTGTAAAATTGCACCTTTTTCCTCCCCCGTCTCTCTGGGTAGGTCCGTGTCTTCGTGAACCAGCTCTATCAGCCCGAATTAGTGGAGGATGTGAGGCAAAACCCTGACCTGCAAGCCATCCGCATCGCCTCGGTGAACCCCATTTTGGACCCGTGGGTCTACATCCTCCTCCGCAAGACTGTGCTCAGCAAAGCCATCGAGAAGATCAAGTGTCTCTTCTGCCGCATTGGAGGGGCCCGGAGGCAGCACTCGGGGAGCAATTTCAACTGCGTGGATGGCCGCAGGACCTCTTCCGCCGTGTCAAGTCAGTCACCCTCCTTCATCTCCCGTGAGCTGCGGGAGATCAGCAGCACCTCACAAACACTGCTCTATCCCCCGGAGTTAAGTGAAAGCAGCGTCGGGGGGCGCGTGCTGCTTCCCGGCCCCAGCGCGAGCCTGGCTCAGTCTGACACTACATCCGTAAGGACACTGCGCAGCTCAGAGACCTCAGACTCTTCACACGGGCAGGACTCCGAGAGCGTCTTCCTGGTGAATGAGATCAGGTCTGGCGGTGGGGCCAGCTCCACATCCAAAGGCAGCCCCCTCCAGGTCACCTTCCCCACAGAGACATTGAATTTATCGGAGAAGTGTATATAGCAACAAAAGGCATCGACCCTGGTGATCCTTCCCGGTACGCTGGAAAAACTGGTGCAATAGATAGGTATTCTGCCTATTCAAGGGGAGAGGGGTTCAGCTATGCTCCAAAGGGCTATTTTTCTCTTGCCATGTGATGGGTACATTTCTCTTAGACTACTGAGGACTGTGTGGAACAGACATTGGCGCTGCCATCAGAAATTGTACAAGACAGGTCTAATGGGACTGGAAACACGAACATGTCTTGTTCTGGGACGCAGGAGAGCTACTGGGCCTCTTGAAATAGGAAGACCCATCACTTTCTTTCTTTCTCTTTCCCTTTACAAATCTGGTAGAACTGTGTTTTCCTGTGGCTGCTCAACTATCAAGAGTGTAAGCTTCTGGTACTAGAGCAGAATGTGAGGCAGCTACTAGGAACTGGACAGAGCTACTCTGACAGCTGCCTGCAGTAGGATTTTAAAGTGTCTCACTAAAGCATGAAAATGTGAATTTTTACTGTTGTATATGTATCAGGACTGAAAATATTTAAAAGTCTATTCTTCTCTATGAGAAGGGTTCTTACTAATACCAGGTATATAGAAATGATTGCCAGCCTTCTCTTCCCCCAGTATTGCCTGCTGATAAGACATTCTTGTTTTAGATTTGTTATCCGTGCTACATTCACGGCCGATATAATTCTTTAGCTGAGAATACATAAACACTTTGAGTGAAATGGAAACATATGTACCATTGAGAAAAAGAAAACACATCCTTTCAGTTAAGAATATTCTATCAGTGTATGTACATACTAAAATGCCAGATTTTATTTATGTGCTGAGAATGTTTCCATGTATAAACACATTGCTCCTCTCTGAGTACTTCGGCCCACATTCTGCACGCACTTAGGCACACACTTAATGTTGCCCATCAGAGTAGCCCTTCCGCTGCCAGGGAGACTCCTTACATGTAAAGTTAAGGACATATAGAAGTGCTTTTAATATCAGGGCCTAAAACTTTCCACCCCTGGTTAATAGTCTTAATATTCACTTTAGTTAAAGCATCACTGATGTAATAAAGGTATTTTTTCATAACATTTATCATTTTACTTTAAATAGTAAATAGAATTTTATGACGCTGTAATCTGATATTCCACCAAATAAACATAAAAAAACATGGAAGCAGAACCTTCATTTAAAAGTGTAGGTTATATAGAACCATCTTCTGGTCTTGTACCTCTTGCAGATTATTTGTTCTTAGAGTTCTGATGACAAAGACATCACCCAAAACAGCTGTTAACCAGTGACAAAAGGACTTCTGGTGTTTTGTTTTGTAAGGGGTAGGTCTTGTTCCAGAAAGACCATTTACTAAAATAATTCTGTACAGATATTTGGAGGATGTTTTGTTAAATACTAAGCATGTTATGCTGCTTAAAGTGTTCTCATGTGAAATGCTTTATTGTAATGAAAATCTTGAGCCTTATGTTGATGGTATGTTTAAGCAGTTGTACTGACCAAAATCACTTTGGGGATAACAATTAAATGAAAATGTTCTGCTTGAGCTCAAAAGTTTATGAGAGTCTGCCATTCAGTGCCAACTCCTCACTTTAAAAAGCCACCCATTTGGAACACTTTGTGCTTAGCTACTCTCAAAACATACTTGGGTCTGGAAGTTTCCAAAACACCACAGAACAACCGCCATTAGCAAGAGGAAGCCTCCTTTGAAAATGTCCCTGAGAGCATTGACACAGAGCCATGAAAATTTTTCACACAACAAAAAAAAATCAAAACCCCCACACAGTTAAACCTTAGGCCTGCTTCATTGTGTTCCTTCAACATGTGAGCACTTGTGCTTATTTACCTTCACGCATGTAGGAAGTGAAGTTAAATCTGTGCACAAATATTTGCAGCAGAAGCCAATATTGCACTGATTAAGTTGGAGAACAGTATTACTCACGCTCCTACTGGAGCTACAGATAAAGATCTGCCTGGATTCTTTGCAATTAAATCACTTAACCATGGTCTGTTGCTTACTAGTGACCAACAAACAGAACACACTATTGCTGCCTTAGATAGGAAGCAGTACCTGGCAGAGCAGGAAGGTGGGACCGCCACCTGCAACCATGCAACCTACAAAAATACTGAACCACACCTTCACAGCTGGAACAAAACAGCAGAACAAGTTATTGGTATTGGATGCAATGACAGAAGGAAATATCTCCAGTGTATTAGAGTCCAGTATTTATATAAGGCCTATGCATTACTGATGGAAAATGCGTGTGTTCTGGAAGACTTTTAAGCAAGAAGAGACCATTGTAAGCAGCTCACTTTCCCTTAGCAAACACAAATAAGCCTGAAGTCTTCCTCTTGCCCTCAGTACTGAACTCAAGAAATCACGATCAACCTACAGATTAAAAAGTCTCATAAGCAATACTGGAATTGTCTATGAGAACTCAGTGGCAGTGCATGAAGACAAAATAGGAGCCCATCTATCACTTAGCTGCAAGCAAGGATGTTCAGAAGCAGCCTGGCTAAAAGAACCAGGCAACTGTGCCTGTGTTTAGGGTGACAGACCACCAGTGTCTCTCTCCTCATGCCTGAGAGTCCTGATCAGCTTTGGAACCCTGCTTCATACACAGTAGCTTCCTTCCACTCCTCACCTACAATTATCCACATACTCTGTGATACAGTCTGTCTTCACATACATAGCCACTTTCATGTCCTCTGTGTGTTCACAGGAAATGCATTAATTCCCAGTTCAAAAACAAACCCAAATTTTTGTATCTCCCTGACTCCATCCTGTTGGTCCTATCACCAGCAGTCTCACACCCTCACTTCCAGCAGCCTGCCTCTGCCCACACACCCCCAGCCACAACTTCACAGAACCCTTTCCATCCATCCACGAGTTCTGCTAGACCTCCCACACCTGTACCACTCCCCAAATCCTGATCCCAAACTCAGTTTAAGCCCCTGTCCTGTGGCATGGTGTGGAGAATCTACCCACCACAGGTAGAGGAAACTCAGTATTTGTAGGAGACGAGTTTCTATGAAAATTAGTTTCAATCTCTGACAATAATATGTTAGCATTACAATTGGCCTTTTCTTCTGCAGTTTTCGAGCCACTCTCCCCCAAGCCTGTAGCTGTGCTTCTACATGTACATCTCTGCTGCCTACAACACGTTACCTAACCCAAATCCATGCTACAGGTGCAATGCCAAAACACTAATAATAATCCAACATAATCCACTATCTCCAAATGGTACCACCCATCATCCTAACCAAGAAGTCTCCTACAAAACTTTTTACTCCGTATTCTGCTGCAAAACAACAGCACATCTGTGTTACTTATGGCAGATTTACTTACTTTTCAAGCTACTAAGCACCAACAGACCATTCCACTGCTAGGTCCCGTTCTAGACCTGTCAGCTTGATGAGATCTGGAATCCAAGTCTAAACCCCCTTCTTTCTGAACCCAAATACTCGATTCATTCCCTACCTCCAATCTTTCCCCTTGATCATTTACCCTCTACAATTTGTAGAGTTCCTAGAGTTGCTGCTCTTAGAAAGCCATCCCTCAAAACCAGGACAGCACATCTGTCGGGATCCAGCAGTAATCCGTGCTCATAAGCTTACTTGGCTTCTAAACTTGTCCTCTGTGGAAATACCACAGGGCAAGGACTCCAATCCACTTGAGAGCATGATTATTAACATGACACCAACCTACAATAAAATGCTTTATCTGCAATCTGACAATAAGCCAAGACCACATGCTTCTGCTTTCCTGAACCCCAGTCCTAACGTACCTTACTACAATTTCACAGCTGTTGTTAAGACCTAGAAATAAGCTAAGAGAGCACCAACCTTCAACACAAGCTTTTACCTTCTTCCCCTTGGTTTTAGGATCTGGGGAGCACTGACCTCACGTAGCCAGATAAGTTTTCAATGCTACCTTTTTCTCATCTTGATTCCAAACATCAACAGTTACTCTGAGAAATCTTAGAAACTAGAAGACTAGAGGAAAAAAAATTGTTTTGCCTTCCATAACTATTTTTAAAATCCGGTCTCATATTATTAAATCCGAGTCACAGTTATCTGATCCATACTTTATCTTCCAGTATTGTCAGAAAGCATTTGTTCTCTCTCACTATAATCTATGTTTAATTTTTCAAAGATGTTTATCTCAGTCTGTACAGGTTGTATTCATCTACTCTATTTCAGCATTTGAAGTTAACTGCCAGTCAACTTAGGCTTCCTTTGTAGTCAATGGAAATAATTAAGCACCTTGGGAGGCTGATTCATCTAATTCAAAGATACTTATCTAGCAAGAGGCATATGAATGGCTCTCTAAGGCTGTGTATTTCTTTCCACTGGATATAAAAAGATTCAAACAGAAAAAATAAATGTTTAGCAGTGTTTAATAAATTAAGCAAGAATGAATCCCAGCTAAACTACCGTTGCCGTTGAGATTTCCTCTTTAACTACATCATAACAATTCAGCATTTTCATATTCAATTCACATGGAAGACTAAGACAGAGGAGCTAGTGCAGCCACATCGCTGCTACTGATGATGATGAACAATAAATAAATAAACCCCTGCTGGCAAAGTGGCAGTGTACTTCACAAACACTCCATTTTTAATAACAAAGGCTTTATCCTTTTGATCCCTCTCATTTGGATACTCCTGAGAGATTCAAAACAGCTGACAGCTACCCTTTATTAACGATTTTTCTTGAGACAGTTGTGTTTTGTTTTCCGCTACAACTAATTAACACGTTCTGCAGAGACAGAAGAAGCCAGCTAATTAAATGAGTAACATCCTAAAGTGGCCAGTGTTAAACCTTATTCTTGTTACAACCAAAAGAATAAACAGGCATCACTAAACAGCAGAGAAGTCAGTATTTTATTCAAACAGATCCAGAAAATCCCATACATGCAAAACATGTCATGCTGTACAAAAAAACAAACAAACAAACAAACAAAAACCAGATGTTGCAATCACCAATTGTCAAACTTCATTCCAATTTGAGAATAGGTCACAGGAACTTTTCTGCTCCCTGTTTCAAGATGTCACGGTCATGACAATATCTAGAAGTCGTAACCTAATATCATCAGAAAGGAAGTCACATTTACTGCTGGAGATGGCAACAACAACCCTTCAAGCCCAGCACAACTGTTGAGCCTGATGGTACAGATGCACACCCCTCTATTTAACTTTGCTCAACAGTGCTGAAGTCAATAGCAATTTTGCAAAGCATTTCAGTGGAATCAGATACAGTGATAAAACTGACCTCTGAAAGGAAGGAGGCAGTCCTTCCCATGTGAGTAAATACACAACACTGACACAAGCACAAAAGGCAAAGAAAGAAAAGATGTGTTTGATTATAGCAGAGCTCCTTCAAAACAGGAAACAGAAAACACCTTACAGCTTCTTGTACATTTCCTTTCTAGACAGAGAATGTCTCTTCTTTGAAGAACTCTGTCAAAATCCTTCTCACGCTAACTATTCCTATGTCTGAACAGGTTGTATTATTTGTTAGGAAAAAACAAGATGAAGAAGTTCTTCAACAAACGTGACTTTAAACTTGAATGAAACCATATCTAATCAAATGCCTATTCAACAAGCACTTATGAATCTATTTCAGAACTGAATGAACAAATAAAAATACATGTTGGTGATGTATTACACTTTTTATAAAATTAATAGTAATTGTTTTGGATAATTAGATGTTAAAAAGTGAAGATTATATGTGTCCGTGCTTGCACACTGATCTAAAATTCAATGTTTGCAAAAGTCAACGCTTAGTCATGTAAGAAGAACATGGCAATTAAGTCTTTGAAAAGGACAATTAATTTCTGCAACAACTGTAAATGCCCTCTTAAGAATTTACAATATTCAACTGTACTATGCTCTGAGAGAAGTGATTTTTCTACAATACACCTTCTATTTCAAAAAACACTATGCTTCTTGAGGAAAAAGGATGTTATTGCCTTTAAAAATGTGTTACTTTGAAAATAGAAATCAAGTATTAAAAATGCAAAGATTTCAAAAGGTTCACCAGGCTACAAACCTCTTATTTGAAATGTGTGGGTTTTTTTCATGCAAAATATTATAAAAATTAAGTGGAAATGATATGTTCCCAATCCTGAATTTTCTAAGAGTTCCTCGGTAGACTGTTTTTTTTTCCAGTCCAGTTAGAAACCTATCGTCTCTGTCATGTCTCCCCTGAGAATGAAAAGAGAGTAGTCTTAACACAGAGCACATACGAGAAACAGGTTGATTTTGTTTCTTTTAGCTGTCCATGTGAGGAACCAACACCCATCTTCCCCTAAAGAGAGATGAAGACCACGCAAACAAGTCTTTTAAGTCTCTCACAGTATGAAAACCCATAACCACCACAGCATCTAAAATCCAGAAAGAATACAAAAAGGGAGACTTAGACAATGCTGTCCTGAACAACTGGTTCACTGAAAACACACTTTAAATTCACAAGAATTATGAAAAGCAAATTGATTCCCTTATCAGATTAGCCTTACTAGGAAAAAAAAGGCTAAATGTAATACACTAGCCTTCAGACGTAACAATGTTCAACTCCCACTATTTTACTTTCAGTGGTGTTTGTAGTATAGCACTTAAGATAAGGAAAGGCCAGCTTCAGTCTCCACTGAATGTTCTTTCTTCTGGTGAAACGTTTAATAACAACTAAGCATTCAGGTGCTTGTTTGGTATAGCATGGCCTTTCATCTAATCAGAAAGTATTTATATATATAAAGTATTTAACCATTCACCTGTGAAGGCAACATGAAAGTTTCTACTGATTGTGCTGACTACAGAACAGATCCCAGGGCTATCACACACCAACACTCACAAAATGAAAATCTCTCTCTGCTTCACAGAAAACTTCATCATAGAAAAATTAATCTTGATGAAAATAAAGACTCCTGATAACAGAACAGCTCACACTAGCTCTAGGATAAATAATGCCAATGATTAAGGATTGAAATATGTTTTGCTTAAAATCTCTTTTCCTTTGCATTTTACATAAGAGCTCATTAATTTCTCAGAAAACATAGACATTAACCTGTAAATCCATGAAATACAGTAAGATGAATGTAGTTGCTAGAATGTAGTTAAGCATTTTAACATTGCATTTGTTCATGAGATTTTCAAAATCAGGTCTTGGCTTTTTTCCCCAAAAATATGGATTGAAGTACAACTCAGATTATTGTTTTTTCACTTTACAAAAGAAAAATAATTTCAATCCTTTTATTTTGCAGCCTCCCCGGCTGCTTAAAAACCAAAAGACACCTAATGCAATAAATAACACTAGTTCTTGAAACAGTACTGACAAGACGTAAGGGTGGCCCTATCGGGCTCTGATAAAAAGGGTTTCATCAGGAGTTGTAGTGCAATTCTCCTTCTCAGTAACAGTTTCTACTGTGCCTGAAGCAGACACAATCACTACAGTTTTAGCTGCTGAAAGAGCTTTCTCCTTCTCTGCAATGGCAGCACATACCGCCACAATTTCATCACTTTCAAAGTCATAGTCTGGGATTGATGCTTGTGCCATCTCTCTTCCTTTGGCCAGTGCTTGCACTGCCTCAGTCTTTGTTGCCTTCTGCTGTTCATATAGTTTTCTTGCCCACGAAAGGTCCTCCTTCCATACTTCGGGGTTCATGGGAAAGATGTGTAAGGATACCTGAAAACTCCGAATTGCCTACAAACAGAAGAGAGAAAAAAACACAGATTGGCAACTTTAATGCCTACACATTTCACCACAGAAACTGACAGAAAAAAAAGAAAAAAAAAAAAAAAAAAAAAGAGCACATTGTTCAAGCAAAGACAAAAATAATTTCACTCCAATCTGTCTTTAGTGGAACATCCTCCCTGAACTCAAAGTTCAGTAATAGCATTACCCCCAGATAACTCTGCATGCAACTGTCTGAAAGCACAATGAATGCAGGAACAGATCAGGTACCTGGCAACAAAGGCACAACAAATAAGAGTTCACATGTCAAAAATAATACTGCAATTAAAAGGGTAAATGCCAAATCATTTTTGTTTTGATGGCTTTCTATCCCACTTTTCTCCTGGCATCAGATATATGGGAAGGCAAGTGTAAAGAGATGTGGTTTAAACAAATACAGAAAAGGAATGACTGGGATTTGAAGCATCGCTAACATCGCTCCTTTTAAATTAGCACGTAGTCATTTCACATGCAGACCTACTACTACAGTAATCCTACCCTCATGATAAGGAGTCTCTGTACCAGGTCAACTAAGCAAACTGGTTGCAAACACACTTGCTGAATCAGGCAAAAGTACACAAATGAACTTCCAATTTGGAGAGCTGCTCTAAGAAAGAAATCCTCTAATCTTATAAACCATGTAATATTAATAAAATTAATTAAGCATAGTTGACATTTTTTCTCTTTTCTTTAAGCTCAATTGCGAGAAATTTGGTAAATACAAATATCCAACAGAGACATATAAAAAATCTGTCTAATCCAGTAGAAGTGATAATCAGCAATAAGAAGAAATTGCTAGAACATTGGAAAAATGCCAGAACAAAAATTAAAACTGTATTGGATTTATAATTATATTAACAATGGAAAGGTCAAGACTAACTTTATCTACTATGATTTACAGGTATGTACACACAGGAACATAACTAGTTCACATTTACTATTTTATGGTCAGTTATGATAGTAGCCACCTGAATGATGAAAGTCTTGCATGACGATGCACAGAAGCCTTCCCACAGGGTAGCAGATCAGTGATAATACTGCCGAATAGTATTTGGGAAAAGTTCCAGCAGCTCACATATAAAGACTTTAAAGACATGAACTATCATCAAATGATGTATTCTTTCATAATTTATAAATACTCAAAGGATGCAAATAAATTTGAAAAATCACTGCTTTTCATCTCCATTAACAGGAACTGCCAATTCATCCTTCTTCTGGCACAAAGTAATATACAACTCTGTATGACGTAAACTCAGAAGCAACAGACGAGAGATACAAAGCAGATTTTAAGTAATGTTGATTATGCTATCAGCATTATTGCTGTTATAATAGGCAGCCTTTCAGTTCCAGGAAAAAGGAATACTTTACTATTGGTCCACAGCCAGATCTGAAGTGTAGGAGCACGCTGGACTTTAAACAGGAGGAGTACAGTTTATTCTTGCAGAACAGTGTCACTTTGTTCAACTTTGCTTCCTTTAATTTCCAGGGATAGATGAGCTACATGTAAACACTAGATGCTCTTTTCTTTTTTTTTTTCTTTTTTTTTTTTTTAATTTATGTTAAACACAAAATATAAACAAACACCATCTGCCTTTAAACCTTCCATGAAAGAAGCCCTTTAATTAAAACCTTTCTATATAGTTATGTTCATGCACATTAAGCAACATTAAACACAGTAATCAAATACAGATCAATGTACAGCTACATTTAATAGGCTGAGAAGCTGCCTTAATAATTGTATGATACAACACAAAACAATCCTTTTAGTAAATCTATTAGAAAAAAAAATTTGCATATGACATTGCTATAAGTAATATAGATTTGAAGTGGTGCAAAAGATCAGAGAGATTACTTTTAAAGCTACAACACAATACTGAAAAATGCTAAATTGTTATTTACATAAAATCTCATGTTGCCATTGTAATTGCTTCTACAGTCATCAATTTCTATTAAGACAAAAGAACTGAAAATAACAGGAAGACAAAAATCCATAAGTATATCCCAAACTGCCACAGGTGGCAGTTAATCTATCCATCCGTCTAGAATATGCCAGATAAAATGTACAAAAGTGATTTATATTCCTATTTCTCATCTTGTTTATAACTTTAATCATGACAAACAGCTGCTGAAAGCAAACTGGGATGTATCTTACTTTAATCTTGTACTGAAGTCATTCACTCATTCACTTGGGTCAATTCAGGAAGTGCTACTTTCAAATCTCCTGCCGATGGAGATGTAAATCTCTTACTCAAATTATGGCCTTATGGGAAAATGTGATGGTGCTACATAAACTTGATTTTTTTGGTTTCAATTTAATGGGCAGCTGTGGTCTCAGAGACCTTGCATCTAAGGATGCCGTGATTTTAACTCAGTAGAGGTTCATGCATTTGTTTTGGTTCTTTGAAGAAGAGTGCTATAAAATCTACTGCATGACGTTCTAGCTTGCTGAGTTAAGAATCCGAAGAATTCGTCGTTTTTAAATATTTGCCATTTTGTCATACTATTGGGTTTTCTACTGCAAACAATCATCCTGTTATTCATCTCATGAGCAGAATCTCTCTTGCTGGTATGCAGAGTCTTTAAATGTAAAATGCAGTTTTGATCTGACTACAGTTATTAGTAACATGCTTTTATATCACATGGACCTAGTAATTGCTGCTACACAGTGACCGTTCCCCTTTAAAAAAAGTAAGAAAGCATAATCTTAAAAGATTATGCAGTTCACACATGTCCCCAGGGCTTAGACTAGGTTTTTATGTTACATCTGACAGGAGTCTAGCTGACCTATTTTAAAAGTTGTCCAACAGTGGAGATGAATATACATCTGTAAGTAATCTTTTTCCATTTTTGATGATCCTTACAGAAGGATTTTTTTCCAACATATTTTATTGCAATTTAAGCCTGTTATTTCTTGTACTATTCACAGTTAACGTAACTCATTTTTGCAGAAACCTTTAGTATATTTGAAGACACTGTCCAAATTCCTCTTTATATTTCTCTTCTTTAAACCCAAAGGAGTCAAATTCTTCCAGATAATTTCACTCTAGTTTAATTATTTTTTATGACATAATCTGTATAGCAAATGCTTTTATTTTAATTTAAAATAGGCTAAAATGTCCCGTACAAGATTTCTGTTCTGATTATTTCTTCTTTCCAATAGACATTTTTTCACTGAAAATTTCTTTCCAACAAAAATAATTCTTCTGTATTCAAGAATGAGATGAACACCTTAGGTTTTGCCGTTCTTAAGTTTATAAATCCACTTTATTCAGAAGGTACAGTGTTTTCATGTGGAGAAATGACATGAAATACAGTAGGAAATTTTCCAGATGTGGAAGATTTTTGCATTAAACACACTGGAAATTGGCCACGCTATACACCTGTAAAAGTCGTTCTCATTTGCCAGACGTCTGAGGCAACAGCACTTTAGTTCTCCCACGCTGAACTTCTCCACTGCAGAGTGTTCATACGGAGTGGATTAGGATGCATCATCCCCAGGGGTGACTCAGCATACATCCACCCTGGGCCACAGCATCTGAGGGCTGACACAAAAGGCCACAGGACGTGAGCCTGACATGCGTGACCCTGGAGCCACAAGAATACAGCAAGTACACAGTGGCCTCTGGCAACTAGTAGAAAATTTTTCCTCAGTTTCTTCGGCCCTGAGCCCATGTCTCTATACAGACTTGAGTTACAGAAAGTTTGTCAGTCACAGTGTCCACTTCAAGCTTCTCTTCAGTGTGCATGTTCACTCTGCATCTGACAGTGGCTCAGGCATGTCTGTCCTCTTCTACTTTCTTTGGCTGTCACCAATCACCTCCTTATTTTCCATGTGCCTTTGCACAGTTTCCAGAAGGATCTGCTCCTGGGCACAGAGGAAAGACTGACTGGCCTGTAGTTCCCTAGGTTTTCCTTTTTTCCTTTAAAAGTGGGGGTTATGTTTCCCCTCTTCCAGCTAGTGGGAACTTTACTGGACTGCCACGACTTCTCCAGTATGACAGGTAGTGGCTTAGCATCTATATTTACTAGTTAGTTCAGGACCGTGGATGCATCTCATCAGGTCCCATGGACATCCGAACACCTTTAGGTTCCTTCACTGGTCTCAGACATGATCTCATGGTCATCTCTTCATTCTCACGGTCCCTGCCTTTTCTTTCTCGAGCTTGGGCTAAAAGGCTGGAGCTCTCGCTTGTGAAGGCTGAGGCAAAAAAATCATTGAGTACCTCAGCGTTCTCCATACACTGGGGAAACTCATTTCTTCCTGGCCTTCTTTCTTCACAATCCTTATCACCTCTCTGCCTCTCTGCCTTATTATCCCTCAGTGAGTATCCTCAGAAGACACTGCAGCAAGCTCTGTACAAGTAATTGTTTTAGGCTGGCTCTGCCTTAGAGATCTGTACAGTATGCTCTACTGCATACATAAGCATAATCCAGGTTGATCAAGAGAATAAAATACTATCTCATCAATAGAACTCAGAATATTTGACTTCTCTATTACCAAATTATATGGATAAAATTGTTACGTGAACATGTTCTAAAGAATGCCTATAAATCTGCTAGAATAGATCTGTTGAAAGAACACTTAAGCTTATGGAAATTTCCTTGCTCTTCTGCTTTACTTCCTGAAAATAAAAATAATCTCTGAGTAGATGACATTTTCATGCATTAAAATTATACATATATTTGATGGTATACTAAAATATATTTATGACTTCCAACAGTGTAAAAAAATAAATAAATAAAAATAAAAAATAAAAATAAAATAAAATAAATAAAAATAAATAAATACACTATAGGAGCTGGGGACTACATAACAGGTATAGGACCTGTTGGGAACCTTCCATTACTAAGCAGTATCTATTCCTGACTCGGACCGTTCAAAGCTGCTGAAAAGAATTTAACTCTTTTTATTTGACTAAGCATTTTATTTTCTCTCAAATTTTACTTTAATACCTCCCAGATACTATGTGCTAGAATGTGTAAGTGTCTGGCATGTAGTTTAGGATGGAGTCAGCAGGACAAAAACAAGCCCTGTGATTTTTTATTTTAAATCAATGTCTTTTATCAAGTCTTGATAAGGAAGGCAGTACCAGGCCAACTCCTGTTCTTACCCCTGTCATCAGAGTGGTTTCAAAGAGTGTTTATCAATACAGTGATAGGCACTTTATAAATATATATATATATAAATAAATAACAGAGCTTTTGTTTCACACTTCAAATGGAGTGACAAGAATTTCTAAGCCAAAATTATAAACCAAATAACTATTTTTAAAATTTAATTGGATCATTTTATTTTCATTTATGCACATAAGAATAGCAAGTGCTGACTATATTAGTATAATAAAGTTAAATATTCCATCAATGTGCATAAATAGTTGACTACAAAAATCATCCACACATTATGTTGGGCTTAGAAGGAAGATCATCAGAGCAGTGCAATTAAATATTTTAATCCCATGTAAGTCTATAAAAATAAAATCTGAGTTGTTTATTCCCTCAGTGTGGCAGGAACACAATCTGAAGTACAGGCTTTTTTTGCATTTCAGTGGAAGACCAACCATCAGTTATGAAGGCTACACATAAATGCCATCATGTTCTGTTAATGTTTCTTTTGATTCCCAAACAGATTCCAATAAAAATATAATAATTCCTCTTTGAATAACTGCTATCACTACACATAAAGACCTCAACACTATTTATTTCAGGAAAAATTAAAGGAAAAGTCTGATTTGAAGATTCATATTGTCAAGAGCTGATTTCTTTTACAGAATGCAGTCTCACTCTTACACAACCACCTACTTAGTAGTAACACAGCAAGCTGCATTCTTCTAAACATCAAGCAGCAAGCATCCACAGCTGGTTCATATTTACACATCTTCACAATCCTGAATATCCTAGCTTTGAAAACGAGGGCTCAGCTCACAATGGGGTAAACTTATGTCACAGAATGGTTGCAGCTGGCAGTGACCTTGGGAGTCACCAGGTCCAACATCCTGCTCAAGCAGGGACACCCAGAACTGGTTGCTGCAGACCATGTCCAGATAGCTTCTGAATATCTCCAAGGTGGGAGGCTCAGCTGCTTTTAGCTGGTCATTCCTTAATGCTGCCTTTGTTGTTTTTTGTCATTTGTTTGGTGGATTTTTGTTCTTCTTTTTTTTTTTTTTTTTTTTTCAAATGAAAGCATGGGTCTCACTTTCTCTAATGGGAAGAATTGTTCTAATGAAGATATGAAGAAATTGCTACTGTTTAGACTGTTATCACCAATACAGTAAAACTCCCTTTTAGAAGCAAACATTTACAATTAGAGAAATATTGCAAGCTTGATTATACATTTCTGCAGTTTCTATATTCATGTTGCAGTTTACTCGTAAGTGTGCTTTTACAAACTGGTTTCTAGAATTTAAGAAATTACTACATCTTACTTGAGTTGCAGAAATTAAGTTCTGCTTGTTTGCATTTGTCACTATTGATTTACCGTACTTACTAAATTCAGAAAAAAGAACAAAATATTTCTTGTAAGTTAATGAAAACGGGGCTAATTTATCTCATTCTGTTTCTTTTCACCAGTTTGACAAAAAAAAATCCTTCTTTTCATTTGAAATAAATGAATATCTTGTGTGGCACATTATTAGAGATTAGATTTGTTTGGAAGCCTTATTTTAGACAGGGGAAACAAGATCAAAATACAATAAATTGTTTTTCCTAAGAAAAGTGCATCATTTGTTGTGAAGTAATTAAAATGTTTACGACAGAACATTTGGCAGGATGTGGGTAGCAAAGAAACACATTGAAGGTTAGGAGGTGGGGGAAGAGAACTCAAATGATGAAACAGTAAAGCTGCACTGGAGAAGAGCAATAATTCCCAAATCTCAAACATTACTAAAACTGATGACGTTTATGTTTTATTAGGTTTTCTTTGTAAAAAATATAATGCGGTGGAAGATGAGAAAATCATGAAAAGCTAATGGGAAGAAGATAATTACAGCAGATCACTAGTTCAAGAAGCCTCCACAGGTTCATTAGCTGAAAAATCATTTAACCTGTTAAGACTTCTCCAGTCTTTTAAAACTCCTTAAGGAATCTTTTAGGATTCCTTAAAAATTCATTCATTTGAAAATAGTGAGCATTATACCTCCCAAAGCACTTTTCTGTATGAGAACACCTTCATCAGAAGACAAATCAATATGTCTTAAACACACAGAAAAGCAAAGTAGAAACATCCCATGTCAGAGCACTGGAGAAGCCAATGGAAGGGAGCTTACCCTCCCCTGGGATCCCTCCTTGGAAAACAAAGAGACAAAAGCATTCAGAGGGCACAACCTACCTGGTGGTAATGCCACCTGTCTCTCTCAGGCAGTAAGGTCAACAAAACATAACTACAGGTGCACCTACAGAAGTGTTTTGTTTCAGATCCATAATGTGCTTTGATGCAAATCTCTGACTGTTCCACTTAAAAGGATTTGGCTTGCATTGTGGAGTAGTCTCAGACAACATAAACTAGATTCCTTTGTGATTAAACTCGATGATGTACTCCGAGAGCACCTGAAGCTCCAAACAGAGCTAGTCTGAATTACAACAAAATGAACACTCTGTGGATAAGTCCCCAGCACAATTAACTTGAGATACCCACTTCTGTTGGCACGATGTGCCTATTTAATGCAGATGAAGCTTATAGGACCTGGTGAGCAGACCTGGTGGTATAACTAATAAGGGTAAATCAGTACCTATAATTTTCATTACTGTGATTGTAGCATTTTTTATAGAATAAGAAGCATCAGTTACCTTGCAGGAAATAACTTGGAATTTCCTGAGACTAATGTATTTAAAATCTCAGACATAATTTACAGTGACAATTTCAGTCACTTAAGGGAAAAAAAAAAGGATTTATAATGTATTTAAATGTATTTAAAATCTCAGACATAATTTACAGAGACAATTTGAAGCACTTAAGGAAAAAAGAAGGATTTATAGGTCGTTGATCCAGACATGACAGACCATCTGCCCTTACCTTCTACAACACAAAAGCAACAAAATGTCACCAGTTATTTGAGGTGATGCAGATATGTATGGATTTATACTAAATATTTCATTTTATCATAGTGTGACAATATAAAGGAGCACACTACACACACATCTGCAAAGCTCTGCTTTTGCCTTATGTTATTCTCACATTTTGGGACTGCTTTATTTTATTTTATTTAGTACCACTATAATAAAAAAAAAATGTTTACGCATGATTTGTTAGCCTCACTCAAAAAAAAAAAAAAAACATTTTTTTTATTCCTGAAAATTTTTCAGCCCTAACATTGCACCTTTCCAGAAATACTCTGACAAAATTATTTATTTCTACCAAACCAACATAAAGCTACTTTGTATTAGAACTAAAATCAAGACAGTATCTTTTTTTCTTTTTTTTAATCTAAGAGTTAGTGATGAGTTATTTTTCAAATGGACTTTTCTGAATGTATCTGAATTTAGAAGTTCACTCACTATGTTTCCACACTTTAACACGCAGAAAATTATTCCATTATAACCTGTAAACAGTGGGTGATTTGATGTGGGGGATGAGTCATCTGGTCACAATGTGGCCAAGACAGTACGATGGGACAGTACAGCTGAAGCTAGAGAAAAGATGCACTTGAGCTACTGCAGCACACCCCAGCCTTTTTACTCTCTTTTTAGCAAGAGAATCAACTTCACCCATCAATTGGAGTCAAGAAGCCACAGGGAAGCATGTAGGTGCATACGTGATTTGCTGCACCTGAAGCTGGAAAGTAGGAGACAGGAAAAACAAAAACGATGCTGGATGTCTATTAACAGCCATGTATAAAACTGAGGCTGAATTATCACCTGGGACTTCACAGGACCTTCAGCTTTAAAGCACTGTAGCGGTACAGCACCCAGAATGTAGTATGTGCAGTTATGTCAACATATTGTTACATAAAGCCATTGCTCAAACACAGCATGTTACACAAAAGGCTTTCAGCTTGACAAGTCTTGCACAAGCGCAGTGACATAACCACAAAGAAAGCACTTGTGAAAAACAACCAAGTAGAGGACGTACTGACAATTAATAGCAAGAACCTTCTTCCTTGCCTATTTTCAGGTTATTTAAAGATACTGAGCTACCTTGGATATTTCTGTACTTTCATTCTCTCATGCACAAATCAGAGGATGCAGTTTATAATTTTAGCATATTGATGTTGTCGATTTTCCTACCAGTGCTATCTCTCCTAATCCAAGCTGGGCACGTCCCAAAGTCTGCCAGGCATCCCAGGAATGTGGGTTTCTCTGAACAGCCATTTCTGCTGCATGCACTGCTGGAAACATTTCATGTAATGACATCAGGACCTATGGCAGAAAAATAAGAGGAATAAGAATAAACAAACTGAAAATGGAATTAAATTTTCCAGGATTACACAAGGAACCAGCCTTGTTTCAGTAATAAGGACAGGTTTGTCTCACCCAGGTTTTTATAGTTTACAAGACAGCTGCCTAATCTAAGAGTCACCCAGTGTCGCTCCATAGCTCACAGAGAGAAACAGGAGTGCTACAGGATGATCCATCTGAACAATTTACGCAACTCTCCTAGAAGTAGATGAATTGCTTCTGAAGGCATCCATGTCTCTCCCTCCCGCCTACAAATCCCACATTCTGTAAAAGAATAACAGAACTGTGATATTACACTAGAGCAGAAACACACTGAGAATTAATCACAATACATAAGCAAGTGCTGTTGCAAAATGCCCGTGTGTTTTTTTTAATAGAGAACCAAAATCTACCCAACACAGTTACAGCGCATGTGATACAACTACAGCAATAACCCTTGTAATTCAGCATGGAAACAACTGTAAAAATGATTATTTTATGTGGAGAGAAGGCTTTGCTATTGCAGAATGCTTTACTTGGATAGGAAGTAATCTACATAAAAACTGTTAAATGGTGGTTTTCTGAATCTGGAAATCTCATTTACTCAACAAACACTACAGGTTAGTGTGAGCCTGTTACCAAAGCATCCTGTCCCTTGCACTGAATCTCCATAACTAAGCCTATAAATCATAGCTAACAGCACATATCATGTCTCAAAGCTTGCTTTATTTTTCCAAGACCTCCATGAGACTGGCATGTTACCTGAAGACCTGCATCACTCTGAGATCATGATTTCAGACACCCGCATGCTATGGTGATAGATAACAGTGTAAGAAACAAATGAGAACTGCATTCCAACAGTATGATGAAAATATGAACCACACAAGTACGACTCATGTGTGGGCAACCACTTTCTTCCCAACTGGTCAACCCAGAAGCATGACAAATAATATCAGAGCACATTCTCACTGCTGCTAAAGAGTAAAACGCAGTTATTTAATCTTACAGCCCCATGATATATTGAACAGACAAATATGAGCGTAGCATAAAGGAAGATTCAAATGCAATTATCTTGATTTAATTAATCAATTAACTTTAATTCACAAAGTACTCGTGCAGTATGAGGGTAACTGGAGTAGAAGACTAAGAGAGCTTTACTTCAGAAAATAACCCTGCACACAAGAAACACGATAAACAAAGCTTCCAATAAAGCCTTTGGATCCATACCTCTGATATTTTAGTAAGATTATATTTTTCTGGAGAGTAATTGCATGGTTTTGCTTTAACTTGATTTAACAGACTGCACACTGGAATTTAAAGTACCTAAAAATCTTTAAACACACTCCATAGCTGTATGTCATGTCACTGGCATTTCTCCCTTTTTTCTCTTAATAGTTCCCAACAACTGTACTTTCTCAGCAAAGTTTGTAATGAATATTATTTATTTTTTCTGAAACTTTCAGTTCAACTGATTTTTTGTGTGCAGCTTCTCCTGTCTGCAGCAGATCCATGAATTGAGTCAAACTGTTACCTGAGGAGAGGTGTACATCCTACCAAGATTAAACAATTTTGTACCCCTCAACTAGCTTTTACATTCATCTCTTAATGTATTTATTCTCATAATAGAAAACAAATCTAAGTATAACATTACTTGAACGATTTTATGCATCTCAGACTATTCAGTACTTTTTACAAGTACTTTCTACTGCAACTACTCCAAAACATCATTACAAATATAAATATAAATAAATTCTCATCTCTGTGCCTGGCAAGATCATGGAACGAATCCTCCTGGAGGCAATGTTAAGGCACATGCAAGAAAAGGAGGTGATCTGGGACAGCCAGCATGGCTTCACCACGGGCAAATTGTGCCTGACTCATCTGGTGGCCTTCTGCGATGGAGTGACTGCATCAGTTGACAAGGGAAGACCAACCAATGTCATCTACCTGGACTTCTGTAAGGCCTTTGACATGGTCCCACATGACATCCTAATCTTGACATTGGAAAGATATGGATTTGAAGGGTGAACCAATGGATAAGGAATTGGCTTGATAGTTGTACCCAGAGTGTTGTGGTCAGTGGTTCTATATCCAGGTGGGGGCTGGTCATGAGCCTTGTCCCTCAGGGTCTGTCTTGGGACTGGTGCTTTTCAGTATCTTTATCAATGACACAGACAGTGGGATCGAGTGCACCCCCACCAAGTTTGCAGATGACACCAAGCTGAGTGGTGCAGTGATTCAACAGAAGGAAGGGATGCCATCCAGAGGGACCTGGACAAGCTGGAGAAGTGGACCCACATGAACTGAATGAGGTTCAACAAGTCCAAGTGCAAGGTGCTGCACCTGGGTCGGGGCAACCCCAGACATGAGCACAGACTGGGAGAAGAACCCATTGAGAGCAGCCCTGCAGAGAAGGACTTGTGGGCTCTGATAGACAAAAAGCTTGACATGAGCCAGCAGTGTGTGCCTGCAGCCCAGAAGGCCAACTGCGTCCTGGGCTGCACCAACAGAGGGGTGGGCAGCAGGTGGAGGGAGGGGATTGTGCCCCTCTGCTCTGCCCTGGTGAGGCCCCACGTGGAGTGCTGCGTCCTGGGCTGGGGCCCCCAGCACAAGAGGGATGTGGGGCTGTAAGAGCAGGTCCAGAAGAAGGCCACAAAGATGCTTGGAGGGCTGGAGCACTTTCAGAAAGGCTGAGAGATCTGGGGCTGTTCAGAAGAAGAGAAGGTTTTTGGGAGACCTCCTTTTTTTTTAGTACTTAAATGGCACTTACAAAAACGACAGAGAGCGACTCTTTGGTCAGATAATGACAGGACAAGGGGGAACAGTTTTAAACTAAAAGGCGGGAGGTTTAGATTAGAAGTTAGAAGGAAACTCTTCAAAGGGTAGTGAGGCACTGCAACAGGTTGCCCAGAGAACTTGTGGCTGCCCCATCCCTGGAGGTGTTGAAGTCCAGGTTGGAAGAGGCTCTGGGCAACCTGATCTAGTGGGTGGCGTCTCTGCCTATGGCAGGGGTGGTGGAACTGGGTGATCTTTAAGGTCCTTTCCAACTCGAGCCATTCTATGAGTCTATGAAGGTTCTTTTTCTCTCTCTTAAGTCCTTTCACATTGTTTTGATTCTATTCTCTTCATTGTTGGTTTCCTTGATCCCTATATATCGCACTATAATGAACCACTGTTCATCTGTTTTAAAAAAAAAAATAAGACACAATGAATGAGTGTCTTGTTCAAAGTCTTGAGCTCAGTTCCAACTGTACACAAATTGATTTTATCCTCATTTTAAGAATTTATGTTTTTTGGTTCATTTATCTGGTTTTGAATACGTTATTTTTACTTGATCAAACATGGCATGAACATAATGGTCTAGTTTTCTGTTTCTCAGAAAGATGTCTCCAGGTCTTCTTTCATCTCAACGCAGATGCTTGAAATACTTGAGCTGATCTATTACTTTTTCCTTCAGATATGTGACCAAAACAGGAATCTGTCAACCAGTAGCAGTCCCTACACCTGTATTTATTAGAATACTTGCAGCCACTTTGCTGTATTGTATCTTCTCATTGTTACAGTCATTTGTTGTAATTGTACGTTTGTTTAGACTTGGATATTTAACTGTATTGCCAGAATTATTCTGAAGAAAACTGGGTGAGGTAACCTACCCCCAAATGCTCTCTCTGAAATAACCATGCTCTTTGATTTGGTTGAATTCCTTTCAGAAGGAACTCCTCCATGTGCAGAACGTATCTTTTCGGGAGCTCTATGGTACTTAGTACAACAAAGCTCTTGACCTTTTCTTAATCTTTTTCGGACTACAGTACAATTGACTCTAAACCACAAGCTATAATCAGCATGAATCCAGACACACATACAATTACATTACTTCATCAGCTGCTTTGTGTGATCTCTTTTGGTTCAATTTATATTGACAACTATGTTCATGTATTTTTGGTAGAATTTTTTTTTTTGGACAGAGATTAATAGTTGTCACTCTCTGCTATTCTCTGCTAGTCACTTCTAGCAAATGCTCAGATTATGAGTCTAAACAGTAACAAGCAAGCATTATTTTATTGGTCGTAAACTACTAGAAATAATTAGACTAGTCACCCAGCATTTCTTTAAAATGGACTTACCTTCAAAAAACCAAAACAAAACAACAAAAAAAAACCCACTAGTTCAGTTGCATTAGGGTATTTTTCAATAACCGGATAAATAGCATGATGCTTCAGAGAAACTACATATCTCTCAGAAAAATGCACTGATATAACCTTGTAATTTGAAAGGACAAAAATATCAAGCTTTTACTTGTCATAATTATTCTTGGAAAAACCTCCACAAAGAGACAATCTTATCAGCAAAACAGGTCTTTTTTTTCAAGCAAGCTATGAGGGAAAAGGGCTGTTTTGCCAGAATCACCTCCCTGTAAAGTAAGGATCAAGATATGTGCCTATTTATGAATGTCCCTTTTAGGAGCTGACACTAAGATTCTGTTCCTTTTCTGTTACTAATTTCTTGCATGAAACTTCTTTTGCAAATTTCATTAACAAGATGGCACTCAAGCCTCACAGTTAAGTAACCTCATTGCAAATTTTATTTTCCAGTTACAGTGAATGCAATTCATTAGAAAACATTGTTAAAGCTAATCAATTAGAGAAGAAAACAAAATCTTACAAAACAGAAAAAGCTCTCTCTTTCCTATGGACATACTTCCATCTAGTCATTTTTAATATATTTCTTATAAAGCTGTTCAGTAGGTGGCTTCTCTGAGGTTATTTTATTCCAACACAGACATACAATTATCACATGCATTGAAACAAAGAACATCTATGTCACTATGGTGACTTTGTTTAATAGGTCTAGCTTAAAAAATAAATAAATAAATAAATAAAAAGTGAGAGTGGAGAACTTTGTGAAGGAAAAAAAAAAAATCAAATATTGCAACAGTCATCAGGAGACTGACCAAGTGAAAAAATCCAGGCAGTAGCATGACCTGTCCTGTGCTACCCACAATATTTTGGAAGTGTTATGAATCCGAATGAGTCCTCACTTTAGATGAGATCAATGGCTTGAAGCTGAATCACTATATATAGACACATTCCAAGTCCAGTGAAAATGACCCAATTCCTTCTTCCACCCAGAAACCAATTTTGAACTAGTCATGAATAAAATTCTTCCTACCTGTAACCAGTTCACATTTACCCATGCCACGAAGCAACATCTGTTGTACCATACAACAAAACCTTTTGTTATGGACCTTTCTGTAATTTTCAAAGTTTTCTTGGTAAACTCTTTTTACTACATCCCAGTATAAAAAAATAAAATGAAACTCCCTACCATTTATACTTGCTTACATTGTGATCAAAGAAGAGAATTACAAACTCAGTTAGGTTAGTAGGAACCTCTGGAGGTCATATAGTCCAACCTCCTCAAACAAAGACTGTTAACTTCAATCTGGTTGTTCAACATCAAATAAACTAAATAATTCCAGTTTCTTCCGAAATCTTCAGAAAGAATAATCATTTTCACTGAAAAGTGTTTTTTTTTCTTCCTCACGTAAAATTGGAATTTATGTTGCTGTCATTGGTAAGCATTGCCTTTTACTATTTTGGTGGACACTTCTGCAAAGAATCTCTCTCCTCTGCTACACACAGCACCTCCACCCTCCCACTAGGTAATAGAGATCTTAGGAATCATAGAACCACAGAATATCCTGAGTTGGAAGGGACCCACAAGGATCATTGAGTCCTACTCCTAGATCCACACAGCACAAACCAGAAACCAGACCCTATGTCTGAGAGCATTGTCCAAAGGCTTCTTGAACTCCAGCAGTCTCAGTGCCATGACCACTGACTGCCCTGGGGAGCCTGTCCCAGTGCCCGACCACCCTGTGGGTGCAGAGCCTTTCCCTAAGCCCCAGCCTGACCCTCCCCTGTCCCAGCTCCATGCCGTTCCCTCGGGTCCTGTCGCTGTCCCCAGAGAGCAGAGCTCAGCGCCTGCCCCTCCGCTCCCCTCGTGAGGGAGCTGCAGGCCGCCATGAGGCCTCCCCTCAGCCTGCTCTGCTCGGGGCTGAGCAAACCAAGGGACCTCAGCTGCTCCTCATATGTCTTCCCCTCTAGACCCTTTGCCATCTTCATAGACCTCCTTTGGACACTGACGGTTTCATATCCTTCATTGATAGGTATCTCTGAAGTTCATATCTTTGCAGATTAAATAAATCAACCTATCTAGAACACTAAAATATTTATTTGCTTAGTAGCTTGCACTGTGGAAGTAACACCAGTACATTATATAATTACAGTACATCACAAACTGGTTAATCTCAATCAACACAAATCAAGAACAACTAAAAATATTTTGAACACAACTATATAGTCAATATAATGCATACATCTGTAATATTGACAAAGAATACATGAAGAATTCAGCAGTTCATATTCTGAAGTTCATCCAGTTCCACAGAGGCCAAATACAGTTCAAGGACAGCACAAGAACTTCAGAGTCGGCAGATGCTCTGCCCCAACCCTCACAGTGAATCTCCTCTTCAACTTACACAGGTACAGCATTTTGCACTGTAAGCATGACATGCTATTTTGCTTAGAAGTAATATTTGTTTTACTTAGTAAATTTCTAGACTTTTTTTTCTATTCACAGAAATGTACAATGCTATTTTTAAATCGATTTATCTCAGCAGTTAGTAGCAAAGTTTCTATCTGTCATGAGAAAATAGGAGTATAAGACTGCCTTTTGGAAGAGTACATTAAATTCAGTTCAGACTGGTTCGTACCTACACAGTTTAGTGACTATAATAGCCACATTAGCCAAAGGCCTGTTCCAGCAGAGGGATTCTAGTGGGCCTGGGGAAAAAAGATAATAATAACCACATTCCTCTCTCATTTTCTTTATTTATTTTGCCATGGTATCCCTCATGAACAGGTTGGCAGCAGTCATCACCATAAATTGATCTTTTACCACCGTGTCTGGTTCCAACTGATTGTCGGTAATGCAGAGCTTGTATTAAGCTAAATTTATAATTCCGTAACAAACATATCATTGCTAATGACCATATATGTGACCAACTATATATAAATCAGCAATTATTAGCTGATTTGTTAACTTAAACTACTGATTATGAAATCTGGCCATTTCTCAGAAACTTTATAATTTCTTAAGCACAAAGAGGGAAAGAGGGAAGTTGAAATTATTTCTTCACTGAGCTCTGAATTTCTTAATCCTTAAGAACAAGGGTGGAACAATTTAAATATCAATATGGGTTTGGCATACAAAGAGAGATATGCAGTTGAAATCCTGATCCTGTTCAATGAATGCAAATTGAGGATGCAGGGCTGTACAGAAACTAGATCCTCAGACAGCTGATAAACAGCCAAAAAGCTTATTAAATTTACATAACTTGAGCTGGCAATGCATGCTTGCAGCCCGGAAAGCCAAATGTAACCTGGGCTGCATGAAAAGCAACGTGGCCAGCAGGGCAAGGGAGGTGATTTTCCACCTCCACTCTGCACTCGTTAGACCCTACCTGCAGTCCTGCACCCAGCTCATGAGCCCCCCCCAGCACAAGAAGGACGTGGGGTTGTTGGAGTGAATCCAGAGTCCAGATGATCAGAAGGCTGAAGGCACCTCTCCTACAAAGACAGGCTGAGGGAGTTGGGGTTGTTCAGTCTGGAGAAGAGAAGGCTCCAGGGAGACCTCATCACAGCCTTCCAGTACCTAAAGGAGGCCTACAAGAAAGCTGAGGAGGACTCTTTGTCACGGGGTACAGTGACAGGACAAGGGGGAATGGCTTTAAACTAACAGAGGGGAGATTTAAATTAGACATTAGTAAAAAAGTTCTTTGGTAAAAAAAAAGGATGGTGAGGAACTGGAACAGGTTGCCCAGAAGAGCTGTGTATGCCCCATCCCAAGTGTTCAAGGCCAGGATGGGGGCTTTGAGCAACCTGATCTAGTGAGAGGTTTCCCTGTCCATGGCAGAGAGTGGGAATTATCTGATATTAGAGGTCCCTTCCAAACCAACCCATTCCATGATTCTATGATAACCGTTTTTGTATGTTTGCATTTGTATTCACACATTTCAATACATATCTATATCCTATTGCATGTGCACTTTAGGATTCCTTTAAATAAGCTATTTTACATTTACTTTGAAATACGTTACTTTAAACCTGACATGCTAAGAATATGTTAAGGCATGGCAAAACAAATAGATTGATCCTGTCCCCCAAATATAGAGGAATTCATGTGAAGTCCATCAACGTTAAACTATTATGCAGATCCCAGAAGAACTGCAGGAATGCTGTCATAGTTGCACAGGGCGTTCCAGAATTTGTTATCTGAGATCTCTGTGGTACAAATATCACTGCATGAGTAACACTAGCCAGGTGAATTCTCAGGAATCGTGCCTGAATCCCAAGTAAATTCATTATATGTACCATTGCTCTTTGACACCTCTCTTGCCCCAAGAAGAGAGTCCTGGCTAGTCTGCTGTACAAAAGTTCAGACCCTAATTGACACATCTCCTTCATGCATGCTCCTCCATCTTTGTAATTCAAAGCAGCAGTGAAATAATGCAATGAATGTTTAAAAGCTTAGGCCTCAATGAATTTCAAGCAGTCTAAGAGACTACATTAATGTAGGTGGGCTTTATGCACTCCTTTGAGTATGATACCAAGTATCTAATACCAGAATTAATACAATGGGTGTTAGTTTTGCCAAAACAATAAATAATTGTAATAATACAGAACTGAACTGCTTGCATAAACATTTACTGGATACTCAGTGTTCTTGCAACAGGGAAACAATTTAAGCTGGTAAGGGAATATAAGCTATATAAATTGAAACATCTTGCATGAAAAGGAGAACAATATGTGCACCCCTAACCTCTCAACACACCATAATCATCTGTTTTTAAAGGGATCAAAGGGTAGCTGAGAGCGATGGAAACAAACTCATCTACTTTTATGGGTTTTGAACCAAAATACAGTTGAGCAATTCCACAGCTCCCATATGATTTTCTGGAAACACTCTTAATGGAACTGTCATTGACAATTGAAAACTTTAAATGCTATTTCCGTTCTTCAGAAATTAGGAAAGACATTTGTCCCACATCAGTTAAAATAGGGATCTTTAAGTCTTTCCATAAATATTTACAGATTCCTATTGTGTCATTAGTGTATTTTTCTGAGCTGCATATTAAACAGGTTATTTAAGATGTTGTTTTGCTGCCGAGAAAGCAAATGCTGATGAACTGGGGAGCTGCTATATAACCCAACTCAAGATAATCTTCATAAACCTAACAGGATACGCAGATATTCAGACCCATTAAAAACGTCCCATCCTATGTTAATTCTCAAAAAGCATGACTCACAGGGAGACTTTTCTTCACGGACAGAAAATCAGTATAGACCATAAAGAATCTTTGCATATAGTGCAAAGTCATTCTTAGCATGAATCACTACCTCTAGTACATGACTTGCATCAAGACAGGCAGGTTTTCATGGTCCCAATACTGGTCAAGCCCTTGCTGAAATTGGTGTACAGCTTTCTTCCAAATCTGGAGCTACCTAAACTTCCTCATTTAGCTACACAGTAATAGCTTCAGTATTTGTGCTGGTGTGATGGATTGGAGTTACATACTCAGCCATAAGACGGTATCATTTAAATATGAACCACAGTATTTTTGGAATGACTTAACATATTCCTATTTTGGCAAAAAGTGGACTTTTACAGCTCATATTAGTGCCTTCAAAAGTAGAAAGGTATCAGATTACACATTATACTAATCAGCTTCCAGTAAGCGTAAGTCATACCGCAAACAACATCTGTAATAGTTATTTGCATGTACTAAAGAACTACTGCCAATTTACAAGATTAAAAAAGAGGTTTTGTTAAAAAGATTTAAGAAATAATTTTATAAATGTACACTATTTTGCACATAAATTTATCTTCTGTTACACCATGAATGAGAATATATTATGTAATAACAAAAAGTGAAACCAAAGGGAAACAGTGCAACTGTCCAGCTGTGCTCCCTTCTACACGAAGATGAGCTGGAAGTGAAAGCCTGAATTCCCTCATTCTTTCAGGTTTTTTCCTCTCCAACAGTATTATGACAGGCAAAAAAGTTTTACAAGCCAAATTACAGTCACACAGCTGGCTTCTGAGCCCTTCCTGGTAAGCAGGAAAGCAAAGTATCCTCTTCCTCCAAGTCACTTACATATTCCTCAGTCTGGAAAAGAGAAGGCTGAGGGGAGACCTCATCATGGCCCACAGCTTCCTCATGAAGGGGAGCGGAGAGGCTGGCGCCAATCTATTCTCTTTAGTCACCAGTGATAGGACCCAAGGGAATGGAGTGAAGCTGCAACAGGCGAGGTTCAGGATGGATATCAGTAAGAGGTTCTGCACCCAGAGGGTGGTCGCACACTGGAACAGGCTCATGAGGGACATGGTCACGGCACCAAGCCCGTTGGAGTTTAAGAAGAGCTTGGACTATGCTCTCAGACACGTGGTCTGAATTTTTGGGTAGACCTGTGTGAAGCCAGGAGTTGGACTCCATGATCGCTGTGGATCCCTTCCAACTTGGGATATTGTACGATTCTATGGTTCTATATACCTTGGTCATTTAGATGAAATATAGAAGGATTGGGAGTGCCAAGCATGCAACCACACGTCAGTATTAGGTATTGCATCTGGAGTACCAATTGAATGATGATGTAGTAAGCACCTGTTTGCACAGGTCACTCCACACCCTAGTCCAGACCTTGGTAAGCTAACAATTCCCTGTACTCCCGTTATTTCCACTGCTTTTTTCAACAGAATACTCTTGAGTAAGACACAGAAGAAACAAATTGCAAAATAAATGCTACAGCAAAAACATTCTGCATAAAGGAGCCAGCAATAAAGCACTCGAATCATCTCTTCTTAAGGTATCTTATCAAGATACCAGCGATATCAAGATATCCTACTATGTGGTCTGTTTTACTCAAACAAGAGTTAAGTTTTTATTTATAGCCAAAAAATCTGTAGGACTGATAAAATTTTTGAATCTTCCCACCCACACCACCCAAGATTTTCACCCCATATATACATATATGCTGATAAAGTAATCCAACAATACTCAATTTATTATTTTAGAGAATCTAACTTTTTTCAGTTCACTGACAACATGAGAGAAGTTGTGATAACATCCAGAAAAAAAAAAGTAGCAGTTACCACATCTTGTGTTTTCGGTTTTGTTATCTCTATACCAGAATCAAATTGCAGCAGCAGTAACAATTTTAAAACTAAAAAATATACCATGCTTTCCAACACTGGTATAGTACATTAATTGATGTGGTATTTTTCCTTTCTCTTTTTCTTCTCCCAGCTATAGACAAAGTCTTTCTCCCCCATATTTTGGGTAGCTATTTCCCTAAGAGTACTTTTTTTTTTCCCTTTCTAATCTGTAAAACAGATGGAAGATTGTTTTTTTAAAGAGCCTTTCTTCCACATGTAAGTTTCAGTCTTTTCCCTTCATCTCAATTTATTTACCTGTCCTCTGACTTTTGTAGTTACATACATGAAGTGACAACATCATACGCAATTAATTTATGGTTTAAACTATTAGTTAAGCATTTCAGAAAACATGAATGAAGAAGAAATAACTCCCACTGTTTCTTCTGAAGCAACAAAAGGCTCTCTCACAGAGGATACAAATGTGTTTATATTGTGGCACATTAGTAAGAAGAGAAGTTTCTTATGTTTCAAAAAAAGAAACCTAAATCGTTGATGTGAGGAGATGGTTCCTGTCCATTCCTGTTGAAGCAGTCCCTGTAAAAGTGCAAAAATACAACATCGCTGCTTTTCATCTTCCCTCTAGCCTGCTAAGCTACGACGCCCTACAAACAAAAACATCAAAACACAGGTAGCATGTTCAGCAGCTTGGCAAGTGTTTTCTGTTTCCATTCATCTCAACTCTGACATAGCATAACCATTATATTCTTAAAAATAATAATAATAATTAAAAAGTAGAAAAAATGTGATGAAGATGGACAAAAGCTTTTAGCAACTGAATCAAGCAGCTTAAACAGGTATTAAACACCAAAAAATAATGTGATAAAAAAGCAGAAGCCATACATTTTCTTGTTCTCATTCTCAATTCAAATTAAAAACATGTTTTTAGAACAGCATCTTTATTTAATTTGGGGGAAAAAAGTACTTTTGTACCTTGGCAAAAAGATGGAGACAAAAGCTTCCTGATCCAAACAAAACAACAAATCTTGGCACTTTTGCCATCTAAACTACACAAGGAGACACACTTAAATTACAAGCTGATGTCATAACTTTGACAAGAAGTGTTGATGGCTGCAAGCCTTTTTCATCAAAACATTTGTAAAATAAAGGCTTTGATGAGTTAATGTCATAAATATATTCCATCTAATGCTGTTTTCCAAGACTAATTTATCTTTGAAATACTTAATGTGAAAACGGAGTGTAGCATGTCTTGTGTACAGTACCCGTGTTTAATGTTGAGAATATTAAGCCAACTCTTTCAACTAAAAAGAGTAGGCAGATTTCTAATGGCAGAGTCAAACTTTGTAGAATGACAGAATATCAGAGTTGGAAGGGACCCACAAAGATCATTGAGTCCAACTCCTGGGTCCCCTAAGGACCATCCGAAAAACCAAACCATATGTCTGAGAGCGTTGTCCAAATGCTTCCTGAACTCCAGCAGCTCGGTGCTGTGCCCACTGCCCTGGGGAGCCTGTCCCAGAGCCCAACCACCCTCTGGGTGCAGAGCCTTTCCCTAAGCCCCAGCCTGACCCTCCCCTGTCCCAGCTCCATGCCGTTCCCTCAGGTCCTGTCGCTGTCCCCAGAGAGCAGAGCTCAGCGCCTGCCCCTCCGCTCCCCTCGTGAGGGAGCTGCAGGCCGCCATGAGGCCTCCCCTCAGCCTGCTCTGCTCTGGGCTGAGCAAACCAAGGGTCTTTTTGGGCCCCCTGGCAAAGGACCTCAGCTGCTCTTCATATGTCTTGCCCTTTACACCCTTCACCAGCTTTGTAGTCCTCCCTTGGATGCTCTTTGATAGTTTTATGTCCTTTTTATAATGAGGATAAAATCTTCACACAGCACGGGAGGTGAGGCCCCACCAGCGCAGAGCAGAGCAGGACAATCCCTTCCCTCCACCAGCTAGCAGTGCCGTACCTGATGCACCCCAGGGTGCGGTTGGCCCTCCTGGCCGCCAGGGCACACTGTTAATCTTGTTCATCTGTCAAGAGTAAGGCTCTCTCTGCTCCTTCAAAAATATATTTTTCAGGTATTTCGGTTGCTTCTTCTACATTGTAACATCCTAATTCAGTTCCTAGCAAAGATGTTATTTATTATGATTGACTGGAATACAGCATATTTTTAACTCCTGCTACAAGATACTCCTTTGTGTTAAGAATAAATGGAAATCCTAAATTAATTTTGATGTAGTTTATGCATACAGCAACATCAGCCAGTATCTGGTCAATGACCACAGAGTTTAAATTTCTACATTCCCAAAGAATTGTCATGATTTACCTGTGATTTCATCTCATAAAGCGTAGCATCATCTGGAGTTAACTGAAGTGCTTCATCCCACTTCTGAATAGCCTCCCGGTACCTGCAGTTAAAACAATATTACACTCTCACTATATTTAAATGAAACTTATATTAAGAATTTCTATTTTAAAAACCGACATTTTCCTAATTAAAATGCCAAAGCATCTCATTAATATTAATGATTTTTCTAATCACTTCCTCATAAAACATGCTGAATTGCATTGAGGAACTGGGTATTTCTTTTTGTGACCACTGAGTGCTAAGTACTACTGTACAACTTGCCTCAACTGAATTTACAAGTTAACATAGGAAACCTATGTCAAACCAATGAACGAAAGTTAGAATTCTTGAACTTAATCCACTTCCCCTCGTTGTCAAAAATCATGTTCAGTCACTTATTATAAAACATAATCTGAATGCAACATGCCTTACTACAATTATCATTTCAAATTTGTTTTCAACCTCAAAAGCTTGTTGGAGTTACACACCAGCATTTCTGTATTGTTACGTAGACTAAAATACCTAAGTTCAAGTAACTTTAGTATATAAGGAAAAAAAGGAAACAGAAAGTAAACAGGTACACTAAAATCATTCAACTTTGGGAAGATACACAGTAGCTTTGTAATATGTTGCCCTCCCCTAGAAAACAGAAAAAATGAGTTCACCAAACCGAATAAAAAGTAGGTCTTTGACTAAACAAAGAGATGGAACTTTGACAAACCTATACTAGGGTTTTGAAGTACACCAAAAAACTGTGACAGCATAATAAACAGTTTGAGGGGTGCAATCTTCCAGACTAAAAGAAAGCCACATATTAGCATCAACGAGTCTGCCGAATGCAGCAACTTCTCTGAATCCTCCATTTCAAAATTCACCTTTGACACAGAACTGTGTAGGAACCATTACATTTCTATTAACTTCACTAACTTCACTGTGAAGGTACGAAATCAGTTACTTTTGAAATACGCACTGCACTTTTAATATAACGCAGGTAAAACTAGTTTTCATACACACGTGATAGTTATAATAGTTACCTTCACCCACTCCCATTCTCTCTTCTCTTTCCCTTTCCCCATTTTTCAGTCCTCTGGCTTGCATCACACCAAATCAGTCACATAAAGACCATAAATTTCTGAACTGATCAGAAGTAAATAATAGATGGGAAAAGCAACACAACTGAAGTTGAGCACTCAGTAATGATTCAGGTATTATTTGTAAATGTTTGTAGGTGACACTGCTAAGTATGCTTAGTACTCAAATAAAACACAAGTAAAAAGATGTTTCAATACATTTTCCCATTTCCTCAAAGTTTAGCTTCCAGCTGTGCATTTGCAATCTCAGTTCATTCTCCATGGGCAGGTGTTCAAACTACAGGAAGCATAACCAATTTTTTTACGTGTTAGTAGAAACATAAGCCATCATTTAGTTAGCAAGAAAAACACTTTTTCAGTAGAAAACTATAGCTTTGTCTAAACACAGCATAGACACAGCACAACAAAACCTTCATTAGCTATGAGAAATACACCAGTAAAGGGGTTTTGAGCTCAATTAGGCAATGTCCTGGCCATTCAGGAAGCCACAAGACAGTGAGTGTAGGGGAAAAAAAAAAAAAACAGGTTAGAAACAGAAGACTTTAGAAACCTGAGCAAACACAGTGACATTATTTAATAGATAGAAAAGAAGGTATAACACCGGCATTCTGGAAGTAGAAAGGCATAAGATCAAAGCTTCTTTTCAAGAACAAGCATTTTACTTCTATGAAGAGGACATCATGGTTCATCAAAATATCAGTCTAATGAGAAAAAACTCACAGCAAGAGCACACTACCTCTGAAGGTAGTGCCAAATATAGGCAAATATAGCCCAAAATTCTGTTGAGTTTTGCTGCCAATTTGTCAACAGTCTGTCAACAGAATAAAGATAGTCTAGGGAAAGTAGGCCATTCATTCACAAAAACATTGTACCCTGTGTATGATATATGTTTGAACAGAGCAGTTCAGTGATACAAAAGGTGCCGAAGAGTAAACATTCATTTGTCAGGAAAAAAAAAAAATCAATCTTTGACAAAAGGGAAAAACTACTGATCCTGTCCTGAATTAGAGAAAGTGAACCATGCTGCTTGCTCTAGTGAGTCAAACTTTGGAAAAAAATATTTTCTATAAAGATAGGTCTTTGTAAAAGAATTGTCTTCCTCATTCTTCTAAAAAAGAAGATTACAAACTGTATTAAATATCAGAAGCCTTGCAGAAAAAGTCACCTGGGAATATAGTTGTAGAGATACAGTTGTAAAAACAGTGTTCCAGTAAAACCATACGCCTTGGCTGACAAAAGAAATGAGCTAACACATAGGTAGAGTTGCTAAAATAAAAAAATTAAAAACCTGATCATTTTACTGTCCCTCAGGGTCCTGTTGAACTGAATTGTACAGGACCTTTATTACTGTAAGGAAGAAGAAATAATTTTGAAAAAGAGAGCTTCAACATAAATATTCATGCTCTGGGTTTAATTGAAACAAATTTAATGAATATTCCACTTGCTATTCCCATTTCTTTTCTTAGAAAGCAAATAAACTCATACAATTGAGTTACTAGCATGTAACAAGGCAGTATCCATCAGCCAAGCTGCAAAAACTACCGTGTCATGTCTGGTAAAGAATTTTTGCTTAATGCTGTTCCATTTATCTTAATGCAGATCACATGCCTAACTTAACTCCTTCCAATGCGCCTGACAGAGAATGAGAGCACATATATCCAGAACACATGCTATATATAGCACAGATGATGTACAGCAACGTGCAATTGAATCCTATGTGCCTTCAGAAAAAAAGGATATGAAACCTAGTACTTAAAAAAAATAAAATAACTTGCAACACAAACAAGAATGAGGCTCAAAAACCCCAGATCCACCCACTGGTGATATTACAAACATTCCTCAGAAAACTCTGATATTTATCACAGTGGGAAATAGTTCCAGCATCAGCAGGCTGGGGGCCTACTGGCTGGAAAGCAGCTTTGCAGAAAAAAAAAAAAAAAAACGAGTCCTGGTGGCCAGCAAACTGAGGATAAGCCAGCAATATGCCCCCATAGAAAGGAAACCCAACAGCATCATGGAGGGCTTCAAGCATCACCAGCAGGTTGAGGGAGGGGATCTTTCTCAGCTCTGGTGAGATGGTATCTGGAGCGCAGCGTCCAGGTTCAGGCTGCCCAGCACAAGAGAGACATGAACCAGGGGCCACAAAGATGATTGAAGGCATGGAGGGCCCTATCATGTAAGGAGAGGCTAAGAGATATGAACTGTGCAGCCTGGAGAAGAAAAGGCTCTCGGGAGATCTTATCAAAGCGTAGAGATATCTGATTCAGAAGTGGGTGCAGGAATAAAGAGAGCCAAACTCTTCTCATTGGTGCCCAGCAACAGAAAAAAGAGGCAATGGGCATAAAGTGACACAGAGGAAATTCTGTTTAGATGTAAGAAATACATTTAAATAAATACTGTAAAGGGTGACTGAATATTGGAACAGGTTGCCCACAGAGGTGGTAGAGTGTCCATCATTTAAGATATCCAAACCCCAATTGAGCAAGCTGCTCTAGTTGATCCTGCTTTGAGGTAGAAAATGGAGTAGAAAAATGTCCAGGGGTTTATTAGGATTATGTATGATTGTATGACATCAGCAACCTCAGTGGCATCTAGTTTAAAAGGACATCTGATCATCTTCCGACAAAATGAAAACAAAACAGAATCTTACAAAGTCATTAATTTTCACACAGCCGGGATTACTATAAGGCTTATCTAATGTAACCATAAAGAAATCACAGAACATTAATAATGGCCATATATTCATTTTATATAAAATCAAATTAATATTGCTGCAAAAGTAAAACCCTAATATGCATTGTAACTAAGCCTCTAAACTTCAGTAATACAAAACATTTTTAAGAAAAGATTGTCTTATTTTGAAGTATTGAGTTGCTATTTATGCAAGTACAAAGATACAGTATACTGACTTTTATCTACCCAGTGATTTTAATGAAATAGTACACCTTACTACAAAGCAAAAGATTATGCAATTATAACCAGAACATAGTTATTATTTTCTTCACTGAAATGCCAAAAAAAAGAAGAAATTACTGAAAACTGGACACATCTGGGATGGTTTCAGAGTACAAGATGTGATGGATCTTGCCAATTCTTATTTAATGACATGAAATCCCATGGCTCCCCTGAAATACTAAAATTGCTCTCTTAAGACATGCTACTGACCATCTGGGAGCTATAGAGACTTGGCAGATTTTCGTACAGCTTTGTGAACTTATGAAACAAACATCTTATGCTTACACTTCATTTTTTCAATAACACTTCTGGGAAAACGGGATCTCTTGTGCTCTTAAACAAAACTGTTATGCCAAATTTGTACATTCATTAATTGTATTTAATTAGATGCTTCTGGGTTTAAAAAAAAAAAAAAAAAAACATATAATACACGAGAGTCCTGTAGTTTTACTCTGACAGGCTTGCCTCAGTTGATGCTTCAGGCAGAGACTGAAACAGGGCACATACAGAATGACATTGAAAACATCTTAAGATATACTGAAGAAATGAGATGGTAGTAAATTCAGAAGACAAGCCTGCAGGAGAGAGGCAAATCACAGAAGTGCCATGTCAGCAGAAAAGAGGATATAACCCCCCCAAAATTGTCAGGGACTTGGAGAGGATCAGATGTCTCAGGAGGACGATGAACAACACAGTTAGACAGAGGCCAGAGGAAAACAAGATTTCAAAAAGAGCATGTTGAATACTTGAACCATATCATAGAGGATGAAGGTGAAAGGTCTGTGGCCACCAGAAACACCAGCAAGAGCAATCTTAATAGAGTGTTGGGGCAAATTCAGCAAACTTTGGTGGAAGGTAGAGGAAAAGAACACCAGCCAGTAACTATACAGGGTACATAAAATGGAAAGCAGAGAGAAATGAAAAGCCAATGAGAATCTGATTATAGGAACCAACTTCTTTCTCACAAGCTGGGTGATGATGCAGGGTTGCACTGTGGGAGAGAATTCACGAACAGGTGAAGGAGAAAACTAAAAGCAATAAAGGAGAATAGTAGCACAGCTTTCTTGGGTTAAACAACCTCAAAGTCCTCTATGACAGACACATCTTTTTATAGTAAAATGGTTCCTCTGCTGGGTGTGGGGAGGGAACTGGTACTTTATATAAGCATCTAGCAAGAACAACATGCAATAGCAGGTTAAAACATTTTTTTTTTGTTAATCTAATTTTGTTAATCCATTGTTAGTGACCTACAGCACATTTAAGCTCACAGGCAGACTTCCCAAGATTATTATGTCTTCAAACTTTTTTTTTTTTTTTTTTTTAATTGCAGATAATTCTGATGCTATTGATGAATCACCAACAGGCTGCAGCTCAACAGTATAGTTATTTTATGGTAAATAATGTAATCTACATTACCTGTGATTTTAAAGGGATAAAGTTAAAACTGTCTGTTTTGCTACCTGCTACAGTTTCCAAGGAAACATTTTATTATTTTTTTTTTAAACAGGCTGATTCAAGTATGGCCACACTAACTACCACAGGTAAAGAAGTACGTTATAGCTCTTCAACAGCAACTGACCACATACATGTTCTTACCCCACAGTAAATGCCAGATAAATGCAAACAAGCTTTTCTTCAAGTAGCTCTCCTTCAAGTTGGTGAACTATACAGAACTTACCATTGGACAAAACAGCATGCACACAGCTGATGCCCATCATTTCAAAGCTTAAGTATTCATAAGAGTTCATGTTCCTGCACATATTAGACACCATGATATCACGTCATTGATATCCAGACACACGTAGTGTAAACAGTGAAAAGAAGTCAGATTTATGCAGCAGAATTTTTTATGCAGCAAAATTCTGTTACAACTAAATCAGCTGAATATAGCCTACAATTAAACAGCTTACTTCAAAGAGACTTATCTCTCTTAGGAACTTCCACAGAAGAAGAGATGAGAAATACCATTTCATCACATGCCAAAACAATTACCATCCATCATCATTCCAAAATTACAAAATGAGGTTTTCAACATGAGTTCAATCTCTGTTTCTGAAGCTGTATTTCATCGGCACATGTACGTATGGAAGTTTTTATCATTTCATCTATTAGGTAAATGCAGTTCCTTTTGAAACTGCCTTTGTCAAAGAAAACCTACCAAATCCAATAACAGAGAAAGGTATTCTTGTAGCTAATGTGCAGGACTGAAAAACATGTAATCAGGATTCTGGTACTCTCTCTGATAGAGACATCCTTCCTCATGCAGAGTAACATTTTAATTTTCTCACATAAAACATGTGAAGAAACCTTATCAGAAATCACTTACTACTATTTCATGATTATTTTATTTTTTTGAGGGTCAGGTATGCAGCATACTGCAGTAAATTATTTTAATGACAAATGACAGGAGTTGATGCAACAAATTGAAAGTAGTAGATAATGATGGGAGTAACCAGTGTCTAGACTTGACAGTCTGTCATAAGATGTCTTTCACAAAAACATTTTACATTTAACTGTGACCAGAGGGCCCTGCTGCCTTTGCCATGTTTTATATCCTTCTTTACAATCTGGCAAATCTGATTCATGGTCAAACCCACTCAGATACTGCACTTACCTGTAAGAAGACAAGCTAATTTGCAACACAAATGCAACTTATCTGGCATCTAGTCAATTCTCTCACTGCTAACTGAAAAACTACTAATATAGTATCAGTTCATCACACAATGCTGATTGAGAAGCACTGCTTCAGGAAAGACAGAAGTACGTATTTTTTCTTCTTAAAATAATCCTTACAATCAGCATAAACCTGAACAAGTTGCAGGCTGCTAAACATGTCAATTACACTCGAAATTCTAAAAACTGGGAATTACAGAGTTTTGTTTCTGGCCCTGCTGAAGAATATCCTCAGGCCTGGCACTGCTACTTCATAATTCCAGCCCCCACCTCCCCACACCCCCAAATATGGTTTAGATATAAAACTTATTTATATCATGTAACACAGAGGAAATTACTTGTAATAGGATTACATTACTGACTCATCACTAGTGCAATCAAGTACCATACCCTCACCTCCTCCCCTCCTGAGCCCTCCTACACTGAGCATCCCAGGGCATCCTAGGCACTGGCTCCCTGGTAATCAAAAGGACTTATCTTTGTAAATGATCCTACAAAAATACTCCAATGAGTCAAAATAATGACAAGTTCGGGCTAATTTTAATTATTTCTGGCAATATTCAGAACTCTGTAGTGCAATTTTGAAAGTGAGAATGGTTAATAGCAGAAGTTCTCTACAAGCTGCTAACTTCAACACCAGGATGTTATTCGGAGTGGAAGAACACAACTGGAAGAATTTGCTATGCTTCCTTCATGTAAGTGGTGGTTTTGCTGTTCTAGTTTTGTCATAAAAACCACAAGACCCTACTGTCTGTGACTGCATACCTAATTAACTACAGAAACATTACCAGATAGAAAGACTTCAGTCACTAGTATTTTCATTATTATCACAGAAAATTCAGCTACATTAAGGATAAATGTTTGACTTTAAGGATTCAAAAAGAAATAAGATATTTCTCGCTTAAACACCTATGGAACCCTCTTGCTGTTTCTAAGATCTGATTTGCAACTATCTATGAACATGGAGCTTTTCATTAAATCCCAGCCCTATAATTTAACTTTACCTGACTAAAATCAAAATGACAATGATATTGTCGTTTTGGTCGAGTTCCAATCACTGGAAGCATTTAAGAGGCATGTGGGTATAGCACTAAGGGACATGGTTTAGTGCTAGGTCAGCAGTTCAGGTCGACTGTTGGACTTGATGATCTTGATGGTCTTTTCCAACCTAGATGATTGTGATTCTATGCATGACAGATCTGTAGGAAGCTGAAATAATCAGTGACAAATAAGAGCAGAAATGAGGTTTACACAAATAAATTGAAATCATGAACAAGAATACAAGTTTTATTATTCCTGAACCTGCCATTTCTCCATTACATAAGCAATTAAGAACAGGCCATAGTAACCTTACAAACTTCGTAAGAAAAGGAATTGCATAGTTAAAGTGAAATCAATTCACTACTTCGGTATCCTTAAGCAAAAGCTCCAAATGAATATAAATCAAGTTTCAGGTCTTGCAATAGTTGTAATATTTTATAAATATTTTAATATAGTAGGTAATGAAGCAATATTATTGCTAGTATGAAATCTTAAATACAAAGCTTCAGTTCCTCAAAACAGCTTCAACAGTACTTCCTCTGAAAGCAACAGGAAGAAAGATGTAGAAGAAAAACTGTTGTGATTTATTTAAAGCAATTTTGAGGCTGTATTCCGGTCTTATTTGAGATATCTGTTCAGATATCCTTTAGAAACATCGAAGTACTGCTAGAATGATGGATGCTATTTGTTTTCTTAGTTGAAGAGTCATTACAACTAGGTCATTTTTTTAGTTGAATAGGCATTTCAACTCAACCTTTCAATTTGTCCAAAATGGCAGACAGCTCCATTTCTAGCACCTCATACTATGGTCCTACTAGTTCTCACAAATTAATCATAAAAACTAGGACAGAGTCAAACGCTGTTCACCACACAGAAAGCAAATACACAGACACACAACCCCCCCTCCCTTCACGGATTTCAAGAACACTATTTCTTTACCTCCCTCTCACAATGACTTACTGCCAAAAAAAAAAAAAATTGCTTGGGAGTAAGGACAATATATAGTGCAAAACACCTGAGGAGAGGTGATACAGAAGAAGCAGCAGCCTTTAGCCTGTTCACATTCTGTTCTGTGTAGCTGCATTTCAACTCGATGATATGCTCCTCTTACCTGTACTAAATAATGTAATTCTCCTTCTATTACTTCTGACCTCTTTATGATGTTTGCTGATACCAACATCACTGAGTAATTAAAGAAGTTACATTAAAAAGACACAGATAAAGACAGGGGAAATGTGTCATTCTCCATGGCACTGTGAGACTTATAGTGGGCAATTATGATTTACAACTCATGAAAGGACCTACAAGTCAAGCAACTCTTCCAGTATAACTGACATGATTACAAAGTATTGACATAAAATGACTAAAGTATCAATCCAAGTACTAGTAAACAAAAAATGTCAATTATCCTGAAGTGAAATATAATTGTGCAATGAACAGTACAATCTACATAAAAGGACATAACATTAACAGATTGTTTACAGGGAGGGACCATCATCACCGAAAACCAAATGAATACAATTAATTCTAAATCCCAGGAGGACCTGCAAATATACAAAAACATACAAATTTAAAATTAAAGTTGCAAGTAGAGTGGGAACTCTGACTACCAGCACTGCAGGTACAAGGAGCAGTGAGCCTAAGTGTCATGAACGAAAAATATTCGCTAAGGTGGGAGAAGAGGCAAGCACAAGTTTGTGCTCCCACTCCCACAACAGTTAAAATAACCTAAAATGGTTATTTTAATATGCTGTACTGCTTGAGGTGCTGTACTAAATAAAATGCTCACCTACTGATGAGCAGCCTTACAGGAAGCTATAGATTCAGACCGATAATGGGTTTTGGCAGCATGATTTTGCACGCACATAAATACTGCCTATTAAGTGAGAATAACAGCCAAAACTGTTTGAACTAGCTCCTTCCATTTTTCTCATACCACAATATAAGATGAAAAATAAATTATTAAATATCAACAAAAAATTAATGTTTCATATGTTTTTATCAACACTGGTTACTGGTACCAATAATTAAGCCATTTATTTTACACTATCTTACGCTTCCAAAGCCTACCTTCTGAAATAAAGTCTTCCTCTTTCTCTTATTGTATGCCTCAATTCCCATGCTCTATCTACAGGGGAACACATACAAAGAGTATTTCAAGTTACGGAAGGGACATCCTGTCCATTAAACTACTCATGAATTTACAACACACTTTCAGCAAAGGGCAGGACAGCAGAGATGAATTTGCTCAGATAATCCACACAACTGAATTTTAAAAAAAAAAAAAAGACACCTTTCTTCTGAAGAAAAAAAAAAGTGAAGTAATCAAAACTTGGTAACTTCAGCTTTGTATCTGAAGAAAGGATGTCTCAATTACAAAAGTAACTTCAGCTTTGTATCTGAAGAAAGGATGTCTCAATTACAAAAGTAACTTCAGCTTTGTATCTGAAGAAAGGATGTCTCAATTACAAAAGTATGCCCTTTAACATATATTCCTTACTACCTTATGTCTTTAAACATTAGATTGATTCCACTGATTAGATAAACATAATTAAGTCTGACTCGCTAATGCCTTATCTTTTGTATAAATCTATTTCCTGTATTAAATGAATCCTTTATTTAATTCATCCACAAACTCCAAATGTCAATGAATTCACTTTAGACACATAAATACACTCACCCTGTTTTCTTTCGTGTTTTTTTTTTTCATGTTTTGCTCATTATTTAAAATTTCAACCTCTCAATTTATTTTCAGGATATAATTACTGAAAATGAATATCTCAGGCATTGTTACAATCAGTTAAAATATATTCAACAATTATAAGTTACCTATAAAAGTCCAGGTTAAAGATTTCTCCCATACTGATGCAATACTGCATACAATAGCTTATACTAATTTACCTAAAACTTTCTCTACCTAAAACTTTCTTACGGAGTATGACAGATATTAGACTGTGTAAACGAATTCCATTTTAATATTTATTATTCTAATTTTAGCATTTGCTTATTTCATTCTGTGTATCAGCAGTGATTCTAACAGTTTAGCCCTACTATCACTTGGAATTTTTCTCTTCAATTCTCTTAAATAAAATCAGCCACTAATATACAAAATTCACAAAACCCAGTTAATTCAGTTCCACCCACAACACAGAAGTATGAGAATTAATTTTTGAAAGGCAAATACAAAATGTATTAATAAAAAGTTGTAAAAACACTTTTAGTCAGTCCTCAGTAGTACAATCTTCTCAGTCTCCTCTTTCTTGCCCCCTACTTTGCACCAGCATAAACACTTGTGCTTCTTATACCATGACAATGATCTGAAACAAGTTATGACCAACCCAAAAATTTGTTTATTTTAAAACATCAAGCAGCTCCCCAGTCTAATTCTCCATTTGGCTATACAAATACAATGAAAAGACCTTTGTTAAGCAATAGTGGCACCACTATATTGTACACCAGCATCTCAAGTATATTTTTGGATGCTGTAGAAGCAGTTTACACTCCCTACTTGATTAAACAAGGCAAATATTGTGATATTCATAAAACACACAATACATTATAAAAGCAGCATCCATAGCAAATAGCTTCCTACCACCTTCACATTCAGAGCTCTGCAAATAAATTTTTCAATCTGGCAACGAAAGATGGTTTAGCAGGGGTAAATTATAACAAAATGCATTTTCAGTGGAAAATTAGAAAGTGGAAACATTAGAAAACTTATTTCAATATCAGCGTGTGATTCTACCATCCCCAAACACTTGTTTTATACAATTCTTTTAGGACCCTAAGTCTCCTTTAAAATCTCAAAAAAATATTTATCAAATTCAGACCAGTAATATTCTTTGAAAACCAAAAGCTGAAATGCTTACTGAACCACTATTTTAGTTTAGAATATGCAATACATCAAATAAAATGTCCAGAAAAATAAATTATGTGTGAGTAATACCATGGAAAGTTAATCTTCTGACAAACAGTACAGTTTCATTGACAGATTAGGCTGAAGACAATTAAAAACACTTCTGTCAACACCCAGATTCATGGAGGTAAGTTTATCGTGATCATCACAGGAGTTAATTGCCAGGAAAAGGAATGGTTGTACTAAGCCTCCAGACAAATACAGCTTCCTACACAGAAACCCAGGCAGAAGAAAGCCTTTCAGTCAGTTTATGTCATTTAACATACTTAATAGATGTCTTCTATTTTTAACAGTGAAATAGGATTGTGGAGCCAGTTGACGACAAGCCATTATTCATCGCCAAAATCCCTTACCCAAGGAATCTAGTTTTAAAATTAAAAAATCTACAGCCATGATCCGTATTATGTCTTAACTGTCATTTCTTATTTTTTTCAGAAGAGAAAAAAGCTTAAGTCCTGGTCTACTACATTAGATTTATATTACCGGCTGACAGGTCAAAGACAAAACAATGTTATTTAAGATTTGTTATTTAGTTCCTAGACACTGAAGCTCTAGAGATTGCCATCAAAACATGTTCAATGTACATTAAGAATGGCAGGCCTCAAAAAGTTATCAGCTTGAAACAGCTTCAAAAGTGCAAGCCTCAGTTTCTCAAGGAAAGATTTCTTTAATTGTTTTTCAGGAGGTAAGAAGAATGTGAGGAATATGTTCTCTCTATAATTAGGGTTCTGGACACCACCCAGAGGCAGAGAGAGGTACAACTCTTTGTCTAGGAGCTTTTGAGCTGTGGTAATTCCATGTTGTAACAGAAAATAGTGTGATACTACAGTGTTGTGATTGTTCTTTTGAGATTGGGGTGGATGCACTGATCACACACGCTCACCAAATCTGTAGATGACACCAAGCTGAACGGTGCAGTTGACACAGTGGAAGACGGGGATGCTGTTCAGATGGATGGCAGGCTTCAGAGGTGGGCCTGTGCAAATGTCTTCAAGTTCAACACAGCCAAGTGCAAAGTCCTGCACCTGGGCCAGGGCAATCCCAAGCACCAATACAGGCTGGGCAGAGAATGGATTGAGGCCAGCCCCAAGGAGAAGGACCTGGAGGTGTTGGTTGATGAGAAACTCAACATGAGCTGGCAATGTGCGCTTGCAGACAGAAAGCCAACCATATTCTGGGCTGTGTAAGAAGCAGCATGTGCAACAGAGTGAGGGAGGGGATTGTGCCCCTCTGCTCTGCCCTTGCAAGACCCCACCTGGAGTCCTGCATCCAGCTCTGGAGCCCCCAGCACAAGAAAGACATGGAGCTGTTGGAGTGTGTCCAGAGAACGGCCACGGGAATGATCAGAGGGCTGGAGCACCTCTCCCATGGAGAGAGACCAAGAGAGCCGGGGGTGTTCCGCCTGGAGAAGACCTTATAGTGGCCTTCCAGTACCTAAAGGGGGCCTACAGGAAAGCTGAGGAGTGACGCTTTGTCAGGGGGTAGAGTGATAGGACAGGGAGGAATGGCTTTAAACTAAAAAAAAAAAAAAGGTAAATTTAGATTAGGAATTAGGAGGAAATTCTTTGCTCATCTGATGATGAGGCACTGGCACAGACTTCCCAGAGAAGCTGTGGATGTCCCATCCCTGGAGGTGTTCAAGGCCAGGCTGGACAACCTGGATGACCTGGTCTGGTGGGATGTGTCCCTGCCCACAGGATCCCTTCCAACCGAGATCATACTATGTTTCTATGATCATGAGCTTTAAAGCCAAATGTATGTAGTAGTAGAAAAATGTCAACTTTCTCAGGAACAATAGCTAGCCTTTGGTCCAGAGCAACTAGACAAAGGCATTAAATTAGGAAACAGGTTAGTTTCTTTCCTGCAGCTTCAACAATGAACAAAAATAATTGCTTTTAAAATCATTTATACATATGAATTTCATTTTTAGGTGTTTAAAAGGTTTTATTATTTGGGTAAAAGCAACCAGGTGTATTTAACAGTAAATCTGGACAATATATAGAAGCGTCAACAACAGTAACATTGAGAGAAAAAAAATAAATGCAGCCATGTGACAGTATGCAAGCTGCAACACAACATCATTAATATAGGGAATACTGGACACTGAAATCAGTAACTCAGTTGAGCAACTTTTGCCATTGTCTTATCTAAAGGGTCTGGAAAAGGCCCAAGGTTGTATTTATTTGTAAAGTATTTCTTAGATTATTTATGTAAATTACTAGATTTTACTAAGTTGTATTACACTATGCATATAAATAATAGAATTCTCTTCATTTAAAAGCTGTGTTATTACAATGTCTGATTCAAACTATGGGCAAAACCCCTTAGCTCAAAGTAGCAATGTTTTCTTTAACTTGCTCAATACTTTTGCATTGAAGTACTTACACAACTCTCCAACCTACAGCTACCCATCAGTACGGACCTACTGCAGAAACGGGCTTCTGCAGGATGGCAAGGGTGCTGACTCTGCTGTTACCGTGTCTAGGCTTTTAAGGGATGGTCTGTATTCCAGCCTGTTTATAATAGAAATAAACAATGAGCAGGAAAAAAATGAAGGAAATTTCAGCAATCAACTCTGGAAACCAAAAAAAAAGACAACTGTGACATGAACTGCTCCAGCACAACAGTTAGAGGAAACAAAAACGTGCCGGGTGTACTCTGCTGTATATTCTTATTATTCCTCATATGCAGCAGAAGGCTCTAAGTGTTGCTGAGAAAATACATCTTATCAAATCCTGTACAGCATACATACAGCATTCAAAATAACAGACTGTGTTAAATGTATGACAAAAAAAAGTATAACTCTACTTATGTATAATTTACAAGTAAAAAAAAAAAATGCCAGCATGTGCTTTCAAAGATTTTTAAATTAGCTTTTAAAGCACAGCTATGATGATTTATAAAAATTGAATGTAAAATAATCATAATTGGTCACAATAAATAAAAATAACACAATATTTTAGTCTTTATATTAATGTACTGTTATGTTACAGAACTTTAATTATTATTACAGAGTTTTTCTTGCTTTAAAAAAATGAAGGAAGGCTGAAGCAGATGGATATTGTATCCAGGGTTCAAAACACGTATCAACAGAAGTCTTTCTTTGTTATTTTTGTTTCTTTTTAAGTAAACAGACATCCTCTCTGCTTTTATTTTTAAAATTAATAGTATTTCTAACACATCTCTGGTGAACACAGGAGCTTTTCTCTGATCGAATTCCTCTACACAAGAAACATGATAGAAACACGCTGACCCTCTACACTTCAGTCCAAGGACAGGTACCACAAGGACTACCCTTCACCTCCAGACAGGTATGAGCAGTTACACCTGATTCACCCCACGCACCCTTAGGTCCCTAACACTGAGCATTTAGGTTAAGACTCCATCCATCCTGTAGTCTCACAGGTTGCTTACATACTACAAAGCCAGCACCGCCAAGAAACGTCGCTGGCCACTGTCACTCCAGCAGTGTTACCCAGGGGTATTTTTCAGATGGGTCCTTGGCACGGCTGTGGCCAGACAGCTCTCCCCTGCTATTTCGCAGGACGAGGTGGGGTTAGAGCTGGCCACAGGCATTCCCCCAAAACATAGTTTGTCCATGGTCACCCTCTCCAAGGTCACAAAACCACTCTGTAGAAGGACCACAGATCAGTCTGTGCTGGTGCACCCAAAAGCAGTCCTGGTGCCTTTATAGTGTAGTTATTATATATGGTAAGAGGGCCCAACAAAGTGCAATTTAGGCTCCTATGTGAGCTGAATCGTGCTTTGGAGATACCTTTTTCTCCTACATTGTGAGGAGACCCTGAATAAATACAGATTCATTTCTTCACTGCCTCCCTTCAGTGCCTAAAAATTATGCAGAGTGAAGGCAGATAAACTATGTCTTCCACATATATGTATATTAAAATATTTCCTTATGTATGTTTTTCACAAAGTCTACAGCTGTTCTATGAATATTCAATTTACAATTTACAAATAGATACCTAGATAAACGTGCACACATTCAAATATACATGGATACTACAATACAATTCAATATCTACAGGTAACAGTAACAAAAAGACCTTCCCAAATTTGATCAGAGGTTTTGTACAGTTCTTAAATAATCTTTGATTCTTGTGCACATACTCGCTAGAAAAAATCTGCAAAAAATTAATAACAAAACTTCAAAACTGAACTCCTCCTTTGCCAAACAATAACCAGTTGTCGGAGTAAGAGGAAAATGGCTAAACTAAAGATAAACGGCAATTTAAACAAAAGGAACTACTTCAACATTCTGCAGATAATTTCCGCCTCGATGACAGAAGCCAACTAGATGCATCACCAGGAAGCAACAGCTCTTATCAGCAAGTGAGGGAAAACAGTGATGCTAGCAATAAAAATTAACTTAAAGACAAAAATTGAAGTGCTATTTCAGGAAACCGATTTATAGGAAATTGTTGAACATGACAAAAAAAAAAAAAAAAGTGCAGAAAATGCTCTTAGCTCTGCGGAAAGGTTGAGGCCTGCAGAACAAATCCTGTGTTCTGACTAATAGGAGAGAAGCTGCAACATGTGCTTTTCCAGGAAACTGGAGGTAAAAAGCCCATACTTGTTCAGACTTTTTTGTTTCAGCTCATGGGCTCTGCACTGAAGAGCTGCAGATCACACACCCTTAGCCTCATTTTAGTATGTCATGTGTAAAGCGTCCTCAAGGAAGCTAACAGCAAAGTAGTTTATATACACAATATACACAATTGCACAATAAGTAATCATGCTAAACCCTGAAACGCAGTGATTGGGTATTTGGACTAGAAGTCGAGACAATCTTATCAAGCCCCTGTTTGCACTACACAACGTTAGAGGAATCAGCCTACCTACTTTCTCTGCATTTTTGTATGACTGACATTACACCTAATCAAAGCAAGTAATTGCTGAAATTAAAAAAATTAATTTTAGTTATGGAATACTGATACTGGTCACTCACTCTGAAAGAGGCAAGTACTGTCTGGAAGAGGTAATACCTGATGTGAAAATTACATCCGGGACTGATAGCAGGAGGAGATAGCTGTTGAACAAAATGCAACCAGGTCTCCTAGACCCAGCCCCCATCGTCCTAACACAACCCACTCCTCCTAAAATACCCAGCATATTCTAACATACCCTACTTCTCCTAGGCTACTACATAATGTAATTGAGCCTCCTGAAAAGTTTCTGGCAAAGAGAGCTCTTGGATTTTCTGAAAAACATATATTAACACTTTATTATGTAAATAATTCAGTGCTCTATTATCTGAGAATTGAAAGGCAAATTTTCCAGTGACCTTTGCCATGTTGGTTGCATATAAATAAATATGCCAGATAACCTGAAAGGAAGTCTATTACTTCAATGCTTTCGTAATTCATTAGTAAGCAAATACTTACGATAAGCAATACGGATCTAGACAGGCTTGAGAGATGGGCCTGTGCAAACCTCTTGAAGTTTAACAAGGCCAAGTACAAGGTCCTGCACCTGGGATGGGGCAATCCCAAGCACAAATACAGGCTTTAAACTAAAAGAGGGTAAATTTAGATAAGGCATTAGGAAGTTTTTTTACTCAGAGGGTGGTGAGGCACTGTCATAGGCTGCCCAGAGAAGCTGTGGATGCCCCATCCCTGGAAGTGCTCAAGGCCAGGCTGGATGGGGCTTTAGGCAACCTGGGCTGGTGGGAGGTGTGGGGCGTTGGAACTGGGTGATCTGTAAGGTCCCTTCCAACCCAAACCCTTCTGTTATTCCACAATCTAAACCTGAAAGATGCTGGTAAGTTGAACACATACAAACATTATAAAATCATGGCAAAGTTTTTTCAACTCTTCATTTGTCACTCATTTGGTTTGGAACTAGATGTTATTCTTTTGCTCCATTTGCTAAATGGAACTTTTTATAATGCTTAATCCAACAGACCACTACATTAAACATGCTTTTAAAAGGTCTGTGCCTCTCATCATTTTATGCCGACACCTTACAGGTATCTAGTGAGAAAAAAACTTAGTTATAGCATATATACCTAAGGAGTGACAGACCACACATTGAAGTGACGCTGGCATATTAGTGCCAGCAAAACAAAAAGGAAGGTTAAGTCTCAACTATGAAAATGTGGATTAAGCAGCAGATCAGAGAAGTTGGACGTGTCTTTTTTATAAAAGTGGGTTAGAGAAGTAATTTGGAAAATTCTTAAAGACTAATTCCCCTAGAAGAATAAACCACTTCATGAAGATTCATCTATTGTCCGCTCTGTCTGTAGCACTTCAGTATATCCTTCTTTAATATGCCACCTCAGAAGCTAAGTGTAAAACATTATTAGTCAGATAATTTAGATCAGCAAGTGACAAAGCAACATCAATTGTTAATTTCAACATTGGTAAATCTCTGTAAGCTCAGACAAAAGACAGTTTTCCAGATGAAAGCATGACCTTCCAAAACCGGTACCAGCTTGAGAGATGAAGATATTTTTTAATGCAATAAAGAAAATGTACCATTAGAAATAAGAGACCAGTGTTATTCTATTTTTCACAATTAATTGAAACATTAAATGCAAATCAATAAGAACTTAAACCCAATAGTGTCTATTTGTATAAAAAAAAAAAAAAAAAAAAATATGAAAAACATTTTTTGCACTTAGGCTTTAATGAGAAGAACTCTACCTCCACCTAGTGGACAGCTACGAAAACGTTTATTTAAAAAAAAAAAAAAAAAAAAAGATTGCAAAGTTACTTACATCAATATGCAATTCAGTTATATCGGAGATGCTAGTCAGACAAAAGATCTCCCCTCCTCGCTGTTAGTTTTTAATACATCTTATGTTTGAGGCAATTCCATTATTTAATCTCATCTGAACCCATTCTTAGGCTTGTGTCCAAAGGACATGGTACCTACCATTCAAAATACACTGCAACTGTAAACTGCTGTTTTCAACATCCTGAAGCTGAGCAGAAATGTTTGTTCTTTTGTGTAGTGCTGGATTTAAAAAAAAAAAAAAAGTATAGGACAATCAGCAAAAAAAATAAACTTTCTTTAAAAAACCTTTTTTTTTTATTTTTTTTAATTCCAGTGCATGGGGATACGTCCATGCTAGTATCTCAGTTTAAACAATCTGCCAGCATTATAAGTTTCCTATAAGCAAAAGTAATTTCTCATCTAAAATATCTTCCATTCTTTCAACCAATAGACTGCTTCTCAAAAGACTGTGTACATCTTGGTTTTTTTTTAAATTGTCAAATCTCTCCTTCCCACATATATAAAGAGCAGACAAATGAAACACTTCTTCCATATATCTGACTTTTCACACTATCAGAGAAAAAAAGAAAAGATTAGTGACTACTGATTGTAACAACCTACCCACCAAAACCCTAGCTCAGAATTTCCTAACCCATGTCCCCCACAATATATTAGATCCACTGGGATAATCAACCTTATTCTACAGCTGTTCCCAGTATCTCCCCTTCTTCCTTCCCACTCCTCAGAAGACTGAAGTGTGGGTCAGAAACTGTTTTCTTCAGCACCACTTTTGCTCTGTCTCCAGACATAACAGGTTTACTGCACATGCATTACATGAGGTACATACAAACACTCCGCAAGCAACTGGCATAAAAGCTGAAAACCCATTTTTCTGGTGCCTGCAGCCCCGTACGATTCGCCTGTGCCGCTCCTGAGCTTAACAATGGGCAAAGAGCAGGCCGTATGAGTTTTTCTAGCAGCCCCATTATTCCTTGCTCCCCCCAGGAACACTGAGACTCACTTTACAAGCACAAATCAGTCGGTTTCATCTCACTTACCCGCAGAGAGGTACTTACCACAAATGAAAACAGGAACGTTTGTGGGGAAGTAACACCATCACTGCTGTGATGCTCCCTTACCAGAAGAACAAGCTACCTGACCTAACCAAACACAGAAGTGGTAAACACTGTTCCGTGTAAGTAACAGTGAATCCACTTTAAAAATTCACCCTTCATCGTATTAATTTTGCCATGCACATTACCTTATTGTCTCTTTTCAAAAAGAAACAAAGTTGAATTTATTACTTTCCACTCTTTATTCAGAGTCCTGCTTTTTCCCTTCTGTCTCCTTCCATAACCCCGTTCTTCTCTCCATCCCACAAGTACCACCAACTAAGATACCACCTTCAATTCCCACTAGTTTTCAGGCTTTTATTTTCTTCTGAAGTTCTGCAATGAATACCACAGCATCACAGAACTGTAGGGGTTGGAAGGGACCTTGAAAGATCATCGGGTCCAACCCCCCTGCCAAAGCAGGTTCCCTAGAGCAGGCTGCACAGGTAGGCATCCAGACGGGCCTTGAATATCTCCAGAGAAGGAGACTCCACAGCCTCCCTGGGCAGCCTGTTCCAATGCTCCGTCACCCTCACCGTGAAGAAGTTTTTTCTCATGTTGGTGCGGAACTGCCTGTGCTCCATCTTGTGGCCATTGTCCCTTGTCCTGTCCCCACAAACCACTGAAAAGAGGTTGGCCAGATCCCTCTGTCTCCCACACCTCAGGTATTTATACACATTGATGAGATCCCCTCTCAGTCTTCCCTTCTCCAGGCTGAACAGACCCAGGTCTCTCAGCCTTTCCTCATAGGGAAGATGCTCCAGGCCCCGTATCATCTTTGTTGCCAAAAAAGATCATCCCTTTATCAAAAAATATCATCAAAATATCATCCTTTTAACTGAATGCAGCATAATCCAACTAAAAGTCTTTACCTGTTACTAAACTTTGCTACTTTTTGAAACAACCTACATTAAATATTTAATTTCTACACAAGCTGTACACTTATTCATTCAGAAAAAAAAAAGACCATGGAAGTCCAACACACAATTACAACAACCACTTTTCATCACAGAGAATAAACATTCCTTTCATACTGCTTCTTCAAGTTCATTGTGATGGTAGGCCAACTATTCCACCTGTCCTACTAATAAAAGCTTCTGTAGATTAAAAATCCATGTCAAATTTTTTTAAAAGAGATACGCCTGAAAGTTACATATGATGGCAATACCATACTACAATTGCCTAAACTCCACTGAGTGGGATAATTTCCCCTGACTTACCAGGACTACAGTTTTAAGTCAGAACTTACATTAAGTCTCAGATACAAGTGTTAACACCAGAGAGAGTGAAAAGTCTCCTGAAAAATACATTTTAATTTCTTGTTGCCTTTTTTCCACATTTCTTATAAACCATTTATTGTTTCTCAGTAGCTCACATAGGTACCCCAATGAGATACAGTTCTCATTAAAATCACAAACAAAAACACGAGTTGCTACTCATAAATGGGTTCTTTTTTTTTGTAAGGTTCTCTAACCAACATTAAAAGGAAAGTCTTAGGACGAAACTCAGTATCTCACAATCATTTAAGATTTTAAAGGCGCAAAGAATTACCTGCTCAGAATAAATATAAAGCAGTCTGATCCAGCTGCAGACCACATGGATTATTTGCTGCTGTTCAAGAGATTTATTGCATTTTACAAACAAAACTTAAAATTTGTTACAAAAGCAAATGAAAAGATAACAAAATCTACACAGAACTGAGGGGTGTTTCACAGAATACATCATCCTAAAGCAAAATATGAAGAGGGTAAAGGTGGGAAGGAGGATGACAGAAATAAAGATCAATTTCTGTTCAACATACAGTAAATATTAGTGATTACCAGCTGTAGAATGAAAGCATTTTGAAATAATTCATTTTCTCAAGCTGAAAAAGATAAACTCTGTACCTTGAAAAGGATAGATCTGCCGTTCTGTGGATCGTTGTTTTTAACACTGGAAATAGTTTATAAGAATATGTTAACAATACACAATTACTTGGGTTATTTAGTGTTCAAAGACATTAACATTACTGTAGCCAATTACTGCATTAAAGGTGTTGACTAATATAATGGCAGCATGTTTAAACGATTTAGGTTAATCTCAGTTTATTTAAAGTCATCTTTTAAAAGTTTCAAAATTGTATTGACAAATTTCTGAACTCAGAAAGCACAGAACTCAAGAACAGAGGTGTATGTATAGGAATGAATCACTACCCCCTTGAATAGTGTCAACATCAGAATGAACAGTAAAAACTGTAAGAAGATGAACCGTAAAAAGATGAATTATCTGATTAGAAAGCCTTTCCTCAAAGAAAATATTTTAAGCAAACCACATACAAAGCTTATTTAAAATAACATGTATAAATTTACCTGATTTAGACTTCTAGGATTTTCTCTCTTCCAGATTGCCCCGGTCCTCCCTTTTATAGACTGACAGGTATAGTTTATACAATCATAAGGGTTGGAACAGACCTCCAAGATGATCTGGTCCAACCATCACCCTACAAACAATGTCACCCACTAAACCATGTCCCTAAGCACCACGTCCAACCTTTCCTTAAACACCCCCAGGGACGGTGACTCCACCACCTCCCTGGGCAACCCGTCCCAGTGCCTGACTGCTCTTTCTGGGAAGAAATGTCTCCTCATTGCCAACCTGAACCTCTCCCAGCACATCTTGAGGCCATTCCCTCTAGTCCTATCACTGATCACCTGCGAGAAGAGGCCGACCCCCAGCTCCCCACTCCATCCTTTCAGACAGTTGTAGAGAGCAGTAAGGTCTCCCCTGAGTCTCCTCTTCTCCAGACTAAACAACCCCAGTTCCCTCAGCCGCTCCTCACAGGACTTGTGTTCCAGGCCCTTCATCAGCTTCGCACCCCTTCTCTGGACACATTCCAGGGCCTCGATGTCCTTCTTGTAGTGAGGGGCCCAAAACTGAACATAGTACTCGAGGTGCAGCCTCACCAGAGCTGAGTACAGGGGGATGATCACCTCCCTGGTCCTGCTGGCTGCACTATTCCTGATCCAAGCCAGGATGCTGTTTGCCTTCCTGGCCACACTGCTGGCTCATGCTCAGGTGCGCATCAACCAACACCCCCAGATCCTTTTCCTCTGCACAGCTTTCCAGCACTTCTGCCCCAAGCCTGTAACATTGCATGGGGTTGTTGTGACCAAAGTGCAGGACCTGTCTGTCACTTAGCCATGTTGAACCTCAGCCCACTGGCCTCTGCCCATCAGCCCAACCTGTCCAGGTCCCTCTGCAGGGCCTTCCTGCCCTCTGGCAGATCAACACTTCCCCACGACTTGGTATCATCTGCAAACATACTGAGGGTGCACTCAGTTCCCTCATCCAAATCATCAATGAATATATTAAAGACAACGGGCCCCAACACTGACCCCTGAGGAGCACCACAAGTGACCAGTTGCTAGCTGGATTTCACTCCATTCACCACCACTCTCTGGGTTCAGCCACCCAGCCAGTTTTTAAGCCAGCCAAGAGTGTACCTGTCCAAGCCATGGGCTGACAGCTTCTCCTGGAGAATTCTGGGGGAGGCCGTGTCACAGGCCTTGCTGAAATCTAGGTGACTACATCAACAGCCTCATCTACCAGGCAGGTCACCCACTCATAGAAGGAGATGAGGTTCGTCAGGAAGAACTTGCCTTTCATGTACCCGTGCTGTCTGGGCCTGATCCCAATTGTCCCACACATGCTGTATGATTGTACTCAGGATGACCTGTTCCATCACCTTCCCTGGCACTTAGGTCAGGCTGACTGCCTGCAGTTCCCTGCATCTTCCTTATAACCCTTCCTGTAGATGGGCATCACATTAAAAAGTCTCCAGTCTTGGTAATGCTCCAGACCTGTCTGGATGACCACGACAGCTGACAGGTAATGGAAAGTGGCTCAGCAATCACATCCACCAGCTCCCTCAGCACCTGGCCCCAAGGATTTGTGACAGTCCAGGTGGAGCAGCAGGTCTCTGACTGTTTCCACCTGAACTGTGAGGGGTTTCTTGTGGTCCTTGTCCCAGCCTTCCAGGTCAGGAGGCTGAGTACCCCGAGGATAACTAGTCTGGCTAGTAAAGACAGATGTAAAGAAGGCATTAAGAACCTCAGCCTTTTTCTTATCCTCAGTAGCCATGTTTCCCCCTGCATCCAGTAAAGAATGGAGATTCTCCTTGGTTCTCCTCTTGCCGTTAATATATTTATAAAAACACTTTTTGTTATCCTTAACCATAGTGCCCAGGTTGAGCTCATGCTGGGCTTTAGCCTTCCTGATCTGTCCCCTACATACACTAGCAACTTCTGTGTACACTCTCCAAGTTGCCTGTCCCTTCTTCCACTGGACATGAACTCTCTTTTTCTCCCAGAGACTCAGCAAAAGTTCCCTGTCGAGCCACACCAGTCTTCGTCCCCACCAGCCAGACTTACGGCACACAGCGACAGCCAGCTCCTGCGCCTTTCAGACTTCCTTCTTGAGGAGCTCCAGCCTTCCTGAGCCCCTCTGCCCTTCAGGGCTGAGTCCCAAGGGACCCTCCCTGCCAGTGTCCTGAACAGTCCAAAGCCTGCCCTGAGGTCAGTAACTTTGTGACTTCACAAAGAATAGAGAACTCCACCATGCCATGGTCACTCTGCCCAAGACAGCTCCCGACCACCACATCTCCCACACCAGTCCTTCTCTGTTCGTAACAGCAGGCCTAGCGGGGCACCCCCTCCGGCAGGCTCACTAACCAGCTGAGTCAGGAAGCTGTCTTCCACACCCTCCAGGAACCTTCTAGACTGCTTCCTCGGGGCTGTACTCTATTTCCAGCATATGTCCAGGAAGTTAAAGTCCCCCATGAGAACAAGTGCTGACAATTGAGCAACTTCTGCCAGCTGCTTATAGAATGCCTTTTGTCTCTTCATCCTGGTTGGGCGGTCTGTAACAGGCCCTCACCAGTTTAACAGAAGATGAGTGCATGCTGACCTATTATGGAAATATTTGTATCAGGAAAATAATGTCACTGCTGATTTGGAACAATGAATAAAACAGAGATGCTTCGTATGACTAAAGCCAGAATACAGAGTTAAATATCCAGCATTCTGAAGATTTTAAGAGGACAATTCTCAGAATTGTGGTTGTTTGGGTTTTTTTTTTGATCTAGAGAAGAACTAGTCAAATTATGTAGTTAATATATTACTTATAGCCCCTCATACTTCCTTTATCCATCCCCCACTGCAAAGTGCCTTTCTGCTTGAAGCATAACAGGAGAATAGAACCATTTATGCAGTACCCCTTCAAAAATCTTGCTGAAATGCAACAACTCAGTACTCCTACCAGAAGATGTTCAGAGAGGCCACCTGAACCTGGCTTCTCTGAAGAATCTGCCAGAATTGCTGCGCATTAACTGCTTTGTTTTGTTTGCCTGGTCACTGCATGGGTGAAAACGCGCCTACTTGTAACAACTGCTGCACAGGATTACCACACACCTGCAAGACAGGAGAAAGCTCGCAGAGCACCTGAAGCATTACGTACAGCACGGCTTCACCCATAACATCTTATTTTCCCCCTCAAATCTCACACCCATTTTTTTTTGTCTCTCCCCCGTTATCGCTTTTCGTCACGCAGACAGGCAGAAACGAGACGCGAATACCAACACGACACCGCGGCAGCCAACCCCCCCGCCCCCAGCAAAGAGCGCGGCCCGTTCAGCGAGCGCGGCCGCAGCGCTACCTCCTGCTCTCGGCCAGGCTGGCGCCTTCGTCCTTCAGCCGCCGGCTCTGCTCGGCGCTGCCCCCGCCGCGGCCTTCCTTCCTCCGCTTCGCTGCGGGCACGCAGCCGTCATCCTCCTCGTCCTCCGGCAGCCCCCTGTCATCCGCGGCGTCCGCCTCGAACTGCCGGGAGGTGGCCCTGGACACCTTCTCGCCGATCCGCCGCTTCCACCCGAAGGAGGCCATGTCGAGCGGGGACGCCCCCTGCACCCAGCCACCCGCCCGCCGGCCGGCCGGAAGCGGAAAGGCGCGGAGCGGAAGGGCAGGTGCGCTTATAAACGCCGCGGGGTGCGATGGGAGATGTAGTCCACGCGCGGAGGGGGAAGACTAAAAAGGGGGGTGCGGCTGTGTCGCCGCGGGGGGTGATGGGAGGTGTAGTCCCTGCGGGTTATCCCCGGCAGCCACTGGGGGCGCGGGGCTGTGGCGGCGGCCATGACGCGATGGGGGAGGGGCCGTGCTGAGGGGCAGGGCGCGGGCTGTGTGGAGAAAGGGCCGGTGCTGAAACAACTAAAACAAAACAAAAGAATCAAAAGCAAAACAAAAGGGGCGGGGTACGAGGGTTAAAGTCACTCCGCAGTTGTAAGGGCAGAAGCCAGGGCTTGTAACGCTACGAGACAGCAGGCACACAGCTTCAGAAGAAGGTGGGTAACGCAGTTTAGTGTTTACTCTCACATTTTGAAAGTTTAAAAAGTCACACAGTTATAAAGCACTTCTGCATTCATCAGCTTTGTCCAAAAAAAAAAAAAATCAACATAGACAGTAGGCACATCTGTGTTAAAAGAACAAGACTCCACATCTTACAATAATAATCAACTGATAAAATACAATTTATTTCAAAGTTTGTATTAAATGCTTATAGCAAGACAAACATGAAAGTTTCATTTTTCAAAGTATTATATCCCCAAATGAATTTTTACCTATATCCTAGTGAGTCATATTGCTCATGGACAACAAGGTTTATTTATGTTTTTGTAAAGCTACAATACAAAGGCAAAACAATTCAGCATACTCCAACTGAGTAAACTTGACATGATACAGTAACACACTTGCCCTATTCGAATATTTGCTTAAGCTGCCTCCTTACACCCCTGGCATATTTCTCAGTGAAATTTGGTTTCACAGCCTGATGTGACGCTAAAATAAAAAAAGATCTGTAAGATCCTCTGCAAGGAACATGCGAAGAAAGCAGTTTCAAGCAGTTTCAACACCAAGATCTACAAAGCGTAAGAAAGTCACACTACAGATAAATGTACTGGATTCAAATAGCTTGTCAGTCCTTTTCTCCCTCCCTGTATAAAAAATTCAGTTCAATCAGAAAACTTTTGGCCATCAAAACTGATTTATCATACCAATGAAATTTACTTTGAAACTTGCATAAAGTACATTTCTGCCAGAAACTTATTTTAATCCCCAGATACCAAGACAAAGTAAAAATCATGGTTGCTTTAAAGCACAAGAGGGCCAAAAAAGTATATAAAAATTATAAGCTATTTGCATCTTGACACCTTGCATTTGTGATCAGCATTACAAATTTACAAACTGGGAGCCGATACCATTTGCAAATAATTATTTTAATATATGCAAGAGACAGTTTCAGTGATCCCAAACCAATTCCAGTGAGGAATTACTTCAATAAAAAAAATCTGTGCGTTTTTTATATTTGTACAAGTGCAATACTTAACAGTTTCAAAACAAAAGGATAACAAAGATGAGCACACATTTATTCAGTACATCAGAACCAATTCTTACAAGACTAAAAAAGGACTTGAAGTAGGATTTGCAGCTGGTCTCTCATATTGATATCTCAATCTCGGTTAAAACCCAAAGCTCTATCTCAGAAAAACCTTCTACTTTGAGAATATAACCTTCCATTACAGGGACCACCTGAGACATTACTTGAAGACAAGAACTGAAAGTTGTACCTATATACTAGACAGACCTCAATTGCCCAGTTCAGAACAGAGTTACAGAAGTTCTGGGACTTAAGCAGCTGTAAATTTCTTCAAATTCCCAATAGATGAATTTCTGGACTGCATCCAGCTGGACTGCATTAGATTGTTCTATCTGTAGTTAGCAGTATGCCATGAATAAAATCTGACTCACTGGTCATTGGCAAGAATCCCCATCTGTTCTAACAGAGTCCAGGTTAGAATGTTTGCTTTAATGCACTAATTTCCAGTTTTTAAATGGGAGAGCAATCTTTGAAATTAAGTCATGAAGTTTATTTTGAGGGGAAGAATCCTTGAATGAGAAATTACAGTGTTTTATTATAAGAGTCTATTAATGTTTACATCCATTGGTATGAGGTGAAACTGGAACTGTGGGTGTACAAATTAGACATACAAAAGATTATGTCTTTATGCAAATATTTGCTGTGATTTCAACATTTAAGGTTGTTTTCTTTCTGAAACATTGAAAAGTTCTTCTGCCTCTGTTTTTTTGCATTTAATTGCAATCTACACTTGAAAACATTTTGTATGTTGACACTTGGGTTGTCATGTTCAGTTTAAAATATTCAATTGATAAATTGGACTACTTACTCCCACAATTAAAATTGCAAAATTTACTAATATAGGTGGGCTTGGAAAAGTCTAACCTACATATGTGGTTTCAGCTGCAGTGAGTTCTATGTCACATATATAAGTTAGCACATAATATAAGGAGCCATATCAGAATTCTTTTTTTGTTAGAACTGTCAATTTTAGTTTGTGGAACAACCCCTAAGCTGTGCTCTTAAATAAATATGTATGTTTCTACGGATTCTCAGCCTGCAGTAGCATCAGGGAGCTGCTGTGCTGCTACCACACTAAGTTATGAGCTAGCAAAGCAGTATAAATCAGGAACTTGCTGACAGTTCTTCAGATCAACATTTTGTTTCAGTCCATTGGGTGCCAAATATCAGCATCAAATCTCTTGGCACTTCTGTACCTTCAGTTCTACTTACACCTCACAGAATTTCACCTTCAAGTGTGCTACAAAGCACCTATGTGCTTTAAAAATTCCTATTGGTTGGATTTAAACAGATTTATCAGTTATTAGAAATAGTACATAATAGCATATTAAACTATTTTTGATTTCATTTACTGACAAATAAGGGGGGGGGGGAAAAACAGTAGTTCTAACATATTACTGTTAGGATATACTGATAGTTCCAATCAACTGAGGCACAATTGTAGGTGGTGACCAGCAAGTCATACGTCGGTCACTGAACTAGTAATTGTACATTTTCTTACAGTGCATCAGATGTATGCATCACTAGCAAAAAAAAAGCAACAAGAAGGTCCGTGTAACTTAAGTGTTATATGAAGCCTAATGTGCACTTGATGTAAAGTGTTATGAACACTGTCCAAAGGACATGTGACTTCCTGTACCTGTAATTAAGCTATTGGACAGCAGACAATCAGAATTTGCTCCAGCTTCAAAGCAATGTATGTAACTGCCCAAAATCATTTCAGTCCCTGGGTAAATTGCATTTTGCAGCTAGTTTTTTCAGCGCCTTAGTTAATTTAACTTGATTACAACTGGAAGCATCTGACTATGATTTAGGCATGCTTATTGCTGTAAAAGAAATAAGCCCATCTTCAAAGTTACTGTGCAAGTATTTTAATAAGATTCGCACACATCTCAAAAAATTCTATTGTATGACTCCCTGATCTCGGAGTTAAGTCAGCCGTTGAAGACTCAAGTGAAGAGGTCACTGATGAGGTAAGGGATGTATCTGCAGATTTTCCTTGTGCATCATCTGAATCTTTCTGACAGGATCTATAGTTGCTCACAGAACCTGATCTCTGTGGAGTTGCAGTCCCAGACTTTGCCTCAGTAATTTCATCTGAAGGGGGAAGGAGAGAGTAGAAAAGTTAGTTATCAATATCAAATTGACCAGGGGAACAGCAATCGTCTTCCCTTCCTGAGACTTAATCTTGTGCAGATGTCCTTACACAAACTAGTATTAGGCATGAAGCACGGTTCATAACACATCTCATCTACTTTAGTTAGACCAGCACCTGCCATGTTTTCCATTAACTAATTTCAGTGACTAACAGTTCAACTGAATTAATCTGCCTAATTTATCTTTTAAATTTAACCTTATGATGCTACCTACCCCATATAAGTCAAATAATACTTTGTACACATTTTGTAGATGCTTTTAGCTAGTATGTACTTTGTTATTGTTATTTGGCTTTGATTTAATTGTATTTGGTTATATTATTATTATAATTGATGCATCACTTGCTATTAATTTACATTAATTTATCCTTCTCTTTTGGAAGATTTTCTTTTAGTATCTTTTACATCTATACTGCAGCAACTTAAGCTTACCTCCCATATGAGGAAGAAATACTTCTACCTTAGAAGTCATGTTCTGCTGAATTTATCTCTACTCTTACTTAAACAGAACATTAGCTTGACTCACTTGTCACTAAAAAAAGTTATTTCCAGGAGAAATTAGTGAAAACAAAAGGGTCTGCCTTCTCAGATCAGTCAAAGCTACTTTAAACTAGTTAGGTAAGACAAGTAGAGAACCATTCACCGTGTCAGAACAGAGTATCAAATCAGCTTCATGACTGGAAGAGCTGCCAAATCCATGCCTTGGGGTTGTATTTTCTCAGAAGCTGAAGACAGGACTGCAGCAGTCTAACTTCCCACAGCTGCATGGCTCTAGGAAGTCATCTCCCCTCCAACTAAATTTGCGTTTTTCCTATATACAGTTGTTAGGAAAGTGGTTAGTCCCCTCTATCAAGTACCACTAGATCTCGGCTAACACCTGTATTTTCAGAAGGGATGAGGCAAGAATAGGAATAACAAATTACATTGAACTGACCTAAAAACCAGACTTAGCCATCCTATACAATAATCCAGTCAGACTCCAGTAAATCTGTGCCTTGTTTTCCTTGGGAAGTTATGCACCCCATTAGCTGTATGCAATTTTGCTTTTATTCTACTACACCCTTGTTAGGTTACACCCTCCTCCATTCATTTTCAAGGAAATAGCAAACTTACAGTTCTATGCAATACTACAGCCATTCTATGAATTATGACCTTGCTGCAGGTTAAACCACCACCTTTGAAGACTTCAGTTACTACAATTCTTATTTCAAGTCTCCTACCATTGGTCAGTTGACCTTGGCTGGCAGCTAAGTGTCTAGCAAATTCCTATACTGTATATAGACACATACATACAGTGAATATAGTGAACTATGTAGTTCACTCCTCTATTTCTCAGCCCAATGGAGGAAGAGAATCAGAAGGCCAAAGTCAAGAAACTCATGATTCAAGATAAACATGGATAATTGAACCAAAAAAAAAAAAGTGGTGCAAAGGAGATCATTCACTACCTCCCACAAGCAGACTGAGGTCTATCCAGTCTCTGAGCAAAGGCTACCTCCCCAAGGTAGCCGTTCTATTCTCCCTCCCCTCAGTTTGGTTTGTTTAGCATGTTTTGCTAAGCACGGTATTATTTGTCACTGGATCTCTCTTGGGTATGTCTGGATCAGCTGTACCATAGGATGCGTCCCCTCCCAGCTTCTTGCTCACCCCTGGCCTGCTCACCATGTGTGGCAAAGTTGGGAAAAAGAAAAGGCCTGATACTGCACAAGTACTGCTCAGCAACAGCCCAAACAATGGTGCTACTAACACTTCTAGTCACAAATCCAAAACACAGCACCATACAGCCGGCTATGAAGAAATTAATTCCATCTCGGCCAGACCCAGTAAAACAGTGTACAATCCAAGCCAAACTGGCATGCATACATGTCAAACTCTATCTTCACTAGGAAGAGATATTTACATTTTTAGCTAATATTTAAATTAATGTTTAAATCTAGGCCTCACAGGCAGTTTAGGTTGATTCCTATACTGCCTCTCCTAGCTCTGTCCACTTTTGTACCACTGGCATTAGTGCTAGTGCAGACATGAAAGGAGCGATTCAGGAGTTAATACAGGTAAAAAGCAATATGAGAGACGAACCAGATAACCATTTGATCACAAGAACACTAGGATTGAAGAAATAAACAAACACTTGGTTTCAACTGACAAAGGGCAAGGATTTCCCTTTACTTCTAAGTGAATCAAGATACAGCAATTAGAATGATTTCCATTACAACTCATAAGTCTTCACATACCATCAATGCTACGGAAGTCCAGCAAGTATGTCCTGCTGTCCACCTGATACAGCTGTAGACTCATTTTAGAGTATGCACTTGTCACTGGATTCTTCCTTCGAACACGCAAATAGTATGGATTTACAACCTAGGACAAATAAGATTTGAGCAAGTTCCCAAAACTGCTTGAGATATACTGCATATTGTTCCTCTCATTTCAACTCACTGGTATTAAGTGATTTAAAGCTTACCTGTCACAGCTTCCCCCCACCCCAATAGAAAAAACATTCCTATAGCTGCAGCAGAAAGGTTTGACATGTTACAAAGATTTATCCTGTCAGCATAAATTGCCTCCCCCAAAACCCTTCCCGAACAGCAAGCAAAAGCTGTCAGCATAGTGCACAAGATTTTTTTTCCTGCACATGAAGATGCTTTTTTTTTTTTTTTTAGACTTCTAGTCTATGTAATCACACAGCTCAAGCAAAAGTTTACTGTTACCTATTGTAAAGACCTTCTATTCTTTTACCTTCCATTCATAATCCAGCTGCTTAATTGCTCGACACACTTCAGCCATGATATCATTCGGTCGACTTTGACTCCGTATTCCCAAGTGCCACTTAGCTCTTCTTACTCCTTGGTGTTTTGATTTTTGTGGATTCAGCTCATCGAGAGTATGGCGAGGACGAGGTGCTTCAGCTACCAAGAATGGCACTCTTTCAGGATGAGGGCGAGACAGATGGTGATCATCAAGAAAAGAATCTGGTGGGCTTGTAGCCAGGTAGAAGTCTTTGGCCTCATTCATTATTCTTCTATTATCTATAATGAGGTGATAAGCAACAGCTAAGGGGTCCTGATGATTTCGGCTATACAGACAGCTTAGAACTTCCTCTTCAGTGCATTCAAACTTCTCACACACTTCTTTTAAGGCTTCATCATCAATCATGGTAGAGCTGTATGAAGGGTCTTCCGGAAACAAGTATTTGGGAAGGTCCTGCTTAAACCATTCATGTTCCCTAGATTTAAGAACAACAAGATTAAGGCTATGTATGTAAAGCAAGCCTTTCTAGCATTAAATTCTTTAAAAGTTACTTTCAGCCTGTACAAAAAAAAAAAATTGTCAGCCTAAGCACTCCTCCTGTGCTTCTGCCAAAGCAAGTTAAGCATGCTAAGGGAACTGGACATTTCTACATAGAGGAAAGTAAAAATTGCCTCCTTCACAACATTTTTCTTGACATTTGGAAGGAGACAAACAAAAAAAATCTTTCCTGGCAGTGTTGCAACTACTTTAGCTCAAAAAATATCTTTGTGTAACTCCATCTGCTTTTTACATAAGTGATACATATATTTATTTTTAACTGCCAGTACCTTAGTTTCGAGACCATTTAATCTGAAAAGTGCTCCCTCCTCCACAAGCACACATATAATAACAAAATAAAGAAAACTCAATCCTGAATAGTTTCTTTGGCAGATGTTCTGACAAGGATTTCTGAACAAACTCACATGCTCCACACCCCCAACAAGTTATGTTTTTTTCCATTCAGAACAAGACCAGCTTGTCTCCAATGCATACAAAATTGACGGAAGAATATGTAAAAGTCAATCTGTACCTCTTTATTACTGTATCCATGAGCTTATCTCATTATTATTACTGTATCCATGACTTATCCTTCTTCATAAGAAGGAAAAAGGAAAGATCCAGAATTAACCAGATAATTAACCTTATTTTTTCCCCCCCTCTATGACTGAGCAACTTGTGTGCCTACAATAAATTGCTTAACCAGCCAAAGAATATGGCATGACACTATGTTGCAGAAATGAAAACTATCAAAACTAGGCTTACTGCATATTAAAGAGCAGTTACGCTGATCGAGCTCTATCTAGTCAGCATTGATCTGAAAATATGCCTCATCACCAATACATTGTGCAAAAGGCATTTTAATCAGTAACAAATAGTTCGGAAGCAGAAAAAGCTTTTCCTATACTAATGCAAACCACAGCCCTAACTGGGCAACTGAGCTCAGACAAATATTTTATTACTATTCACTGCAATGATCCTCTCCTCTTGCACACATGCACACTTCCTCCTAGAACAGTTAAAGTATTCAATAATTAAAATCATGCTGTTGTTAAGCTGTAAAAAAAAACAGTTGAGTATAGACCTGGCTAGGATGCAAAATCCACCCATGTTCTGCCACCAACATTTTTCAACATTTTCATCATTTCTCATCTGGACATGCTTAAGATAGCTTAGACAAACTAGAGTTCCTTTCCACTCAGGTTTTACAGTTCTAGGTTAGTGTTTCCATGTTTTCTGATGGGAGAAAATACTCCCTGTTGTAATAAAGGACTAAACAAAATGCACCACATTTTTTCTTGAAAAAACACAAACATTGCTAGCTTCCTAACTTCCAAGCCTAAAGGAAGAAGCATTTTCACTACAGTAGTGCTTTCTTCTTAGAGTTTCTCACAAAGGAAACAGGAAAATGTAATTATGCTACTGGATGAATTACAGCTTAAATTTTGTTGTTGTTTTACTTCATACTTGTCAAAGCAGTCACCCTCTTCAGAATCCCATCTTGGAATCTGGAGTCCATTATAGCTATCTGTAGGTTTAGCTCCTCAATATTCTATGTAGTAATTGTCACTTATACAGCAGTTTATGCTAGGGTTTGAAGCCACACCAAGAAGTGCTACGGATGGAATATTCACCGTCTTAACATGATTTTTCCAAGGGCTGTATAAACTTTGATTAAGCAGTAGATATGTTACGAGTAGTAATTTCTCATCAGATGTTTAAAGCATAGGTTAGTGCTTTAATAGTTCTTCAAGCAAAGATTTTTTTTTCCCCAGAAAGAATAGTACTGTGCAGTTTTTGCAAGCCATTCTGCAGTTAAACAGCTTTACTTAAGCTTAGAGTTTCTGAAAATTCCTGTAACACGTACATTTTACTGTGACCTCCAACTAATACTTCTTTGGCCATACAGATCTAGTGGGAGGTGTCCCCATCCGTGGAAGGGGGTCTGGATATACATGATCTTTAATGTTCCTTCCAATCTAAAACATGGTTAGAATCATGATTCTATGATTCTAACCATTACAGCTAAAGCCAAATGACCAGAAGTTGATTTTATTTTGTCTCAGACTATAAAACAAGGACAAGTGTTACAACTAGTTTCTTTATACTGCACACACAAACTAAGACAATCATACAAGCAGACGTCAGTGTTTTACCTAATGTCTCTGATTGTTGCTCTCTTCATCGGATCCACTTGCAGCATGTGTTTCAGAAGACTTATGACAGATGGATTCAGGTACTGAGGGGTATAGAAGATACCATCACATATCTTCTTAAAAAGCGTTGGCACATGATCATCATCAAATGGAAGTGTTCCACATAACAAAGCATAGAGAATAACCCCACTACTCCAAATATCTACTTCTGGACCTGCATATAACCTGGGAAAAAAGTTAGCTATTAGTAATTTGTGTTGAATACTTTTAAATAGATTTCAAACACACACACACATACTTTAACTTATATTACTGTAATTGTGTTAACCTGGGGACAACTAGTCTGCAATTATGATAACATTTCATTTCTATGCTACGCCTCCCTTGAACTCTAGCATCCTAGCATCCTTTCCTTTCAAAAACATAATTAAAGCTAGGGAACAAGTATGTAGTTTTCTCCTCTATTGTGTATAAATACTCCACAAATGCAATTTATTACGATGGTAAACTGAAAGAAGTCCATATAACAGGACTTATCACACATTATCTCTGCTACCGCCCAGATAAAATAGACATTCAGCCTGCCATCACCAATAGATTGGTATTAGAGTTGCTGTAAACAGCAGACTTGACAATAAGAGTCCAGTAAAAAGTAGAAGTTATGTTCAGACTGAATATAATTCTGCAATGGGTGTTTCACTGCTATTCAAAATCACAGCAGATGTCACCTCTAATTCTATCCATACCTGTTTCCAAGATGTGAGCTGTGATATTTTTAAACCAATTCAGGCACACTGTACACAGTGGATTGTGGCATTAGACATCACCTCCAACTTACAGGAGCTATTCAAAGCTAGTTCATGGGAGCCTTAAATGCTTATGAAAAAAATTATCACAGCAATTAACAACTCAGCCCAGTTTCTCAGCATCCAGCTGAGAATGTCAACAGTTTTGTAACCTTTAGAATCAAGCAGCAAGATAACTGAAATACATGCACACATGTATTCAAAATAAAAGAAACTACCTTCCTGAAATTACTTCTGGTGCAGCATAGTTAGGGGAACCACAGCTTGTTCTTAAAAATTCTCCATCTGACATCATATTTGATAGACCTGAAAGTGTATAAGAGTAGCTACTAAAAATTCAGAGAGCAAAATGATTTCACACTGCATATAGCACCTAGAACAAGTCACCAGTAACTTAAATATTTTAACATTTAGCTCAGTTAGGAAGCATAGTTGTTTGGAATTACTAAAAAAGGTTCATACACAAGAACACTACATGATCCTAAGTTTAGCAGAAATTTGAGTCTGACATAATCCATTATTGTACACAGCAAAGGCATGTTTGAAAATATACATTCATTCTGAGACTAATGATTTTGATTACACAGGCAAGACAGAAAAAAGTTGTTCTAATGGAGACAGAGAAGCATAACAAGATAGGATTTTGATCATCAACAAGAAGGCATCTTAAACATATTCGTTTCTAAATAATGAAGTGGAAGATGTTACCAAAGAATTGCCCACAATTCTCTAAGAGTTTATATATATATATATATATATTCATATATATATAATATATCTCAAAGGAATTGAGAACTGCACACAACTTTGCTTTGGAGCAGATGACAGTCACCACAACCACCTGAACTCTCAACTAGTTGCTGAATCACTGCAGCTTAGTATAGTTTTGGTTTCAATACTGTTAATGATTAAAGCATACTTTAGGACCAGGCCATCTTTGTTCACCAGCTCTCAACATAGTCTGAACTACCTCTTCCAGAATAGACATGGAAAATATTTTCTAATTTCCTCAGTGGAGGCTGTATTATAAAGATTACTACAGGCCTGAGAACTCAGTCCAAAGAGAAGGAATTATGCCCTTTCACCAAGGGCAGGAAGGGAGAGTGAAGAACACAGCCTGACTAGCTTTGACTAGCTTTCACACTCAAATAAAAATTTTTCTTAAGCTTCTGTCACAATTAAGCTAGTCACAATTAACTGAGTGCTACTGTTTTGCTTATGCTGGAGATGCAGGACAATTTTTATAAGTTGCTGTACTTCATTTCTTCACCAGGTATGCAATTTCACCCAGAGCATTCTCTACACTTGAGAAATTGTTAGGATTCCCAATACCCACATACTTGAACACCTATATTTTCAAAATATACTTAGAATACTTAGCATTATCTAACCTCTTTGATCAGACAGCTCAAAATGCTTTATAAGGGCAGGTATTATCTACTGCATCTACAGGAGACATGTCATAATGAACACACCAGTATGGATACCTTAATGTATTTATATGGATGTTCTTCCTTTTTTTTTTTTAAAAAAAAAAAAAAAAAAGGGGGAACTAGCTACCGGTCTCCTCACTGTCTGTGTCACAACAGCTAGTATAAACAATTTAGCTTTTTGACTAGTTAAGTATCTACATAACAGAGAGCCTAGGACTTTGCAAAATTAACTATTTTACCTTTTACACTTTAACTACATTTTTCTTACCAAATCACATCTTTAGTTTTTAAAGTGAATTTAGAGTACTTTCATAGAAGGAGCAACATATTTTACTAGAGCAAAGTAGTTCTTAAATATGAGGAACACCCTTGCAATATAGTTCCAAGAGAGCTACGCATCTGCATTTTACAGATGGAGAAGGAGGCAACAAGAGGGTCAGTTTTCAAGTGAAGGTAGGGAACTATGTCCCCACTGAAATCCAGCATTTCAGAGAAATTTTTAAACAAGACTAAACCAAACAGCTCAGTTTCATCCACTCATACAAAATACCTGACTTGAAGAAAGATTGAGGAAAACAAACCACAGATGTGCAAGAACACTGTTTTGCTTTGCATTCATACTCTTCCTGGATTCTGTTCCATCTTCAGGATAACCAAGTAACCACATTTTATTAAGTATTTTCCATAGCAATTAGCAGAACTTAAGTAACACCAAAAGTGTGATCATACAAGATATTAATGCTTACCAAAGTCAGCTATCTTGGCATTCATGTGTGCATCAAGCAGCACATTCTCAGGCTTCAGATCTCTATGTACTACCATATGCCTGTGACAGTAATCCACGCCAGAAAGGATTTGCTGGAACAGACGTCTACTTTCCTTCTCATCAAGCTAAGACAAACAAAGGTTTTAAACAATTTTGAAACAGTGGAAATGAATTATTTTTCATTTACATGAATTGCAGCAATGTTTCCAATGACCTAAAGTTACCATTTTTAGTTTTAATATTTTATACAGCAAATGATCGTATCTTTGCAATAGAAAGCTTCATAACTTACATCATTTTGCTTCTACCATAACTCTAAAACTACTACAACAAAATTGTATTCACACACTCAGAATTATTGAAGTTTCTCAGTCATGCTTTTGAAATTATCACTCAAACTCTAACTTTGTCTAAACAGAGTATCAATGAACTTTGATACTTAAGCATAGTATAAGACTTAACACAAAAGCTGCTGATAATCAGCACAAAGGCAGTAAATTTTGATGCAATTTATGTTCTATTTGCAGCTTTCCCTAGACAGCAGTCTTAGCTAGGCACTTCCTATCAACATGCCCTATAACACGTCGAAGTCAGCTCAGTCTAAGTAGGCAAGATCCTTTTATCTAGCTAGTTTGCCATAAGGGAGTTGGGAGCATTCACAGAAACCATTCTACCAGTCAAAGAGAATAGTAAGGGCAGAATAGCAGCTTCCTCATAATTGGAATAATTCCTTAGTTGAATGGAAAAAATGCTGTAACAGTCATACATTAAGATCTGAACTATGCTAACGTGCTCTGAAATGAGAGATGTTTACAAAACGTAGCCATAAAATGTATTTTAATTGCTAACAGCAAAATTAATGCTGAATACATAAAAACAAACCTTCTTTTAATAGGAATGTTGCAAAAGCAATAATAGAATGCAAGTCATTGACTTGTAGAGTTGGACTACTTCTTACCCTTCCGTTTTTACAGATATAGTCAAACAGTTCTCCTCCTGAAACATATTCCATCACCATGAAAATGTCAGTTGGTGTACTGATGACCTGGTACCTGATAAAGGAAGGTATCTGTTAGTCTATGTACTCAGTAGAAGAAACTAGAAATAGTCAGATAAACATTTTAGAGTAAAGTATACTTCTACGCAACTCTTTGCACAACACTAGTTTCGTCAGTCAATTTACAGTTACTGCAGTAACACTTTTTCAGAACCTACTTCTCCTTTCAATATGTGATAACATCACTGTAAAGACTAGAAGAAAACTTGTATTTCCCAACAGGAAGATCAGTCTCCATACTTTCAATGGAACATACTTAGATCAGATATTTCTGTGAAAGTATTTGAAGTGCTACCTCACACACAGCTTAACATAGTGAGGATGGAAAACGAAAGTACAAGAGGATTTTGCTAGTGCCTCAAAAATCCACACTTCTCAACGCCAACAGACACTAAAACTGCCGTGTCATAAATAAAGCATACTTCAAGAATGGAAAAAATATTAATGATGATGCAAATTAATTCTTTGATTATGAGGTCTATACATTTTTATCATACTTCAGTTAAGTTGGGGGGGAAAATGGAGTTTTGAAATAAGCAGGTTATGGCCAAATGCCCTACTTATAAGATTTTGAAATATTTTCTGTGTATCCTTAACTGAAAAGGTGTTTAGTACTTTTCCTCTTACAGCAGTGAGAAATGACTGTTCTTTACACAGAAAGAGAAAGCACACTGATTTGACTGAGGAGTTGAATTCAGGTATGCTACTGAGAAGACAGAAGGTAGCAACTGGATTAAAATGAATGCTTTTAGGTACCGCACTTAAGCACACAAATATATTCCAACTAAAAAAATAAAGTGAATTCACACATACAACAGAACTCATCAGAAGACTAATTCTAAGCCAAGAGGGGAAAACAGACATTTCTCAGCTTGCTGAGACAAATTATTTTTGAACTGCATAGACAGTGAAATCAGACTATTCAGACGTGAAATCAGACATGTACATGTTTTAACAGCTTAATATTAAAGTAGCGTAATAACCTGGATACCACTGAGGCAAATATCAGAACAAGATCTCCAAAGTTAGTTTTCCCCTGAAGTACCTTGAATTACAAGCAATTATCTTCACTGATTTTTCTTTCTAATTCCTTGGTTGAAAGTGCCTCACATACTTAAACATCACCAGGTATTTGAAGCTATGGCCCTTCGTATTTTAATCCTTTTTAGTCAAAAGTTACACTGCAACTTCATTTCTAACAACATGGGTGACTTCTCACAGTTGTGAAATTTGTGAACTATAAACTTAAGGCAACCATGAGCAACAGTTTATAGCTGAGATCTTCAGAGATGTCCAACTTCCGGACAGTGAGGTAACAGACAATGTTGGGAGATAACCTCATCATCTCGGACAATAAGCAAGTCTGTATCTCTTGGAAGATTCAGCCATGCCTCTCTACAGTCAGTTTGCTTTTTCTAGCTGTGGAGAAGGTCACTGTGGAAAAGAAGAGTTATGTACCTATAACACAAGTACAGACATCAAGCCCCACAACATAGTTGACTGAATGCAGGAAGAGGAATTTTTAGAGAAGCAAAATGTATCCTACTGCTAGAGGTTAAAAACCAGAAAGAGATGTTCTAGAGGTTTTTAAACTATGGTATACAAAAAAATCTTTGAGACACACTTGAAACATTTTATACAATTTTTAGTAAAGCACAGTGTTCCAAATTATACATTGTCTAATTTGTAATGTTCAGCTGAAGAAATCTGTTCACTTTTATCCCAGCAATTGCTCCATCTAGTTCCTAGGAGAGGAAGCAGCATGATCCTAAGTTCCCAGCATGTCTACCTGCACAGCTGTATCAATCATAGCTCAAACAGTATTTACATGCAGGCTAATAACCTTTCTGCTTTGCGAATACAGGCTGAATAACTGAAAATTTGGGTATCCATCCCCCTTTCCATTATCTCCTACATCTTGACCCTTTCTTCCACATGCAGGAGAAAAAGAATTTTTCCCCATAATTCACTAGAAATATTTACCTGAAACCTATGCTAAGCTGTTAAATCAGCTTAATCAAAAGTACATATTCGTGCTTCACCCCCATATGTCAGCTGATACATTGATACTTCCATTTGTTTTGATTACAGGTTTGTGCTTTGGACTAGTTCATGAACTCTTCACTAGCAGCAGTAGCAATGCTGCAGACAGACAAAAGCTCAACAGCCTTCTGAAACTAATCCACTTCAGATCATCTCAATACCTTCTTCAATCTGATTTAGCACTGACTTACATGCTGTTGCCAAACTACAGGAATATACTGGCATGGCATCTATCAGTGGTAGCATGGTCTTAACACAAGACTTTGCCAATAAAAAAAAATTATGAACTCTAACAACACAATTAAGAGTGCATGTTACATACACAACAGATGTGCCCTGCTAGATGCATAGGTACGCTATATGAAACAAAAAAAGTCAAAAATAATTGGCATTTATACCTGGTCTGAGAAAATAAATCACAAGTCTAGCACATATTTAATTGTAATCTGAACTCCGCTGTTAAGTTATTGATTGACTAATAACTAACAGACTGAACAGGCACAATATAAATACCGTACTAATTCGGAGAATTAGTAGCATATATTTCAGAATTCTTTTATACAGATCACACTTAACATACTGCACATCTTCAATTCAGAAAATTTTTGCAATCCACTATCTACATCAGAAAACCATAGGTCACTAACCATCACATTGATAGAAGATATTTTGAGGAAAAATACACAGTAAGCTTGCACAGGAAAGCACTCTACAGTCTTGTTCTTAATTTCTAAGAAAAAAGGATCAGAGACCACCAGAAAACGAATACTGAAACAGTAGCTAAAAACAATAAAACTGATGCTACAAGAAGGATCTATTATGCCACTACCTTTTAACCTGCCTAAAGAAAGTTCTGTGCCCTACCAAGAATATTCACAATTCTGTGAAAACATATCAGAATATACTGAAAATGGAATACATGGAAGCTGGTTAGTTCTCTAACAAGTTACTGATAGTACTTTCGCCCTTTGAATATGTTTTAGGTCTAAGAGAGCACAAGAGATTGTTTAAAAAGATCTGATTATAGCAAACAAATCTTACAGCTTAATTATATGTGGATGTCTGAAGAGTTTGAGGTTCTGAATCTCTCTGCGGATTTTTCCTACAACATCAAGGCTGCGAATCTTCTGTCGATTCAGGATCTTCACTGCAACTTTATGCCCAGTTAACTCATGTTTGCCAACTGCAAGGAACAAGAAAACATTTAGTTAGTCAGGGTTTTCAATTACCCCATAAGAACATCGTTTCAGTTACAACCTAGAAATACCACAGTTAAGATATTAATCATTCCACATATCCTGTTTACCTTTAGGGAGATAGAAAACTAGACAGCACATCATATCCTTCACTTTACCCTAATTCCTCTCTCAATTTTATTGTTAGAATATTCACAGGAAATGTAGGAATGAACCTTAAATCTCATCCTCAGAAGTCTTGCAGCATGACTACATTTTGCACTATTACAAACAAAACATTTTTCTATCCGAAACACTGCCATCCTTGCTAAATAGGATATCATTTTGTTTTCCTGTGTAAGTAACTCCAATCTTCAGACTCACATGGTAACCCACTCAGACATGCTCTCCTGCAGCTTTTCTACTCAATCTACAAGTATTGCATTTACTTTTTTTAAAAAAAAAAAAAAGTTTCCCTTCTCCTCAAGTAGCACATTTCAGCAGTTACTTGGAATTACTGCTAAGAGTAACCAGTTTACTTGAAAAGTATTTACCTGTCCATGTAGCAGTCTGAACCTATAAGCTACACATTCTGTGCAGTAAAAAAGACTATCATACCAGAGCTTTATTACATATAATATAAACGGCCAAAAAAAATGTGAAATGCATACAATAGAATCTAACAACTATGAGAAGCAATATAAATATGCAACCTCTTACATTCCTGTTTCCTTCCTACTTCAAGAAGTTGTTTTTCTTCTTTGAGGAATTTTAAAGTGTAAAACACTTCCTAAATTGTTACCCTTCTTGAATTCCTTAATTTTGCAGGTGCTTTTTAAAATGGCTACAAAGTTGCTATGAATATATTCTTTTAAACCCAGTGCCAGTATTTTTTTTAGAATCCAGTGCTGGATCACAGATATACTACAGGATGTAAGCATCTCTTGCACTAGACTTTGCTACCTGCATCAGTTTCTGCACACAGTAGTTTAACACTGCTAATATCACATCTATATCCATTTTCAGAAGTACAGCTACCATCCTCTGCAATGTTCTAAAAGCATGCCAGATTCCAAGACAGCTAAGTGTCCACTTGGACACTGGCAACAACCCTCTGCTAAACATAGCACTCTGTTATCTGGGTGCTTATCTCCTCACTTGAAAATCTGACCAATTCCCAGGCTTCAAGACTTACTTAAGTACATCCATAGGAAGCTGTGATAAACAATTCTGATATAATTAATAACTTTACACTGGAAGTCGTACCTATCTCGTTTACCTGACACAGCACAATTAAACATTTATCCACGAAGCCCTCAACAGTTTTGCAGTATTATTTTACAGTATAGCTAATGGATCTGGAAGTACTTATCTTGCTTGCAAGAAACAGTTGCTTGTTCACAAAGTAAAAAATATGTCACGCCACATTAGTGAGAATTGCAAAGACTGTACAGAACTAAGGATTATTAAGCCAACATCTCAGATGTTAAAGCTTAAGGCCAGTGCTATATGACAGACTAATTCTTCTGAAAGTAGAAGACACAGCTCCTTCCCTAGTGGATGAATAATTATTTTGCTGCAGTTATCTATAAAAATAAAAGTCTTCCTGTACTCAAGATAATTTTGACAGAATTAGTAAAAGTTTATCGATCTGTTGATCTCATTTCTAGTACAAAACCCTCCTGTAGCCATTCACCTCTACACTGAGATAAAAAATAATGCAAGTGAGAAGCAATACAGATAACGATAAGCCCCTCTGAATGATTATTTTTATGACAAGAAGATGTTTATTGTGTAAAACAAAGCAGCATGTCTAAGTCAGGAAGTAACCAAGTAGTGGACCACACAAAACTGAACCACCATGATGTGGTGATGAGACACCTTTTTTATCTGAGATCACAGAAAGGCTCCAACTACAGTATGGAAAAAACATCCCCCAGTGCATAGAAGCCATTACCTAAATAGGGACACAATAACCAAACGCTGGGCAAGCACATTCACACTGCCGAGGAATGCAGGACAAGGCAGACAATTAATCACAAGTTCTAGACAGACCACAGATTATTAGAGGTGAGTGCATGGTACTGTAAAGTCATGTTGTGCACAAGAAATATTTGCTTTCAACCAAGCATACAATTAGAGCAATCATCTCTCTTGCTTTCTCCAATTTAAATGTGATTGAGGTTTCAAAGGAAACCAAGAAATTATACCACTTATGTTCACAACCTAAGGAGTAAGAAACCATTAACATGAAACACTCAAAAAGCAGTTACTCCGTTTGAATTACCAAGTCTTTGCCTACCTATAATATGAACAGAGGTAAGTCAGAAGTATTTAAAATTTAACCTACTAAAAGAATTTTATCATTACTTTTAGTTAATAAGAAATGTCTTAGAAACTAAATGAGAATCCACTACACAGGAATTTGCAGCACCCTTTGGTTTACAAAGCACTAAATTAAATACCTTCTTAAGTATCACGTGCATTTGAGCAATTTTGCATCTTATCATATAAATGCTCAGATACTCAGTTCTGACACACATTGTGTTGTGAAGTTTAATTATCAGCCAATTTGTTTTTCTGATTTGTCAGTCTACCTTAGATGACGACTGGAATTTAATTAGAACCCAGAAAAAAAAGCAATAGAAGGTTACTTATTAGATACAAATGAGCTATATTCAATATGCAAGGTACATAAAAAGCATTTTATTGAAACTTTTATTTGAAGTACTTCTTAGGCAGTAACTTTTGAAGCTGACTGAGCTTTAGTTTGCCTCCAGCCTTGATTTTATTCGAGAACTGAAAGAAATGCTTCTCTGCTTCTTCTGCTGTTCAACAGCTTTGAAAAAATTATTGAAATAAAAAATATTGTGGTTTTGTGCACATAGAGAAAGATCCCCAGAAGTCTGAAAAGTCTTTAGCAAGTGAACAAACTTAATGATTGTTTTCTTCAGTAATATTTTACTAAGTTTTTACTCTTTTTTTTTTTTACTCAAGTTTAAGATTATATTAAATCTAGCTCTAAGACTGGGGTTTCCAGCCACCATCTATTTCATGAAAACTGTTTTGTTACAAACATATAGGGTATCCACTAGTCCTGTTCTGCTACCACAAATCACATACTTTAAATCTCAAACTACATTCTTTTCACAAATTTTTCATTCCTCCCAGGCACAAGTAATCTTCACTTTTCTGTACAATATAATAGCAAATACAAGTTTTTCCACATTTTTAAAAAATAAATTTGACTTATTTCTTCACTGTAAAGTGGCTTTGCAGCTTTGCTATTGACTGTGTACCTCACATTAGAAGTAAGCTAGCAATTCCACCAAGAAAACCATAGTTGTCATATAGTATAAACCTTTATCCACATGCCCTAAGAACTTACTTGAAGTTGAAGCAGTTCAAGGTACATGGTGCTGCCACAGAATTGTTTGTACACAACTTTAATTAAGCAGTAATTAAGGATTTATCATATAAAATAATACTACAATAGAAACAGCAACTTAGTTAAAGCTTCAGGAATGGCAAGGCTCACGCAATACTTACTCCAGGGTACTGGGGGGGGGGGGGGAGTAGTTCTAAAGTCAAACACATGCTTCCAAAATCCTCCTTTGAGGTGAATTTCTCACCCTTCTCTCTCACCTGCAGTTGCCCACAGACAAGCCTGACCCTCAAGGCATCTACCCCGAGACGCAGTCCTCTCAGGGGTGCCATGAAAAAGCATCCCAGCTCAGGGGGAAACAAGGGTGCAGCCCACTGCAGTCCTTCAAGAACTCAAAGAGTCCTTCCTTGGTATCAGTATGTACAGCATTGTGAAATAATTAACTTTTAGTTTTGGAGTTTTCTGGGATTCTGGAATTTTTTCGTTGTTTATGGCTCATGTTGTGGAATCCCTTTACCCTCAACATTTAACTGTACCTTTCCCAATTAGTCACTCCACAGGGGCCCTGGATATGGTCAGGGGGAGGCCTGCTCATCCCATGCCTGTATCAGATACGTGTCAGCAGAGTGAGCCAGTGTTGGGCTTCACCACACTCTGTAGATAACAGAGGAATGATGCCAACAGCTTTTCTTTGAGTCACAGATAAGAAAAGATGATGCAGCACCATATTTATTAGATAGGGAATTTAACTACAAGTCAGTCACTTCATTTTGTTCCTGGACTCCGATGTGATTCATCATTTTCCAGCAACAGATTTCAAGGCATCAGGTATCTATCTGCCTGGCACTCCATCCCTATAACTGTGCAGCAGTTCAAGGAATTGCATCAAGGCCTATTGTGGTTTCTAATTCTGAGCAAGTCTCAGCTCTGCTGAAGCAGTAGAGTGTACCTGCCACACTCCACCCCATCAGTACAGTCAATTCACTTTGCCCTCAGAGTGGCAGCGTGACTCTTGCCTCCATGGGATAAATGCATTGGCAAATATTTTATGCCTGTACATGGGCAACTTTAAGAATCATTAGTACAAGCTATAGCACAATGCTTATTCCTTTGTTTTCCACACACCCTATTGTATAAACTGAAAAATTTAAAAAAATCTGTATACATGAGGGGGTTCTTTCAGCAGTGCAACTTGTTAAGTCATCCTCCAAACCTGGTACGTAAGGCACCAGCTAACAGTAAACATAAAACAACAAGAGTTAATAAAATCACAATAGGGTGCAGAGTCAGGTTCAGTTCTCCTGCTGCTGTAGGAGACCATCCAAGAGGGATTTGCACCACTGATGCTCTCCATCCTTCATGGCTCTCTACAATACCTGACATATTTCTTCACTTTCACGACAGACTCTGATAAGAGATCTTTGTCCTATTCTCTGGGCCTGTTGCAGGAGGCTTGCTAGGTCAGGATGATGGAGAAGCCACTTGACTAGGGTCAAATTCATTCCAACAGGTGTTGGTTGCAGTTGGCGACACAGCATATAATCGAAAGAAAAATCTTTGCAAATAATTATGGGTGGAAAAAGATTAAGATCAGAACTGATACTTATGAAAAAGTTATCTATCACCCTAATTTATGTGTATGTAACACTATGAACAATATCTATTAGGAAAGATTTACATAAATGTTCACACACGTACACATCCTTTTTCAATATATAGGACTACCATTTTGGAAATCTTGATGGGATATATTTTGAAGTGACAGATAATTTATTCTGTATCTAAATAGGTTATCTTGAGCTTTAGGAGTATTACTCTCACAAATGAAACCTCATTGTCCTAGAACAACACCTTAATTCACATTAACTGTTTGTCAGTCTTCTCTCTTTTGATAGGTCCACACCCTATGCTCTTAAGGATAGGGTAAAGTCCCATTACAATTTAGTCCTAAAGAGATAATTGGGTGTCCAGTGTATACTGACATATTGTATATAGCAAGGACAAAGGCAACCATCGTTTTGTGTTCTGAATGATAAATTGACTAGTTGCCACAATGATTGAAACTTTTTCAAACTCTGATGCATTACCAGCAAAACAGGAGACACTAACTGGCTATTTTTGCATTCAGCATGAAGACAGAACTGAAAACATGACTTCAGATGATAACATTATGTAAAGCCCAGGAAAAAAAAAAAAAGCCAGTGTTATTTTTCTGAAAACTACTCTGTATTACCTCTAAACATAAGTTTTACCTATAAAGGGGCTGGCTCACAAATTAGAAATAATCAAAATGTATTTGTTAATCCTTCCAGCTGGGTACCACCTATCAGTCCTACAAGAAGAACACTGCAAAAAGAAGTTTCTTTTATATACCTAGTATTTCTTTATTATTTGGTAAGAGAATTATAGAATCACCTAGTCTTCAGAAGTCTCTTTCAGACTAACAACTCATCAACCTGGCTCACTGAAGTTCCATCACTAAACCGTGTCCCTTAGTGCACGTCCCTTAAGCAGCTCCAGTAATGGGGACTCCACAACCCATTCCAAAGCTTAACCATCCTCTTTGCAAAGAAATTCTGATATCCAGTCTACGCTTCCTCTGGTGCAACTAGAACCAATTTCCTCACATTCTGTCCCTAACGCCAATTGCCTTCAGATTTCACTATGCACAGCAGCAAGTTTTCAAAGATACTCAGAGACAAAGTTTCAAAGCTGCAATGACTTGTTTTAACTGCTTAAATGTAGGAGCAACAAACTAAAGTCAGTTCAGCAGGGCTTCAGCTGGAAAAGAAAAACAATGGTGAGGCCATTCAGAGTAAATATGGCATTCTTACGAAATACAGATACCAATCATGACAGCTGCAGAAAAAAAGCTGAACAAGCATGTTAGGTTCACACAAATATTTTGACAGAGACCAAAAACAACCCAACCCAAAGCTCAGAATGTACTCTTAAAAAAAAAAAAAAAAAAAGCTGCATGAATGTTTTTACTAAATTAAATGGACACTAGTTAATACTGTGCAAAGGCATATTCCTGAACAACTACATTAGATAGAAAACTGATCTTCACAGTCCCCTGCCAGGTGTCTTATCACTGCCTTCATCAAGGCCTATTTACATCAGTGTTGCAGTCTATACAGATCAGCACTCAACCTAGTTCTAAAGACTAGCACAAATATTGTATATTTATCACCACAAATAGTATCCTCACCTCAGCACAAGTTACTAGAAGTCTGACTACTCGTTCCTTTATGAAAACTAATCATTTGAAACACCTGGGAATTAACTTTACTTTGGTTTCAGCAGGAAGCATCAGTGGTATTCAGCAGGAAGCGTCAGTGGTATTTAAAAAAAAAAAGCTAAAATACGCGTAATATTTTATGCTGAATCCCTGTAAAATTTAAGTGAGAACATGCTTCACAAAACTCATTTGTTTTCAGCATTCTCTTTTACCCAGCCTTTCACTGCTGTGGTATTTTGCTTTCCCCATGTATTGGCTAGAACCAGCTGTCTCCTCCACAGACGCCCATCTGAGGCACAGTCCAGTGAATGAGGTCAGTGGTTAATTTAGGCTCAAAGACCTAGAAGAAGAGTTAAATTGGCAAAACATCACACCAGCCAGTTATCTATGATGGTAAAGAGGCAAGTGAAAAGGCAAATTCGCCCGACAGATGCCTTGGCAGCGGGAGACCTTTACCAGGCGCTGTGCAAAGCACTGGCTTTCCAGCCCATTTTTGGGGCTGCTACTGCTGTTAAAACTAAAACCCCCCACTTCCAAGAAGCCGTATGCCTGACCCACACACCACGGAAGCGCGATGGAAACCCTACCTGAACAGGAACTGAGTAATTAGGAGGGTTTTTTTTTTAATGCTTTTTCTTAAATTGCCAAGTGACGAAACCTTTATCAGAGCGGCCAGATGAGGAAGAGCAATCGAGGGGAAACCTTAATCTCTATTCCATTGCAAGTCCGCCGCGGGGTACCTGCACCCCTAACAGGAAAACTTTTTTTTTTTTTTTTTTTTTTAAGTCCGAAAGTTGGGTAAAAACCGACCGAATTCGTCCCAAAGACCGCGCCTCCCTCACCTCCGTGCCCAGCCCGCCGCTTTTATCGCCCTCCCTCCCCTCGTCCCGACACCGCCCGGCTCCCGGCGCTGCCTCCGCACACACGGATCACGACACCCCCGACACCTTCTCGGTCGGCAGCCCCGCAGTCGCGACTCTGTCGCGACAGCCACCGCTCCCTTCCCCCCTCCCCCCCTGCCTGAGAGCGCGACCCCGCACCTCGCCCACCGCCCGCCACCTCGCCCTTCCCCCGGCCGGAGGAGCCGGGACAAGCGGCTCACCCTTGACTTTGCCGAAGGTGCCGACGCCGAGCGTGTCGCCCAGGATGTAGTGCCCGATCTTCACCCGCCCGTGCTCGTGCTTCTGTTTATCCGCCGCCGCCATCTTGAGCCAAGGGCCGAGTCTGCGCATAGTGTCACCCGCCCGCGCCGGGACGGAGGGCCGGCGGGGGAGGAGCAACCACACTGCGCCCGCCCGCACCGAAGCCCGGCAATGAACGCCGCATTTACCGCCCGGCCGCCCTGCGCGGAACGAACCACTGCGGCTCCGCGGGGGGGGGCGGGACAGCCCAGCGGCCCTGCGGGGGGGGGGGAAGAGGTCTGTTCGGGTCTGAGGGGGGGTTGTCCCTCCTGGCGCCACCGTGAGGCGACATCTTGGTTAGGCGGCTCCGAAAATACAGAAAAACAGGCCCGCCGAGTCATTGTTTCTTTCTTTTTTTTTTTTTTAATAAAGCCTTGGTTTAAACCCTCCCCTCTCCTCAGGGAGACACGCCGGAGACCGCCCTTCCTTATTGCCACCTGTGGCCGGGTTGTCCCAAAGAGCTGTCCCACCCCGCCTTCAAAGAAACGGATGAAATTGGGGGAAAAAAGTGACAATTGAGTAGATACTTTTGTCTAGGGAGATCATCGACTCGAGAGGAAGGCTGCTGCCAACTCCCATCCTTTCTCTGTTCCCCTGCTCTCCAGAATGAGTGAACAAAACCAATAAAATGCTTTCCCTTGCCAACCCTATGCACAGCCCCAAAATGTGTCTGCAAATAGATCAATGTATTATAATACAGACCACATAAGGATCTTTCAGCGTGCAGACAACAGGAAGTTAAAAATACGAGTAATGACCTTAAACTTGGTTCAGAGAGAATTCAGTATTACTTATGTTGCAGCAGTCATTAATTTAACAGAAAGTTGGAAAACAAACTCAGGTCCATGGAAGATACTTTTACATTATTTATATTATTAATAATACTGATACTTACTAATTATATATGTCATATACATCATATATCTGTTACTAATATTTTTATATTGTTAATACTATTTTACTACATATTTAGAATCATCCCTCTGCCCTAAAAGGGTAAAAAATTAAAACCCATCTGTTTATTACTGTGAAAGAAAGAAATAAAAATAAATAAATAAATAAGATTTCATATAAATTATTTTTAAAACTTTATTATTATTATTATTATTTGGAAAAAAATAGTAATTTATTCAGCCAGTGCCAAAATATAAGTTGGTAAGCAATGTAGGTACTACTCTTAATATGTATTTTAAAATTTGCATGACGTGAAATAAAATAACATTTTACATGGTAAAATAGTAAAAACAAGGAAAATAAAAGTAATGATTCTGATCTGAGTAGTTTAGAATTTTAATTTCAAGCATTTTCATGAAGATCATCCGAGCAGAAAATATTAGATGCCTTCAGCCTGCACTAATTGACCAGTAAAATCTTTAATTTAAACATAATAAATTAATATAAAAATATAAACATAATTAATTAATATAAAATATAAAAACGTAATGCAGGAAAATCAAATGTTAATGTTCTTTAGTAAGCCTGTGTTAATGTGTAAAGATGCCAGATTGTTCACTTTCTGACTTCTGATTCAGGAATGTTAGTTTTGCCCTTTCTGGACATCATCTAAAGAGAAGTACTTCCACAGAAATTCTAATTTGTTTTCACTGCTCCTGTTCAGCACTAGGAGGACTGAGAATCATATGGTCGTACAATTTTTTTAGCTCGTGTAACTGTGAAGAATAGAGTACAGAAATCTGGCAAGTTCTCTTTGTGTAGTTTTGATCTCTGCAGCAGAACTTCCTGTCTTCTGCAGCAGTTCCCATCCGTCCCTAACAGATCCTCAGCATATGTACAGCACTGGAGGGAAATGAGCGAGCATCAGGCTTTGTTCCCATCTGGGCATCCTCTCTTCTTAAGGAAGAGCAGAACAAATTCAGAGCTATTAGCAAGCAGTAATTAAAGCTTTTAATTTACTTGAATTTCAATTCTGTAATAAAATGAGACCTTAGCTTTAAAAGTGCTAACATAAAAAGTATTTCATGTTGATTTATGTAAAGTTAACTTTCTACTCCATGACATGTTTTATCCAGCACCATTACCTCTGTGGCGGTTTTACTTGTGTCGGCAGCTGAGTTCCACCACAGCCACCTTCTCACTCCCCCTCCTCAAAGGGAAAGGGAGAGAAAATATGAATCAAAGGGCTCAAGCATTGAGATAAGGGAGATTGCTCAACAATTATCATGATGGGCAAAACAGACTCAGAGTAGGGAGACAGTAAGTTTTATAGCCTTTTACTAACATGCTAGAGAAGTGAGAAACAAAGGAAAGAAATTAAAAACACCTTCCCCCCATCCACCCTCTTCTACTTCCTTCCCCCGAGTGGTGCAGGGCAACAGGGAATGGGGGCTGTGGTCAGTCTATGGCACTTTATCTCCACTGCTCCTTCTTGGTCACTCTCTTTCTCTGCACCGTGGGGTCCCTCCCATGGGATGCTGTCCTTCTGAACTGATCCTGCATGGACCTCCCACAGGCAGCAGCTCTTCAAGAACTGCCCCAGATATGGGTCCATACCACGGGGTCCATCCCCCAGGAGCAAACTGCTCCAACCTGGCTCCCCCACGGGCAGCAGCTCCCCCTTGACCCCCTGCTCCAGTGTGAGCTCCTCTCCACAGGCTACAGGTCCAGCCCAGAACCTGCTCTGGCAGGGGTCTTCCACTGATTCAAAGATTGAAGCCAAAATTCCTTTAAGTGGTATATTCTTTATTGCAGCGCTGGATGCATGGGGGATCTCTCCACCTATCGTGCATACCCAAAGCAGAAAGCAGTCTTGAATTTATACAATCCATCTATCAATATTCTACAAGCGCCTATACATATTCATTACCTATCCCCGCCTTCCCTCGCTTCTCATGCTAATTAGCCTTTTGGCACCTTGCGCCTGCGTAGAGCCTTCCAAGAATTGTGGGCAGGGGTCTTTGGGACGTGGGCAGGGGTCTTTGGGAGGAAGACCCCAAGTCTTCCTCACAGTGTACTTTTCACCTTTGGCCAGGAATCTGCTGAGTTGGCATGTTTCTTAATTGCAAGAGCTGGTTGTTGCTAATTCTTCCATTTGTTGTATCTTTATAATGAATTCCAATGTCCAGTTTCGAGATTTATAGTCCTTACATTTGTTTCTCTGTCCGTCTGTCGCTTCCTTATCATGAGTTCCAGTGTCTTGTTTTGAAATATACAGTCCTTGTCTGGGGATTGTCCTTGCCTCCTCAACGTCTCCTTCATCACCACCAGCCACAGCCTCCGTCAGTGCAGGTCCGCCTGCTCCACCATGGTCTCCTCCATGGGTTGTAGCATGGAACCTTGACGCCTGCAAGGCTGTTTCTCACTCCTCTCTCTCTCCCACCTGCTGTGTGGCACAGTGTTGTTTTTGTTAGTTTGGTTTGGTTTGGTTTGTTTTTCCCCCTTTCAGAAATAAGCTTTCACAGATGTGCAAACAGCATCATTTATTGACTCGGCTCTGGTCAGCAGCAGGGCCCTTACCTAACGTGGGGCAGCTTCTAGGTCCTTTGCACAGAAGCCATCCTTATGGCCCCCTGCTACCAAAACCTTGCCATGTAAACCCACTACAACCTCCCATATCCCACAGCAGAATAATAAGCATCAGGGTTAGACATTGTTGAAAATGTTTTCCACAGGAAGCTGATTAATAGATTCATATTTGAGAAACCTGCAGCATTGTCCTTGAAGAAACCACACAAGAGAAGCATGAACCATTGCTGGAAGCCACAGAAATACAAAAACAAGGAAAAAATGGCTGCAAGAGTTTAATGCTGCTCAGTAGGGGATGCTTGAACCAAGGGATAGCTGGGACCACCTGCGACTACTGAAGCAAAAAGCCTGAAATTTTCTACCAGTATTTCCAGGGCATACGGGGAGCACATAGTAAGAGTGTATGTATTTGATAAAATAGTTGAAAATAATTCCTGTAATTGTTCCTTATTGGATGACAGAATCCCAGTGATTAATTATATCTTGAATTCTAATGGAAAGTCATTTTGCATATTTGACAGCAGAGAATCACTAGGTAAGCTTACCATGAGAAAAAAAAGTATGATGAAAAACGTTATTTATCCCATATTAATTGCAATTAGAAAACTCAGTTTGTCCTTTAGCATCTTTCCCTATACCTAAATGTAGGATCTTTGTCCTACATACAAAATACCTTGTTAGGAGGCATAGTCCATGGTTTTCTGGTCCCTAGGGATAAAAACACTGGGAAAGTAACGCTCCATGGAAAGCAGTAGAACATTGATCTCCCCATCGGACAAGAAATATGACTGTTTCCAGGAAGAAATTACAGAGTTTGGCCAACTTGTACACAACCTGAATTGAGGACTGCTGCACTAACATATTTATTTTTAGTTCATGAAACAACAACAACAAAAACCCAGAAATTGGAGATTAACTTTATGTTTTTATGGACACATCTTACATCAACTGCCCCATGATGTGGCAGTGGAGTTTATATGCATTCTGAGTAAGAGAAATAACATCAATTAAGTTATTTGGTATTTTGAGCTAAAAACCCTCTCACATTTGTATTGTAGTATGTATGTAGTGTCAAGACCTCAAAGGTTCTCAGTTAGGGTGAGAGAAGCTTAAGAATCCAGTGTAGTATTTAGGCAGTGTGTGAGAAAGTAATTTAGGAGAGATCTTAACATCATCGTCATGAATCAAAGCACAAACCATTTTCATGTAAACTCATAAGGAAAAAGTGACTAATACTTCTTCCCAAACAGTTTCCTCACTTTTGCCCCTTCCTTTTCCAGGAAGCCACTAAAATCTAGTAAATCTTGTTGTGTCATTGTGAAAAAAAAAAAAGTAGCTGGACTGGTGTCCATACTACCTATCAATACAGCAGCAGAGGAGTTAGTCACGACTCCTACCTAAAGCAAAATTAACACCACTATATGTCAGCACACTGGATCATAGAAACATCTTCAGCTGTTCCTGTTGTGGAGGCAACAACCTCTTGTTGATACAGGTGACATAGGGTTTGCCAGTGCACACATGCGATCTAAAATAGGTACTACTATTTACATGTACTTGCAGGCAGTACAACAGTAGTAAATGTCTAAATTCCCTTTAAGGGATTGCATTAATTTTATCATCTGCAACTAATAAAATTTAGTACTGTTCTATGCATTTGTTCCTTCTTACCCTCAAAAGACCATAATAAGAAAAGCAAAATCACCCTACTATAAAACTAGAGCTCTGGATTTAAAGAGGCTCCCTGGTTAGCTGTCCGGTATGTATGGTTCACTATGCATTCAGCTGCTGTGTCAGATCTCACCATCCCTTCGATTTACATTATGAAGCAACACAGATGAAATACTGCTCCATGGCACTAAGCAGAATTCCTGTTTACAATTTGGAGACTGAAAAAACATTCTGACCCTCAGGTCAAGCTGACAAGGATCCCTTTTTAAACTCTAGCATGCTATTACACTTCTGGAGCTAGACATACCAAAAGTGATTAATCTTCTGCCACCACAGTTGCTCAAACACCTCTCCGTAAGAAACCTTCATTTAAATCATCTGATACAGTGTTGTCTGAAAAGTGAGACTTGCAACACTGAATATGACATTTTGTAATTTTGGAAACAATTTAGATAATACTGTGTAATGGTCTCTTAGGTTAACTGTGGCATGTGTATCAGTCTGAAGGGTGCAAAAATAAACAAACTGTATGGTAATAGTTCTGTACAGAAAGGGACTGATGTAAACTACAGTGAGCACTATGCAGGGGTTCAATTCTAATGGATAACCCTCAAGTTAAGATTATTTGAACGCGATCTCAACAAAAGATTACCTAAATGCTAAAAAGAACAAGCACAAACTTTAAGTTTTCAGCATTTAAGGAAACACTACAAATGAAGTGCTTCAGAATCTATGTCCAACAAAGCTGACTTGTAGTCTAACTATAACTTATGTGTTGGTGATTAACCAAGCTCTTTGGTTTAATATAACCCCAAAGCATTTTAAGAGCAGTTGAAAATGCTGTCAAACTGCTCCAACAGAGAACTTGTTCTTACTGCAGGTAGAAATATCTCTGGAAAAAGTTTGTAGGTTTAAAGGTTACTGTGAGTCATTTCAAGTTTCAATCACTGTTTTTTTGTATGTTATTGTATGTTGTTACATATTGTATGTTATTACAAATGCTATGTTATTACAAATGCTTGTTTTTCAGGAGCACAATACAGTGTAACATAATTAATGCTAAGCAACTAACTGGTAGCAGCATCAAATGGCAGAGCACTTGCCTTTGCAGTGTTGTATCGTGTTGTGTCAGTGTAACAGGGTGCTGAAACAAGTCTCAGGTTACAGGATGAACAGTTTACAACACAAAGGCTCTAATTTCCACTCAGAATGCGTGCAGTAGTATTGTTCACCAAGCCTCTGCTGTCTTGCTGATCTGTTTTAAGATGTTTTGAGGGGATGTTCTAATAAAAAAGCATGTACACTTACTTTGTCTATTTACTCATTTTCAGGTAGCTCATCAAGAAGCACATTTCAGAGGAATTCCTTAGACCTGTGAATACACAGGTACTTATGTGCAATACACATCTATTTTAAAACCTCAACACTTACACTTACATCTCTCAGATGACCAGTTGATAACAGAGTGCTTGTTACAGGCTAAGGTAAAAACAGCAAATTTTCTCTTGCTTATAAACAGCCTAAGTAGATACATTAAATTATCCAGCACACAAACTATGTGTCTTTTAAAGGCACTCCAGCTGTATACACCCCAGTTTCAAACCTTGCTGAAAATTTCTTTAATGATTTACATTAGCTGACACATTTGTTGACAAAGCTGTGTGCTATCTCTGGAAATTTCTGGTACAGGTTGCCCTGAAAAGCTGTGGATGCCCCATCCCTGGAAGTTTTTAAGACCAAGCTGGATGGGGCTTTGCGTAACCTGGTGTGGTGGGAGGTGTCCCTGCCCATGGCAGGGGTTTGGAACTGGGAGATCTTTAAGGTCCCTTCCAACCCAAACCATTCTGCAATTCTTTGAGATCAGTGATGAAAGCAAAGGAATAAAAAACAGGCCAACGCTTCAAGGAAACATCAGGTTTTCCCCCACACTGCCACTCTATATTTTGTCTTCGACATCTCAAAATCCTCTAAACCCATCCAATGACTACCATCCTTTGTGTTATGAGGAACTTTTTGAAAGGTTGATAGCTTGAAACAAGCCAAGTGACCCAGCAACACCATGCAGGATGCACGTTTATCAGGTATCAGTCCATAATTCAAATATAACCCACTTACTTATGTACCTTACTATTACTTGTTTATACCCAGCATAATTTGTCTGCATCAACTTTCCACACTGCCGTTCTCAAGACCATTTGGGTAACTTCTGCCTTGATGACCTATCTCCCATCCCTTTGCATCTGGCAATAAGCCCCTCCAGATTTGGGAGTTTCTCCCCCTCCCTGGAGCAACAACCCACTGAATATGCAGTATTCTTTGTAGCCTTCCAGAGCCCACAGAACAGTGAACGATGTCTAAGACTGAGCATCCCTCTTAACCTATTGCGTCTTAGAACAGCACGGAAGAGCTGTTATAGAAGTTACTGTTTTAGAAATAAATTCTCCATGCTAAGAGACTCATCAGAGATGCTCGCATGTTCAGGGTTCTTTATGGACACAGTGAAACTCAAAGGCAAGTTTCAAGTGCCAACATTCCATTTCACCTGCAAGTCACGTCTCAAGTAACACATAAAGCCTCTTAAGAAATTTTGTTTCTAAGTATATGTATTTTCAGGAATCCCGTATTTCAATAAAGTAAAACATATAAAAGGTACAAGATTATCTGGATAAGACCATTTATTTTAGCAAATAGATGAATCTTTATGATGAACTGGAGGCTGCAACAGCTGCTCTCTTAGGCTTCGGTGTGGTTCCCTCACGGAATCCATTCCTGCAATTAGAAATACAGTTACCGCTTTTTAAAAGGTATACTTTTGCTCAAGGTCATTTGTTCTAATAATTAATATTACAGATCAAGTTTATCATCTTTTTGTCAGCTTATCTCAGTAATGCACTGAAATCACTATGAAGTTCATATGTTCAGACATTTTTAGTAAGAAGCATCATTGACAAGCTGTTTGGAATTAGTGGTATGGTTTTCTTTCTTCTGTTAATTTTGACTTCTTCAAATAGGAAGATTTCTGAGGGCAAACAGTGAGACTGATCCAGAACATCAGCTGAAGGCATCCCATATTTTAAGTTCTACTAAGCAACTCAACAATACGTTTCAGTTTGTTAGAACTGAAAAATCAAGTCAATTTCTTACAGAAATTCTCCGTGCTTCCAACCAAAAATTAGCACAGGCATGACAGAAGAGTCAGCCCCAAGCTTGCTGTCAGGAAATGACACTTCCATTTCAGCCACACTTGGTGGAACAGAGGTTGCAGTTATACAAGAGCTATTTTCTGGCTGCTGCTGGGATGGACTGTGATAATTAAAAAAAAAAAAAAAAAAAAAAAAAAAAAAAAAAAAAAAAAACCTGATCCCTCTACTACACCTAGTTCCAGGACTTACTAGACCAGAAGTTACACAGTTTTGTTTTAGAACACGGATTTAATTACAAGAAGAATTCTTAATTTAACAGCACAGTACCTTCCCCTACATTACTTCATAAGTACAACTCTCTGCTTTATAGTAAGATCTTGAAACCTCGAACACAATCTGGTATTATAACTACTTACTGTTAACTGAGTCCACCCAGGTAACAGAGCGACTACAGAAGTATTTCAATTCTCAACTTTTTTTTGTGGATTTAAGTGAAGGGATTAGAACATATTTCAAGAATTCCCTTATAAAAACCCACACTTGAGTGCAATCAGCAACCTAACTGACTCACAAATACTTGCAGTATCTTTTAAAGTTTGGCCATTTTATTACAATACCCTCTGTTTTGCACTACCTGCATTTAAAAGAAACATCAGAGCTTTTTATACAGCCCACGTATTACTAATGGTAAGCTTTACAACCTCAAAGGAATATGCTACCAATTACATAAGGCATCCTTTATTTCATGATATATTTTAAAAGGAAGACCATACCACATTAAGTGTTCTAACTAAACATGTTAACTACGAATCAAGATGGATTTCAGAATAAAGTGAAATCCACGTAAGATTTCATGTTATACTAGTTTGCAATGAAACATCATACCTGAATCGACGATAGACCTTCTTCAGGTGCCTCATGCGACCAGTACCAGTGGTGTTGCGCCTCTTAGCCTTTGCGCTCCAGTTATCTAGAACATGGAAGTTATTGTTACTCATGATGTCCACAAAATAATTTGCTGCACAGTACATTTGAATGGCACAAATATTCAGCAACAGGAAGAAAAAAAGTTTTAAACCAAGTCAATTTTTATGTAGTAATACTGCAAGGTAGCTGAAGTATCAGCTAAATTAATTAAATCAGTATTAATTTCAATTCAAAAAAGCTTCAAATATTCCAGGATGACAGACTACTTTTCCCTGGTTTGAAAAAAAAAAAAAGAAGTCTAACTACTGAAGAGAAATGCAAGTACTTAAGCTCAAGTCAGTTAAAAGCTCCATACTTACACTTTCTCTTACGCTTTGCAGGATATCCACATTTCCCACAGGTAGACTTCTGCAGGTGGTATGCCTTGGACCCACATCGGCGACACAAAGTGTGTGTCTTGTTTCTTCGCTTACCAAATGATGACGTGCCCTTCGTCTGACAAAGATTTCAAGACATTGCATGTGTAAATATCACGACCACTTGATAGATACATCCATACCTCAAAGGATAACTTTGTCTAAAATACCAGCAAAAGTTCCCTAACTCCTCTGAGGTATTAATTAGGAATTACCTGCTGGGTAGGACTCTGCCACAGTGTGTCAGCGCCACGCTGAACTCTAAACCACCCCCCCAGTTTTACTTGCAGGCCTCCTCCATTTTCAGAAATGGGCTCCTTGGCCTTCCCTCCACCACCCTGCCCCCATCCCCCCCCCGCTCTGCACTGATCCACGTGAAACCACCCGGCGTTTACCCCCAAGGCCCTTCTCTTTTCCTTCAGCCTCCTCACCAACAAATATTAAACTTATTTTTCCAAAAACGCGTTTACTCCCCGCACGCCTGCCCCACGCTCACCGCGGGCGGCCAGGTCAACCGAGCCCCGTCCCTTCAGCCTCCCCGCCCCGCCGCCAGCACGACCCTAACCCCCCCCCCCCCCCCTCCCCCGCCGCCAGCCCAGGCCCAGGCCCCAGGCCCCAAGGCCCCAAGGCCGGTGCCCTCCATCGGCCGCCCCAACGCCGCCGCTCGGGCCCGCATCGTGGCGCCGGGGCTTCCTCGAGCCCCCTCTGTGGCCCGCGGTGCCGCCGGGCGCGGCGCGGCGGCGGATGGCGGCCGATGCCCCGCGCCCCCGTCCCGGCGCTCACCATCTTCCCCCGCCGCCAGCACCAAAGAGGCCGGGCCCCGCCTCCCTTCCGCTATAGCCCCGAAACGGCTTCCGGGGGAGCGGCCGCGCAGCACGGCCCGGCCCCCTCGGGCCCGGCCCCTCAGGCGCTCTCTGCCCCCTTCCCCGCTGTGCTGTGCTCGCTACGGCCGCCCCAGAAGCGCATGCCTAGGCTGCGGGGCTTGGGGAGAGCTCCTGGTACTTTAAACGTCCAGGAGCGGGGCATTTTTGGCTGTGATAAAGGGGAAGTGAGCAGTGGAGAGTCTGCTTGTCTGTGGCATGCAGCTCCCGTGATACCGTCTAAAGCATTAAACCAGATATAAGCAGTGAAAAATCGATTTTAATTCGTCTCTGCCACATGTATTCTCCTACCATACATCTCCAATAGACCTAGAGACTATGGGGAATTACATCAGAGTTAGTACTGGGCAAAATTACACGCACAGAGTGTGATCTATGGAGTAATAATTCGTGTCAAGAAGATGGTTGATGCTAATAAAGAAGGGGGAGATGTAGGAGTGTGGCCATGGGGGTCGACAAGCCCCATGGTTGGTGATAACATCAGACTCAACGATGAGGCCATCAGGAATGTAAAAGAGTTTAGAGGGCACAAAGAAGGGTGATTCAGGAGCCATGCCATCCGGGGTTGCTTGTTCTGCAGCCCTTAAGGCATGGAAGTTGCTGGGGGTTTGCTGTTGCTGTTATATGCAAGCTTGTTTGACCAACTGTTGGAAATATGCAAGGTTGTTTGACCAGTTGTTGGAAAAGGACTGCTGTGGGGAGAAGGGTATAAGAGGGGAGCCTGTCCTTGAGATGAAAAGGCAACACGATGTAATGAAGTTATGTCATCAATAAAGAAGCAGAAAGAAGGAATGAAAAGGAACAGGCTAGCAGAACAGGGACCAGGACGGGAACAGCAGGCATATTGATTGCCTCATGAAGATAGGTTCGGCCAGACTCAGCAAACCGCTCAGAGAAGCTCGTACAGAAAGTCGCTGGAAATGGGCGCACCGGAGCTGCAAAGAAGCTCACGCTGAGAGAAGCGGAGCCGCGCACACAACTGCCCCTCACTGGTAAGCAGTTGCGCATTATGGGGAATCATACGTCCTTAGAAACAAAGACTGTCCTGGTAACCTTACGGTTTATTCTCCTTCTTAACAATCAGACAGTTTATGATCCTGAAATATGGGACCAAACTGAGGTCAAGGTGTGGGACTCTGCAACTAAAAACGACAAGGTTGCAGTGGGATTGCTCAGCACCTGGCGAGCAGTCTCTGAGGCCTTACAGAGCCCTGTGGGGCCACAGTCAGACATGTGTGGGTTGCCAGGCTGTGAGGGAGCCGCAGTCTTGGCCACCGATCCTCCTGCTGCACCATCACCCCCCAACCGCTACTGCCACTGCAGGCCTTCACTGTTCCCACGACTACCCCTGGAATTCTCTGGTGTTAGTAATCAAGAAAAGGAATGGAAAATGAAGACCATTATATGGTCTGAGAGAAACCAGTGAAGTCACGGAAGATATGGGAGCACTTCAACTGGGATTACCAACCCCAACAGTGCTCCCCCAGTCATGGACATTAATAGTAATAGACTTAAAGGATTGTTTGTTAAACCCTTGCCAGAATTCAGAAAACTTTGCCATATTTATGTTTCAATTGATACCTTTTCTGACTGTACATATGTATAGGCATACTCTATACTTATGAATATGTAAAAGCCATGTTCTGTATATTTGGAAAGTTCGATGTTAGTGTGTGAATGTTGCTAGAGTGTAGACTCCCCGCACACCCAGCGCTATTTTATAAATAAAAATAAAAAATTAAAAAAGTAAATAAAAAGCCTTTTATAAATATTACTAAATTCAGATTGAGTTGTATCTTCATTTATAACAAGAGAAAGCTGCATAAATTTGTGTTTATTTTATCACCAGCTCAATGCATATACTCCTAAATGAAAATCAGAAAATGATGATAAAGCCACTTTGTTTAACATTGATTGTGGAATTATAAGCCTGCAAACCGTGAAGAGCCCTCCCATGAAGAACATGTGGACAATTGAAACCCTGTAATGTAGAGCTCTTTGACAACATGTGGACAATTGAAACCCTGTAATATAGAGCTCTTTGTACAGAAAAAGAGATCAGCCCATGGCACCATCTCAAAAACAATTAGGCCTCATCTGTTGCATATTCGCTCTGGTGCAAATCAGCCTTGTGCAGTTGTTCTGATGTTAATTTGTCATTTGTTTCCTGAGTGTGGCCTGCCACTGAATTCCTTCAGCACAGATTTAAGTGCTGGAAGGCTTTTGACTTCTGCTAGGACTGAGAGATGGGGCAAAAAAAGCCATTTTGATTTTATCTGCATCGTTTCCAGGCACACAAAGGTGTGTCCCAGGCACCTCACTTCTTTCACTTTGGAGATTTCCACCCTTAGATGAAAATATATTGCATCTAGTCCATCCATGGTCCATCTGTAGTGAAAGGTGAGAAACAAATCTCTCTCAACTCTCACTGGAAAAAAACAAACCAAACCAAACCAAAACAAACAAACAAACAAAAACACTCTTTAAGTATGAATTCGTCCTACAGGATGGACTAGGTCATATTTTCCCAGCAACCTGGGTATGCATCTTTCATCTGGTGCCTCTTTTCTTCTCTTTTTTTCACGTTAGGTCTCAGAAATCTGTAAGATGCTGTGAAGATGTTGGACAGATACCATAGCAACAGCCTTCAACAGCAGTGTGTTGGTTTGGCTGCCTGCAAGGATACATTGCCAAAGGAATTATTCTTGTCCTTTGTGGGGTAAAAATAATCTTGTTCATTTAAATATTTTTAACCTGTTAGGAAAGGACTCTTGGTATCATCACGCAGCCTTCTTCAGTATTCAGGACGGCTGGAAATTTAAAGGGTATGGAATGGGCAGAGCCGTGGCTGACCCCGTATCATCTCAGCAGCTCCTAGCCCCCATGCAGGTCATGTATGAAGATGGCATTCACTGCCACTTGTGAACTCCAGCCTCCTTAAAACCACAGGCTTGCATACTAACAGCTACTTGTTATAAATGAAGTCTAATCTCACTCTGAATTTAGTAATATTTATAAAAGAATATTTATAAAAGGTATAAAAGGTATAAAAGGCAAGTAAACAGCGCTGGGTGTGCGGGGAGTCTACGCTCCACCAACACGCACACACGAACAGCAAACATTCTAAATATACAGAACATTGCTTTTACATATGAAACCCGAGTATGCCTATACATAGGTACAATCAGGAAAGGTAACAAACAGTCCTTTAAGTTCCATGACTTAACAGTCTCCGTTTTCCATTCCTTTTCTTGATTACACACAACAGTCTCCATTTTCCATTCCTTTTCTTCATTACAAACACCGGAGAATTCCAGGGCTAGTCGTGGGAGCAATATGTCTCGCTTTAAGTTGTTAAGCAACTCAGTCTTTGGGCCTTATGTATCCCGTACTTCCCGCATCGAAGAAAAGCATATCCATCTCCTTTGCAAGGCCCATAGGGCCTGGGTCAAAAGGCACATCCAGGTCACCAGGGGGCGGAACAGCAAAGGCCTTCGATGGCTGTAGCAGCAGAGGGGCCGATGGCGCAGCAGTCGGATCAGTAAAGGAGCCCGCAGCTCCCTCAGTGTCTGGCAAACCAGACGTGTCTGACTGTGGTCCCACACGGCTCTTCAAAGCCTCAGAGACTGCTCGCCAGGTGCTGAGCAATCCCACTGCAACCTTGTCGTTTTTAGTTGCAGAGTCCCACACCTTGACCTCAGTTTGGTCCCATATTTCAGGATCATAAACTGTCTGATTGTTAAGAAGGAGAATAATCCGTAAGGTTACCAGGACAGTCTTTGTTTCTAAGAACGTATGATTCCCCATAATGCGCAACTGCTTACCAGCGAGGGGCAGTTGTGTGCGCGGCTCCGCTTCTCTCAGCGTGAGCTTCTTTGCAGCTCCGGTGCGCCCATTTCCAGCGACTTTCTGTACGAGCTTCTCTGAGCGGTTTGCTGAGTCTGGCCGAACCTATCTTCATGAGGCAATCAATATGCCTGCTGTTCCCGTCCTGGTCCCTGTTCTGCTAGCCTGTTCCTTTTCATTCCTTCTTTCTGCTTCTTTATTGATGACATAACTTCATCGTGTTGCCTTTTTTTTTTTTTTTTTTTTTTTACCTTGAGGGCAGGCTCCCCTCTTATACCCTTCTCCCCACAGCAATCCTTTTCAAAAACAACTTTTCCTTGGTCAAACAACTTTGCCCAGCAACAGCAAACACGCAGCAACTTCCATGCCTTCATGGCCGGAGAACAAGCAACCCCAGACGGCATGGAGTCTCCTGAGTCACCCTTCTTTGTTCCCTCTAAGCTCTTGTACATTCCTGATGGCCTCATCATTAAGAGTCTACTGTTGTCATTAACCACAGGGTTTGCCCACCCCCATGGCCACACTCCCACATCTCCCCCTTCTTTATTAATATCAACCATTGTCTCAACACAAATTACCACTCCATATATAACACTTCCCAGGTGCAACTTGCTTTTGTGAAACCTCCTCTGGTTTCTTCCTGCCCAGCTCTCCAGCCTGTCCAGGTCTCGCTGAATGGCAGCACAGCCTTCTGGCGTGCCAGCCACTCCTCCCAGCTTTGTATCGCCAGCGTACTTGCTGAGGGTGGACACTGTTCCCTCATCAGAGTCGTCGATGAAGCTGTCGAACAAGATGGGCCCCAGCACCGACCCCTGAGCTTGTCACAGGTCTCCAACCGGACTCTGCTCCGCTGATCACCACCCTCTGAGCTCGGCCAGTCAGCCAGTTCGCAACCCACCTTACTGTCCGCTCTTCTGCCCCACGCTTTGTCAGCTTTGTTAGCAGGATATCATGGGAGACAGTAGCAAGAGCGTTTTGTTTCTGTTGTCTTGTTGTTGCTTGGTTTGGAGATTCACATCACGCTCCATGATAGAAAAGTTTAGCGCATCAGCATCCCACTGGGAAGACACAAAATGCACTCCCAAAATCTTTCCCCGTCTCCTTAGCACTGGAGGTGCCTTAAGAGGAGAGCAGTCATGGCTGGGCCCTTGCAACGCTAGCAAATTCTATGAAAAGTTGCATTCGGCTGAAAAGTAAGCGAATGACATGAACGTGATCTCACTGTTTGAACTAATGAGTTAAATGTCCACTCCTGCAAAAATACCCAAAGAAATAATCCAATAGGTTATGTGTAGTTAGGCAATCACAACTGAAACTGCAACAAAGTGCCGATGGTGAGAAACAAACAACAAAGCCGTTTTCTTCTCTGACAGCAGAACACCTTGCTCAGGGAAGACCCCCATGTGTCGCCTTCAGAAAGCCTTCGGCACCCTCCACCTCGTGCTCCCATCAGCAGGTTGCAGAAGGTGAGAGGGAGCGGAAGACTGCTCTATCCAGAGTGTGGGGTCTACTGTGAAATTTTCCACTGAAATCGTGTCCATTTCTGAGGATTGTATTTCAAGGAACACACACACCAAGCAGAAAGCATCCAAGGAACCCAGGAAGTGATGCTAAGAACGACCCTTCTTAGGATCAGACTTTTAGGAAACATGGTCTCTAAGGAAAGATTAAACATTGGATTAATGGACTAAGGCTTTAATGTCAGGAGCAGGCAGAACCGAGATGTGGAGAAGGATGCTGCAAATAAAAAGCGAGCAAACTTCTCCCCAGGCCAGAGATTTAGGACAAGGAAGAAAGGACTTCAGATGCAGCAAAGGGACTTTAGTTTAGGTGTTACTGTGTGGTGCTTTTACTTGGGTGGGCAGCCGAGTGCCACCACGGCCGCTCTCTCACTCCCCCTCCTGAAAGGGAAAGGGAGAGAAAATACGATGCCAAGGGCTCAAGGGCTCAGATAAGGACGGGGAGATCACTCAGCAGGTATTGTGACGGGCAAAGCAGACTCCGAGTAGGGAGACAGTAAGATTTCCCCCCCCCAGTGCACCTCCTCCCCCCGAGCGGCTCAGGGGAGCGGGGCAATGGGGCTGAGGTCAGTCTGTAGCGCTTTGTCTCCGCCGCTCCTTCTCGGTCGCTCTCTGCCCCTGCTCCACCGGGGTCTCCTCCGCAGGCTGCAGCGTGGAACCCTGCTCCACCGTGGTACACCATGGGCTGCAGGGGGACAGCCTGCTTCACCGTGGTCCTCACCACAGGCTGCAGGCTCCGGTGCCTGGAGCACCTCTCCCCCTCCCTCTTCACCGACCTTGGCGTCTGCAAGGCTGTTTCTCATTCCTCCCTCTCTCCCAGCTGCTCTTCCGCAGCAATTTTTTTTTTTTTTTTAACCTTTCTTAAATATGGAGCTCACAGAGGCACAAACGACAGCGCTTCTTGGCCTGGCTGTGGCCAGCAGCGGGCCCTTCTCTAACATGGCGCAGTTTCTGGATTCTACTCGCAGAACCCACCCTGATGGCCCCCCCGCTACCAAAACCTTGCCACATAAACCCAGTACATGAGGCAAGAGAACTCGGAAACGGTTTGAAAGAGATTTATTGCAGCATGACAGAACATGGCACCTCCTAGTACAAAAAAGACAGCTCTACATGAAATGATGTGTTGGCAGATTGAAAACAAACAGAAGAATGTGCTTCTTCACACGTCAGGCACGGAGCTGTCGGTCTGGCTGCAGACATGGGAGATGCCAAAAAGCGCCTCATTGTAGAAAACTCCAAAAGCTGCACGATGCAGAACTCCTCAGGGCCGCAGTGAAGAAAACACCACAAGCCGCACCACGAAGCTCTCCTCAGGGGCCAAAGTGAAGAGAACCAGAAAAGCTGCACGACGAAGAACTCCTCAGGGCCGTAGTGAAGAACACAACAAAAGCCGCACGCAGAAGCACACTTCAGGGGCCACAGGGAGAAGAAACCCCAAAAAGCTCCACGAAGGATTTCTCCTCAAGCGCCGCAGTGAAGAAAACACGACGAGCTGAATAGTGAAGCCCTCCTCAGGGGAAACGTGGTGTGGGGAAAACCCCCAAATGCTGCACGATGAAATGCTGCTTAGCGATGTAGTGAAGAATCACAGAATCACAGAATCACAGAATTTTCTAGGTTGGAAGAGACCTCAAGGTCATCGAGTCCAACCTCCAACCTAACGCTAACAGCCCTCCACTAAACCATATCCCTAAGCTCTACATCTAAGCGTCTTTTGAAGACTTCCAGGGATGGTGACTCCACCACTTCCCTGGGCAGCCTGTTCCAATGCCTCACAACCCTTTCAGTGAAGAAGTTCTTCCTAACATCTAACCTAAAACTCCCCTGGCTCAACTTAAGCCCATTCCCCCTCGTCCTGTCACCAGGCACGTGGGAGAACAGGCCAACCCCCACCTCGCTACAGCCTCCCTTGAGGTACCTAAAAAGAGCGATAAGGTCACCCCTGAGCCTCCTCTTCTCCAGGCTGAACAAGCCCAGCTCCCTCAGCCGCTCCTCGTAGGACTTGTTCTCCAGGCCCCTCACCAGCTTTGTCGCCCTTCTCTGCACCCGCTCAAGCACCTCGATGTCCTTCTTGTAGCGAGGGGCCCAAAACTGAACACAGTACTCGAGGTGCGGCCTCACCAGAGCTGAGTACAGGGGGACGATCACCTCCCTAGCCCTGCTGGTCACGCTGTTCCTGATACAAGCCAGGATGCCGTTGGCCTTCTTGGCCACCTGAGCACACTGCTGGCTCATATTCAGCCGACTATCCACCATCACTCCCAGGTCCTTCTCTGCCTGGCAGCTTTCCAACCATTCCTCTCCCAGCCTGTAGCTCTGCTTGGGGTTATTGCGCCCCAGGTGCAGGACCCGGCACTTGGCCTTGTTAAGAACACACCAAAAACTGCTCAAGAAGGCACTCCTCAGAGGCTGCAGTGGAGAAACACCAAAAGCTGGACGATGAAGCTCTCCTAAAGTGGAAACGTGGTGAAGAGATCCCGAAAAGCTGGACGATGAAGAACTCCTCATGGGTCGCAATGAAGAATACGCCAGAAGCTGCACGCAGAAGCACTCCTCAGGGCCTAGAATGTGAAGAAAAAACACCAAATGTTAAAAGATGAAGCACTTCTCGGGGGCTGGACGGTGAAAACAACACGAAAAGCGGCATGATGAAGCTCTCCTCAGGGAAAGCATGGCGAAGAACCCCAAAGGCTGGATGGTGCAGAACTCCTCAGGGCCGCAGTGAAGAAAACACCACAAGCTGCACCACGAAGCTCTCCTCAGGGGCCGAAGTGAAGAGAACCAGAAAAGCTGCACGCTGAAGAACTCCTCCGGGTAAACGTAATGAAGGGAACACCAAAAGCTGGACGATGCAGAACTCCTCAGGGCCGCAGTGAAGAAAACACCACAAGCTGCACCACGAAGCTCTCCTCAGGGGCCAAAGTGAAGAGAACCAGAAAAGCTGCACGACGAAGAACTCCTCAGGGCCGTAGTGAAGAACACAACAAAAGCCACACGCAGAAGCACACTTCAGGGGCCACAGGGAGAAGAAACCCCAAAAAGCTCCACGAAGAATTTCTCCTCAAGCGCCGCAGTGAAGAAAACACGACGAGCTGAATAGTGAAGCCCTCCTCAGGGGAAACGTGGTGTGGGGAAAAACCCCAAATGCTGCACGATGAAATGCTGCTTAGCGATGTAGTGAAGAACACACCAAAAACTGCTCAAGAAGGCACTCCTCAGAGGCTGCAGTGGAGAAACACCAAAAGCTGGACGATGAAGCTCTCCTAAAGTGGAAACGTGGTGAAGAGATCCCGAAAAGCTGGACGATGAAGAACTCCTCATGGGTCGCAATGAAGAATACGCCAGAAGCTGCACGCAGAAGCACTCCTCAGGGCCTAGAATGTGAAGAAAAAACACCAAATGTTAAAAGATGAAGCACTTCTCGGGGGCTGGACGGTGAAAACAACACGAAAAGCGGCATGATGAAGCTCTCCTCAGGGAAAGCATGGCGAAGAACCCCAAAGGCTGGATGGTGCAGAACTCCTCAGGGGCCACAAGCAGCCCAAAGGCCACGCCTCGCCTGTGCGCCACCATCGCCGGAGTGCCGCAGCCCCAGCACACCCAGCACCATGTCACCCACCCTGCCCTGTGACATCTCTGCTCCGTCATGGCCAGGCGCCGCCCCATTGGCCGCCTGCCTTGGCGCCTCTGGGCTCAGCCAATAGCGAGGCCACTGGCGCTTGTTGCTAGGCAGCATGGAGCTGTGGCACCCGATGGGCGCCAGGAGGCCGCAGGGCGGGTCTGGCCTCCCAGGGCTGAGGCCTGGCGCAGTGCCTGGCAGGAGCCGTGAGGCTTTCCTGACACCACCTCCAGCTCTGCCTCGCCTTGCCCCCGGCCCTCCAAGAGGCACGTTTTGGTGCTTGGAGCACGCAAACTGCTCCAGCAAGGTGGCGGCAGCATTGTGCAGGGCACACTGACATTGCCCATCAGTCAATCCCTCGTCTGTCCCCAGTGACACAGAGTACACTGCCCGCTTAGCCGTGCTGCCCACAGACATGAAATTGGGTCCTCAGTGTCCTGAAAGGGTACAAACCAAAGCCAGTTCTGTTGACACAGCCCACAGGACTAAACTCGGTTAAACCATGCACCGTGAGAATGCCAGTCTCTTTCTTCCTCCCCCAGACTGCCCAGTGCCGTGTAGCTTTTGCATCAGCTTCTTGCAGAACTGGATCTTCAGTGTTCTCCTGAATCACCCTTCTTTTTTCCCTCTAAGCTCTTTTACATTCCTGATGTCCTTATCTTTGAGTCTGATGTTATCATCAACCAAGGGGTTTGCCGACCCCCATGGCCACACTCCCACATCTTCCCCTTCTTTATTAATATCAACCAATTTTTTGACACGAATTACCACTCCATATATAACATATTGAATGGCACCGGCCTAAATTCACTGACCAACTCACTCTTTTTTGATGCAATAGGAAGTATCCCAAGTGATATGGAAGGTCTGTATTTCAGGACTGTCTTTCTGATGCAGGAAACACCAGTCTGTCACTACAACCTATGTTCCACTGCAGCTCCCACACAGCACCTGGCATCCAGCCAGTGATGGGGGAAACTGTCATTGCAATGCCAGCAGATAATATGATCCTAGATGATCATAGCATGCATCTAGTTAAAGGTTTATCGAATACTGTGGAGGTGGGTGCCTTTCTCTGTATCCCCTTACACAGTATTTTGCAGCCTGTCTGGTATAGTTGGGGATGAAAAACTGAAGCCAAAAGTTACAATGGACACAACCACCCATTTTTCCTTCCATCCCTCACCTCAGGTGTACAAGCCTCTCTGCCTCAACCTGATCCCATCCATAGGCCTTCCTGACCCCCTTGCTCTGCCCTGGCACTTTGCTGAGGAAGAAGAGAAGAATTGCCTACTTCCAGTCCCTGCCTGCACTAACACAGTGTAGCCTTACATGCAAGTCCTGCTGGGGGGCAAGGGAGGCTGAAACAGCTACCTAGGCAGTAAAGAGCGAGGTAGATATAAGCACCTAATAGCCTCAGGGGCATTTGCTTCTCATGGATTTGGTGTTATACTGCTAATTATCAACATTGCCAGGGTACAAGCATCGCCGTTGTACAGCTATAGTACCCTGAAGTGAACACAGTGGGAATTGCTCCAAAGCAGAGTAGTTGTTCTGGTTCTTTGTCGTGGTTTAACCCGGCCGGCAGCTAAACACCACACAGCCGTTCGCTCACCCTCCCCCCTCCCTCTCTGGGACGGGGGAGAGAAATGGAAAGTGAAGCCCATGAGTTGAGATAAAGACAGTTTAATAAGACAGGAAAATAATAATAACAATAACAATAATAATAGCAACAACAACAATAATAATAATAATACAATGATGATAATACTACTAATAATAATAATGTGTACAAACAAGTGATGCACAATGCAATTGCTCACCACCCGCTGACCGATGCCCAGCCTAACCCCGAGCAGTCTGGCCCCCCTCCCCCGGCTAGCCACCCCTATATATTGTTTAGCATGACCCCAGATGGTATGGAATACCCCTTTGGCTAGTTTGGGTCACCTGTCCTGGGTCTGTCCCCTCCCAGCTCTTACTGCACCCCCAGCCTGCCCGTTGGCAGGACAGAGCAAGAAGCTGAGATGTGCTTGGCTTAGCATAAGCACTGCTCTGCAGCAATTAAAACATCGGGGTGTTATCTGCACTCTTCCCATCCTAAGCCAAAACACAGCATTCCACCAGCTACTAGGAAGAAAATTAACTCTGTTCTAACTGAAACCAGGACATTCTTCAAAACCTGAACACTGCTGAAAGGAATTCTGTGTGGCAAATGTGAGACTGATACTCAAACAACTTCTGTCAGATGTCATCATGTGTCATCTCTTAATTGTGCACATGTTGTGTGTCCTTTACACAAATGGGGATGACTGCAAGGGATAGCAATAATGAAGATTCAAGCCTGACATATGCTAGAAGCTAGTAGGTGATTGATATCAATTATCTTCAAAAATGCAGACCAGCTGAAGTATTTATTTCTAAATGTGATCTCTGAGATCAAACAAATGTTTTTAGGTCCTGTTGGGAACTGGACGCTCTGGCCTAGGTAACAGTGTTTCTGTTGGGCTGCAGGAAAAGTGAATAATTGAAGGACAAGATTTTCATGACAATCAGTTTGGATGCCTTTGTTTCTGTATGTCATCTTGATCTTCAAAGGTAGACACCTCGTTGCAAATAGTGGTGACAAAGCTACCCTGGATATCTTTTAAAAAGCAGATACAAGAAGGGTATCTAGTTTGAAAATACACCTGTGTTTGTACGGTGTCCAGATTCTTCAGTTTGAAAATAAAACTTTCATGTTTGAATTTGAATGAGAAACACTGGTCACCACAAGGTGACAGTATAGTTCAACTAAAACTTTTCTTCCAAACCACTCAGTCGAAACTCTCTAAACAGGAAATTAAGTTAATAAATTGAAAGCAATGTTACTTATACTGTTCTTATATCTCTGTGATAATAACAGAAAATATGAGCACACAGCAATGTTTATGAGAAAGGCTGCTCAGAGAATCACAGAACTGTTGAGGTTGTAAGAGACCTCTGGAGATCATCTAGTCCAACCCCCCCTGCCCAAGGAGGGATAGCTGGAGCACACAGCACAAGATTGAATCCACATGGGTTTTGAATATCTCCAGTGAAGGAGATGCCATAACTGCTCTATACAACCTGTGCCAATGCTCTGTTACCCTCACAATAAAGAACATTTTCCTCATACTCAGATGGAAGTTCCAGTGTTTCAGTTTCTGCCTGTTGCTTCTTGTCCTATCACTGGGCACCACTGAAAAGAGCCTGGGCCCATCGTCTTGACACCCTCAAGATTTTAAATATACATTGAAAAGATCCCCTCTCAGCCTTCTTTTCTCCAGGCTAAACAGGCTCAGCTCTTTCAGCCTTTCCTCAGAGATGCTCATGTCCCTTAATCATCTTTGTAGCCCTCCTCTGGACTCTCTCCAGTAGCTCCATGTCCCTCTTGCACTGGGTAGCCCAGAACTGGACACAGTACTCGAGGTGGGGCCTCACCAGGGCTGAGTAGAGGGGCAGGATCATCTCCTTTGAGCTGCTTTCATTTTTTTTTTCCTCTTCCTTTTCCCTTTAATTAAAACATCCTTACCTCTTCACCATCTTTGTAGTCGTCCTTTGGACACGCTATCATAGTTTTATGTCCTTTTTATACTGTAGAATTCAAAACTTCATGCAGTACTGAAGGTGAGGCTGCACCAGCACAGAGCAGAGTAGGTCAGTTCCTTCCCTTGACTGGTTATCAATGTTGTGTTTGATATATGCCTTCTATAAAAAAATATAAATAAATGCTATAGATATAATTATAAAAATAAACACCATACATGTAAGTGTAAAATGAACTCTATGGACTCTGCCTTACAAACTTGCCTTGCACACAGTCATGCATTTTAAACATCTGTCCTTTACCAAGGTAATGCAGGTCTCTGGCTTGCATTTGCAGGTGTATTCTAAAGCATATTACAGTGAAAAATTCAGTATTGAACAAAAGAAAAGCAAATGTCATTCAGTCATGTATATCTCTATGCAGACACATACACATGAATGGTACACACTTAGCAGTACTTGAAAAGTTTTCTTTTCCTTTTTGTTTTTCTTTTTTTTCTTACATAACTGTATGCATATATTTCAGAAGCTTGTCTGGTTCATAGGTGGATACAGAGTAGATCTAAGCTGAAACATTATAGCTGAAATTTGCTAACTTGGAAGCCCAGAGTTGAACATCTAAATATAATTTATAACAGCAATTCTTTTATATTTTCAGATTTCCCAGTATGGACAATATGTGGATGTACTGACTCTTTAGAAACAAAATAAAAATTAAACTGGTAGGGAAAAGAAAACCTTACAGTACCTTCTCTCTCCAAAGGTACACAGGTAATTCAGTCTTACAGCACCCATCCAGATTTGACACCTGATGATGTTGAAAGCACCAGTAAGCTGTGACTAAAGTGCACATGAAAAAAATATAAAATGTTTTATTTATTTTCAGAAATACATATTTTCTTCTCATGAACATTTGTATTCATACAGACTAAATTTTGGTTTAGACCTAATATTCAGTGTTAAAATAAAAATGCATGTTTCCAGTCAGATGGAAGTCAGATGAGAAAACATTGGAGAAGAGTAGGGCACTCATATTTGATCTGAAAATCAGTAAAAACAAGCCAAATATATAATTTATTTATCTCTAGTTTCACCTCAGGAATCCTAAAGAACTTCATTTATCTGGCTGATTAGAGCTACCACAAATGACTGCTTACCCTAATCACTCTGCCTCTTGACTAGAAAGAGAAACATAACTTCATTAAAAAGCAGAAAACCCTGTACACTTGCACAGCTCACTTTGCTCTGCATGGAATTGCGTGTTATGCCTTTAATATCAGGATGCAAGATGCACGGTGTAAGAAAAAAGTCTTTTCAGTGAAATGAAATGGACGATTGCAAGTTTAAATTTGTTGAAGATAAAGCCTATTTCCACAGGTGAAGTAAGTTAGCCTTTCTTCATCAAAATCACTGTTGCATTTTATTATGTTCACCAGCTCAGAACCTTCTCTAAGTCAAATGCTTTGCTAACAAAGGTCAGCTTAAGCCTGCAGTTAGAAATGCTATCTTCTGTTTATTCTGGAATAGGTTTTTCCTGTATCAGGCACTTTCAGACTTCTGTTTACTGGAACTGAGACATACTGGTTCCATCAGGAAATTCTCCTAATATCCATGGACAATTTCAATGGTATACCGTTTCACTTTAATAAAAACAGAGGGAAAAACATTGCCTACCCTTCTTAGCGTGTGCAAAGAGGACATAAAAAGAACATTTTCCTACCTGATCACAACATAGTACTTAGAATCCTGTGGCCACAGAACTAGAGTAGACTAGTATATGCAGCACAGCCAGGCTCTTCAGAGCAGATTTTGGAGGGGACGGGATGCAGATGTGGCCTGAGGTCTGCGTTTTACACTGGCAGGCTGATGGAAATGGAGACACTGTTCTGGTCATCAGGTGCATGAATCAGATCAGATTTTCTTAAGTGTCCAGCTAAGTAGCTGCCACTGTTTAGATTGGAACTGCACCTTAGCACCTTTCTACCACAATTTTATGTCTGGTTTATCATGTTAATTAGTAGTTGATAACTAATTGCTGTAAGTTAGAAATGTTTTTCAGTTGTGCTTGAACATATGGTGGAGATGTTGCCTAAGAAGTGGCTACTAGAGAAGAGGGGAAATGCGTGAAGGAATTTGCACTGTATAAAAGGTCACAAAACCATGACACAAAGGGTCACAAAACTAGCTCTAAAAAGTCTGGACATTGCTGTTTGCTGAATACTTTTCACTGTATTCTAAAAGCAGAATAAAATGTGATAAACCTTGAAACAACAAAGTTGGTAATTGACTTTTTCTGCTGAGTATTTCAACTAAATTACAAGTTATTGACTTAAGTCAAAGCCAAGCACAAACTTTTCCCAAGGTACCTTTCCTGAGCAGCCTTTTTGAAAAGGCTGATGCACTTTGTGTGGGGCAGTATATTCCTGAGCAAGCTTCATTACTACCTCTGAAGGTATGGTATACAGTCACCAATAAGCAGGCAGAGGTGTGTGCCTCTTTTGCTATGAGCCTGCTTAGGAAGAAAGGAAGAAACATGAGGTTTCATTGTCCATTGAGGTTTTTGTATGCTGTAGTTATCACAAGCCTTGCATTTTACATTATCTCCTTGGAATCATCAGTCTCTCTCTCTCTCTTTTTTTTCTTCTTCTTTTTTTTTTTTTTTTTCTTCTTTTCCTCCAAGCCACTCGATAGCTCTAAAAAGTCTGCACATTGCTGTTTGCTGAATACTTTTTCCTAGCTATTAATTGCCTCTGTTCACATTAGAAATGCCATAAGTTTAATCATGCTCATAATGGCTTTTTAAACAAATAACCAAAAAAAGAGTGGGTTTACAGGTTAATTAAGAGCAAATACTATCTCCAGGAATTCAGATTCTTCCAAAAATATTTAGTTATATGGTCTTCACTGCCAGATGAAAAATTTCCGAATTACATTTGATGCAGAGACAGGTCTAAATCAACTTATTATATACCAGTCAAAAATGCATGGCTTGATAGGCAGAAGTTTTCTGAGAATTTTATATCTGGGAATAACAAAGTACATCATTAACAGTAGCACGGAAGAAAATACGTATCCACCTACCAAAAAAAAGGAAAAATAAAAATCACAGCAGCACATTGCCCCTGTGCTTCAGTGCTGCTCCTTTGAACACAGCTGTGAGTACAGAGAGAAGAAAGAATAATTTGCAAAAAGATGTAGTATTCATTTTAAGGATTTATACATTGGTTGTGGAAGAGATAACAAATGTTATTGAGCACAGCTGAATGTCAGTGGAGCTCAGGTGAATCTCTGCAACTATATTAGTCCTTTGTTATCACTGCTATGTGTTTTCATTTATTGCAGTCTGATGGTTGTTGTATATTTTCCCACCCCAGAGTCAGGGAAGGCAGAAGTCACCCACATGTTGTTTTGGTGCTGCTAGCGTAATGCTCTACATCCCCGTTGCCTCACTGAAAGTTTGCAAAAGCTTGCATTGACTGTCAAACTTTCCTTTCAGCTAGAAGGTGTCTATAAAAACTCATTCCAGGAAGTTTCACAGTAGCAATTAGGGTTAGCTACTGATTTGTGGAGTAAGCTGATAGGATTATAACGAATTTCAGATGATCCAAAAAACACTGTAGTTCAAAAAGACATCTTAATAAGATCTATTTCTTTGAAGTCCTGCCTTAATTTTCTTCCCTAACTCTCTTTAATAAGAGGAATCTTTGTTCTGCTTATTGAAAAATATTTCTTTAGGTTTTAATTTCAAGATGCTCAGAAATTTTCAGAGGGATACTGATGGATTTTGATGAAAGATTTCTGTTCAAAGTTTCCTGCTTGAAGCATTTTACATTTCCAACTAGTTACAGTAATAATTCTAAACTATTTAATACACATGTGTCACTGAATTAGAAAGAACCAGAAATATAAAAGCCTGGGCAAGGTTGCTAGTAGCTGATGTTTGACATTCCACTTGCCCTACAAAGAACAATCAGACAGTGTTTTGAAAAGCACTAAGACATCAAACTAAAAGAGACTTTCTGGATCAGCAGCGCTAAATACTGCTGTCTCAGGCAGTCATATAAAATGATGGAAAAATTACAAATTTATTAAACTATGGATTAAATTCACAATTAATGTAGAAGAATGCAAGAAAAAAAAAAAGCTTAAATCATTGGATATTTGTGAAAAATTGAACTTGTCAGCTACTGAGGATAAATTGCTTGGAACTGACTCTACAGTCATCTGGGTGATTTAATCTCTGAGACACACCTTTTTTTTTTTTTTTCTGCTCTTCTTTGTCACTACTATCACAAATGCAATAGTACTTCCACTTTAGCCTGTTTCATGTGACTTTTTCTGCATTAGCTTATTTAAAGCACTAAAATCATGAGACCTCTGTGATTCATGAAATACACCTATCCTATATATGTGTGAGCCTCTGTTTCTGGGCAGGTTTATGAGAGTTTATGGATCTGTTGCAGTCATAGTACTTCTGAATACAGCTGAGAGGTGAGTTCTCAGAAGAGTTTGTGCAGAAGCCAGGACCGCTGTGAGCTCAGTGGGCATGGTTTTCAGGTTGAGAAGGACTCATGGTGGGCTTCAGTTGTCTAAATTGGAGACACACAGGTTTGATAGATGGACCACTCATTGGGTAAGGAATTGGCCGGATGGTTGCACTTAAAGAGTTGTAGTCAATGGCTCAATGTCCAGGTGGAGACCAGAGATGAGTGGTGTTCCTCAGGAGTCAGTATTGGGACCGATGCTGTTTAAATTCTTTGTTGTAACAATGGCAGTAGGATCAAGTGCACCCTCTGCAAGTTTCCTGATGACACCAAGCTGTGTGGTGCAGTCAACGTGCTGGAGGGAAGGGACGCCATCCAGAGGGACCTGGGTAGGCTTGAGAGGTGGGCCTGGGCAAACCTCATGGAGTTTAACAAGTCTGAGAGCAAGATCCTGCACCTGGGCTGTGGCAATCCCAAGCACAAATACAGACTGAGTGGGGAGTGGATTAAGAGAAGCTCTGAGAAGGAATTGGTGATGCTGATTGATGAGAAGCTCAACATGAGCTAGTTATGTGCACTTGCAGCCCAGAAAGCCAACTGTGTCCTGGGCTGTGTTAAAAGCAACATGGCCAGTAGGGTGAGGAAGGTGATTCTGTACCTCTGCTCTTCTCTGCTCTCATTAGACTCCACTTGGAGTCCTGGAACCAGCTCTGGGGCCCCCAGAACAAGACGGAAAGAGAAGTATTAGAACAAGTCCAGACGAGAGCCACAAGGATGATCAGAGGCTGGAGCACCTCTCCTATGAAGACACGCTGAGGGAGTTGGGGTTGTTCAGCTCTGTCAGGAATGTAGTGATAGGACTAGGGGGAGTGGATTTAAACTAAAAGAGGGTAGATGTAGAGTATGTACTAGGAGAAAATTCTTCACTCTGAGGGTGGTGAGGACATGACACAGGCTGCCCAGAGAAGCTGTGGATGCCCCATCCCTGGAGGTGTTCAAGGCCAGGCTGGATGGGGCTTTGGGCAACCTGGTCTGGTGGGAGGTGTCCCTGCCCATGGCAGGTGGGACTGGAACTGGGTGATACTTAAGGTGCCTTCCAACCCAAACCATTCTGTGATAATACTGCTTCCAACCTTCAGTGATGGAAGTCATTGAAAATTTCACTCATATTTGATACTAACACTTCAGTCACAGTCATCTCTGAAGGCTGATGCCTGAAACCTTAGCATTTTTTTTAGCACGAAAGAGGGACGTCTTAGGGAGGCAAGTATCCATAACTATAGGAAAGAGAAATACATATTCAACCTCAGTCAACAACTAAATCAGATAAGGTGGATTCCACCCTCATGTCCAGCAGAGTCCCATGAAGCAATGAGCTGCAGGGTGGTCTATAAACAGTAGCCTAGGATTAGCAGCAACCAGAATAATTTGTGTGAGGTGGTGGTTTGCAAGCACTTGAGCAGATGCAGTGTTTGGCTGGATCTGCACGCAGAAGGGTCTCCTTCTGTCCTCCCTTCTCTCTTACACTTTCCACTTCTTTTCTCCTCTCTCTCTCCTTCCTGGCTGTACATTGTCATCCTCTTTCTGGCTCTGTTGCCCACAGGGCCTTCATGGCAGATGATCTCACGCATTTAAATAGTGGAAAACCATTCACATTATTTGCTGGATTTATCTGTAATAAATTAAACTTTGGTCCTCCACAGACAGGACAAAACTGTGCCAAACCTAACACCAGATGTGCAGAAGAAACATGTGGTGAGGACTGAAAATGACAGCAGGAAAAAAGATGGAAATGTGATATAGTAACTCACCATTTGGGGCAGTTTCAAGCCATTAAATTTATTCACCATGTCTTGTATTCTAACATCAGAACATAACTCTAGAGAATAGTAATGATTCGTTTGCCCAGTAAAGACCTCTGTGTACTGCAGGCTGAAATGTCTGTGCTCTAGATAAGTTTGATTTATTACTTAACTACTACTAAAGCCTTCTGAATTTTGAATTATAATGACGAGCTCTTCTTTTCTGACCCAGTTTGTTCAAACCAAAAGTCTTACAGCCCTTGTTTGTGTGGCGTAGGCTCTGCAGCAAATGCATTCCGGTATCTAAGGCAATATCCTTCTACAAGGTCCCTTGAGAGAGGATCATTTGTATTACAGTTAGCACAGTGTTAGTGCTATTTGACATATTTTATAGAGACACATCCCCAGGCATTGTCATTAATCCTTGAAATATGATAAATACTTTAAAAGCAAACTAGACAATTAAAACACTTAAAAAAAAAAAAAGAAAAAAAAAAGAAAAAGAAAGAAAGAAAAAAGTTAGATGGCATTAGCAAACAGAAAGAAATCCAAAAACTCTTCGAGTCAATTTCACCATTTAAAACCATAATGACTAGATGTTCTTTCTCCACTCGGTTGTCACTGGATCCTTGGCATTTGCAGCAATCACAGAGCACAGACTGTCTTTAGGGCTGTAATGCATAATGAACTTGGACAATGAAGACACGAGACTATTTAAAGCTTGGTAAACTATTGAGTAACCTTAGCATCAATCCTATAAAAGGATGGAAGCCTACAGGGAAATATCGCTGATATAATTATATTCTGGCTGACCTTAGTGTGAAGTAAAATACAGACAATAGCATTTCATGCTGTCTCCAGACCAGGCAGGATATCATTAGCCCAGCAAGTGAAGCATTGCATTAATCATTCTTGTGCTAGGATCGTCATGTGGTGCAAGACAAGAAATGCTTTGCCTTATGGCTAACCCTTTGTGCCTCTCAAACTACTCCTCCTTTACTCCTCCCAAACTTCATTTTTAAGCCTGAAGCCAGTTCTTTTCTGAATAGACAGTAGAAATGTTTAGCAAGAACTGAAAGCTGCTATGATAAACATACTTTTACTGAAAAAATGTTAACAGAGGAGTAAAACATTGCTGTTTTCACCAACAGTACAGAAGAATCATCCTTATCTACTCTGAAAGTTACGCAGTCCCTCACTAGTGTGCATGCTGGGGGAGTGATTGGTGACATCCTCCAGTCAGACCTTTGAGTAATATTTTCTGTTATTGTAGACATACCTACCAGTCATAGCCTGGGAACAGTCCCCCATTACAAAGTGATAGTGCAAGATTATCCCACAACTGCACAGAGGCTTGTACTGCAATACGATGCACAAGTAGGAAGCTATTTAAAAGGTTCAGAGCCTAAGTGCTGAGTAGAAAAAGGTTGCTGTAAATACCCTGTGAAATGGAAGAAGAATCAACCATACACAGTCCCACAGTAGAGGAGATTGAATAGCAGTCCACTGCAAAACAGCCACAGGAGCTGTGGGCTTGCAGTCCTAGGAGGGACACAAGTTTTTTTCTGCCTCATACTCCTCTGCACCTTGCCAGCTCAGTCTCTTTGATTTTATTACTACTGAAGCCACAGTCAGTAAAAAGGTAGGATCCTGTTTCCAAACGTAGGAAGGTAACACCTTTGGGTTGATGTACCTTAAAATGTATGATAACAGGACTACATTGTATAGTAGAATACAGCATCTGCAAAGCAAGCTTTTTGTCAGTCCTAAATGATTCTTGCAAGACATTCCATCAGTATTAACTCATTTGAAAAAGATATTAATTCTTAATAGCTTTACTACCCACTAATTAAGATCAGACCCCCACCACACACGCATTCTTTGCTAGTTGTATTTGGCCTCTATGTGTTTATTTGCATGTGTTGTCTGTGAGATAATTACAAAATATCTTTATCTTGAAGGTTGTTATAACTAATGATGCATTTACAGAAACTGAAATTTCTAGAAGTGATAAAAGCATATGAATCAAATTATGAAAGATGTTCATAGTTACTATATGTGAACAGTACAGTGGAGGTGCCCACTGCTCTAGATACCTGCCCATATCCTCCCACACTCCCTGCCACTCATAGCCATCCCGCCTCAGGACAGATCTCTGGATGGCATTCCTAAGTAGTTTAACCTTAAACAAAATCTGAAGTGCATTCAGGAGACATAACTATAACAACATGCTGGTCTGAGTATCCCAGGGATATTCAACATCTTGAAGAACTGTTGTAACTAGCTCAGAGGATAAGAGGGGAGCGAAGGAGAAAGGGAGAGTGAACAAATATGAAAAAATATCTTCCCCTGTCCCCTCCACAGATTGGATCTCTGAAGAAAAAAGGCAACCGGTGTAATTGGTAATAGTTTCCGAGATATGGTTTCCAAAGCATAGAGTCAATGACAGTGCTGAGTACACATATGAGGTTAGTCTCATGACCAGCAATTTCATCATATCATAAGCCAGTGATACCTCGTTACACCGCACAGTACCATAAAGATCTTAAACCAGGGCCTGGAAAGGATAAATAGCATGAAAGTAACGTGCTATATAACTCCATTTGGAAAACAGGTAGAGCAGAGCTGAGATTAAAGCAATCAATGTTGTGACTAGCAACTATTAAGCAGGTCTAATACTTATACCAATTTTAGTTTAACACACTCTGGTAAGATCTGTTGTTATCTCAACCCTTTGGGCCCCATGTTGAGCGTCAAAAAGGACTGTTTTGGTTTAACCTGGCTGACAGCTAAGCACCACACAGCCGTTTGCTCCCCCTCCCCCTCCCTCTCTGGAATGGGGCAGAGAAATGGGAAAATGAAGCCTTTGGGTTGAGATAGAGGCAGTTTATTAGGACAAGAAAATAGTAATAATAATAATAATAGTACTACTACTAATAATGCGTGTGAAAGAAGTGATGCACAATGCAATTGCTCGCCACCCGCTGACCGATGCCCAGCCTAACCCTGAGCAGCCAGCCCCTCCACCCTGGCTAGCCACCCCTATATATTGTTCAGCATGACCCCAGATGGTATGGAACACCCCTTTGGCTAGCTTGAGTCAGCTGTCCTAGGCCTGTCCCCTCACAGCTCTTGCTGCACCCCCAGCCTGTCCGCGGGCAGGACAGAGTGAGAAGCTGAAAAGTCTTTGGTTTAGTGTAAGCACTGCTCTGCAACAATTAAAATATCAGCATGTTATCAACACTCTTCTCGTCCTAATCCAAAATATAGCACCCTAGCAGCTACTAGGAGGATAATTAACTCTGCCCTAGCTGAAACCAGGACACAAGGACAATCTCTGTCTTAGCTAAATGGGCTCTGTGGTTGCTAACTTCTGAGGAATAGGCACAGGCATACCTGACCTGGATGGAGTAGCATGACCCAAGATCTAGGCACTTTCTTAAGCAGACTGTGACAGAAGAGTACAGGATTTAAAATTCACTATATAGTAATGCTGTGACATGAAGCACTTGTTTTTCTGAGGACTGTTTTAAACTGTTCAAAATAGATTCAGTGCCTAAGATGTAATATCTGGAGAGATTTCAGAACTTGGAGCTGCTTTTCCACGAGGGTTTCATCCATGCTTTGACAGGATGTTTTCATGGAAATTTCCCTAACTGTAGTGATTTCTTGCTCTTACTGGATCATCTCTGGAAAGTCAAAAAAATTCAAAAGAAAAAAAAATAAGAGGGCATGGCAGGGTGGGAAAAGAGAAAGTGAAGTGCTCTTACTTTCGTAAGAGCATCCCCCAAAAAAGCCAGCTGTTGACGTGGAGTTGAAACCAGTGTCTGTGTATGGTCTTAGGATCCTTTTCACAGCAGAAACACATCAAAAACAGGGTAAAACTTGCCTTCATATCCATAAGTTGATTTTCAGTGTGAGCATTGATGTAAAGAAATCAACCCAACTGCACAAATCGAGACAGATTTGCGGTCATATTTAACCCTTGGAAACATCAGCTTAAGTATAGAGCAGCTCTGCCTGTCAAAGACACGGACACAATAGTGGTCCAGAGTATGTGACACCAGCATTGGCCTGGGATTTCTGAAAAGTCTTGTTCAGAGGAAAGAAGCAGTGACAGAGAAGACAAGGAAAAGATGTTCTTCCAGTAAGTGCTCCTCACAACTTTGTGCCAGGCCCATTCAGCCTTGCCAAGCCTTGATTTATATGTTTTAAAAACACTGAGCAGCTCCAAAAGCTGGCTGTGTCCCTGGAGAGGACCAGCTGGGTCAAGATAAAAATTCCTCAGCAGTGTTTAGCCTTTTGGAGAAAAGAAAAACAGAATAGCAAGGCAGAGTGAGAAGAGACATACAGTAGCAGGCAGACTGACTGACTCCTTCAGCTGCTGAATTGAGTGGAAGTGCATTTTCCCTGGTAATTGCTGGATGTCTGAGTATTTCATCTAACATGAAGGTAAGACAATTGCTTACTTAATTTGTACTGATGAAGTGAATATGGCAAATGCAATGAAATATTAATTTATATGGAGAAATACTTGGCTGAAAATGTAATTGGGCAGAATTGCAAGAAAGAAGAAAACTGAAAAACAATACCTTGCATGACAGAGATGAGGAAAGTCAGTGCACCAATCTCTTTTTTTTCCTTTAACCTGAGTAGTGTAAAGATTGCAGAAAGTTTGAATAGCTTCATGAGCTATAAAAAGCAGAAAAACAACAACAACAACAACAACACACAGTGTTTAGTTTGCTTTTGCTCCTCTTTTTTCAGGTGCTGGGGATTTTTGTGTTGCTGGAAGTTACAGGCTTCTTTCCCATTTTTTCCAGGTGAATATTTCTTTAGAAAATTACTGACACTAGGCATGGATAATTTGACAGGTCTGGTGCATGTCGTGGGACGGGGCTTAAAGGGATTTTCAGATGTATTTAATGGGAGCGAAGACACTGTTTGGTGTCAGCACTGCCCCTGCTATCAGTAATGACAAGAGTGCAGAATTATGTTGTCACTTGCCCCTGTCTGGTGAAGGAATAGCATGAACAGCAGTGGCTTGAGGCTGCAAAACACAGTGCAGGTTGCCCCAAGCCAGCCCTCATTCCAGGTTGCACCCCAACTTTTTGAGAGCTGTCTGGGAAATTCGTCTGCACCCCATGGTATGCATAGCCCCTGACCACTGCTGGGCCATCTCCAGATGTGGTCTGGCCCCTTTCTGCTTTGCAATGTGGAGCTCATAGCTGAAGGTGCCCATATGGATTCACAAGAGTCCCTACTGATTGTCAGGCCAGGTAAATATGCCTGGTCTTTTCTGTTGTTCACTGACCAGAAAGTCCAGGTGGAAAGTGATTTTGTTCTTGCACATTAAAAGCAAATCCCAGTGGTTTTTAGAGGGAGCCTGATGCCTGTAATTTATGTTGAAGGTCTGCTTTGCTGTTTTGGAAAGTTTTGCACTAATGCTTATGAATGGAAATCACTGACAAACTCCCTGTTTTGCTTTTATACTGAAAAACAAAAACAAAACAACCTATTGGAGCAGACCTTCCTATCCAGTCCATTGCCGCTGGAATTCTTTTGGCCCTTGGTCCGAGTGTGATGGCTGTACTCACAAACAGGTATAGATGGCCGAACCTTTATGTATGCATGATTTCACAAGCATATGCTCACCTCTTCTCTCCCCCCCCCCCCCCCCCAAGAAATTAAGAAACTGCTGTGTCTTTAAACCCAAATCAACTGTCAAACAAAAGCACCTGAAGTGTCTCTTCCCAGAAGAACAAAAAAGTTGCTGGACCCTAGAGGAGGAAAATCCTCCAGTCTGTTCCCTCTCTTCAGGGCTATGATATCCATGTTGTAAAATAACTTGCACTGTTTTTATTTTGGTGATAGCTCCAAAAAGCTCAGCTGAATTGTCTCAGTAAACTGAGATTTTCCTCAGCTGATGTTGGTTTGTACCACTTCCACTCATTTTTCATCAGAGGAGTCATACCTCAAAGGAAGAAAACTTTGTTACAAAATATTGTCCTCAATGAAAAACAAATTGATGATTTTTACAGTGCAACTCTACTGATGTGCAAGACATTTTTGCCTTTGATTTTCTTTCTTATTTACTTTGATGTTGCATCAGTAAGGGAGGGATTGGTCAAAATTAAAAATGTGCCATGATACTGTACTTATTCTTTTTAGTAGCCCAGTTGATATTCTATTTTATCATCTTTCTTAATGATATGATCACTTTGAAGAACTTAAGAAAATTTATATCAGTCATGACTCGTCCTTTTAAAAATGTAAAATAAAACTGAAGTTTGTCAGCAGCTTCCTCTTTGTTTCAGTTACATATTAGACTGTTGAACAAACCAGCCAAGTTTATGTCTAAAGACCTTACAGTTGTTATTTTGGACCACTGACCTGTGAGTTAATTACCACATTGTGGTAATACAAACTGTGGTTATTCTTAGAAAAAAATAGTGAATGCCTCATTACCTTTCAGCAGTAGAGCAGCAGCATTGTCTTGACACTATTAAATTATTTCTTCTTCACATTTAGATTTTCTAAGATCTCCTTTGATTTGCATTCAGATTCGGAGACGGACGGTAGCAGTTTATGGGCAGTATGGGGGAAACCCTTGCTCTGGTGATGCTTTTGAAATAAGATCCTGTATTCCCACAAGGGGATGCCCAACAGAGGATGGCTGTGGTGATCGGTTCAGGTGCTTTTCAGGTAATAAGATCTTTTTCATGATTTTTTGGTCCTTAAATTTAAGAAGATAACCTTGTTGTCTTTTACATTTATATATGGGCAATACCATTTGAAAACCCTTGACCTACAGATAAATTTGATTCAGGAAGAACTTTTCTTTTTTTTTTTTTTTTCAGCCGTACATGTGCATGTTTTTAATTTTTAATTTACTGCTCCGCCCCAGAGCACAGTTTATTATTATTAGTATTAGTATTAGTATTAGTATTAGTATTAGTATTAGTATTAGTATTATAAGGTAATTAAGGAATGCAATCTTAGATAAGATTGTTTAAAGCTGTTCTAGGTTATATCCAAACATCTTGGAAACTACCTGGATCATGGAAATCGAGGGACACTAAAACAATGCTAGAATCTAAACAACTTAGGTCACTTGCACCCCCCCCCCCCAAATAAATAAATAAATAACGTCAGTAGATAGACATTTCTCACAGAGGAATATGATGTTTTGGTGCTATAAGAGAGATAATCAAAGTTAATTATATGTGCTCCCTCAAGGGTAGTATGCACTATTTCTTTATGTCTACATTTACTGATGTTTCAGAAGTCCTTCTTGGCATAGACTGTTCACTGTGTGAGTGGACAAGCTAGCATCATAGATAACTGGGATTTTTGTTTTTATTTTAAATGAACAAACGTTTCTCCTTTCCCCATGTATTTTTGTTTTCATTTAGGTCAGTGCATTAGCAGATCTCTTGTGTGCAATGGAGATCAGGATTGTGAAGAAGATGGCACTGATGAAGATCGATGTGAAGAGAAGACGACTATATGTGATATTGATAAAACACCTCCAAATGCAGAGCTTACGGGAACAGGGTAATGTTCTGTGCAGAGCTCAGTATTACTCGTGCCAAATGCCCTCAAGTTTTGGTTGTATTTACAAGTTCTAGCTGTGCCCTGGGCCTATGGTAAAGCATCCAATAAGCAAAAGTGTGCAGTAGAGCTAATTCTACCATACCAGTGGCTCAGTGTGGCTGGGATGTACTTTTTGTACCTGTCCTTTGTTTTGAAGCATGGAATAAAGCTTTCTATCCTGCTGTTTGAACACACATCTTCTAAGATGTGAAATGAAGCAGAAACCAATGGCACATAACCATCACCATGGAAAAAAAAATAAGCCAATACTCGTTCTTTCTATTTATTGCGTTTTCATTTGGTACTGTGGATCCATATGGATTTGTATTCACTCATCCCATCTGCAGCCTAGCAAAATAATTATCTCAAGTTTCTTTATCATAGTCATATCACTTGGAACGTGATATAATTCGGATACACTACAAAAAGAATTTGGAATGCATGTCCTGTTTTTTCAGTTTTGCATTAATTGCTGGAAAAAATGTAATAAAATCACTTGTGTTAGGTGTGAATGTCTTAATGTTAACAGATACTGACATGTGTTTGTGTTGACGAACCAAGAACATTTTGTTTTCCGTATTCTAACGTGTTATGCACATTGCAGTTCTTCAGATAAAAGGGTCATCCTGCTGATATCCCCTTTTTGTAGATAAATTAGCTTTCAATCTTAACTGCAGATACAGCATTCAATTACAATGGCATGGTAATTTCTACCTCCTGTACAATGATTTGCTACCTCTCTCTCTTAATGATCTTTCATGTTTTTCCTCTCATAGCTTTGATGCCATTACTGGACAGACTAGGGGAAGAGTCATTCATACAAAAAACTTTGGAGGACAATGCAGAAAGGTCTTCAGCAATGACAGGAGAGAATATTACAGGCTGAGTGAAAGTGTTCTTGCATATACTTTCCAGGTATGTTTCCATTAGGCATATGTTTGTATCTAAAGTAATGATTATAAGTCAGAGAATGATGCAAAGCTTGTAGGCTGTTTTGGCAGGTCAGCTTCCCTAAACAAAGCTGAATGATGCCTATTCCCTGTCTGTAGAGACTCTCATAACTGTGGCTGTTCTTCATCTCTCACAAAATTAAAGGCAAAGAGAAGGATCCTGTGGCACTGTACACAGCTGTCAGCTGGCTGGAGTTGTATCAAACAAACACCACTGCCAATAGCAAAAAACGTCAGTGCCACCATAGTGTTTAGGGCCATATGTCACCAGATGCTCTGTGAAAGTTGTGTCAGCTCATGTTGAGAGAATCTGGTATATTAAAAGCTAAAATAAATAAATTAGAATGTATAATTATTTTGAAGGTGTTTATGTAAGTTTATTATTTTGAAAGAGACTGATTTATATCTGGCTAAAATGGAAGGAAAAAAAATAATTTATTGGATAATTTATTGGATGTGATTTCTAATTCTTTCACAGTTAGACTGAATGTAAAGCCATATTCTTAGAATAAGTATTGGTCTGAATCAACCTAAGAAATGTGATGGGCACCTGGCTTTGAAATGCTTCATGGAGATCTTCCATTGATCTCCATCAAGTCATTGTCTCAGAGATTTAGTTTGTCTCCCCCTTATCAAAAGCATGCCAAGCAATCCTTAAAGTACTTTATTTTGAAGCATGATTTTTATACATGTATATATATATATATATATGTATATATACCTGTAATGTTCTTTCCAATAGATTTCACTACTTCCTGTAAAATCTAAATTGGATTCAGCTTGAAAAATACATTTATATATTTATTTATTTTTGCATCAGGAAGGACTCACTCTATTCTGTAAGTTACCATTTTTAACATGAAGCTTTTTCATGAAGCCTTTTATACAGAATTCTATCTTCAATCTTCTAGGTTAAAATTCAGAATGATTTCAGTTATGAGTTTTTCAACAGTAGTTGGTCTTATATGAAGCACGTAGCGAGGCATGAAACATCAAACAGTGGACACTATCATAAACAAAGTGAAACTAAGGAGCATAGTCAAAAGGTATGTAAAAGTTCTCACAATAGCTTAGTATTTTGCATAGAAGTTTTCATCACTTTTCTCAGGCACTTTTCTTGTGAGATGCACATATTTATTCTATCCAGATATTTTTGGCACAAAGTGCATGACAGAAAAAAAATCCCGTATAAACTTTACAAAGAAATCACTAGTTTGGTTACCAATTAAGATGGGTTGGCTGCTGTTTTTTATTTCTTCATTTTACCTTCTTAGTAGTGTAACAAAATTCAAAAGCAATTGTGAGAGTCTGAGTGTAGGCATATAGGATTTTATAATTCAGCAGCATCCTCAGAATGGCTACAGACCCTTATGAGGAGGGCTCCTCTAGATAAAATCAGGGTGCAAAGAACATTTCTCTGGAGCCTCCAATTTGCTTTCAACAACTCTGTCAAGCTGAGTAGCTTTGGTTAGCAGCCAATATCACGTGCACATCATCTGGCTGCTAGAAACCATCCTGCTAGTGGAATTGAGCATGACTGATTTCTTTTTCTTCCCCCAGAGTAGGCAACTGATGGTTATTGAGAACAGTGTGGAAGTTGCTCAGTTTATTAACAACCGCCCAGACTTTCTCACTCTTGCGGAGCCATTCTGGAAGGAACTTGCCAACCTTCCAGTTGTCTATGATTACAATGCCTACCGAAGATTTATTGAGTATTTTGGGACTCATTTCTTGCAGTCTGGATCTCTAGGAGGACATTACAAACTTATATTTTATATGGATACTGACAAAATGAAAGCAGAAGGTAGAGTATTTGTTATCAGAAACAAACTGAACAAACAAGAATAAAAATTTCTTTGTGTGTTCTTCCAGCTAATATCTAAACTCTAGTAAGAAATTTATACTTCTCACTACATTCTCCTCACAGGCAAAATAAAAAAAAAAATAATAATAATAAAAAAAAGATTGCTAAAAGTGGTCAAACTACAATGTTTAGTTACAGATTACAGATTTGCATCTGTGACCTGCAGTGCTCTGGGTAGTAAAGATTTGCTAGCTGGTTCAGGACCTCACAGAGCAAACAACAGAGTGACACGTATGATTGTACTCACTGGGGAGCAGTGCTGTAGGATTAGGGATTGCTGAGAAGAAGAATGAAGGAAGCGATGAACTTTTCCCAAGAACACCTTCCATCTGTCAGCTTCCATTCATATAGGCTTTAGCAACACATGGACCTTCTCACAGGACCTGCTTTTTAGCTGCCTTCCAACTTTTTTCTAAACCACATTTGTAGTCAACATGAAACTCAGAAATGAACCCAACATACTTTCCATGTGCAATATTGTTAATGGATGGATTATCTATCTGGATTAATGGATGGATTATTAAATAGATGGATTAACATTTTCAGAGAAGGGCTACGAAGCTGGTGAAGGGCCTGGAACACAAATCCTGTGAGGAGCAGCTGAGGGAACTGGGGTTGTTTAGTCTGGAGAAGAGGAGGCTCAGGGGAGACCTTATTGCTCTCTACAACTACCTGAAAGGAAGGTGTAGGGAGCTGGGGGTCAGCCTCTTCTCACAGATAACTAGTGATAGGACTAGAGGAAATGGCCTCAAGTTGTGCCAGGAGAGGTTCAGGTTGGAAATGAGGAGACATTTCTTCTCAGAAAGAGCAGTCAGGTATTGGGATGGGTTGCCCAGGGAGGTGGTAGAGTCACCGTTCCTGGCGGTATTCAATGAGAGGTTGGACGTGGTGCTTGGGGACATGGTTTAGTGGGTGACATTGGTAACAAGGGGACAGTTGGACCAGATGATCTTGAAGGTATTTCCAACCTTAAGGATTCTATGATTCTATGATCTGCAGATCTGAGCACAACAGACATGTACCAGTGCACCTCATCGGGTTGGAATGTATTCATTGTGAAAAAGAAGAAAATAGAGTGCTCCAAGCTAGATGAACTGCTACGGACTTCTTCAGGTAAGTGCTCCATAGTGACTTACGTAGTTGTCATATCTAGAGCTTCTCTATCCTTCAAAACAGACGTCAAAATGAGGAGCAGGTGTTGATAGCTTTGTTGAACTGTATCTTAGAGTAGATTTAGATTAAATATTAGGAATAAATTCTTTACTGTGAGGGTGGTGAGGCACTAGACCAAGTCACCCAAAGAAGTTGTGGATAGCCCATCCCTGGAAATGTTCAAGGCCAGGCTAGATAGGGCTTTGGGCAACCTGGGCTGCTGGGATGTGTCCCTGCACATGGCAGGGGGTTGGAACTCGATGATCTTTTAAAGTCTCTTTCAACCCAAACCATTCTGTGATATTATCATTCTATGTATTTATGATTTTAACAAGTTAAACCCAGACACCAAATGCCAAGATTGAAAGGCTCCCCAGCTCCCATCAAATGTAGCTAATACTTTCCCAATAGTGATTACTTTCTGGACACATGGAAAAACAGGCACCCCTTGAATATATTATCCATGTAGGAGCACTTGATCCAGGCACAGACACTTGATCCAGACATTCATCTTTAATGATGCGTCCTTTCACTACTCATTAATACATATTTTGTGGGTATTGTTTCTATTTCCATTTGTGAATATAGCAATGCTGGTATTTTCTGTGTTTCTCATCCCAATCTCCAGGAAGCAGCAGCAATAAAATTAAAGGAGACCCCTACGTAGAAGGAGGAAGCCCAAGTGCTGTTGCTGGCCTTAGTTATCTAGAACTGGATAATCCTGCTGGGAACAGTAAGAAATATTCCTTTTGGGCCAGATCAGTGACAGACTACCCCAAAGTAATTAAACAAAAGGTAAGGATATTTTGCTGGAGCAGAGATGAGCAGATGGGATTACCTCAAGGGGAGAAATGATTAAGCTCTAGCTGGTGATTAGTCAGGCTGTAGTCTGCAATCATTTTGTATTCAGAACACTTTATATAGTAAAGAAAAAATCTCAGGACAAAAATTCATGAAGCTAATATAAAGTGATCAGCTGAATCATAAATCTAGCCTTTGGCAAGCAAATACCTGCAATTTTACAAACCTTAAATGACTTTAGTGGAGTTCTGCTTAAGAATTCTGCTTAAGAGTTCTGTGTTAGTTTACCCTAACACTGGAGAAAGTCCCTTTTCTGAAATGTATATCGGCAGGTCTTTGTGGCTTCCACTGAGCTTGCCAACTTCTCTCTATGCTTTTTATCTCTCTTCCTTTTCTCTGCATGCAGAAGTTTGGCATTCTGGGTATTCTGTGAGCCAGACATTTCAAAGTTGAGCATGATAATATTCACTGCTACCTTGTTTAAGTCTCTTTTGCGAGTTGCTCAAAAAATGAAGAATGTAATAAAACCAAAAGAATTGTCAAGTAGTTTTCAATGAAATGTAGGAACAGAATATCATAAAACATGCAATAGAAATGCAAAAATGTTTTTGGTTATTGCTGCTTCTAATCACTGGTTAATGAAATTACAGTCTCTAGCTTTTTATACTGAAAATAGCTTCATTGAGGATTAGTGTTATTGTAAATTGGTGGTCTGTGTTAAGACACACATTTATCTCAGCTGTAGTCTCATATCTCAAATATTTTTAAGCATGTCAAAGCATTAGCTTTAAAAGGGATTCTGCTAAGCAAATCTGACTTTCCAGAAAAAAAAAAAGAAAAAGAAAAAAAAAAGCTAATATTAAATATTAACATAAGAGTTTAGCCAGTTAGTTGGGAAATTAGAGTGTCTTTAAAGCCCATCCACAGGAACATACATCACAAATTATCTCATATAAAAAGCATGTTTATAAACACTTATATCCCTGGTATAACTACTTAATATAAATGTCTCTCTACTGTATGTAGCTAACACCATTATATGAGCTGGTAAAGGAAGTGCCCTGCTCTTCAGTCAAAAAGCATTACCTAAAACAAGCCATTGGAGAATATATGGCTGAAAATGATCCCTGCAAATGCCAACCATGCCAGAATGGGGGTGAGGCAGCTGTGGATGGAACCCAGTGTGTGTGTTACTGCAAACCTTACACCTTTGGAGCAGCTTGTGAGATGGGAACTCTTGTGCAAGATCAGCCAGGTCAGCACTCATTAACCTTGTGTGAGTTCAGAAGTGGCACGTGTATGCTCTTCTGCTTCTAGAGTCTGTTTATCCAGCTGCAAAAACCAAACAAGTGGCTGATGCTGGGCAGTGGCTGCTGCCCAACACACACCATGGGGATGGTCTTGTTGAGTCTGAGTTCTGTTTATTACGTCCAAGCAGTACTTCATAAACAATCCTTTGTGTTATTATTGTTAAATACAGTGGACAATATTAACTCATAAGGCAACTTTCAATAAATATATATGTAAATATATACAGACTAAATGACTGGGTATCAATAACTTTAGAAATTTTTGTTCTTTGATTTTTACTTAGCTGTAGTTGGTAGTTATTTCTGTGCTTTCTTGGATAGGTAAGTCATATAGACTCCGTGGAATTATTCTTAAGTAAAAGGTGAATTTGGGAGAAATTAGTTGCTATTTGGACCTCTCTGTATGATCACATTTTAGCTCATCATTAGCTTTGAAAAGTAGATGGCAGGTGTTTTTTGTTTGTTTGTTTTTCTTTTTTTCTTTTTCGTTTGTTTGTTTGTTTTGTTTTGTTTTGTTTTAAGGACAACAATCCTACAGAGTGGCTAATGTGGAATATTCAAATATTCTCAAATGTAACACAGGTGTTGTTGATGGACACTGGAGCTGCTGGTCTTCCTGGAGCTCTTGTTCAGGGGAAAGGAAATCAAGGAGTCGAACTTGCAACAACCCCTCCCCAAGTGGTGGAGGAAAGGCCTGCATAGGAGAGCACCATGAAAGCAGACCCTGTGAAGATGAAGAGTTGCAGCATTTGCGGTAGGCAGAAAAGGAACAGTCGAATAATGAATACAGGAAGAATTTTTAAAGTAATCCAAAAGAGCACATAAGCTGTTGAATTCAGGGATTTGAATTCCACGGCACTTGTTGAGCTTTCACATTTAAGTTGAATCAAAATGAAATTTAGAAGCTCTGATTCTGATACAAAGTAAGAGTATAAAATAGGATAAAAAACCAGTAAACTGGGCTCCTTTCTGTTTAGTACTCTCTCAGATAGCTTGGCAGAGCCTGATTTAAATATAATCGTGATGTAAATGGGACATATAATGGTCTTGAAAATGGACTTCTTTGGGAAGTGTAATATTTTGGGAGGAAGAGAGAATAATTAAACTTAACTGTATTTTTGTTTTATTTATAGCTTTATTGAACCACACTGTTTTGATACATCCATAACTCCAACAGAGTTCTGTTCACCTCCTCCTCTCTTGGAAAATGGATTTATTCAAGTAAGCTATTTCTCTTACTCTGTTTTTTGTTCTATTCCTATGAGCAGTGCCTCAACTGCAGTTAATATAGAGATTTGCTTGTAGACCTGTATTTATCTTGTTAAACTTTTTATCTATAAACTTTATAGAGCTACTGTATAGCAGCCTTCTCAGCATTGTTCCCTGGCTGACTTTTACAAGACTTTGTATTAAGAATAAAAAAAAAACCAAAAAGTCAGAACAAAATCTTCACTTTTCTGGATCTGGATCCTTTTCTGGATTCCTTTTCTGTTTGCCTATGGAAAATAAATCTACTTGTCCTACACACACACACACACACACACACACACAAAAAAAAAAAAAAAAAAAAAAAAAAAAAAAGCTACATAAATTACATTTTAAAGTACACAAAACTGGAGAAAAAGCAGCACAGAGAGTAAACTGTCCAGCAAATCCCTAGCAAAATTATAAACAGATTTTAGCAAACTTTAGTTTGTATCCTGTGAATCACCAATGAATTTTCTTATTCTTTGTTGAAATTATGATCTGGCAGGGTATTTGGACTGACTAAATTGGGCCTACTTAACAAGGGAAACAAAATTCTTCAGGGTATAAATTATGTCTTCTCTATTTTTCCTCAATAAATAGATAGAAGGATTAGTTACAAATCCATCAGTTGTCACTGCACAACTGCAAACTGAGGCAAGGTCCTAAATTTTGTATTCTCTCTTTTGCTAGTATTTTTTTTCTGTAATTGATAGTTGCCTCCCATATGAATACTTCTGGTTTAAAAACTAAAGATAAAACCCTGCACTTTTAGGTGTAGTCTCAATTTTTCACAAGAGTTCTCCTTAGAACAGAAGGTCATATAAAATGACAAAAGACTTTTGTCTTTAAGTTCAGTTCTTCTGACTGACCATATCATATTAGCCTTTAGGGAGCAGATAACATGCCATCCTAAGAATCAGCAAAGCCATATACTCTCTACTGATCCCTCTTGCATGGCTGTTCTAAAGCATATGTTCCTCCCTTAGTGTTTGATAACAGCTATATTTGCAGTCAACTTATGGACTGTCAAGAGAGCACCATTCCATCACTGCTAGACCTCTGACACAGGTACCCTTGACCCTAGCCCTCCCTTTGCTAAGTTAAGGTAACCACAATATTCTGTATTCTGCTAATCTTTTGATAACACCTCCATTTTGATCACATTTTCTGACTATCAATAACCAGCACTGCCCACAATATTCCAGACACTCTCAGCAGTACACTGTGAAGTGACATTAATCCTTCTCGCTGTCCTCAGCATCCCAGTATCAAAGGGAGTTCAATACTGCTGGTGATTCTTAGATTATATATTTAATATTTAATCTATTTATTTTATTCCAGAATGCTGAAAACTCATACCCTGTTGGGAAAAGCATTGTTTACGCTTGCAGACATGGATATTCTCTTGTCGGTGATCCTGTTGCTAAGTGTGGCAGTAATTTACAGTGGCAAATTGGAGAAAGATACTGCCAGGGTATGTTGGATTCCCATTTTGAAATACAGCTTAATTCCAGTGAAATGTCTCAGAATATCTGCTTTCACCTGTATTTCCCAGATCCTTAGGCAGGACTGGGTCTATGTTGACTTTTATTTTGAAACCACATTTTTTTATACTGAAATAGAAATGTCCATACAGTCAAGTTTTAAGGAAGTGAAAAGACAAGAAGTGGAACAAGGAGACTAAATTCCAGCCCAGGATTTACTTTCTGTGGGAATAGCCTTTGTTGCTTCATTCAATCCTGCGGCTATATCTAAGAACAATTGGTATTGTCTATTTCTAAAGCAAACCGAGTAAAATGTCCAGTGGGCAGTACTGGGCAACCACAAAGATCTCAAATAACCTTGTAGCCTATCCCTACTAGGTTGTTAAGCAATTGTATGAACCATTAGTAGGAACATGGATCCTAACAACACAGAATCTCTGTATGAGCTAGGGCCAGGCCTGCAGGCAGTAGAAGGAGATATTATCACTCCATCCTTGGCATAATGAGTTGATAGCCTGAGTTAACACGACCAATATAGTTCTACAGGAACATCAGCTAATCTTACTGTTCAATTTGTTAAGAAATTAAGAAGATAAGACATGAGCACTTTCTGCAACCCACTGGTTCGCTGTGACTGTCTCAAATTCTTCATTCCTTAGAAACTTCTTGTCTCCTACCTGTCCTGGAGGATGGCTTGCAAGGAGACCCATGGAAACCTTCATATGAGATTGGTGAGAAAATACGTCTGTCCTGTATACAAGGCATGCACTTAGAAGGAGCACACTCCATTCTCTGTGAGCCCAGCCTCAAGTGGTCTCCTGATATGAAAACTATTCAGTGCATAAAAACAGGTAAGCCACTGTGATCTTCCAAATGCAGCTTGGGATTTTACTTTCCTGGACAGACTACTGGTAATACAGTAGTGACATAGCACTATACCTGATATAATGATAGAAAAATTGCATTTTTATCACCCACAGGATGTACAGAAAACATGAGTGCATGCTTTCTGTGGGCTCTTCAAACAAGATGCCTTAAGAGAAGGGAGGGGGCCTGATGGCTTCTTTTTCCTGCTTGACAGTCACACAGCTGATACGGAGTAAATCTCCAGGAACTGGAAGCAAGGAGGAAATGGCTCTTCAGGTTCATGATAGCGGATGTTGAATCTGTCAACAGTCACTGGCAGTCAGTCTGGCAGAGAGGGAAACAGTGTATAGCATAAAGCAGCTTTGTCTCAGTTCATCTTTTCCAGCTGTGGAGGGCAGACAAGACTTTCTCTTTTGCAGTCCTGTGATGCTGGTCAGTGATGCAGAGGCATCCAAGCAGCATGCTGCTTCAAGCCAAGCACATCCCCTCCCCAGGTTTCAGATGCTGTCACATCCCTGCTGAGACCCTTGTTTGGAGTCAACTAACAGCCACTGCTGTTACCAGGTAGATTAGTCAAGGGAGGTGATTCTGCCCCTCTACTCAGCCCTGGTGAGGCCCCACCTTGAGTTGTGTGCCCAGTTCTGGGCTCTCCAGTACCAGAGGGACATAGAACTACTGGAGAGAGTCCAGAAAAGGGCTACGAAGATGATGAGGGGACTGAAGCACGCAATGTACGAGGACAGGCTGAGAGGGCTGGGCCTGTTTAGCCTGGAGAAGAGGAGACTGAGGGGAGACCTCATTAACGTGTATAAATATCTGAGGGGAGGGTGCTGAGAGGGTGGAGCCAGTCTCTTTTCATTTGTGCCCAGCAACAGGACAAGAGGCAACAGGCACAAAATGAAGCAAAGAAAGTTTCAGCTGAATATGAGAAGGCACTTTTTTACTGTGAGGGTGACAGAGCACTGGCACAAGTTGCCCAGAGAGGTTGTGGAGTCTCCTTCTCTGGAGATACTATAAACCCACCTGGATGCCATCCTGCACAATGTGCTCTTGGTGATCATTCTTGGCAGGGGGGTTGGATGAGATCATCTTCAGAGGTCCCTTCTAACCCTGGCCATTCTGATTAGGCATAACTCCTACGTTTCATGTCTGTCCTCTCCTTATCAGCCAATTGCTGCCCAAAGTTGCCTGATCTGAGGGAAAAGGCAGGTGACAATCAAGTGTAGACCACAAAGTTTCAGCAGCCCAGTCTCAGTGATCTGCTGATTCCCATCTGTTGCTGATTCTCAGTCCTAGTCGTCTTTTGCCGCATCACATCCACATGCACACCAAGAGTAAGGATTTCAGAAGGAATAATAAGCCTGTACATAATACGGCTCACTATTGCTGAAATAAAAAAAGGGGAGCATTACCTTTGTACATTATAAAATTAAAAAAAAAAAAAAAAAAGAATAAGGAAATTAGAATCTAAAACAATTAGAATAACAAATTAACCATTTAAAATAAGAAGGAAGATGAGTTAAAAAGGGCAAAAATTAAGACAATCTGTGTATATGCAGACATGGTGGCACACATACATTTGGCAATACTGAAATAAGGTGGGTGGGAGTATTTAGTTAGTAATAGTGTTGGTAACAGTCAACTATACAACAAAGAGCCCCAGATCTGGAGACAGGGAAGTAATTTCTGGTGGAAATTTTCCCTCTGCAGGCAAGCAGGGTTATGTCTGCTATCTTTACTGCAAAGCACTACAGCTTTATTTTTAGTTCTCTGGCAATTTCTGCTTGTCTATTTTGCTTGGTAAGTCTTAATCCGTACAAGAGATTTATTAAAAAAAATAAAAGCAACAATGTTCAGGGATATTAAAGTTTAATGTTAAAGTAGAAAACTAGAGTCACCTAATCTAAAACACAAATCAGGATAAACCTTTCTCTGAAAGTGTGTCTGTATGGATTTAACAGAGTTGTGCCATTACTCGCTATAGAAGCCTCTAGAGAAATATGCAGCAAAGGCCTATTTCATCTTCAAGCTTGGAATAAAGCTCAACAGTCACAGAACAGTACATGTGTACAGTGCTCCTCCCTTCTCCCTCACCACCTCCATCCCCCCCCAGTCATTATTGCTTTTGTTTTTTAAGTTACTGCAAATTAAGAACTACATAGTGGAACTTGCTGTTTTCATTACCAACAGTGCATAACAATTTTAAGGCTAGCTATTTCTACATGGGGCTTTGAAGCCATAGCTTTTCTGGTCACAGTAGCAAAGCCAGTAACTCTGAAACCTAATGATAAAGCTATTTGCAGCACTGCTAAGTTTAGCAGAAACAGACAGCTGCACAGAAATGAGATGAAAGTTAAAGCTTGAACATTGTACATGTCTCCTTCTGTCTGACTCTTGACCCTTGGATAAATTACCATTTGGTAAGTTTGTAAAGCGTATTGTATCTTTTTAATAGTTATAATTCCTTCTGTGCAGTAGATACTTCTAATGAACATGCAGGATGTGGCTTTATGTCACGGCTGTATCCAGTGTCTTTTATGCTCAACTGATAGGACAATTTCAGAGGGCTTTAACAGCCCTTGTTTTTCCTGACCCTTAATAGCATTGTCTGTGCTCTTCTACTTCAGAATCCAGTGTGAAAACAGAAGTGACAGAGCCTAAATGTCAGCCATGGGAGAAAGCGCAGCAGTCGCAATGTGTGTGCAAAATGCCCTATGAATGTGGGTAAGTTCAGGCTGAATTTGGCAATGGCTTTCTCACTTTATTCAAGACCAATTAAATTTCTTAAAGTTTCAGTCTATGACAGATTGGAAAGCTTTACTCATGAGAAGTAGGCATTTATACTTTGTTTGCTTTACAGCTCAATCAACGTCCTGCTCATAACTTACCTGCCTTGTCAGAGCTGTCATTGGATTTAGTGATGATGGAATTTGGTTAGATGACAGAAGGTGAAGGGATAATTTCAGCTCCACTTGATCTGTGAAATAGATGGAAAAGGATAAGATGATATTTTGAAGATTTAGAAGATGGAGGAAAACTTAGAACAGAGACCCTTGGGACATAAACCATCAAAGCAGTAAGCTGGTGAAATACAGCAGATTTCTTTTCCCTGCTGAGAGACTGGAGTGTTATGAAAGGCACAATAATCTAATCTCCCATTTACACAGCAGTTTGCACAGACCAGTCATGTTACCTTTCCTGACCTCATAACTTGCAGACCAGACTTCATTGTTTCCTATTTGATCAAAGCCTATATTCAGTAATAAACAATGCAGGAAAAAGGTATGGAAATGAGTCACTCTCTCAGTTCTTCGCTAAGTGTTAAGGGAACAGAACCAAAACAGAAGAGTAACAAGAAGAGGCCTAAGAGCACCTGGTGCTGATGGCCAGATGTGCCAAAGAGCTCAGCACTCCAGTATTTGGGCTGTTTTTCACAGACCAAATAAAGTTTCCTATGAAGTCACCACTGAGTTCTGGACATGACATGAGGCCAGTTTTTGTCACAGCAGGAGCTAAGCAGTTTGGAAAATTCAGGATAGCATTCTCATGTAGCAGGTAAAAGAAATTTTGAAGTCCTTTCCTGATTTCAAGGTTACAGAACTTCTCATTGGAGTACGCTCACTTTCCACCAGCCACATAGTTCAAGGGTGCCCTGCATGGTTACTCAGGTTCTAAGCCAAAATGGGTTTAGATTCTGAGTTGATTCTAGATTCAAAATAGATTCTAATTCTAAGCCACAATTTGAACATCTCAAAATTAACACTGGTCAGCTTTGTTCAGGTTTCATATACACACTGGGCACTACTCTAGAATTTGAGGCCATTGTCTTGCATAATTGCCAGGTTTGTAATAAATCTGTCAAGAGCCTATTTCTATATTTAAAATATTTAGGTATTTAATTAACAAGGTCCTACTCTTTTTGTCTCAGTACTGACTAAAGTGAGGCAACAACCCCCTTCCAAGTTCATGGGTGCAGTTAAGTTAGTTGCATAGGAATTGAGGGGAGTCCACAGTGCTGGGGAAGGCCTTGAGTAGAGTCACAATTACCTTAAAATTAAATTAATTACATTCAGTTATGCATTTAGGCTTCAGTTAAAATTATTCTACTACCTCCTGTTTCTATTTTTTTAATTACATTCCAAATGGCAGGAAGATAGATAGCAGTCAGTTTTGTTACCCAATGTAGTCTTTCACTGTCTTGAAATAACACGTCTAATAATAGAAGGATAAATCATTGTCTGTCAAAGCAGACCAATCTGCCAGCCTATTAATGGTGTAGGACTAAGGCATGTAAGTAGATCTTGGCCCGTCCTCAGAACACACAGGTAACATGTTTTGCTCTGCTGTGGTGGTGAATCTCAGCAGCAGCCTCTGCTCAGGAGGTGGGAACAGGTCACGGAGTACGGCAGAAGCACCATGGCTTCAGAACCATCCTACATCCTTCCAGTTTTCAAGAGACCAGCCCAGCAACAGAGACTTCTAGGTACAAAAACCCCACAAGGAGCTGGTGAGGGCTCTGTCATCCCTCATGTGATGACATCTGTCTTCCCCAATTATAGCCAGGGAATGATCCTGAGCAATGGAGCTGCTGAATTACTAAAGCACTTGCTTTGGCAAGTGTAAACTCCCAGGTAATTCACAGGCACAGCTCAGGAGTTATGAGGGATAGAGACCATTCCTAATGTGCAATCTAATGTGGTCTCCTCCTTTTGTGGACAGAGAGTTAACAGTATGGACACTAGCTGTTCTACTCTGTATGAATTGGCCCTATGGCCAGGAAAGGGTCAGAGCACAGTTAGCCTGTCAGTATAGATGAAGACACGGAGTCCAAAGACCATCTCCATACTGAAGCATGAGATTTAGTAATTTTTCAATACTCTTTTTCAATAATCTTTTTTACACACACTTATTTGTGTAGCACACACATCTCTCTTTGGGGTTCTCAGCCTGTGTTAGATTAAAAATTATGGTCTTGAAAACAATTTTTAGAAATTAAAATAATTTCCAGTTCAATTTCTCACTTTTTTGTTTCACTGAAATTTGCATGCCTCTCAGAGCAGGTGAAAAGGAGAGACATTATTTTCTGACTTACAACTATTTTATTTCCCATGACATGTACTTTATTAAAGGCTTGTTCTTACTCAAGTCTTTTTCTTTTTCCTTTTTTTTTTTTTTTCCTCAGGTAAAAGGTATTGAATTTTTCAGACTCACTTTGCACAAGAACTCTTCCTTGTCTCTAATAATTTTCATTGTGCTATTCTTGTTCCCCTGTAATATCATTTCTCAACAAGCAGTGCAAAATATTAAATACTCTTATGAGTACAGATTCTCTATGCTTTTTCCTAGGCATCTGAACATGTCGATTTCCACTGACTTTTGCCCAGGTGGCCCAGCCATAGCAAAAGGTACACCAGTCACAAGACAGCTAGAGCTAGACAAAATAGAAAACACACTCCCTGCATTACTTCCCGAGCAATTAGACCTTCCTGGGTTCAACCAGCTGGTTAAGTTGGCCTTCCTCCCCTCTGCTGAATGTCACTAAAGTGGGGCAAACCAGAGACATTAACACACTCCTATCTTTTCAGCTAAATTAACTTGCCTCATAAAAAAGCTTTTGTCCTTAAAGCTCAGATATTGAGATTTATCATTGTAAGGCAAATAAAGAAGGGCTCTGAGCAATTTTAAATGTGATAGACAACTTTACAGATCAGATGCTTCCCCTGAATCACACTATGTTCTTCCAAATCTAAACAGATATTTCAAAATCAAGAGTATCCTATACCTCTGTCTGCAAAGATAACTTTCACATTATAAATCAGTGCACCACTATCTCATGGGCTGTGCTACTAGACAAGCAAATGATGTAATGGAGACAGATGTATTGGCTCCTTTATTAGCTGCTTGGTGCTGCAGATACATTGGTCTGTCCTCTTGCTGTGCCTTAGAAAAAGAGTTAACCTTATTCCATTCCTTATGTTAACAGAAGAGCAGTAAGGAAAATGTAGGCAATAAACATTTATTAGGGATTCAGCAGCTCGTATTTTGACTAAGCACCACAGTTAAGAGACCCACTGCAAGTGATGACACTAACATCTTAAGGAATATAATACAGTTGTAATATTTGAAGACATATTCAGTTGCAGGTAAATGCAACAGTCAAAGTTCTCAGGATCAGCTGATAAAGGAAAAAAGAAAGAAGAAAAGAAGAAGAAGAAGAAGAAGAAGAAAGGAAACAAACAAACAAACAAAAAAAAAAAAAAAAAAAAAAAAAGATGAGGAAGAAGAAAAGGAAGAAAAAGAAAGAAAAAGATACCTCAATATACTTGACCATCAACTGAACAAAGTCATATTGAGGACTTTACTACCAGAGCTTTCCTCTCCCAAATTCTTCTTCCCCTGTCTGACGAGCCACTTGCACATGACCTGTTACCCTTCCCTTCATGAAGCCTTGTGGAGCTTGTTAGGGCTATTTGCCCATTCATTATCAGCCTCTCATCCCCATCAAACCACCTGTTTTGCTGAGGTTCACTGTCAGAACTGATCTGTTAAGTACTTAAATTTTCTGTGGGAGTGCTTGTGAGCTCAGACAGTGGAGCTGTGCTGAATGAGAGGAGGGGTCTTTGGTTCTGCATCCAAAGCTCTCCATCTCCTAGGAGCATCTCTGCTCTCTGGTGCCCTGTGCAGTGCCTTACCTCTGGCTGTACCACACAGCCAGGACAGCATGGGAAGACCACTTCTGAGAAGGCAGGGCTTTATTCACCCCCCACAGATGTCATGGAGTGAGTTAAGAGCAAGTGGAGAAGCCTGGGTTTTGAGATTACAATTAAAAACAAAACAAAAAGCAAGCGAACAAACAAACAAACAAAAAAAACACAGGCTTTTTTCCCTCCTCCTACGCTTACAGCATGAAACACAAACAATAACAATTTCCTGGAATTGTCCCTGAAGCAAATACTATCTAAGGTTGTCTAAGAATCATTATTACCACTTTTACAAGCTAATTTTAGTGGGTGTTACCACAATATCTGAGGTTCAAGAAACAAACATGTAAACTCCCTAGATAAATAGAGTGGATTTCTCATAAAATTTCTGTGTATATGTATCCATTTTTCCAGAAATAACTCTGTTCTCTGATGTTGGAACACAACATTTTATTTGGTAAAAGCTCGGGTTTTAAAGGACAGTAGAGAAAAGGTCTTTAAATACATTCTTATCTCTTACAATTTAGAAAAAAATATAAAGTAATTTAATATATGTGTGTGAGTATATATCATTATATGTATATGAAATATTTTGTTTGTATGGACTTGTGTGTATGCATGTATATTATAGAACAACCAAGATCTGAACTCTTTTAAATAAGTCTCTCCCTCAGTGCCACTGAGATTAATGGTAAAATACCCAGTGATGTTCCTGTCCTTGGACAGGTGCTGTATCTGCTGAGGAGCAGCAACCTGTGGAAAAGAAAAAAGTCAAGAATTATTCAAGCATCTAAGTCTCCAGTTCATCACTGGTACTTAGGATGTACCTCAGTGAACAGGGAAAACAGAACCAGACACTGACTATTTTCCATCTTCTCAGCTTTTTTTAAGACATACAAAGATAAAACACGTTTAAATGTGTTTTTGTCTGTGCTTTTTGTTTTCAGTCCTTCCCTGGACGTCTGTGCCACAGATCAAAGAACCAAGAGAAACATACCTTTAACGGTTTGCAAGATGTATGCCTTGGAGTGCACAGGCAGAAAATATTCTCTTACTAGCTCAGACAACTGCAAAACTCCTCAGGCCACTGAGAAATCATGTGGATCATGCCATTCATGGGAAAGATGTGATGGTAAGATTCTTCATGATTGTAAGTGAAATTGTTTATACGAACAAAATGAAATCTTTACCCCAGTTACACACTACAGCAGCTCTGTGCTGGTATGGCATTTCCAACCCTCCCAGCAGCACCAGGCATGCACAAACTGCTGAGCTGGTTCAAACCATCAGCCCAGTGTTTGGTGGCTAAATATGGCAGAAAGACAAGGAAAACCCTGCAGGAGACTGTAATGGAATGAGCTATCTTTGGGAAAAGCTTATTCCTGCTGCCTGGTGAGTGGGTTACTCCATGTGATGTGCTTCTATAAGCTTGGGGTGAAACCCTTGCCATACTTTTTTCACTGACTCCATCCATTTTAAATTCCGTAGCATGGTGGTGGGGGGAAAGGAGGAGGAGAACAACACAACACCAAGTCCCACATTTCCATTTCAATGGGTGTATTTTTTAATATGTTATCAACCCTTAATGAGCAAAGAATGTTTTCATAGGTCAGTCTGGAATCTTCCTTCAGCTGTTTTCCTCCTTGTTTTGTTTTTTAGTGTTCATCCCCTAACCCCTTTGCTTCTGCTAGCTCAAGGCTACCAGTCTCACTGTTTCCTTCAAGGTTTCCCTGTTTTCTTCAGCTTAAGAATACAGTCTCATTCTGTACTGTCTAGAAAAGCCACTTGCTTTTGTTTGTACTTCACTGTATATCTCCAGTTTCTCATATTGTGAACAAAGGTGAAGGCATATTCCCTCAGAGAAAACAGGCCCAGACTTTTGCAATCTGTCTTTAGTGGAAGTTCTCAAATTCCCTGATCTAATTTCCCTGAGTGTCCTCCATTACACTGCATTTAATGGAGGGTTGGCAGAAATGGGAAGATAAAGGACTAAATTAGGTTTTCAGAAGTGCCTCAGATAGAAGGCACAGTTATTGTCATATTTTGACAATAAAAAGATCACTTGATAGGAGTTTGTCTATTTTGTCTACCAACATTGAATGGACAATAATAGTAGTAATAATGATAATAGATAATAATAATAATAGATAATAGATAATAATAAATTATCAAAATTGGTAGAAGCCTCAGCAGACACAAACAGAAAAAAAGTTAAACATACAACACCAAAACAAAGACATAACTATGAAAAATAATCTCAGACTTTCTTATCTGGTTGTTTAGCTGTTGTTACCAATACAGCTAAACATTTATTTCTACGAGCAGATCCTTTGATCATAGTGAACTACCTATATGCAAATAAAAATAGAAGTGGTAAGTATGTTCATGATTAGTTTGTTACTTTCCAAGGACAGACCTCTCATCTTACATGTCACCTGGACTGTGGAGCAGTAGATACATGAAAAGGTGCTAGCAGGTTTCAAGCAGAAACATCAGAGATACCTTTGAGAGCAGGATCTCAGGCACCTTGGTGAAGCTTTTCCGACAGGCACAACCACACTCTCTGAGTAGAGGAAGCCCAGTAGGTGCACTGGGATCCTAGGACAGACAGCACCACTTGTGCGTGCTTCTACTTTTTCCACTGAACCTGAATGTTAGCTGATGTTAGTTCTCATTAGAAGAATCACCCTCCACACATCTCTATTACTTCTGCAGTTTTGCTAGAAATGTTTTGGTCTGTTTTCTGTTGAGTAGGATGCCATCCCAAATGCTTTTCCCTCTCTTTCTTTACTCAGCAGAGTCCAACAGCTGTGTTTGCGATGAAGACGCGTCATGTGAAGAGGGAGGCATCCAGATCTGTGCTGAAGCGAGCGGCTCTGCTGCCCATCAGACCATGACCGAGTGCGAGGCTGGGCGGCTCAGGTGCCGCGGGGAGACCGTCACCCTTGTCAGCATAAGGCCCTGCAATGTGCACAGCGAATAAGATGTGTTGTGGTTCGTTTTGTATGTTGCCGTGGGATATGTCAAAATGTGTCAGCTCTTGGGCAGGACATACTTCAAACCTTGCTCTATCAAATGTAAGCTCTGCCATGAAGTTCACTGCAGCCAACAAGACCGTGTGCATTGGCTCCAGTTGGCTCTGGCCTGAGGCTCTTCATCAGGCAGAGCTGCTCTCACCGCTACTGCTGACCCAAGGGCTTTTGGCTTAGGCCCCTGATTTAGCACTGTTGGGTTTTCTTTGCATTTCTGTCACAGTTAAAAAATGTTCCTGAACTACAGTTACCAAAGTAGTGATGGATTACAGTGTCTAACATTGTAAATACATTTTTCTGAAAGCCACACAAACATATGCATGTACTGATTATATTTAGATTCTCAGGAAAAGAATAGGCTTTACAAAACAAGATGTATGATTCCTCACTCTTAATAAAGTAACTTTTTCTTAATGTGCCTTATTCAGCTGAGCAAAAAGCATGCACAGCATTGAACCTGTCATTGAGCCTGAAGCTTTTAAAGGTCAAAACAATGTGCATTAACAGTAAAGTTGGCTTAAAGTAATGAGAATTCCTATGCTTTCAGCTTCTTGTACACAGAAACACTTCATGAAAAATCACCATTTTACACTGTCATAGCTATTATTGTGAGCTACACTTGTAAGCGCAGATAACTGCATTGCATGTCACATACATTTACGTTTGTGCCCAAACTCGTTTGCTCACAGACCATTGCACATCAAAGTCTTCCACCACAGCTTTCCACAACTTTCTCATAGGGAAACGCATCCTCACAATAATGGAGAGACTTTGGATATAGTTCCCCTGGAGATAACCTTTGGCAATCTCCTAAGATTGTTCCTAAGCAAAAGGAGTCTTTGACACTCTTTCCTTATACACCTAAGCACACTGTCTAGTATAATGAGGCAACAACTTCTTGGCTCACATAGGATGTATCTTGCAAGCTGAGGTGCCCATCCTGGCAGTATGATCTCCTCCTGACTATTCTCAGATGCAAATAATGACAAGGGCTGGATAGCAAGTGATCAAGCCAGTGCAGTACTACCACCAAGAAGATTTTATGCTTTGTAATTAACAGATTTTACTTCTTACTGTTAATAAATGCCTACCAGATGAAACATCTCTCTCAGTTTTTATGTTTGTACCTGTAGCTTTCTCACATAAACCCTATGCTGAATCATAAAAGCTTGCTTTCTGTGGTAATGAGAATTAAGCCAGAGCAAAAATGGTCTGCTTTTCTGTGGAGACTTCTGCTTCCAAGGGCAGTTTTGGTGGAGGACAAGGCTTTCACAGCAGTGATCAAGAGGACCTGCTGTATTTTATGCTCTCTGGAACTTAGTGGCTCTTTTTTTTCTTTTTTCTTTTTTTTTTCTTTTCTTTTTATTTTTTTAGAAAACTATACATTTTGCAGACAGCTTATAGATGAAAATAAGTAGAATAAAAGCCAAGTTAATCAGTTATTTTCTCCGAATTACTTGTTGAATATGAAGGAGAAGGATTTTGGGGGAGCTGCTGAATATTTGCCCCCCTGTTTACTCCCAACTTTCTTCACAGTTTCTAGCCTTTTTCCTTGGGCAGCAGGCACAGCACATGATTTGACAATGAGCCCACTAGGTGGCAATGGCCTACATATCTGCTGCAGGCAAGAGAAAATCATCTGGAAAATTCTGGACAGAGAGCACTGAAAGAAAAGTGACTTGGTGATTCATGTCTTCAAAGAGGAAAATGTAGAAAGCCTGTCAAGGTATAGAGCATCAAGGAATTTTGAGAATCACAGAATGGTTTGGGTTGGAAGGGACCTTAAGGCTCATCTAATTCCAACCCCCTGCCATGGGCAGGGACACCTCCCATCAGATCAGGTTTCCCAAGGCCCCATCCAGCCTGGCCTTGAACACCCCCAGAAGGGGTATCCACAGCTTCTCTGGGCAGCCTGTGCCAGTGCCTCAGAATTCCTGATTAAGAAACAGTTAAAAAAAAAAAAAAAAGTAAGGTTACCTGATATTCATCTTGACACAACCAGCAGGAACAATTCTTCACATCCATGAAATGATGTAGTCCAAGACAAGATAGACAAAATATTGATGACAACTGCATTTCAAAAGCTTCATCTAGTCCTTTACATCTCACTGTTTACCTGACACATCCAAATCTTTACAGGGCTCTTTTGCCCCTCCTCTCTTTTTCTAATCACAGAATCACAGAATCACAGAATCACAGAATCACAGAATTTCTAGGTTGGAAGAGACCTCAAGATCATCGAGTCCAACCTCTGACCTAACGCTAGCAGCCCCACTAAACCATATCCCTAAGATAATTACTCACTCTGCCTCTTCCCCTCCTGCTCCTCACACCCAGCTCCTTCACTGTAGCCACCTTGTAGACCCTTTCCCTCTGAGCCTCATGTCCACAGGTGTCCAGCACAGCTCTGCCCCCCTTTGTGCCATGACCCCACAGTCCTCTTCCCCTGGGCTTCCATCACATCCTGCTCTAAGTCTTGTATTTGCCCAGGTCAGAAAATACTTCATCCCTCCTGAAAATCTGAGAATGCCTTACAGCATTTTAGAACAGACATAAAGGACATTTAAAAGGACAATTAAAATGTCCTTTTAAAAAAACAGAACAAAACAACAACAAAATTCAGCTGACTGCCTAATACTGCTTGAAAGGGAAGAAGAAGTAAGGTAAGTAGATAGAAGTTTTCCTCAAAGAAACATGACTATTTAAAGAGGAAAACTGATTTCATGTAGGACCAGTGTCTGGGAGGACTATCTATCTAATTGTTTGTTTGTTCATCCCCATGGTGTGCACGCACATCTGCTGGCAACACTTTGGCCCTGTCAGTACAGAAGCATCCCCAGTCAATGTTCCCCTCTTCATCATCGTGATGCTGCATTAAACTAACAAGCAGCTGCAGGATGTTTTCTCTGGCTGAGAGAGCAGAGTCACATGAATTAGTGTCAGGCAAGAAGAATAAGTAAAGAGGGGACAGTGAGACAGCCAGCTTTGTAAAATTACCCGAGAGAGATTGCTAACACCTAGGCTAAATGGCCACATGCTTCTCTGGGGCAAGCCTTTGGAATTGGTATAGGAATCTGGTGTAGAACACCCAAGCTTTGGGTAGCTGGGCTGTGAGCAGAAATAGAGAGCTGCAGGGTACTTCAGTGGCTGTCAACAGGCCTTTATGGGACCTGGGCTCTTTTATCTGCTGGCAGCATCGTTCTATCTCACTCTCACATTTCCCAGTCTATGAGGCCAGATTCGGTGAGAGCTACATTGCACAGATATCCCAAGGGGGAACATCTTGATGTCAGTGTTCATGCAGCAGGGTAAATATCTGCCCCTGTTGTCAATGACATGAGCTCCTCCAGGGATGCATAGAGGGACCAACAGTTTCATACATTGTGTGAAGGTTCTGATGGAAAAAATTCACAGCAAGCTGGCAAATTTTTGCAGATATTATTCAACAAAGAAAAGAACACCTATAACAAGCTGTTGAGAGACAGAAATCTATGGGGAGACTCATCAGTGCTGTGGCAGATGTAACTGAGATTTAGGTGAGGTGAACTTACCCATACTGATGAGTCAGACACACAGGTCTGTCTGAGGCCAGTGATTTGGAAGATATTGTTAGAAGGTGCTCAGTAAAAATGTTTGCCTGATGCAGAGCTGCAGTAGAGGGACTTTTACTAAACAGTAACACTGAAAATTTCCTCCTAGCTGATGATATTTGAAAAACAGGACCAGCATGCAGAGTGAAAATCAGCTTTGGTAGCCTCATTGCAAAGAACCAGTCCCCTGAGCAGCAATAATACCAAATCCGAGTTTTCTAGGAATTTGTTTCTTTGCTTAGGTTCACAGATAAATAAAAACTATTCTGCAGTGCATCCTTTCCCTTGGGAAATACACAGGAGAATTCTTGCTCTGTCCAGCTGTCCATTTTCATTAAAGTTATTAAAGAGCCAAAACCTCTGAGACCTCTAGCCTTCAGTTACACATTGCTAAAAGGTAGACAAGGGATTCAAGCACTGTTGAAAGGATAACACTGGTAGGCAGACCACTGCCCAAATGGCCTTGTGACAGGCTCCCTTTCTGAGAAATGAGAAGCTGGAAAAGGAGGAATAAAATGCCCCAGAAGCAGAGGTGGGAAGGCTACAGTGGGACTGCACAGAGCAGTAGTGGCCCTTGAGATAGGTTAAGCATAAGAGGAGTTGAGGTTTTAAGGTGAGGAGGGAATTCAGTGGGAAAACTCCGTTTGTTTTTTAACCTCAGCTGGTGTAACATCATGCAGGTGTATTTCCAAGCAGGAAATGGAGTATTTCCTTCAGGACAGAGAAGTATTTAGCATTCCTTTAGAAAGGAATGTCCTTGTCCAGATCATCGATGAAGATATTAAAGAGGACTGGCCCCAGCACTGAGCCCTGAGGGACGCCACTAGTGACTGGCCTCCAACTGGACTTGACTCCATTTACCACAACTCTTTGGGCCCGGCTATCCAGCCAGTTTCTAACCCAACGAAGCGTGCGCCAGTCCAAGCCAAGAGCAGCCAGTTTCTTGAGGAGAATGCTGTGGGAAACAGTGTCAAAAGCCTTGCTGAAGTCAAGGTAGACCGCATCCACAGCCTTTCCCTCATCCACCCAGCGCGTCACTTTGTCATAGAAGGAGATCAGGTTCGTCAGGCATGACCTGCCTTTCATACACCCATGCTGACTAGGCCTGATCGCCTGCTTGCCCTGCAAGTGCTGCGTGATGACTCTCAAGAGGATCTGCTCCATGAGCTTCCCTGGTACTGAAGTCAAACTGACAGGCCTGTAGTTTCCCGGGTCTGCCCTCCGGCCCTTCTTGTAGATGGGCGTCACATTTGCTAGCCGCCAGTCAACTGGGACCTCCCCCGATCGCCAGGACTGCTGATAAATGATGGACAGTGGCTTGGCCAGCTCCTCTGCCAGTTCTCTCAGTACCCTTGGGTGGATCCCACCCGGCCCCATCGACTTGTGCACATCCAAGTGCCGTAGCAGGTCACCAACCAGTTCTTCATGGATAATGAGGGCCACATCCTGCTCCCCATCCCCTTCCACCAGCTCAGGGTACTGAGTATCCAGAGCACAACCAGTATTGCCGCTAAAGACTGAGGCAAAGAAGGCATTGAGCACCTCCGCCTTTTCCTCATCTCTTGTAACTAAGTTTCCCCCCGCATCCAGTAAAGGATGGAGATTCTCCTTAGTCCTCCTTTTTGTGTAGATGTATTTATAGAAACGTTTTTTGTTATCTTTAACGGCAGTAGCCAGATTGAGCTCCAGGGGGTTGTTCTTTTCTCCCATGTGCCTGGTGACAGGACGAGGGGGAATGGGCTTAAGTTGCGCCAGGGGAGTTTTAGGTTGGATGTTAGGAAGAACTTCTTTACCGAAAGGGTTGTGAGGCATTGGAACAGGCTGCCCAGGGAAGTGGTGGAGTCACCATCCCTGGAAGTCTTTAAAAGACGTTTAGATGTAGAGCTTAGGGATATGGTTTAGTGGGGACTGTTAGCGTTAGGTCAGAGGTTGGACTCGATGATCTTGAGGTCTCTTCCAACCTAGAAATTCTGTGATTCTGTAATAAAGTTCTTCTGATATGCTTTTCTGTTTTTAATCTAGGAGTAGAAAATTAATGTCTGAAGAGTGACAAATACTTTGCCTTCCTATATAGTGACACTGGGGGTGCTTCCACATTCTCCCTCATATTCCAGCCTGTTTGCATGAATGGGATGAATGTGCACCTGGAGATGAACCAAAGGAAAGCAAGTTATGTCCAACAACCTGCTGTTGCTGAAATAATAATGGTGGCACTAAATGTAAGTGCTACCACTTGCAAAACCCTTTTTCACTGGAGACTGTATATCCCCAGAGTGCTCTTACAGCTCCCAGAGCTCGCCCCTTGCAGCTATAGGTCTCCTCTAGCTCTCAGGGTGAGGTGAATGGAGCAGGAAGCTGCTGTTTCCAGAGCACTTCCCTGCACTGCAGCCTGGCCAGGAACTGCCTACGTGACAATGGATAAGCAGTTTAATGCCTGAATAAAGCAAAACATCACTAATTAAAACAAAACAAAATAAAACAAAGAAACATTTTGAAGAAAAACATAACGTGAAAGCATTAAAAAGCTGTTGTTAATAGCTTGTGTGAGTTATACTATTTCCCACCACTGAGAAACTTTTCAGATTGCCTCTAAAAAGCCCCTCTTCTCTCCTGTTCCATTTATGTCTTCCCTAGACAGCTTTGGTCAAGTGCACTTCCACTATTCTACTCCTTTTTCCAAAGGGCTTAACTTGCAAATTAACTCTTATGAGTTCATAAGCTGAGGAGAAACATTTGCAATTTCTTTGTGGACAGATCTCTAAACCCGATGATTTTACCCATCGATCTCCAACCTGGGAGCTGTTGCATTTCTTCTTTGTTTCTCCAGCCCCAACAGAAGCTTAATCATTAACCTCCTGCGCTGGTCTTGTTACCACCTAAACCCATCGCATTGTCATATTCATGATGTTATTGCAGATCAGATCTGTTTCCATTGCACTGTGGCTCTACTGCATTACTCACCATGACAAGCCACCACTGTAACAGCAGAGGCATTAATGTATACAGCGGAATATTCAGAAATATAATCTGCAATTGATTTCTTTCTCTCTGTACTGCAAAACACAGAGGAGATGTCTCTCACCAGCAGAAGTGGTGCTGGCACCACCGCTCTTCCAGCTAAACTCGGGGGATGTGTTAGCTGCTCTGGGCTCACCCTGCCGGTCTGCAACTACTGCTTTTGAGCAGGGTGATAATTTAAACTGACTGGATCACTAGCTTCTGGTAAAGCAAAATCCTACTTTTCTATCTTACTGTTGACAGTAATTACACTGATACTCTTAAAGTGATTGCAGTATTCACTCCCTGAATATGCACCCAATGTGTGACACCAGCTGACCTTACTCATAAAACTGCCTTTATTGGTATGCAGGTAACCAACACACAAGCACTCTACTTGTGCAATTAGTCTAGGCACATGTAGCAGGAAAGGCTTCTGCAAACCCTCCACTAACAGAAAAAGACACCAAATGCTGTGATTTCTTGACCGACAATGAATTAATTTGGATCATCTCCCAGGACATGTAGAAGTTGACTTCTCCCCCAAAACAGGTTTGCTACCTTTATTTCAGTACATGCCAATGCTCCTAGCACACAAATGCTGGATATTGTGTTTCAGCATGAAGCTCCCACCAAGATGCAATAATGCTGCTTCTAATCCTTCAGATACTGGCTGAGCATGAGGAATAGGCATTGTGACTCTCAATGGAAAACTTTGGGGACATAATCTACAGAGTAGCTGGAGTTTTATTATTCTTTCTTTTTCCTCCTTTTTATTTATTTTTTTTTTTTACTAGATTTTATGGCGGCTCATCAATAAAAGCCTTTTCCAAGAAGCCCAAATCCCCAGAAGTCACAAAGATGGCTTCAGGCTGTGCATACCTACTCTCCCTGCTCTTTAAGCTGTCTAGACAGAAGATAGCCTGATCTGGGGACCATGTAGCTTTGCTAGGGTAATACAGTGGCTGACCAAATAAGTGCTGGGGAGATCAGGATGGATTAACCTGAGCACAGGGCAGTGTTTTGAGACTTAAGCCAGCATTCAGGAGGAAAGAGGTAGCTCAAAAAAAAAAAAAAAAAAAAAAAAGCCAGAGTAACAGCCAGTACTGTATCAAGCAAGGACTGATTGCTTGTACAAAATTGTACAAAATTGCTCCTGCACTCAAGACATTGCTCACTATTTACAAGTCTTGATAATTTTAGAAATTGAGAACATGTATCGTAATGCTAAAAAACAAGCCAAAATCCTACCCTGAATTCTTACACACAGGGGCAAGAACAATGGATTTGTCACTCAGAGGGTGGTGAGGCACTGGCACAGGTTGCCCAGAGAGGTTGTAGATGCCTCTTCCCTGGAGGTGCTCAAGGCCAGGCTGGATGGAGCCTTGGCCAACCTGATCTAGTGGGTGCTGTCCGTGCCCACGGCAGGGGAGTTGGAACTGGATGATCTTTAAGGTCCCTTCCAACCCGAGCTGTTCTGCGATTCTATGAGTACTTTGATAGAATTGCTCTGTTGTGCCTGCCCACAAACAGAGACTAACTACAACCTAAAACGGGACTGCAATTTTCATGGCTAGAACAGTGGTGGGAGCACATGGTGGTGTTGGCCACTGCTAAAGCACTTCTAGTCTCTCCTAAAAGCTTATGTTTTTATGCATGTGTGAAGATACATGCCTGTACACACCAAGCACAACCATTAAGCCAAGAAGAAATGAAGCTGCTACCCAGCTATTTCTTGGCAGAGCTCTGCACATCATGTCAGCCAAGAAAAACTTCACATTTACAGGAAAACCCACTGCTGTTCTCACCCCGTTACAGAGTAAATAGCAGTGTTGCACAATGAATGTTGACACAGCAACTTGCAAAGGAATTTCACAGACAAAACAACCCTGTATTCAGAGATGATAACAAAATAAACTGGGATTTCACATGTATTTATGCAGAAATTTTGGCCTAACAAAATAAACCAAGTATATGAGATAATTATCATAAATCGTCTTACATGTATACCACCCCACATCGCCCTTTGCAGATTTAAGTTAAGAAAGGCTGAAGGAACACATAAAACATTGCTTGAGGTTTCAGCCAATACTTGAAAGAGATCTCAGTTTCTCAAAATTTCCCAACCTCATTGAGAGATCCCAGATGACTGAAACACTACTGTTAGGTTTCATTTATATTTCAAAACCTGGAATATTTCTCTGGCCCTGAACACTGACCCTTTGGACTGTTGTCTATCCCTGGTGCACGATAGAGAGTTTCAAAACAGATACAGGCGTGCAAATAAAGTAAATCAAGTCTAGGAATTCCTGGGAAAGAGCAAATAACCAGTGTTTATACCAGTAAATAAAACAGATCAGGTTTCATTTTATAGCCCCAGAGGCAAAGGGGTATGGGTCAGTTCACATCCAGTCAGCTAACCTTCTGCCACAAAAACAGTTGTCCTGCTGGAACGAGCCCTAGGTCCATCTGAGTTATTGCACTGAGCCCAAGTGCAGTTTGAGGGAGAGATAGCTAGCACAGGCCAAAAACACATTAAATAATTCAACAAGAAGGATAATGATGTGCCCTTTCCTGAATCCCATGACCTGGTGGTCTTTAGTTTAGCAGCAGAGACACAACTAAGCTGTTTGACAGAGGACAGAAGCATGCTCAGTCAGATGCAGCATATTACAGTGACCCTACACTGCTGCTTCTAAGGGCCTAGGATTAAAAATCCTCTACCTGCAAAACATCCTGAGCAATTAAAGTTAACAAACATTACATGAGTAATAAAATCTTAACTGCTTTATAAAGCAACAGTTCTGAAATAGTTCCAGAAAAATAGCTTGTTGCTAAGGTCCAAATCTGGAGTGCCATTTGCTAGGTCATTTTTATTTCTTGGATGTCCACAGTTAATGACAACTTTGGTAAATACAAAGATGGGCCATCAAATTTAGCTTTGAAAATATCAGAACTAAATCAAGACATTTGAAAGTTATATCTAACATATTTCCCAGTTGTAGCAGGTGTCATACCTGCAGGGTTGTTTCCTTCCAAACCTCAATGAAGATTTTATCTTTTTGTCATAGCCCAATTCGTGTCAATGTCTCAATTACAGGCATCAGCACACGGAAAGCAGAGTTACCAGTGATCTAGCTGTTTTCAGCTAAATGCTGGCAAAGTGGCTTCATTCTCTTCCATTATGGGACTTTGATGCAAGTAATGCAAATATCTCCAGAGCTGTAACAGTGAAAAGAGAAAAACCTAAAATGAAGAGGAAAAATCCTCACTCCACAATCAATCATAAAAGGTGAGTTCTCATCTCCCTCCTGAAATCTAAAGCATGCTCATCAAAATCAGCAGCCCATCTACTGTGTGTCATGGTTCTTGTCCCTGTTCCTGTTTCAGTCCTTGGATGTATTTTTTAGCAAAGATTTTTTTTTTTTTTTTTCTGGTGCATGGCCCTGGTGAACCAACTTCATCATTCTGTATAATTTTCTGTAATGCAATTAGCACTACCCAGCACACGTTCGCATCTGAAATCATGTCACCCCCCTGCAAAAATGGTTCACTTTTAATGTAATTTTTATTTTGCATCATCACCAGCAGGGATTCTGATTATTTTATTTTGTTTAATTTTATTATTTGTTTAATTTTAATTATTTTATTTTATATTATTATTTTTATTTTATTTATCTCATGCAGTAATAATCTAAGTGAATGGAAAAACTTTAATTTCCCCTTGTGTTCCTACCACCGGTCTTCAGCTGTAGTCATGCAGATACATTGAGATCCAACCTCCTTTTCCAAATTTACACATATCCCTTGAGCATACCTGCAAGGCATAAGGATGTGGGAGGCAACAAACATAGTATCTGCTGCTCTCATGGGTGTGGATCATCGATAGGATCCAGTGAGGCCAGTCTTGCAATCCCCACAGTGTCTAGTGGCACATTCAGGGACTAATTTCTGGAGAGACCGTGACAATGGCACCTATGTACTTACCTATACTTATAACCTGATTATATTGCAACATCAGTGTTAAACATGGAAACTGGGGGGAAATATCAAATGGTTTTAACCAGCTTATATTTACATAAAAAAAACATAGCTTGTTCCACTATACATTGAATTTCTCTCCAGATGAACTGATTTCCAGGAACAGATCTTGTAATTTCTGCTGTTATTTGCAGCTCTGTCACTATAGACCAACGACCTGAAGCTACAGCTTGGCTGCTTTGCAGTGCTGTTTCAAAAAGCCTTTCTGAGATACTAGTAAACAGTGGGTGGGCTGAGAAAACAACAGATAATCGGTTTTATTTTTTCCCTCAGTGTTTTTTTAAGAAAGGGACATGTTGACCAGGGCCTGAGGTCTCCAAGAAGGCATTTGACAGACCCACTTGTTTATTAAAGGTCTGAAATTCCTGATTGATGCCCCATTACCAGCAATCACGTGTGTGTGATAGCTTTTGTTTTCGATTTGTGAAGAGTAACATATCACAACAGAAAATAAATCTCTCATATCAGCTGCACTATTTACACCATGCTTACAAAAGGATCTACTAAAAGCGTAAGAATTTTTATTATTTTTTGGCAAGCTCTTGACAGCACAGAGCAGTAAAGGGAGAAAGTCCCCAGAAACTAGGTTTTGATCCCCCACACAGAAAACAGCACCAGAATTTTGCACTTGCTAACATGTTTATGACTTTGAGCTAAATGTGTCCTTATACACCTTGGTGCCAGGGTGCAGAGTGGGCCAGGGGCTCCCTGGGGCCTGCTGAGGCTCCGTGGCATAGCCGGGCATGGCCTCCCACCGCCCAGGCCCTGGGCACCTCCATGGGGACAGGGATGGCCAAGAACAAGTTGTCAGCCCAAGGGTGAGGGTCCCAGTCAGCAAGGGATGAGGCCAGGCAGAGCAGGCACTGATGGTAGCCCCGTGAAGGCCAAAATGGGCTCCTGGGACAAGTGCAGGGTGGGGGAGGCCTGTGTGGGGCTGGCCTGGGATGTAAGTGTTGTTGGTGCTCTCAGGCCCTGACACCTGAGATGTCCTTTAAGCCCACTTTGAGGATTTAATTTGTCACCTGAATATTATTCTAGATGAAAGCCTGGAAGTTATGGAAGCAACAATTTCTAAAATCAAAATGGGAATGTTACACTAACTCTGTACAATATTTTCTTGGTTTCCTATGAGCGCATTTGTGTCCCATTAAAGACTTCTTCACCCTCAACTTAGTAACTGGCCTCTAGGAAGAAAAAAGTAAAGGCAGTCAAGCTTTATGTCAAAAGTAATGTTCTTTTTGGATCGAACCCAAAGCATTTTCCATTATTCCTGAAAAGTGTCAATATGGATGGTTCGGATCTACAAAATCAAACAGTGCAGTGCTAGAAATTAAATTTTCCCCCTGTACTCAGCTCTGGTGAGGCCGCACCTCGAGTACTGTGTTCAGTTTTGGGCCCCTCGCTACAAGAAGGACATCGAGGTGCTTGAGCGGGTGCAGAGAAGGGCGACGAAGCTGGTGAGGGGCCTGGAGAACAAGTCCTACGAGGAGCGGCTGAGGGAGCTGGGCTTGTTCAGCCTGGAGAAAAGGAGGCTCAGGGGCGACCTTATCGCTCTTTTTAGGTACCTCAAGGGAGGCTGTAGCGAGGTGGGGGTTGGCCTGTTCTCCCACGTGCCTGGTGACAGGACGAGGGGGAATGGGTTTAAGTTGAGCCAGGGGAGTTTTAGGCTAGATGTTAGGAAGAACTTCTTCACTGAAAGGGTTGTGAGGCATTGGAACAGGCTGCCCAGGGAAGTGGTGGAGTCACCATCCTTGGAAGTCTTCAAAAGACGTTTAGATGTAGAGCTTAGGGATATGGTTTAGTGGAGGGCTGTTAGCGTTAGGTTGGAGGTTGGACTCGATGACCTTGAGGTCTCTTCCAACCTAGAAAATTCTGTGATTCTGTAAGAAAATATTAGGATTTTATTTATATATATATATATTAAATATACACACATGCAGAATTTTAAAAATAGAAGAGGTAGGTTTAATTTAACCTGCTTTTAGACAAGTATAGCAGCAACAACCAAAAAAAATTGTATCTGGCCCAGTCAATTCCCACTTCTTTACAGTCAACTCAGGAAGACAGGCACCTTTAGGGCATGACTTACCTGGTCTGTTTTTAGGAGTCTGCTTAAGACAACAGAAATCATGCCTTCTAAGGATTGGTTTCTCAATCTCCCTGATTAAAAGGATGGCCAAAGATGACTACCATAGAATCTGACATACACCTTAAGAGGCACCTCACTCCCAGAAATCAAGGAAGATCAGCTTACCCAAACCCCTCAACAACAGAAGTCTTCAGACCTACCCACACACAAACCCTCAGAGCCATTAGAGCTGTCTGAAAGACCCTTTACATTCAAACTCACCCCTCTGAGCAGAGAGTTTGTTAAATACAGTTAAGTTTTAAGTGACAAACAATGTTATTAGTAGCATCTTTATCCCATAAAATGTCATCAGAGCTGAATCAGTTCTGTCACAGATGCACCCAAAGAGGCTGTTTTCTGAAACAGCTACCAAAAGCCTACTACTCAGGGCTCTCTGAGCAGAATATATGATGGACCTTTTCTCCCAAATATGTTGAACTGTAGCTATCATGAACACCATACCTTATGCTGCCGTAGGAGGTGCATCCCTGAGTGTCAGCTGAGGAGCATGTTGGATGGCAGCGAGGTCTGCAGGAACCCAGCAGGAAAAAGCACCTAATGTCACCTCCTGTTTGTCACTCAGTGATGCACTAGGAAATGGCACTAGGAAAAGCATTGTTACTCAATCTACTGTGCTGGCTTAATGCACTTAACTTTCCATGCACATGTATCTTGCATATGTGTTTAATAGTCATCATTTGTTTTATACCAAATTCTTAAGAGATACTTACCTCTCATATAACAGCTGAAATAAAGACAGCAAGACACAAACATTTAGTACTTTATTTATTTATTTATTTTTCTCTTGTAGCTGTAATAGGAAACAGGAACTGCAATAACTATGCAAAGTTCCACTCTTAAAAGTTATCCAGGTATTTTCCAACTGAAACCTGCACCTACCCCACCTTCAACTCCATGGAAGCAAACTCTGGATTATCCCTTTCTGAAGATGCATAAGGACAAACTTGAACAAACTCTCTCTCTCTCTCTCTCTATATATATATATATATGTATATATATATATATTCAGTTCTATTCTATATTTGGTCAAATTTTGCATTCTACATTACAATTGCAATGACTATTTATACAAAAGCCCAGAACAGCAGCTGCTAATTGTCCAGCCATTGAATCATGCCTCAGCTGTTGGGCTGTGATAAGTGTATTCTATGTACACTTCACATACTGTTGTGCTAGAGAAAAATTAGATATGCTGGGACGTTGTATGGAACTTCTTGCGTCAGTGAAAAGGCTCATTATATTCATTTTGGATAATGCCTCCCTCTCTGACATTAAGAACAAACAGACAAGATTTTTCTGTGCAGTGGAGAAGCTGTATTACTGAAACAGCTGTCCTTTGAGAATTGGTAAGGTCCATGTGACCCTGGTTACCCTGACAGATTCAGTTCAGGTGTTGCTTCATCTTCCCCAATTATAATTTATGACCCAAGGCAACGATCCATCAAACCAGATAATGTTACTTGGAGCTTAAAATGGCAGAAGAGGGTAGGCATTTCCTACCACCAGTGAACAGGAAAGCTCTATCATTACTGAACACATTATCACAGCAGCAGCAGAAGGCTTTTTCCAATAAAAAAGATGGATGTTACAGGAAACATTCAAAAGCTGCAGTCTCTGATGTGAAGGTTGGGGACCCCTGTCACAGAACGTAGCAATGAGTATCAAGTCATTGCAAGTGCCATCCTGACCCCACTGAAACCAACAGCAAAACTCCCACTAATTTCAGCAAGCTGAAAATTTCCTTTGGATTCAGGTTATGGCTGAATCACCACCTTATTAGTGATCAGCAGATGATGTCTCCACTCTGTGCAATAATGCTCAGCTGTAAAACAGAAACTGTGGGAGTTATCCCCATCAGCAAGAGATAACAATGCAAGTCTTAATGTGAAGCACACAACTTCTCTGAGACTTAGAGGTGTCAAAGAAACAGGGGCAGTCAGGGAGCCATCATTTGCCTTCTGTTTGCCAGGAAATAATTTAATCTGGCAATTTGTTGTGGTGAGAAGCATCAGGGAACGCCCCCCCCCCCCCCCCCCCCCATTGCAGCAAACACTGCTAGACAGTTACACTGAAGTCAGAGTCCTGTAATGAAAAGCCAGTACTGAGGTTAGAAGGCCATGAGCAAGAAATCTTCAGTGCTTATTGAGGGTGAGGAAGTCATTCTGAATGTTTATTCCCCTACAAGATGTGAACAGCAATATGAAATAAGGGTACAAAAAGCAGAAGCCAGGGACAATCAAATTTGCAACCCTCCCCCAGACCATTGCCATCATATTAGTATAAATCTTCCATTGGAAAAAAATAAAATAAAAAAAAAAATAGAAAATACAGAACTACAAGAGCAAACCTATCTTTTTATTAAAGTCATTTTTAGTACATTTTAAGCAAGAAAATATAATGCTTCATTGTTTTTAGCTGAAGGATTCATTGCTTCTCTTCCTTGAGCTCCATCCAGTTGAAATTAGCTACTGTAAATTGAGAGAGATTGGCAGCATCCCAGATGCAGAGGTATAATACCTTCTTGAAGGGGAAATAATCGTTTCACATTCAGCCCACTCCCTGCTTGCAGGTGACTCTGCCCAGATTCTGGATAGGTGTGACAGTTATGCATAAGGCACATTATTCATGGATGGACGCTGTTTGGATGCTCCCCCCTTCCCTCCCCCCACTCCGATTTTCATTGTTTTGCTGACTGCTGGTGGAAAAAAACTGTCAGCCAGCTTTCCCCTGCTTGGAAGGCAGGTTTCTAATCCTCTGTTTTGTAAAATCCTGAGCCTAGGGCTCAAAACCAACAAACAAACCCAGAAAGCAAACCCTTCCTCCCTTCAGTTACACCAATTAAAAAAAAATAATCTCATACTTTTGAAGAAGACTTCGCTCAATCACTGTGTATTTGTGGTTTTCAGTATTTTGTACTGCTCCCTGAATTTGCATGGTGAGTGCCCATACGTGTAGCCTCTGTCATGGACCTGTTAGGTGTCAGAGGGAATGTGCAATGATGCTGAAGTGCTTGATTTGCCCAGCGGGCACTCAGCCAGCAAGATGACCAGGGTGCAGAGCAGTCACCAGTGCAGAGAGGGAGCAACAAATGGCTGAGGAAAGGAAGTCTAATCCAGCACCAGGGAAATGAGAGGCAGCATTCCCCTTCTTCTGTGCCCATCTCTCACTTGCCTCCCTCTGCCCATGCAGAGTTAATGACAGTGAGAGCAGTATCCCCATATCTCAAACCCCACATCATCTTCATGAAATAAAAAACCCACTGCCACCATTTTCCCACTAAATGAGCTCTATCTTTTTTTGCATCCTTTTAGATCTATTTGTCCTTTCATAACTAGTCAAGTTTTCCCCAATGTGGTTTAGCCCATGCATAGTGGGATGGTGGTGGTGGCCACCAGGAGAACTGTCAGTTTACCCCCGGCAGCTCCCCTCCTCCAGCACCTCCAGTTTGATGCCAGAACACTTCATGGCTGCCAGCATGCAATAACCAACTGTCCTCCTTCTCCCTGTTGACTCCATCTGGATGCAGTGAAGCCGTCTGTCTTCTTTGGGACACTGGTAAGGCATCAGGCAGGAGCACTGGGTCTGCGTCTCTAGGAATGAATGTGTTGGAGATTTAGCTGCAAACGTCATAACTGAAAACATTTTATACCGTGACAACATTTCAGAAACCAACAGGGAACAATGCTATTGCAGATTGATACCTTAGCTGAAGGGCCTATAGTGCATGCACTAGGTGATAGGGTATCAGGAGTAGAGTAAAAAGAAGTTTTAAATACCAGGTTTTGCAGCAGTGGCCTATACAGGAGCAGAAATGAACTATCTAACTATTTTTATCCACTGGTTTTCCCTGACCTTTATTCTAAACAAAAAGATATTAAGTTTACTTTCTGTTCCCAATTATCTTTGCACACAATGTTGCTGTGAAATGGAGTCTTAAGGTCCGTATTGTGTCAGCTCCTATTTCATTACAGCTCCCTTTATGAATGTTAAGCTACCTGCTGCTGGCCTGTGGTAAACTCAGTCCTGCCGGTTATTTCATTACCCATTTCTGATCTAATCAGATTCTGACTCTTTATATTCTTTCCCAGAAATTCCCTAGGCAGGAAACCAAGTTTCTGCCTTTCCTACTTTAAAACATGAAAAACATGCATTTTCCTCAGTTTAGCTGCTTTCATATGATACTGAAGTATTTTCTGCCTCTGTGTTGATACCAACTACTCATTCTCAGGAACATCAAAACTTCTTTTTCCTAAATGTTTGTGCATATTCATGGGAAAGAAGACTTTCGTGAAGACAGTGAGGAGGAGAGTCCAGTTCCAACCTCATGAGTACCCCAATGAAAGCTTATATAAAATACTCAATGTATTTTTTCTCCTGGTACTCTTGCTCACCATCATTTTTGCTTGCTGAACAGCACTTCTATGTGAGTCTTTGAAAAAAACAAACAACAAAACAAACAACAAAACCACTGAGGTAATGCTACAGGATCCAGCCTTAAGCCAATTTCACAGTGGGAACAGATCTAGACTTCTTACAGGTTCTGGAAGAAATAAAACCAATGCTTTTTTAAATTATAGCCACCTACCCAGGAGCCTGAAGTGCCTGGAGGCTCCACAACACTGTGCCCCTTGAGGGGCACACCTGGTCCTGACCACAGCTTCAGCCCCACAAGGAGCAATATTTTGTGCAGTACTTTTAAGCCACCTACTTCAAATCCTGTGCTGCATAAATAATTTTGCAAAATGGGGTTTTAAGATTGCTTCTCACTGCTGATTTTTTTTTTTTTTTTTTTTTTTTTTTTTTTTTTTTTTTGTGAGCAGTCAAGGTGTGATAGAGATCGTGTTTGTCTCTGGAAGCAAGTGGAGGAATGAGCGTGGCTGCCACTCAGACTTTTCCTGGCAGGCATGTGATATGCGTGGAGCCAGCCAGCACCTCAGACATTTACAGGAAAACCCACTGCTCTTATCACCCAGTTACAAAGTAAATAGCCAAGTTGCACAACAGTGTTTATAAAATAATCCTTTTAGGAGTTTCACCAAACAGCTTAGCTAGTTCATTAAAACTCCTAATAAACACAGCTTTCATGTATGGGTATTTGCAATTTTTACCATTAAAAACCCATTAAGACTGATGGCCCCTGTCTTGCTAAGTAATTTTATTATTTAATTTTATAATCTAATTATATGGTATAGAGGGTGTGGCTCAGGTTTACTCCTGAAGCACAAAACGATGATTTTAGTAGCCTCACAGGGAATAGGTGATAAAATTGCTGATTACATCTCTGTGATTACAGATTAAGTTCCCTTAATCTTCAAGTTCCTTTTGTCCCTTACTAATGGAAAGTGGCAACACTACACCACTTGTGCCTAAGGGAAAAGGCACATACCCAATTGTAACACATTAGCAGGGACATGGGACTGACCACACTTCCATACTCTTCTCACCATAAACTGGTGAAATAGACTGCAATGCCTGTAAATTCTCTCCTTAGAGCAGTGAAGGAGCCAGCATGTTTTATTTTCAGTGCCTAAGGGCTGGGATAAATGCCATCATTCAGAAGCCATACCTGGACAGTACTCCCAGTCATAGCAGGTGTCATAGCCGCAGGGCACTTTCTTCATGCTGTTTGTGGAGAGCTTTGCCCTTTCAATAGCCCAGCGTATGTTGGTATTACCAAGGCAAGGGCCAGCATGCAAGAAATGAAATGACTGCTCTCCAAGGCACATTTCAGCTGAATATTGACAGCTGGACTTTGTCACGTTCTGTTCAGAAACAGCATGTAGTACACAGATGTCTTCTGAGTAGTGGCTACCCCAAGAAAAAAGAAAAATTATTTTAGCAGGCTGTAGAACAAGTCCATGCTTCTAAACACTCCACCAGCATATGATGAAACACAGAAAAAACATGGCCAAGCTGGGTATCTGTCTAAAGACTTAAGGCTATCCCAGCTACTGCAGTATGTGGACCTTGGGAAGCCCCTGATACAGCATAGTGCTGTGAGGTGGGGAAGTTTTGATCCCATCCAAGAGATAGGAAGTGAAAGACATTCCTGCACAAGAAAACAGGAGTTGCTGTTGCCTCCTCAAGGCACGGGATACTTCCACAGACCCTGTGTTCTCAGCCTGATAGTAGCCCAGCTCATATTCAATACATGTTCTTCTTTCCATCTCCAGCCCCACATGACCTCCACTCTGGCCAGTCATTTACTAAAAATCCTCCAGGATAACCCTCTATTAACTTAAAGGCTCAAAGGTCTGTGCAGATTGTGTTCTGTGAGAGACAGTAAATCCAAGTTTTACGTGTTTTATATGATTTTGAAGTCTGAAATATGCAATGTATTTTGCAGCATGTTCATCTGAAAAGTGTGAATTTAAAGCACAAGGAGTAAGACCCATTACAGGGAGGTGATGACAGTGCCTAGGAAGTTGAAGGAAAAAAAAGGAAGAAAAGAAAGAGTGGGAATTTCCAGTAGCAGGTGACAGTGGCAACAGAGTAAAAGGACACACCATGGTGTGACATTAGGTTAATGTCACTGTGCATTTATTTCACAGACCTATAAAGAGGGCTGTAATTTGAATATAGAGGCATAACTGGCTAGTATCTGAACAGAGACCAGTAACCTTGAGTTTGCTGTTGCCTTTTGCTACTTTTTGTTTTGTGCTCACAATGGACTCTGTCTGTCACTGGGGAAACGGTGACTTTTATATTTCTAATGAAAGCACTTAACTTACCCACAGTCCTCTTCTGGAGACATACAAACACACTCAGATCCAACCTGTTTTTGACCTGGATCGCAAAACCCTCTAATCTTAGTTTGTTCGTCTGAAACAAGGGAAAATTCTTGTAACTAGCAGCAAAGTGAAACAAAGCTCTTTGCAAGAATCGCTGCAAAAACTTGAACAAGATGTTTCAACAGAATGAATTCTCCTACTTTACTTTCACAAAGCCATGTTAATACAACTGTTTTTTTTTTTTTTTTTCCAATAATAGTGTCAACATCTCAGCTTCATGATTAAAGTGTACAGTACACTGCAAATAACAATTCAGTGTTGTAATAATTTAGTGTTATTTTGAAAAAAAGTAAAAGCAAAATTAACGAAGAGTTGCTATACTTTAAAAAAAACAGCCAGTTACTTCCTAGTTCTAGCTAGCTATAATAAACCATGCTGTGGATAATGCATTTGCAGAGATACTAACCTTTTTCACATGTAATATGTCTCAAAACAGGTGGGATCCACGACAGGTCTTTTCCACAAGTGTACTGTTGTTGACCAGTGACTATAAACCCAGCTTGGCAGCTTAGCCTCATGGTTTCACCAATGTCATAGTGTTGCTTAAATGGGGAAATTGTGACACTGTCAGATATTGGTGGCCTGAGGCATAATGCGGCTGTAATAAACAGGAAAAAAAAATCTTGTTGTTTTCATGGTGTAGGGATATTTACAGCAAGTCATAATGCCTCAGTTGAAGAGCCATGAAGGCACTCACAATAACACTTAACAGCTGACTGACATTCCAAACTAATATTTATCATAATTAAGTCTAGAAATTTTCAGTGCACTGTCATGTCAGTGTATTTTGTAAAAATACTTTTCAATCAATAACTGAATAATTACAATGAATTTCTAATATATGCCAATAAGAGTAATTTAATTTTAAAGTTTGTTAAAAATAAGGCTGACATTTACAGCATTTTTTTTTCTTTTTTTTTAATAAATGAAGTTATAAACAAAATAATTAAAATGAATGGCATTAGAAAACTCATAAGTATATTCAGGGAAATTATTTTGATAAAATGAACACTAAATAATCAAATTACACTGAGTTCCAGCAAGCTGTTGGAACCTCTCCATTTAACAAGATCAGCTCAGTTCTGACCCATAACTGTTGACTGGACTGTAAATACTTCAAGGCCTTGATTTATTGTGGGGATTTTAAAGGCAGTGTAAAGGTGATTTAGAAACATCATCCATGTAATATAAAAAGTGATAGTAAGGTTCCTTCAAGAACACTTTCTTCAGCATAACTGTCAAACTTAAAGATTATCTATGAAAGTCTGGAAACAGGAGATGAGTCCTCTCAAAGATACTTAAATCTAGATGAGAGAAGGACCTTGCAACATCTGAGTGTTTTCTGAAGCAGTTAATGTTGCAATATTCTTACAAGGCACATAACAGCAACACTTTTGAATTGAAGAGGAATGATGTAGTGACTCAGCAGGTTTTTGCCAAGTCTAGTGTGAATGATTAAAATACCTTCTTAAAATGCTACCTCTTCAGATATCATTACAGATTCTCTTGTTAAAACAAATGTTGTATATATTTCTTCCACCTGTTTTGTTGCAGGGACAAGTTACTTTTCTATTTCTTACGTTGGCATTCAACTACTTGTTGTGTCCAGGTTTGATCAGGCAGACACCGAAGGAACTGATAGCCACTGAGAACATGACCACTCACACAGGCAATTTCAGCTTCTTCCCCAACATCATACAGGTTCTTTTCATTCTACCAGAACAAACAAACAAAGTAAAAAGCCCACAGTATTTAAAAATTAAAAAAATATATATATATAATCTGCAGTAATAAAAATAGACATTGCCAAAAGAAACAATGACAATATGTGCTTGCTTTTCCTTCTCTGAAACAGGAGGCATCCATTCATCTAAAGAATGTTTGTCTGGCTACACTAATTAATGCCATGGTTACAAAAGAAGTATTCTTAGTATTCACTGTTTGAAATGGATTTCACGTTGCCTTTGGTTCAGTTGATAGTGGACCCTGGTGAACTGCAGTCCCACAACACAGCATGTATACAACATGCTCACTAGCACACTATGTAAAAAAAAACAAAACAAAAACAAAACAAAACAAACAAACAAAAAACAAACAACTAACTAACTAAGTAAAACTATAATAAATTAAATTAAATTAAAACTGCAAAATTTGACAGCTCTGCAACTACTGCATTTTCCTTCCATCTTTTATTCTCACCCTTATAAATCCATTTTCTGGTGGGTCTGGCCTGGAGCATCCAGACTCAGGTTCACCAGTTATGATATCCTCTTCTCTTCTTGCCTCATCATCATTAATACAGGGAGCCCCTCTAAAAAGTAAAAAAATGCTGTTAAGAATACATTTTAAGCAGTCACCTAGAAAAAATGGCAGAATGTCAGAAGCTTTGGACAGGAATGCTCAGAGTATTTTCCCTGTAAAAACAACAGCAACTACAGAGCAGATAGCATGGTCATAACCCAACTGGTGCTATCAGACAATGGTTAAAGGAGGCTGGTTTCTATCAGTGTAGAGCTGTAAAGCTTGGTGTCTGAGATGAGTAAAAAAGAATCACACAGTCCATTGCTTTTCATCCTCTCCTGTCTGCTCCAGAATCTCCTCTGTAGTCATTACAGCAAGGATGATGAAAAACCTGACTCATTTTCTCATTCTGCCTTTTTTTTTAATTTTTTTCCAAGAGAGAAAATGAACCCGTACAAAGTCTTGTTCTTGAAGAGGTAAGAAATACAGCAACTTTCGAGGCTAGAGTTATGATTTCAAGTAGAGAACTTGCAAAACTGGTATATCGGGCACAATCAAAGCAGGAATATGAAAAATTTGGTAGTTTCAGTGGAATTCTCTGAGGCATTGAGCTCAGACCTAAACTTCTAAGAGAAGAGAATGTGGTATTTAAAAAAACAAAAACAAAAAACAAAAAAACTGCAAACTCCCATGAGTGGAAGTAGATGAATTCTCAATGACTTTGGACAGGAAGTCATACAAAACAGCTTAAGAGAGCTACAGTCATACTTTAGTATGTAACCGATCAGCCATTTTCTATGAATAAACAATGAATAAATCCAAACCTGAAGCAAACTGTAATGATTTTCAAATATTTCCTTCTCTCAGCTCCTCCCACAGATGTTCACACAGGAGATCTGCCTGTCTCCTTTCTCCCTAGTAGTCACAAAATTGCCCTGGAGGGCTCTGTAACTCTGCCTTACGACTACAGAGGTCTTTTGATCTACCATCTCCTTACTTGTCCATGAACACAGAGACATGACAGTCCTCCTCTTCTTCCTGTTCACCCTTGCAGGGCTTTCCACCATTCATCGGGGATGGGTTATTACACTCCCGGGTCCTTCTTCTCTTGAAGGAAGTGTCACATGGGCTCCATTCAGACCAGCAACTCCAGCGGCCATCTACAGCATCTGCAAGAAATAAAAGAAAATCCCGTCTTTTGATAAATCTGTATCATACTTAGTTCACATATGAGGGTAAATTCATGATAGCCATTTCCAGGGGACTCAGCTAAATTCCAGGTGTTTCATAAGAGCCTAAAACACACCTTCCCTTTCAGTTTTGTTTGCAAATCACATTTAAACCCAGAAGCAGCTTATTTTCTACTTCTATTGCACACAGAGATATTTGAGTTTTCATGGTACCAACTACCATTTCAGATAACCCATGAAATGATGAGCTATCAAATTAGATATGAGTTCTAACACCAAGTCTAAACCCCAAGTCTACCTCCCACACAAGCTAAATTAAAACACTACTGTCTTTTTTTACCCACCAGGGTATTTTGTCTGTGCCATCATGAAGGATTATATAAGGATTTTTATTTACACATTATATCTTTTCTGCATAATATATATTATCTACATTCATATCTATAACTGCATACCTTAAATTGTTCTTTTCTTTCTGAGGTCTATAGTTGCCTGTATCACTTTCTTTTCCTTCTGTCCTCTTTTGGTTCTGTATTACAATAATAATAATAACAGTAACAATAGTAATAATAATATACTGAAAGTCTCTTCTTTTTTCTATATGTATGCCATTAGTGTCAAAATCATTCAAAAACTGCTTTTGTGTGAAATTGTTCTTTATTATTTTTGAGAATAATGATTATGATCCCTATCCTTAAGACATTTTAAACTGATTTTTCCTCCCACACTGTAATAAAAAAATCTTATATCCATCAGCTATTTTGTCTTAAGCATAATAGGCTATAGGAAAACTAACGAATGAGTTTATTAATGTGTCCATCAATTATCTTTGATCTCATTTTCAGTCTTATTGATAAACAACTAATTTCCTATTATCTTATTAATGTAGCTAAGGAATATTTTAACATGTCTTGCAATTTCTTCGATGAGCTCTGCCTATTCATTATGATTTTTTTTTTTTTCTATTTTTAATCCTCCCTATATTTTTATACTTTCTGACCATCACCATAGGATACGAAGTGCCATGGATTTAGTAAGGAAAGGTTATATCAGATTTATCTTTGACAAAATAGCCAAGGGATTTTCAGGTAAAAGGTATGATGGGAATTTATGATATCATGTGTGTTTTGGAAAAATATGATAAGGATAAAAAAAGTTAACAACATCAAAGACCTGTCACAGAGTGCCGCTGTGACCAGTTCTTCCCCCACCTGGCTGATGCTTCCCTGGCCAAAGACTTCCTGGAGTTTTAGAGGGAAAATGAACAAACCAATGCTTATCCTAATATCTTGCTAAACTCCAGCTGTCTTCTGTGTGTGCTATCCAACAGATAACATCACTGAGGTTTTAGGTTGTCATGTCCTGCCTACAGAGTCTGAGAACCATGAAAAGAGCAGCCCAGAGAGAAGCAGGACAGGCTGTTTTAGGGTGAATCCTTCAACATTTCTGCAATGGTCTCAGCTCTGGTGGCAAGAGCTTCTCAGTTATTCTAAATTCAGGCCTACATAACATTGTATTAAGAAAAATAATTTTTGATAGGCATTGGAAACATGATTTTGAAATAACAAGGGACAGAAAGGTTCAGGTATTAGATGGCAATTGCATGAAACACTTATATGCTACATTTGAGTTGTGCATCAATAGATGCATTTATTATTTTGCAAATAATTGCATGTATAAATTTATAAACACATTTCTAAAATCATTCAGGTTTTGATCACCTCCCTGGTCCTGCCGGCTGCACTATTCCTGATCCAAGTCAGGATGCCATGGGCCTTTTTGGCCACCTGGGCACACTGCTGGCTCATGTTCAGGTGAACATCAACCAATACCCCCAGAGCCTTTTCCTCTGCACAGCTTTCCAGCCACTCTGCCCCAAGCCTGTAACGTTGCACGGGGTTGTTGTGACCAAAGTGCATAACCCAGCACTTAGCCATGTGAACCTCATCCCACTGGCCTCTGCCCATTGATCCAACCTGTCCAGGTTCCTCTGCAGGGCCTTCCTGCCCCCTGGCAGATCAACACTACCCCCCAGTTTGGAGTTGTCTGCAAACTTACTGAGAGTGCACTCGATTCCCTCGCCCAAATCATCAATAAAGGTATTAAAGAGGATGGGCCCCAACACTGGTCCCTGGGGAACACCACCGGTGACCAGCTGGATCCAGCCAGCCAGCTGGATTTCACTTCATTCACCACCTCTCTCTGGGCCTGGCCAGACACGTATCAATGGCAGTATCTCTCCACACACCTGAATCATAACCCGGAGCACGGATCTCACAGTTCTTGCCGTAGGTGCCAGCCTGGCACACACAGAGGCACTCCGTCCCAGAAAGCACGGGCTTGCCGTTGTTGGGGCATGGGGCACACTGGCACGGGTCAAACCTGGCTGCATAGTCCCTCAGGGCTCTCCTGAGGTTGTGGCGCCTGGTCACGGCACACGGCACGTTCTTCACCAGGTCCACAATGGATGACACCTGTAAAACAGCTAGCCAGTTAGCATTTACCTTCAGTTTAGCTATGTGCCATACCTTGTCATACATTTCCTTTGTCATACATGACAAAGGAAAGCACACACTATTTTTTATATCATGCCCAGAAGTGTGTGAACATATAATTCATATCACACACAGCATCATCCTGATTTAAAAGGCAGGAAACATCTGCATAGCTCTTTGAAAAATCAGTGTTTTTCTTACCTCAAAGTCAATCACTATGGGATTGTCCTTTGTTGATTCCAGCCATGTTGTGAAGACTGGGTGCCCTGGAAAAGATCCCTTTTTCTCCCAGGCCAGAGCTGCAGCAAATTCTGACCTGCCACCTTTGACCAGAGAGATCGACTGTTCAGCTGACTGCAGAATGGAACCTGAAAGGAGATTTCAGCACAGAACTGTCAGAAAAAGGCTTTCAGAGAAAGTGGATGTAACATCAACATTACAACAAAAAGTGTTAGAAAGGATAGAAAGGAATATATTGTCTTTAATTTTACAAAGTTATCCTTGGAAGAAAGGAGTCTAAACTCATAAAAATCCTTGTTCTGTTCAGTGGTGTGTCATATTTTGCCAGAGAAGGATGTGCAAGACTCTCACCACAGAGATATAACCATACAGAAGACTTGTGTAAATTGCATGGGATACAGCAGGCTTCTCTAGGCAGGCTCTTTAGTCCCAGAAGTAAATGTCTGGGTAACTGGATTGATCATAGAAAGAGTGCAAAAACTGTGGAGGTTAGGAAATCCTTTTTAGTGATGCAGAATGTGACTCTTTCCATTCTTGCAGAAATTGCACCAGCTGTCTGCAGTTTGAGACACATTCCCACATCTAGGTGTCTGCCTTGCATGAGGAAGGTGGGAGGGGAAGGGCAAGGAACATTATTATTGCCCAACTATCTCCGCAACCCTGAACAACCCCTAGAGAAGATCAGGGACTTGGCTGCGATCATGTTTCTAGTTGTGCCCACTTCCCACTTTGGCACACCTGGCTCTGGGGCCATGGGGAATGTTTGTCAGATCCCTCTCATGGGAGATGTTTGTCAGATCCATGACTGCTGGGAAGAGCCAGTGACACTGGATCTCAAGTGACAGTGCTCCAGAGCAGAGGATGAGCACTCCTACATCATAATTTCTTTTGCTAGCAAGATGTTTCTGATGCTTGCTTCAGGAAAACAGTGAAACACTGGTTTCTCTGACAGTTGTAGAAGAGCATTGCTAATTCAAAGCTGGGAGGTCACCTGGGGTGCCTTGTTGAGGGGGGTGGTATCTCTCAAAGTAACTAACAGGATAACAGCCCTGTTATCAGCACAGTCACCTTCATGTTTCACAGTCATCTTGTTTGTGATGCATCTGTTACTGACTTTCTTCTTCTTTATGAAGAGCACACGCCACGATGTTTCTGTTCGGATACAGTCCATTGATTCATCCTCTGACAGACCTAGAAATACCAGAGCAGCAGCTGTATGACCCTAACTGTGTTACATGACCACATCATGCCCTAAGTCTCACCATCAAGTTGAGTCACCACAGGTCTCCCTGCTCACTAGTTTCTTTCTGACTTCTGTTCTTCACTCAAGCTCCTCATGCACCACTGACCCCACTGCCAGTGGCTCTTCTGCTCCTCATCTCCCTAGTCCCATCAGGCCATGTTCACCCTCTTCCAAAGTCCTTCTCCCATTCCTGTCTGGGTATTTCTCCCATGTCACCTCTTTTGTGGTATCTGACACTCCTTCTTGCTACTGGTACACTGCAGAACAATCCTTTGTTGTTCACAGCCCAACCACACTCTCCCAAGGTGCTGCTTTGCAGAAGTTAGAGGTGGTGGGAACAACAAACCTTTCTCTGAGGTCGTGGCAAAAGGCTGTCCCTGTTCCTGCAGCACTTTGGGCATAGGGCACTAATCGGTCATCACTGCTGCAGGTGCCCACTTCCTAGGTGCAAACAACATTGCACTGAGTTATACCACATCATTCAGGTATCCTCCTGTATCTATACAAGTTACAGTGATGGTGTTAGGTTTCACAGCTTTTAACCTTAGATTTCCAGTTCTATAGTGTTGTTTTTTCATTTTGACATGGGAACAGTTTCAGACTCATTTTTAATCAATATCTATAGCTTTAATGACTGCAGCTCAGAAAATAGTACTTATGTCTCTTGGACCTCTGTCCCACACTGGGGTATGTTGGAATATCTCTTCCTAGTGTCACAGGACCTTGATCTGAAGGTCTTAAGAGGCGTCCCTGAACACAGTGATGTTTACCGAGGAAGGAAAATCTTGGACTTTTCAAAATAAAACATGGAAAAAATTTTCTTGCCTTATATTTGGGCAGAGTGGATAATTCCTGTGTCTGTGAAAGCCTAAAGGATTTTTGTTGAGTTTGCTATGTGGTGTAAGTCCTAAAACCAAACAGTGATAAGAAAAGCTGGCAAACATATATCACTGTATTTTCTTGTTGAGGATTACATACCTGAGTTCTTCAATTCATCTGAACTGTACTGGTAAAGAATGTCATAGGAACCACCCATCTTCCCAGCGGTGTAGTAATGAGTGCCAAAGTCATCAAATATTCTGCTGTATAAAGCATAGTTGTACTCCAGGGGCAGGTGGTTAAGTGCTTTTAGAAAGACATCTGAAAGCTGCAGATCTGACTCTTTCATTGTGAAGCTTGCAACAGAGATGACTTTATGGACTCTAACAAAGTTGGAATTCTAGAAATAAAAACAAACAAACAAACAAAAAAGGAGAGTCTTAATAGGCAGTTAACTGCAGAAAGTAGAGTGGCCAAGAGTATGTCCTGAACTGCACTGAAAGAATTATTTCATCCTGTCTGTTGTGCTGCTTTAACCATGAGTAAATGAACACAAGCTAGCCATAGAGTTCCCAAGAGCCCTGTGAAGTTCTTGAAGACAATGCTCATTACTGCTTTACAGTGTGGGAGTATACATAAGAATTCTTAAGCACTAGAAAACATAACTTTCCAACATAAGAATTCCTAAGCACTAGAAAAACAGTAAAATGATTCCTGCTGTAACAAATAAACCTGAAATTGGTAAGACACCCATAAAGCTAGGAGGAAAGGCTGCAGTTTATAAACATCTGTGGGCTGTTTGAAACTAATCCTGAGTGGGTATTTTGTGTAGTGCCTCACTGCCATGAAATCTCAGACACCATTTATCAGTCTGATAAAACTACAACCACAGGAATAAAGATCTCGTTCAGTTTAAGTGTCAGGCTGTTAATAGGCAAGGGCTGGAGAATGATATGAGAAGAAAAAAAAGCAAAAGCAAAAGTTCAGAAACTGGAAATGTCACCTCTTACATTGAGCAATCTCATGTTTAGAGACAGCTAATTCCTTTTTTTTTTTTTTTTTTTTCCAATGCTAGAAGTTGTTAATGTGGGAGTTTAACTAAAAAGAGAGGAGAGAAATAGAATACTGAATGAAGAAATTTATAAAGTGGCAAAGAGAACCAATAATAATAATAATAATAATAATAATAAAAAGCTGGAGCAAAGAGATCAAGAGCAAAAGGAGTGATGGGAAACTGGAGCAAATGAGTAACACAGATAGAAAAAATCATTATAAAAAAATGATACATGGGTTCTTCTGCTGAATTTTGCTTCTGGTACATTTTTTCTGCTCCCTTTCAGTCTTCAAGCTCACTTGGCTTAGAAGACACAAGGCTGCATCTAAACAGCGAGTTTATCCAGCCAGGACTCATCAACAAAACACATGAACTGGAGCTCAGCTCTCAGCTATGCACACCTCTACACTATTCGTTTCAGTGATCTCATTTGCACACTGGAAGATAAGCTAAGGGTGCTCAGCTTTCTGCTGCATGAATGGAAGAAATAGGGTATGTAACAGTTTCCAGACTGTACTCAGCTCCTAAAATACCTTGTGGTAATGCCATTTATAGGAAAAGGACTTCCTTTGGGTTCTGGTCCTGAATTTTCAGCCGTGGTGGCTAACATTTCAGTTATGCACAAAATTACAGGCCATTTTGGCAAATACTGAGTCTAAATGCTCAGTTGGATAAGATGCTTCCACATACCAAATGAGAATTTTTGCTTAGTGTACATCTCACATTTACATTTTCTGCTACTAAAAGTATCTTAAGTGCTTTTCTTACTAGCAATTCACCTTATTCCATGATTTCTGTATTAAATCGCTGAGACTTGAACAAACTTGGAAGCTATTATAGAAGAAATTCAGGAAACTGGATTTCAAAGTCTTCAGTTATTTCTGGGCACACATCTAAACATACTGGTACCCCCTGGTGTCTGTGGCTATCTTGACCCATTAATACCAGCTATTAATACAAACTATAGTGCTGTATAATTCCCAGAGATGTTCAGCCAAAAGAAATGATCAAAATCAAGTGTAAACACTCAGATAGTTAATTTATTCTATAAAAACTACTCCAATTAAAAAAAAAAAAAAAAGCAGCCAAACACAAGCTGAGATGGGCTGATGTTGAAACTGGTAGTTTTAATTAATTGGACAATTTCTAACAAAGTAGAGTTTCACCAGAATATACTGGCTAATTAAGTGATGTTTAATTCCAAGCATTTTAAGCACAGCTGCCATGGAATTATGCCCATCCATGATGCCTGACATCTCCAAGGATAGGGAAGACTTCGCACCTTTCAGCCCTCAGTTTTTGAATTGTGGTTCAAGCCATCAAACTCAATTAACTGCAGCCAAGAATACTAGGAACTTGAGCTAAGGGGATGGGCACAAAGCCTGGTTCAAGGCCCATGTGACTTTGACTGACTGCAGAGCACATGCTATCAGGCAGGTGCTGATGTTCCAGTTTCTGAACTCTCTTCCCAATCTTGAAGCAACATGGAGTTCAACAAATTAGACAGCATAGGAATTTGGTAACAAAAAAAGTGAAGAAAACAATGTATAAAAATAACAGCATACAGCAGGAAGGGCAAGATTAATAAAGTAGTTCATAGTGAAGCATGTAATATAATGTTCCAGCCTCACCGTAAGGGTCTTTCTGTATGGTAGGAAGTAGAGAAGAGTGGGAGCTGTTCACCTGGGCTCCCTCCACAGCTCCATTAAGACACTATTCAGTGAACACACATTCATGTAGAAATCCACACAGTTTCTCTTCATTGATACAAAAGGCAGGAAACTATCTGAGAGGCAGATCTCTGTAGAACTGCTGTTGTCTACAGATATGCAAGATGAACCACCCTAGATGGTTACCTTAACATAAGCAGAAGACCTCAGAGAGATCATGACAAAGTGGCATACTGGAGGACCTAAAGGTCAGGTTAGCAAAAGAATTATGGCAAACAAATATAAACTTTAAAGCATTGTTTTCATATTTCATCTATTCTAACAGGGAAAAGTTCAAGACCTTTCAAGTCACTTGAGCTTGAGATCCTGGGATGGTTATGTGAAGCCCATGTGCACACAGTTTAAAATATAGGTCTAAATTCATGGCAAGGTCTGAACTCTTGCCATGGACATACTAAGGTGGGATTTTAACCTGTTACATCTAGAGCCAACAGCTCTAAGATATCAGATACGTGGGTTTCTGAAATTGCAATGGTCAAAACCAATGTAAGTCCAAGAAACCTTCCTCATGACAGTTTTATTCAAAGGAACATCTGATAATTTCTGAATTAATCTAGTTCTGATGGGTTCTTCAATAAGAAGACACTACTCTACCAAAATAAACTTACCAATTCTATAAAAGAGCAGCCTGATCTGTATATACGTATCTACATGGGAATGAAAGCAAACAGGTTTCCAGTAGCCAGAACTTTAGTACAGATTAATTCAGACTAGAAATATTGAACTTTTTAAGCAGTCAGGTTACTTACTAATTAGGACAAGTTAGCAAGGTTCACAATAAAGTTTCTGTCATAGGAAGAAAATTTAGACTCGTATTTTTGTAAAAGACGCATTCTAATTTTATTACAACTCTTGGGTTTCAACAAGCCTTAATTGTGGTCTGTTCTATGGCCTCTGCCAGGCAGAATTGTAAACAAAGCAATACTTGATCCTTTACTGACATTAAATTCTAGAAGTACGTGCATCTAATATGCCACAGTATTCCTCTGCACTAAAGGGGTAGAATTTTATGGGAGAGGGTTGTCTATTCCTAGAAACTTTTATCTTGGTATATTATTTCAGATATTATTTTTTGACCTATTTTGTTTTCTGACCTTCCTTATGTGTTATTCTAGCGGTTTTGTAAAATGTAATGCCAGTGCCTTGATAATGGACAGTGACCTTTGATAGCTCAGTTCTCCAAAACACGCAGGTGGAAACTCAAGGAAAGGAAGAAATTGAAGGCAACATTCAATTACCTTTTCTTGTGAGGCTTTTATGGCTTTCTTGAAGGAAGAGGATGATGTGACTTGAACCCGTTTCTTTCTTGAGAATAGTATTGGGATGCTAAATCCTTTTCGAGAATCATGAGCGGATGAACTACTTTGCTGATCATTGTCACTCAGCTGAGTTAAATCTTTGTAGAAATGTGATTTTACATCATCCTCTTCATTTGTTACCTGGAGATTCAGTAAAGCAAACTGGATTTGCCCAAATAACTTGAAACAAGCCAACCTATTAAACAATGAATTCTTGACATTTTCTGGAAGAAACAAGCCTGATGTTTTTTAGACTTGCCAATAAGCTAAAAGCTGTCCATAAAGGAAAATACTACTACTACTACTACTAATAATAATAATAAATTGAGTTAATAGGTGAGATACATAAAGGATAAGTAGAATTATGTACATTACAAGAAAAAAAAAAAAAAAAAAAAAAAAAAAAAGCATGTATCACTTTCTTTCAAAAAATTTTTCACAAAATTCCCTAGCTCCCCTGATCTGAAGTTTAGGAATAATTTTCAACAAATATTTCATCACACTTTTCAAAGACTTTCAGAGCTACATATTACTTCGATACTAGGAGTAAGTCCCATTCCCATGGCTTTTATAATGTACATCACAAAGAACTTGGTGCCTTTTTTTTTTTGTTTCTTCTTCATTGTCTGCTAGAAGAATGAAAACATTTAATCCAGGGGGGAGTCTTAGAGCACACCTGCAGTGTGAGCACCCATATTGCACGATGAACTAGGGATAGCGGAAGGGGAGCAGGGGATGAACCTGCCAGATAAGCTTGGTAAGTCTCAGTGGTAATGTTGTGCAAAGCAGTATCACAAAGATGACTTCAGCATCAGTTCAGAAGTAACTAATTTCCCAAAACTTGGGCAAACCCCTCCCAGGATCTCCAGGTGTTAGAAGGATTCAAGTTTTTCCTTTTAGGCTCACCCAACAGGGCTGCAAAGGACCCTGAGCACTGATGTTCATCCCCCTGATCCAGTTCTGTTCTCCAACAAGTCACATGCTTTTGCATGAAAATGCATCTGAGTTGAAAGCCTGATCCCGTGACCTTTCTATACCAAAGGCAGTTCTAAATGTTCAAAAATAGAGGTGCAAACCTAGTGAGAGTCACAAACACTGAACATTTTTGCTGATGGACATTAATAACAACATTAACCACACAACTTTAAGGAGGTGTGGGCAGATCTGGCTGCAGTGGACTTCAGTTTGCCTACAGCAGCCCATACAGCGCTGTGCTCTGCACCTGTAGCTAGAACAGCACTGGTATCACACCAGTGTTGTGTCTATTGCTGAGAAGACTCTCCTCAAAACCCCAGAGCCAGCAGGCTGGGGGTGGGCAAGAGGTGGGGAGGGGACATCACGAGGACAGATGACCTGAACGGACCAAGGGATATTTCATAGTGTGTGATGACACATTCAGCACTAAAAGCTGTAGAAAAATCAATAAAAGCTGGGAAAGGAGAAGAGTGGACTCTCGTTAAGAAAACATCTGTCCTCATGAACAACCACTATGTGTATTGAAACCCTGCTTCCTGGGACATAGTTGAACATCAAATAATTGTTTTCACTCTCTTTGCTTCCACATGGACTTTTCTTCTTCTTCCTTCTTTTTTTTTCTTCTTTTTTTTTTTTTTCTTCTCTCTTTTTCCCTCTTTCTTTTCACTTTATTTAAATTATCCTTATCTCAACCCATGATTTATTTTTTTTTTCCATCATATTTTCCACCTTCTTTTGAGGAGGAGGAGTAAGAGAGCCATGTGGTAAAGTTTAATTGAACATCTGTGTGAAACCACCACAGCAAAAGAAGACTTGTTTTCTCAACTGAATATTTCTACATGTAGTAATTTTTCATCACTGAGCAAAACAGAAGAATAGCTAAACCCATTAAAGTTTCTGATGAAGAAAAAGAATGAAACGGATCTCCTTTGTTAAATTGCTTCTTTTAAACTAATAATAAAATCTGACAGCAGTTGTGACAAACATTAGCAGTTCAGATTTCACACATTACTTGAGCCTTTTTTTGTGTCCTGCATATCTTACTTCTCAGTGCAGTAGCTACTTGCTTCAGAGAGCCTGTCATATGTATGCAGCCAGATGTTGTGCACTAACCACATTATTCATACTATTTTCTAAATAACAGTGTCTAAAAATCTAAAATATATTATTTAAAAATCAGATTCAGGGATTTTGGAAAAAATATAAGCCAGCACCTCTTTGTCCTTGGCTTTTCCTGCAAAACCCCTTCCCAGACCATGTGTTTCTTGTCTTTCTGCCTGCCAAATTTAGTATCTGCCTCCTCTTCTCACTGCTTGTTGGAAGGGTTGAAAGGGGAACAAGCAGGATGGAGGGGCTGAAATTGCTCAAGGAGGAGCTTGTCCCAAGGCTGCAGATGACTGAAAGGGAAGCTGCAGCTCGGAGAGCTGTTGGTACAAGAAGGACACAGCAGTGATGCTGAAATGAGTTTTGGACTTGATCAAACCTCTGGCTAGATTATGTCCAGGTTGGGATCAAGACCCTTGGTATCAAGTCACAACAGAGGCTTGTCATGAGAAGCAGGAGAAAAGCCTAAATCCATCACATTGAGTCAAATATCTGGCACAGTAGGTAAAAGCAGACCAGAAAGGCACAAGTAAGCCACCCAACACCATTCAATTCATCCCATTTTTACACATCACCAGAAGCATGTTCAGGCCCTACCACATTGAGAAATCTTGCCTTAAAACATGCAGTACTTCTTAAGACTTCAGCACTTAACTTGGACTACAATTGTGACAAGGGTGTTTCAGCTAGTATTTGTTGCTAGAAAGTACCTGAAAGCTGACACCCTTCAGGTTTGCAGGAATACGATATAATATCCTTGTCTCATTACGCTTCACAGTTCTGCATTCTCCTCCATAGAATGAATTGCCAAGGACTTCCCCTCGGCTCTCTCCTGACAGAATGTGAAATCTTAAAAACAAAAACAAACAAACAAAAACAACAATTAAACAATGTCAGGAAGACATAAACTTGGATTGTTCATTGGAATACAGCTGTGTTGAAGATACTGTATGCTTGAATGAGAGAATATGAGTGTAAAGGTAATGTTACTGTTTTGAAAGAAATTTATCTAAAAGAATTTCTAATTCACATTGATTTCACCTGAAAAAACACACATCCAGGCTATAGTAGCAATTCTGTTTTATAATTTCCAGTATTGCCTAACCTTCCAGATAACACCAATGTCAGTGTAAGACTTCCCTAGACAATTGCTTTTACTCAAATAAAGAGGTCAAAAATGGCCTAGAAAAATGAATAAGCAGTTCTCCATTTCTAGCACAAGTGATATTTCCAGAGTGCACTAAGTTCATTCAAAACCAGAAGACCTAGGACATGGTCCATGGCATCCCTGCCCATGGCAGGGGGTTGGAAATAGATGATCTTTAAGGTCTCTTCCAACCCAAGCCATTCTGTGATTCTTTGTTTAAGTGTCCAACTGCTTTTGTTAGTAGGCTGGAAGATATTATGGTTAGTGTTGTGAGAGGTGTGTCACACACAGTCACACATCTGCAGAGGAACATTCACATTTCTGAAGTTCTTTAACATAACTGAGCTGTAATTTGCCAACATGTGATGTTGCCGTTGCTGTGAGGGCAGGCAAGGTCCCTCAGACAGCAACGTTCTCTGATGGCTCCTCAGCAGCAGTGCAGAATAGGACTGACAAATGCAGCAGACAAATTCTAGCCTGACAGTTTGGTTGCATTCTTGTAATCTCTTGCTAGTTTTAATTTGAGACATTATGTGTTTGGAGATACTCTCACATGAGAATTTGGGTATTATCTAGTTTATGTAAATTACTCAGCAACAATTTCATGTTTATGAAAAGCAAAGCTGGCTTACCCATTGCCTATTAATTGCACGCTGGGGATGCTTTCAAACCTTCTGCCACACACTGTCTTTTTCCTCCCACAATTTCTTTCATCAGAGTTGTCCCCACAGTCATTTTCTCCATTGCATTCCAGTTTTTTTGCAATGCAGCGACCTGCATCAGAGAACAAACAGCAGCAATAATCCTTATGCGAAAATTCATTGCATCTGAATGCAAAGAATTTCAAAGAAAGGCAGTTTCTTTCCCTAGTAAAGGTGTAAGCTTGCAGCAGAAATTAACAGTAAAGCAGTATAAAGTCTAGATTACTACAATAAATGTAGTTGTTTCTATTCTACCAGTTTGACTTGCTTGAAGCCACAAGGCTTAGGTTAAGTTTTAGCAAAAGGTTATGAGGATAAAGTTATAGAACCTAGTCAGGTATACTTAAACCAAAGCAAGTAAGAAATACCAACATTTTGCAGTTTCAATAAAAATAGTGCAATTTTGGGTTCAGACAAACTGTATGGATATGTTTGTGTTGGAAAAAAAATGTGCAAAAAAAATATGTCATTGGAACAGTGATACTTTCTAGCTGCCATGATTGTGCTGACAACCCAAGCTAAAGATTGCACTACCGTGAATCATTCCCTTTAGCTACAGGAGAAACTGCAAACATAAGCTCCTACTAACAAATGTAAATCCTCAAATAAAGATTTCTCCCTTCCCCTTTCCCTGGAATTTGTGCAGGAAAATCATTTTATTATTTTTTTTTTCTTTTTTCTTTTTCCCCTCAAGTAGAGTTTATTTACTATTGAATAATGCAGCAGTTAATCTGTGAAGCCATCATTACCACTTTCACACTGGAATTTATTCTTGCAGTTGACCTCCACTATGTTGCAGATTTTCGCTGGAAAGCAGGGGCGGGAATCCACCAGTTGCTCAGAGCAGGCCTGACCCCCAAACTGAGATGGTCGCAAGAGTGTTCGAACACGAAACTGGATGGCAGAAGAAAATAAAACATTTTTGGAAGGCAGAAGAAATTAAACTTTTTTTTTTTTTTTTTTTTTTTTTTTTAAATGTTTGAGCTCTTTTGTAGCTGATTTGCCCCTCAGGCAGAGCCACATGTCTCTGTGATGCTAAAACTTCGTTGAAATCAGAGACCTGGCGAAATTCATTGGCTGATTTTTCCCTTACATCCTACCACATCCTCATCCCAGGTAAGGCACGTAGGCACCTGAAATCCAATACATTGAGAGCCTCAATGGCAGAGCACAAATAATGAAACATTTGACAACATGAGCTACATCACAGCAGGAATGAAAAGTACAATTCCAGCACATTCAGTCAAGGAGGTATGGTAGGAAGTTGTGTATGAACAGGCTAGTGGAGTTTTTTTTCATGTTTTTATCACCTCTGTTGAAATAGAAATACCATGACAACAGCATGTATCCTTATCCCAAAACTAGCTGGTTTGGTCCCCACTCATGGGACCTCTTTTCTGGGGAGAACTGGACAGGACAGAAACTGTTCTTGAGTTTCTATAGTTTTTATATGGGAGCAAAATCTCAAGCTCATTTGGTTTTCTGTCCCCAAATTAGAACCCCACTTGCAGAATAATGATGCTGAAGGCTGCTAGAAAAATAATGCCAGATTTTCATTCCACTTCAGTGGCCTGCTAGTGAAACTGATCTGCATCTGACTGAACTGTTGTTTCCCTAAAAAAGGGTAGGATTTATTCCCCATTTGATAACCAGTTCCTTTTTTTCCCATTTGATAACCAGACTTAATTACTGTTTCTGTGGAAGGACCCTGAACTAATCAATGCAGAATGACCTTCAAGAAATAGCAGTAACTCAGTGACTATAAATGGAGGGTGCATGGAGCAGCACCAGACCATCTAAAAACAAGATAACCACTCCATGCACTCCATTTGGGATCTATAGCACTCATTATATTCTTTGTGTGCGCTTTAACCTCTTTACCCCTCCCATTCACTGGGAGCCTGCTTACACTAGTCTTCATACTCATCTTGAGGTCACATTCTCTATTCTGATGGCTGTTTATATTTATAAAGGTCAGAAGCAGTGATCTTTATAATTTGGATGAAAAAAACAGATTAGCTCATAAAAGCACTTTTTTTTTTTTTTTAGAAAAAAAAAGCAACTAATACTTTGCGTCAATATTTAAAGTTAATAAAAATGAACAATTCTTTCTCATATGTGTAGGTAAGAAACTCTACAATTTAACAAGAGGATACTGATCACAAAAATCAGTTTGAATGAGAGCAATATGCATTTTCAACGCTTGCAGTTTAATTGCTGTTTCCCACCATTTCTACCCATTCTGTTCTCACTCTCCATCCTGACTGCAGGATGGGAACCCCACAGGGTGATCCACATCTCAAATCTAGAACTGCTTCTTCATGAGCACCCAACACCATGTCTTTCTTGTCCTGCACTGGCATCAAGGTACGTATATACATGTATATGTGTAAAGATATACTTATGATACCTAACAGGCATTTTGTTATTGCTCTTCAGGTGTGGATTTCCGAAGCTTCAGAAGAGCTGTAGGCTATGTCTGCGCGAACACTCAAAGCTACTCTTATGGTAAACCTCAAGCTCAGATCCACCAGCCACATAACTACCCCAAACAAAATGTGCTCCACTCCCTATAATCTTATATTTGACAGGGCTTGGTTTCTTTAGGTGAAACCTACTTGAACCTGCCCTTTCACCCTTTCCCTCTCTGCCAGGGAAGATACACTTAATTCCTAACTCTACCATCAGGGAATAAACGCAGGCCCAGGGACTTGGTCACTGGAGCATTTTGTTCTATAGATATTAAGCACACCAGTTTTGTGTAGGCTAAAGGCTTGGAGAAATGGTACTCTGGATTTCTTGACAGCAATCTCAGACAGATCCTGACCATCAGTGTAAGATATAGCATTTCTAGCCAGTACTGGTTAGGATTTGCCAATTAACTCTTTTCAATGCATAATTTGATCCAGTTATTTTTCATCTTCAGAACATATAAAATGCTATGCTATTTTAAAGATCACATGATTTGGTCCTGCTTAAACAGACGTGTAACCTTTATCTTAATTTATCCTTTATGTAGGAAACTCACTCATCTTTAATAATGACAATGGCACTTTTGAAGGAATTTCTCATGAATGGATTTACACTACTGAATTGCTCCTTTCTGTTTTGATTTACTTATTTTAACTTGTTCCTTCCAGCTCCTACTATTATAATTTATAACCAGTTGCCCATATTAACTTAAACTGTCATTTTGCAGATCAAATTTTCTTGAAGTTGAATATCTGAAAGAAAGAAGGTTCTTAGGTATAATTTATTGTAATTAGTCCACATAATGCATTTTCTACCTACTTGTTTTTTAATGCATGGGTCACATTCTGACCAAGGTCCAAAGTCTCCAAGTTGACAGTTGATAGGACATGTTTGCTGGTTACAAGCACGAGATTCCATCTTTGTGCACAACCGGTCACAGAAGTTTTGGTTATAATATTCATCCATTCTTATTTGCCTAAAAAATGTAATTGAAAGAGGAAGGAAACAGAATGTAGATGTTCTCAAACTGTGGATGAAGGCTGATAATGCTTTGAACCCAATAAAAACTTGAATGACAATAGGTAGTTGTGGAATGCTGATTGAAATAAAAAATTCAACAATGCCTTGAATATACAGAGCAGAAAATTTCACTTCATCCCATCAAGAGAATGGCAACAGAAAAAGCCAGGATTGAAGAAGGGATTTCCAGCAAGTGTAGAGTATACCCCTGTACTGCATCTAGTTTGGTGCTGCTGAACATTTAGTGGTCATTGCAAAATTGTTTGTACAAGGAGCAGCTTTCTGTAGGCTCACCATGCTGGAGCTCTCTCCTCCCACAGCATTGCAGTGCACTGGACACCTGCCCTGTTTGTTCACAGGGTCTGGTTGCTCAATGCCCATTGCTGGCAAGGCCATCATAGGACCTGGCTGATCTTTCCTCACTATGCATCTTGGCAGAAGTAGGTACATTTGGAGGCCCTGTAGGATTCTACAGGCAGTTTTGTAATTTTTAAGCCTTGCAGTTAAAATCCACTAATCTGCTAAACATTTAGATAAAACAACTTTTCTTTCCCAACATATTACAGAAGCTGGAGCTTCAGGCACAGTCCATTCTCCCCCAAAGTGATTTATTTTATTTTATTTTATTTTTTTTAAGACAAGAAGTAGAACCATAAAACTAGTAAGACAATTTGGCCCTACCTGTGCCTTGTCTGTGTGCCATAATTGCAGGTTTTTGAACAGCTGGACCATGGCCCCCATGGGTAATGTTCACAGTAGCACCCTTGGCTGCTGCCAACCACCAGGCTCAGGAGGATCAGATGCAATAGCAAAGTCTTGTCCATAGTGGAGGTGTTCATCTACAGCACACGGACAGGTAACAAGAGCTCAGTAAGCTGTAGCACTCACAGCTATGCCTGTATCTTAGTGACATGCCTCTTCTGACTTGCAGGGTCTATAAATCATTTTCACAGTAAAAAGTTACTAAGCAGTGTACGAGGAATTTGGTGATAACACATGAGAAGGTATGAAATAAATTAGTGGTACGTGAAGAGACAAGATGTCAAAGGCTATTCATCAAGGGTTTTTCACTTATTGAATACAAATCACGACTGCATGGTAATTCTATTTAAGAAGTTGTTTATCAATCATATTGAATGTGACAAAGATCTGCTACTGCTCTTTTTTTTTTTTTTTTTTTTTTTTTTTTTTGAGTGTTCTCAAAAATATTTTCTAGGAATTCAAATAAAAGCATGAGACCATTTTTCCTACAGAGCATGTAAAACAACAGAAACTTAAAACTAACTAGCCCCAACCTATTGCCAATAAACAATTTGTTTTCATGTGTCTATGATCCCCCTTTGCCTAACTGCTTTGCTGCAGTGAATCCTTCCTTCATCTTTTTTATTGTTCTTAGTTTAGAATAGCCTGTCGAAACTGCAAACCATCACTTTTCAAACCTCATCCAGATTCTTCACCAACAGCTGAAGAGAGACCAGCTAGCCTATTTCTCACTCCAGTGGTCAATCAAAATTTATTTGAAGAGACAGAAGGTTATAGACAGTCTCTGGGAAGGAATAACATTTAGTAGACTTGGAAAATAGTTTTCCAGTCAAACCGTTTATTTGCTGAAAAATGCAAAAGCTTTTTCCCCTCATCCTGTTACTGAATCAATACCATATTTTATAGGATGTTACAGCAGAACATAATAACATTGTTTTGTCTCAAAACAAACAAACAAAAATAGAAATATAAAAACAAAATTATTTATTTTAAAGCAATATTCTAAAAGATTGCATTTTGAAAATGTTGAAAAGAAACATGCAGTCATTTTCTACTTTAGTGTTTCTTTTCTTTTTTTTTTTTTTTTAACTGTGTAATACATGCTCTTATGGCTTTTATATCTTGCTAAGAAAAATAAATTTTGTGAAGTAAAGACATAGCTTCCTCCTTTAGTAAAGAAAGCCAGTAAAACTCCACACAGCTGTAGCAGTGAGAACTCTGCACTTTTTATGCAGTCATTCAATTAAAAAGCTTCTCAGAGATTTAAGTATAATCAGCAGAGTATAATAGAACTGAATACAGAGAAATCAACAATCTTTCCAATGAACCAAGAGGAGAGCAGGTAGAAGATCTTTTTCCTTACCTGGGTTCCTGGCTCCTCACACCAACAGTGCCAACTTAGAAGAGAGATGAAGAAGCCCTACAACACTCTCTCCAGTACTGTGTTCATTCCTTCACTGTGCTTTACATAAAAAAAAAAAAAACAAACACTGTTTATTCTCATCTGTTAGCAAAGCTCCAGCCAAACAGTACATGAGAAATCTGTCAGCAACTATATAAAAGTAAGTGCATGTAGAGATAAATTCAACTTTTTAATGAAAACAAACAAATAAACAAAACAAATCAAAACCTCAGAAGCTTCTCCATACTTTAAATTGCATGCATTGAAGCTATTTAAAAGTTTCCTTATCAACTTACTGTAAGACTGCTGGCTGCAAAGCCAGACAACTTTGCAGACTGGCACAACTTTGGTGTGGTTTGCTGCAGGCTCTAAAATGAAAGGTTGGAGGTTTTGTTTGATTTGGTTACTCGTTAATGAGGGCAGATCCACCCTGGTGATGGGAATGGTTGGCACAAAGCAGCCTCTCCATCAGCGAGACCCTCAGCAGCAGGTGTTGAGGGCGGATCCAGCCTGGTGATGAGAATGGTTGGCACAAAGTAGCCTCTCCATCAGCGAGACCCTCAGCAGCAGGTGTTTTCTGGAGAATTTCAGGAACATCTCTCCACACTCCTAGCTACCCAACATGAGAAGAAATACAAATGTTTGCATTAGGCCACAATGGCTCAGTGCACTGCAGTCTCCTTGCAGAGCCTGATAGAGGTGTACCACCTCTCTGCTCTTAGTTTGAAGGCAAAAGAGTGAGAATCTGTTAAGCTGGCACATGCTGGTAATTCATTATTGCTTTCACTAGGAAACAAGAGCCTGAATAAGCCAGGGTAAAAATACCTGTCTGACGCTGCACCCTCTCTTAGGGGGAGAAAGCTGGTTTCTGAGAGAAAGCAAAAATCCAAATACATTTGTGGTCATTTATGCCTCCTTGTCTTTTGCCACCCACAGTTAGCTCTGTGTTGAGTGCTTCTGCTTGGCCACATGGGCACCAGCCTGAGACCCATAGAGAGCAGACACAGCCGTGACCAGCACAGAGGATGCCGTGTGCCTTGAAGGAACAAGTAAAGCCTGGAACAGAACCCAAAGCCTCCCAGATAACTGACATGTGACCCACCTGGGGAGCAGTGTACTGAATCCTGCTTCATCTCAGCAGGCTGGCAGAAATGTGTCAAGAAGTCAGAGTCCTCAAAACACATTCCGCTGTTTCACAGAATCACAAAATAGCTTGGGTTGGAAGGGGCCTTAAAGATAACTGGTTCCAACCCCCCTGCCATGGGCAGGGACACCTCCCACCAGACCAGGTTGCCTAAAGCCCCATCCAGCCTGGCCTTGAGCACCCCCAGGGATGGGGCATCCACAGCTTCTCTGGACAGACTGTGCCAGTGCCTCACCGCCCTTTGAGTGAAGAATTTCTTCTTAATGTCTAATCTAAATCTCCCCTCTTTTTGTTTAAAATTATTCCCCCTTGTCCTATCATTATCTGCCCAAGAAAAAAGATGCGCTCCATCTTTTTTATAAGACCCCATTTAAGTATTGAAAGACTGCAGAGAGATCTCCCAGGAGCCTTCTCTTCTGCAGGCTGAATACCCCCACCTCTCTCAGCCTTCCTTAACATGAGAGGAGCTCCAGCTCTCTGATCATCTTCGTGGGATGGAACCCAATGTTCATCTTCGTGGGATGGAACCCAATGTTCATTTTCTGGGACCCAACATCATATATATCCTTGAAAAGGAGAAACAGTCAAGCTGTTTTTCCAGATCACAGAATCACAGAATCACAGAATTTCTAGGTTGGAAGAGACCTCAAGATCATCGAGTCCAACCTCTGACCTAACGCTAGCAGTCCCCACTAAACCATTTCCCTAAGCTCTACATCTAAACGTCTTTTGAAGACTTCCAGGGATGGTGACTCCACCACTTCCCTGGGCAGCCTGTTCCAATGCCTCACAACCCTTTCAGTAAAGAAGTTCTTCCTAACATCTAACCTAAAACTCCCCTGGGTCAACTTAAGCCCATTCCCCCTCGTCCTGTCACCAGGCACGTGGGAGAACAGACCAACCCCCACCTCGCTACAGCCTCCCTTGAGGTACCTATAGAGAGCGATAAGGTCGCCCCTGAGCCTCCTCTTCTCCAGGCTGAACAATCCCAGCTCCCTCAGCCGCTCCTCGTAGGACTTGTTCTCCAGGCCCCTCACCAGCTTTGTCGCCCTTCTCTGCACCCGCTCAAGCACCTCGATGTCCTTCTTGTAGCGAGGGACCCAAAACTGAACACAGTACTCGAGGTGCAGCCTCACCAGAGCTGAGTACAGGGGGACGATCACCTCCCTAGCCCTGCTGGCCACACTGTTTCTGATACAAGCCAGGATGCTGTTGGCCTTCTTGGCCACCTGAGCACACTGCTGGCTCATATTCAGCCAACTATCAACCATCACTCCCAGGTCCTTCTCTGCCTGGCAGCTCTCCAACCACTCATCTCCCAGCCTGTAGCTCTGCTTGGGGTTATTGCGCCCCAGGTGCAGGACCCAGCACTTGGCCTTGTTGAACTTCATGCAGTTGACCTCAGCCCATCGGTGCAGCCTATCCAGATCCTCCTGCAGAGCTTTCCTACCCTCAAGCAGATCGACACACGCACCTAACTTGGTGTCATCTGCGAACTTACTGAGGGTGCACTCGATGCCCTCGTCCAGATCATCGATGAAGATATTAAAGAGGACCGGCCCCAGCACCGAGCCCTGGGGGACACCACTAGTGACTGGCCTCCAACTGGACTTGACTCCATTCACTACGACTCTTTGGGCCCGGCTATCCAGCCAGTTTCTAACCCAACGAAGCGTGCGCCAGTCCAAGCCAAGAGCAGCCAGTTTCTTGAGGAGAATGCTGTGGGAGACGGTGTCAAAAGCCTTGCTGAAGTCAAGGTAGACCACATCCACAGCCTTTCCCTCGTCCACCCAGCGCGTCACTTTGTCATAGAAGGAGATCAGGTTCGTCAAGCAGGACCTGCCTTTCATAAACCCATGCTGACTGGGCCTGATCACCTGCTTGCCCTGCAAGTGCTGCGTGATGACTCTCAGGAGGATCTGCTCCATGAGCTTCCCTGGTACTGAAGTCAAACTGACAGGCCTGTAGTTTCCCGGGTCTGCCCTCCGGCCCTTCTTGTAGATGGGCGTCACATTTGCTAGCCGCCAGTCAACTGGGACCTCCCCCGATCGCCAGGACTGCTGATAAATGATGGACAGTGGCTTGGCCAGCTCCTCTGCCAGTTCTCTCAGTACCCTTGGGTGGATCCCACCCGGCCCCATCGACTTGTGCACATCCAAGTGCCGTAGCAGGTCACCAACCAGTTCTTCATGGATAATGAGGGCCACATCCTGCTCCCCATCCCCTTCCACCAGCTCAGGGTACTGAGTATCCAGAGCACAACCAGTATTGCCGCTAAAGACTGAGGCAAAGAAGGCATTGAGCACCTCCGCCTTTTCCTCATCTCTTGTAACTAAGTTTCCCCCCGCATCCAGTAAAGGATGGAGATTCTCCTTAGTCCTCCTTTTTGTGTAGATGTATTTATAGAAACGTTTTTTGTTATCTTTAACGGCAGTAGCCAGATTGAGCTCCAGATGAGCTTTGGCCTTCCTAATTTTGTCCCTGCACAGCCTCGCTACATCCTTAAAGTCCTCCCTAGTGGCCTGCCCACTTTTCCAAAGATTATAAACCCTCTTTTTTCTCCTAAGATCAAGCCACAATTCTCTGTTGAGCCAGGCTGGTCTTCTTCCCCGCCAGCTCATCTTTGGGCACGTGGGGACAGACCGTTCCTGCGCCATTAAGATTTCCCTCTTGAAGAGCGCCCAGCCTTCCTGGACCCCTCTGCCCTTCAGAACCGCCTCCCAAGGGACTCCACCAACCAGTGTCCTCAGCAGCACAAAGTCAGCCCTCCGAAAGTCCAATACAGCGGTTTTACTGGTCCCCTTCCTGGCCTCGCCAAGAATAGTGAACTCCACCATTTTGTGGTCACTCTGCCCAAGACAGCTCCCGACAATCACATCCTCCACCAGTCCTTCTCTGTTTGTGAAGAGAAGGTCTAGCGGGGCACCACCCCTGGTAGGTTCACTAACCAGCTGCGTCAGGAAGCTATCTTCCACGCTCTCCAGAAACCTCCTAGACTGCTTTCTCAGGGCTGTGTTGTGCTTCCAGGATATGTCAGGGAAGTTGAAGTCCCCCACGAGTACAAGAGCTGATGATTTTGCAACTTCTGTCAGCTGCCTGTAGAATTCCTCATCCGTCTCCTCATCCTGGTTCGGCAGTCTATAGCAGACTCCGACCAGGACACTAGCCTTGTTGTCCCTGCCGATCCTAACCCAAAGGGACTCGACCTTGTTATTCCCAGCCTCGAGTTCTACAACCTTGAAAGACTCTCTAATATAGAGAGCCACACCACCACCCCTTCTGTGCTGCCTGTCCCTTCTAAAGAGCTTATAGCCAGGCATTGCAGTACTCCAGTCATGAGACTGGTCCCATCACGTCTCCGTGATGGCAACCAAGTCGTAGCCTGCCTGCTGCACGATGGCTTCCAGATGCCGTTGCATTTTTTGATTCTGGCCAAGAAAGTGTTGTTGCACAACTTGAGGACAACTAGTGAACTTATGTTCAGCCAGATCCTTATTACATCAAGTAAACTTGTCATAAGAAATCAAAATAAATAATAGTCACTGGCTCCATGGATGCTACAGGGTGGAATTTGTAAAGCTGTGTGAAAAATACTGGCTTCTGCCTCCCAGAAAGCATCCTCTAACACCCAGCACCTCCAGCTTTCTGAGGGCAGCTCCTGCAGCACTGGTGGGCTCCCCCAACAGGAGCTGTCTGGCTTCTCCAGCCTTACAGAAAAAAAGCTAACTGTGAGCTGAAACTCAGCTTCTGGAGCTGAGTTTCGTGGGGAAATATATCACCACCAAAGGTACTTTCCCCCTGGACTGCAGTCTCACAATTTTCACATCCATCTGATGCTGCTCCTTACCAAGTCTCTGGTCTTGAGTGCTGATGTAGCAGTCCCTGAAGACCAAAGTACTGTAACTGGAAGAAAGCAGGGAGTACCCAGAGAGGTCAGTGTATAGATCCATGACATTTTACAGCATACAGACTTTGGGAGAGTGTACAGTAGCCTATGCACTTATCAATGACCTCAATTTCATTATTCCTACAAGAAATACTTCTCATGCAAAACAAAGATAGCACTCCTTCATCTCTGCCAGTGTGTTTACAAAAGATCATTTTTCAAAGAAAGGGGAAATGTTTCCTAAATGGAGCTGAGAAAGCCAGTGAATATTCTGCCTGAGGTTGTCGTGTTTCTAGCTGGGTTTCACAGGGTCACACCTCATCTATTTCTTCCTCTATCTAATTCCTCCTGCTCCAAAAAATAACACATTATCCACCCAAGTTAACCTCTAACTTGAGCAAGAGCAGCTTACAGGCTTACCCTAAAGATCTGCTGAAGGGAGAAAACCTGAAACTGTAAAGGGGAAAAAGCAGAAGGAAGGAAGAAAGCACCACAGGAGCTTCTGGGAGGTAAGCAAAGCAGAAGTCAAAACCTCACAAATTTAAATGTCATCTCCTTGTGCTCTCCAGATATCTCAGATGCAGAGACAGGAAAAACTATTCACAACTGCATAAAATTCACAACTGCAGGTGGTTACCACATACCTCCAGCTCTTTGGGTGATGAACCACAGTTTACTGAGCAGCACACATCATCTCACACAGACATTGTAGATGTGTTTGCAGCTCTCTACCCTCACCTTCACTGTTGACAAAGCCTGGAGTTTTAAGAGAATAAACTGGCACTTCACTGGACAAAAATCAAAATCTTCCTGAAAATGAAAAACAAAAGAAATCTCTCATCCCTATGTGGCAAATTAAAGATTTATATCTGTCTGGACTTGGACAAAAACACACCTAGTAGTTCATTCAATAATTCAGGTAGGTATTTTTCCTCCTCTTTAAACTTTTATCACCCTGTATGTCCCCCATGAGAAGGGACACTGAAAGAAACAAACAGAAAAATGAAGGTACCTTTAAGCAGAAAAGGCCATCTGAACAGCTTCAATACTGAGCTGTTTTGACAGATCCTCTGGCAATAAGGAAAGTGAACTGTAAAATATCTCATTTATTCTGTCCATCACCGGCCTCCCGATGACAAGTGTGGCATTCCCTGCGGCATGGTGCGGCATGCGGCATCGCCAGTGGATGGGCACCCGTCACTTGTGCTCTCCTTCACCACGAATCCACTCCAGCATAGCCACTGGAATGACAGCCCCACAGCTTTGCCATGGTACACCCTTATTTAACCAGAGAAGTTCTGCCAAGTGTGGTTAAACACACAGAAGGTAGCTCCCTGCATCTCCATGAGTCTTGGTTTCCTTGGTTCCATGTGTTTCTATGCCAAAATTAAACTTTTTTTTTTTTTTTTTTTTTTTTTTTTTTTTTTTTAACCAAGTACTTCAAATTGAGAAGAAATGGCACAGCTCCCTCTGTTTTGCACAAGCTAAGCTGGTTCACTCTCATGCCCATCCTCCACTCTTCCCTTTGCATTATTTCTAGTCTAAATAGAGGTGGCCAAAAACTTTCCAGACTTTTTCTGTCACCAGTAAATTCTAACTTCTTCATTGACTTGCTTTCCAAATAAACCAGAAGTCTTTTCCATGGCTTCCTTGTGCTTCTAGCTCATCTGCCATGAAGTGAAGCACCACATTTCTCTCTTCTCTGGAGCCCCAAGATCAGGGGAGACACAGATGTTTACCCTCAGACAAAAGCTCATAATAGAATCACGACATCATTTAGGTTGGAAAAGACCTCTAAGATCAAGTCCAACCATTAACCTGGCACTGCCAAGTCTACCACTAAACCATGTTCCTAAGCACCTATGCCCCTATATGTCTTTTGAGTACCTCCAGGGATGGTGACTCAAGCACTTCCCTGGCCAGCCTGTTTCAATGTCTCACAACCCTTTCACTGAAGACATTTTTCCTAATATCCAACCTAAACCTCCCCTGGTGCAACTTGAGGCCATTGCCTCCTGTCCTATCACTTGTCACTTGGAAGAGATGACCCCCAACCCGCTACAACAACCTCCTTTGAGGTAGTTGTAGGAAGCGAACCCCAGTAGGGCCTCCCTGCATGACCAGAAACTCTGGGCAGATTTAGATGTTGAGAGTCAGAGCTGCAAAATTAAACTTGTCCTTCCAGATGTCTTGCTGTTTTTTTTTTTTCTCTTTTTTTTTTTTTTCTTTTTAGAAATTTTAACATGGAGTCATCCATCACCTCTGAAACACAGAATAAGGTGGAGGATGTGGGGGGCCTGGCACTGATTCCACCAGAGAATATGGCAAGAAAAGATTAAAATATGGTCAGCACTAGGAACAGTTCAGCTGCTCTAGGAACAGTTCAGCTGCTCACAGGGTCAGTGGCAGGGCCTCTGTCTCACAAGCTGCTGTTGTGGTGGGAGTGATGTTTGAACCGCCACCTTTCTTCCTTCCTGAGAGACAGGAGGGCCAGCCCCCTGGCCCTGGTGGTGATGTGGAGGCTGCGGAACATCCCCCACCCGTTCAGTGCCTTTCCTCCAGCAGTGTTTCCACAGAAGATGTCTGTGAACAACCCCCACCACAAAGCTCCTTTCAGCCTGGCAGTCACAGTGACTGGCAGGGTGCTCCCACAGTACAAGCCTGTCTTTCATCTCTGGTGCTGCCTCTATCCTCTGATACCATCACTTCACAGTAATGAAAAGAAGGTGAATTTTATTTCTTTAGAGGAAAACTCAGCAGTATGTGTGAAAGAGAGTGGCACTTTCCCGCAGACATGGTGCACTGCAGTGGGAGCACCAGGGGCTGGTGAGCATTTCACAGCTTATAATGCTGACGGCATGATGTGTGCATGTGCTTCACTTGAAAGCGCCCTACACATGTGCTATGCATTTGAGATGCAGGCAGATCATTTGTGTGCTGAGTTTTGATTTGATTTCAGCTGAGCTCCTATATAGTTAAGATCCAGTAATAAAATTTTCTAGCTTGAGCTCTGCAAGACAAGTCAGTACAGAGCTGCACTATCAAGAAGTCTAAATGCAATGTGATTACATGGGCAGAGAGATGTCTGTGGGCTTTTGCAGCAATTGATGGGATAGAAATATGTTTTTGTGCTTACCGTATCATAAATTGAGTTTCACTTGAAATGAGGCAAAAGAAGAAACTCAACTGCTGGCCTATTATTCCATCCATTTGGACAGGAAATATGGAGTGCTGCAGGAGAGAAAGCCATCCTGCCTGGAAAGGCAGGAGAGCAGAGAGAGAATATGGCTGAGATTACTTTAAATTATATTATAAATAAATTAGTTACAGTACAGTTAATTAAAAGTGATTCTTATGAATCTCCCTTTGATAAATCTTCATTACTTTTGCCAAGCATTCCCAAGCAGAACTTTTATCTGCTATCATGTTTAATGCAACCTTTCTTTTCTTAGGCTGCTTCAGAACTGGTGCAGCTGCATTAGTTGGGAGCAATGGGACAGGTGTCACTGCAGTTTTAAGACCAGGAAATGTCTCTGGAAGGCAGCATGAAAAGGAAACTGTTGTGGTGTTACCCACAGCTGAGCAGCAGCAATACTGAACTTCTAAGAGGTAGCTTTCCATTCCAGCCCTGTCTGAACAACAAGAAAACTACAATCTAAACAGTCACATCAGCTTTGCAACAGAAGTACATCTGCCCTAGTGTCTGTCCTGCAGGCTGAGAGCTAATTTGCTAGATTGCTGTGTGTTCCAGAATAGAGCTGAGGCATTCCTGGGAAACTTGGTCTGCATCTGTGGATAGATGAAGGAGTCACAGCAGAAAACAGGATCCTTCCAAAGAGGCTCAGAAATGCAGTTTGGCTTAAGTAATACTGCACTATCAGACCTATGTGCCTACTTGTGCTCAGGCATGAGGCCGTGCTGACAGGGCAGCATCGCCCACAAACCCAGAAGTCAGTCTGGGACAGGAAGGCTTCTTGTGGTGCATCAGTTTCTAGGATAACAGGGGTGCTATCAGCCTTTTGCAAAAAGGGAGACTAATGGACCATCACCAATACCATTGCACTGTGCTTTAGTGTTTGAGAGTAGTGCTATTTGGTGTAATTTAAAAGGTATGTATGTCTTTATATATATATAATGTACATCTATTTAAAAGGTACGAAATCTTGATTTACAGATTGTACCAACTTCCTCTTTCATTCGTTCATTGCTTTGTGTGGGTGTAAATCCCAGCGTGTGCTGGGGAAACCCAAAGGCTTTAGGGTTTTCATGCTGGAGGAGATGTAGATAGTGTGGATTTACCAGTTCAGCCAGGCTTTGTCCATGGGCTCAGGGTCAGAACAATTCCTGCAGCACAGCTGGCAGTGGATGAGGGCAGAAGAAACTCTTTTTTGGCTTAACATCTCTTGCTCAGGGGCAGTGTGGTCATGTTTGGCTCCAGGTACATGTGTGTATCTGCACTTAGGACCTGTAATGCTGGGCTGCACATGGGTATTTTGCAGGCAGGAGTAGACTTGTGGCTGTTGTCTCTTCTCTCTCAGGCATTTCTCATTTTGGGATAGTTCACCCCAAGAGAAAGGCATCAAGGTCCTTTTGAGCAATGGCCTGTCCCCAGCCTGGAACGTTAATGGGCCAGGAGTCACCAAGCCCACTGCAGGAGTGACCTCCCCATTGGCAACTCCTCCACTTGCTGCAGGGGTCCGACCCAGGGGGTGTTTTAAGAGCAGAAATACTCCTTGTGCCTCCGTGCTTGTGAGTCTGCCCAGCTGTGTTAGCACCTGGCTTTTGTCTGATACAGAAAGGGGAAAGAAACAAGAGTCTCTTATCTCATTGGGAAAGCTTTCTGGGTCATGTCACTACTAAGGATAGAAAGGAACAAAGGTTTAGAAGGAAAAAAGATTTTCCTAGCTGGTGTGAGCATTTTTCCAATTTTTATGCAGCACTGTGCTGCATAAATGCTCAGTCCTTCAAGCACTGTATGCATGAATGACCTTGCAACCCCAAACAGGCTTTTTGCAGGACTTTTATTTAAAGCAATTAAGATGTGGAATTGCATGATCATTAGCAAAATTTCTGTAGTTTTACTGCAGGCAAACCTCACCAGCAGGGAGCACCAGCAGACAAAGTATTTTAGAGCTTTTCACTACAACCATAAAATACAGATTGCATTTAACACTGACACTGACACTAAACATTTTAAAAGTCTTTTATTTTTTTAACTGCCCATTAAGAAAATAGATAAATCAGGAGTAATGGGGCAAGATATTTTAATTTATTTGACCACTGGTCAAGGTCGGTAAGTTGATACCCATCAAGCTCCCTGCTGATTCATCTCTGCAACTGGTGGCTATTTTTCCCCAGTTTCTGTATGATTGGTATCTTTATCACGACAAAAAGAGACAAATGACAGGTGCTGAATGAGTTTTTCTCCATCAGCTACGAAACTGCTAGGTCAAATCTGAAGTACATTGCAGAGCTGGGAGAACAAACAGCTTGTTTTTCTTTAGCAAATCAGGATCAGATGCTCCTGACAGCACTTGGCAGTGACTCAGAGGCAGACAGGTAACATTCAGAGCTGCAGCTCAGACGTTGGAATATACAGCAGGACTGTCTGACCAGGCATGGCTGCTAACCCTTTGCCCCATACACCTTCAGTTCTTCTTCCTCCTTCTGCCCAAAGTGGAGAAAAAACACCTGCATTGCTGTCACATCTGTGCACAGAGATGTTAATGGCAGTGTCAGGCTGTGCTGTGAAACTCTCTGGTAGTCCTGGTTTTAGCTGTACGTCACCAGCCAGGCTCCATGTGGATGTTCAGACGCCTCAAGGCTTTGGAATGAATGTAAGGCTCAAGTCAATACAGCCTCGGCTCCTAAATGGCTTTGTGGGTACAGAGCAGCATTTATAACAAACTGATCATTAATGTAAGATTTCACATCTCATCTTCCGCTCCTAACGCTAGAAAATGGGATTAGCCTTGATTACCCAGTGAAGCAGGAAGCAACTCAAGTCTCTGCTCTTCCCATTCTTCATTTTCCCCCATGAATAGGACATGCACTCATGATGGCTTTATAGTGCCATATGATGACAGGCAGTCATAGAATCATTAAGTTTGGAAAAGACCTCTAAAATCTTCTGGTCCAACCATCCCCCTACCACCAATGTCACCCACTAAACCATGTCCCTAAGCACCAGGTCCAACCTTTCCTTAAACACCCTCAGGGATGGTGACTCCACCACTTCCCCAGGCAACCCATTCCAATAAAACAGTCCTTGCATACCTCACGGTGATCCTCACAATGCAGAGGAGTTTTAACTGGAGACCAGTCTATGACCCTGGCTCACAGGGCTCCTCCATGGGTGGAGCTGCTGCTGCAGGAAAGTTCTCAAAGCAAACATCCACATGCACTAGCCATCAGAAGAAACAAGACGCAAAGCTCTACAGACTGATTCAGTGGATGGTGGTATATATTTCATAAGACTTTCATAATGTCTTAAGAATAGCCTTTTGGTTATTGTATGGAAATTAAACCGTGGTGATCTGGTTCCAGTTGGATTAAGCCCTCCCCAACCAATGGTGTGTCACCTCACATCTTGTTTTTGCCAGTAATCATATTACTGCAGTAATGTGCTATAAATATGAATAAAAGGTGCAACTGAATTCAGCAGGAAAGCTCCTGCTAACCTTTGCATTGCCCTGGCAATGAAGATGACATTCCTGACCACGTGCAGAGGGACAACTTCTGTGGCATACCCTGGCACTGTGTGTTTGAGGCCAACGGGGATGGAAGCAGAAGTGGGGCAGCTCAGACAAGCAGGAGATACCTGAGATATGCTTGGTGTGCTCCACAACACTGGATAAGAGAAGTCATACAGAGGGCAAAAGCTTTCAGGGGCATTGCATGGGCTGTACAATATAGTACAGAAATAATACCTTATATTTTATACAGGTAGAAGCTGCTTTCCCTTTAGTATCAGAACAACTATTCTAAATACGATAGCTCAGAGACCCTGTTTCTCTCCTCCCCTTGTAGTCATACCACTCTTCTAAACGTTGGCTCTCCAAAACAGTCTGCAAGCCATGTGGTCAGTGGAAGAGCTGAGCTGTGAGTGACCCAGGGGTCCATGCTGCCACTGCTGTGCTTTGAGCAGTGGTATTTCTGTGCAGACCCAAAAATCAAGCCTGATCTTTCTGAGGACACAGACTCCCCTTTCCTGCAACCACTCCCACGGGAAGCAGGGAGATGGGCTCAGCCCTCCCTGCCGGAGCAGGAGCAGGAGTTGGTCCTGGTGGCACACAGTGCTCAGAGATGTCCCTACAAGGGGACATCAGCTGCAGCAGGATGCTGACATCTGCCTGGGCTGCAGCACTGCAGAAGCTGCATTTCTGGAAAGGCAAGAGAGGGCGTGAGGCAGCCTTGTCCTGGTGCTAATGAACTCAGTCACGACTGCATCGCTATGGAAGGGTTTTAACACCATTCAGTTCAGCGGAGTTATTTTTGATTAATGCTGATGCAAGTGGGAAATGCTGAACTTTAATGTGTGCGCAGTGATTGACAGGCTCACAAGGTGATCTGAAGATATCCCACTATCTGCCTAAGACAGCTCTTAAAACCAAGCTTGCTGTAGTCAGTCCTTCTTCAGAAACTCAATGAGTTTAACAATCATCCCAGTAGGCCAATGCTCCCTTTACAAAAATAAATCTGGAGGACAGAGAGTGAAACAAAGTAGGTTTTAGCCCCTTAAGGCCAGCCCACTGAAGACAAAAGAAGATTTATGGTCTACCTGAACTGCAGATAAACAGGAGACTTGAGGAACTTCTGTAATTACTCCTGTTGCCTCCTCTGCAAGCAGTGGCTATTTTCATACCACAGCCCAATAAGGGAAATGTGAGAGGCATCTGTGCTTTGTTTATAGCTCCATTAGCCTTTCTTGAACTGTAAATTACTTGGCAGTGGCTGACAAAGAAGGGAAAGACAGGGCTGGATGCCAAAGGAAAAGTTTGAAGTTCACGGCTAATTCAAGTCTTTCAGATTTTACTGCCTCAAGTTATAGTCCCTTTGAATAGTTAGCCCATAATTATAAAACTCATTAGTGAAAATTGGCACATTTACTACATACTTAATTGTAGAACAGACTACTGTAAAATACACTTTTTTATGTATAAGTGCTGTATCGGATTCTAGCTATGCCCATTTTCCAGGGCACTCGTCACCCGATGTCTCCTCCCTGTCTCCTCCTTATTCTCCGCCAGTCAGTAAACAGACAAAAGAATAGAAAAATGAATTTAGGGTCAGTCTGGAAATCTCAAGCCTGCCAGGCAAAGGGGAGTTGAGAACAATAAAACATACTTTTCTCCCATTTCCAGCCCCCTGGTTCAACCACAAGGACGGCATTAGGGGAACATAAAGGCACAGCCTGCAGGGCCAGTGGCAGAAGCGTGGTGCCGCAATGGCATCTGGAGCATTATCAGCAGCGCAGTTGTGAGCAATTGCATTAATTGCCTTTAATTACACTCTGTGACCCGAAACAGGCTGCTTCCAAGAAACATGACATGCCACCCATCACGATGGATTTAGAAAGTAACTTGAATAAGTACATGGTTAGATCTTTGTAATCAAAGCTGCAGCTGGAATGGCAGGCGTGTGTGTGCGCATCGGTGTGCTGGTTTCACAGGTCACCACCACAGCAGTGGAGGAACAAGTAGCTGGTCCTTCTTCACATGGAGAACCCTGCACAAAGTGTTCCCAGAAAAAGGGCAAGTCTGGAAACAGTGCTTTGCTTTCCTTTCCCTGTGTCACTAAACATCACCTCTGTCTTATGCTGTTAGTGCCCCTAACCCCACAGAAAAGCTTCAGAGACATCAGGGTGCACCACAGCTCCTGCTGGGCAGTAACTTCCTTGCCATGGGTGGTGCAGTACCACAGCTTTTCACACATCCTGAAAGGATTTTTTTTCTCAAACGCAGCTGTAAACCCCTTTTAGCTACAGTTCTGCAAACAGGAACGAACATTTACCTTCATGTCTTTTTGTGATGATACAGTCCTGATGCTAGACATCATTTACTAGTGAAATTGTTTGGACAAAAGTCAACGGAGGAGCTGCATCAGAAAGGCATGATCTCAGCTCTCCACCAAGCCTTGGGACAGACACTGAGAGGAGATGTGGCAGTGTATATATACATATATATATATATATATAAATATATATAAAATGATGCTTTGCAGGTGAACGCATGCCTGTGGCAGGCACCAGAGATGGTCCTGCTGAGGGAACCGAGATGACTATTTCTCTGTCACTCCCTGTGTCCCACAGTGGGATGGAGCTGATGGTGTTGCCATGCCATCTCTACATCCCTCACCTGCAATTATGAGAACTGTGCTCTTCTCCATGACTCAGAGTGTTTTATTCATCACCCATTTATGGTAAGGCAGAGCACAGGGGACTCTGATGGTACCAAAGCTGCTCTGCATGCTAATAGCTGGGAGTTTGGCTGTGGGTCCTTATTTCTCACACCTTACCTTGACATTTGTGCATGTGAAGGAAAGTCGCATGCCAGACACGCTGCATGTGCATTTACCAGCATGTGATCTGCATGCAGAGCACTGCTGGCTGTGCAAATGTAATGTGTGTGCCTCTGCATCCAAGGATAATGGTGTGTGCGTGACTCCTGGAGCATCTGCATGAAGGTGAGATGTGCAATATGGCTCAGGCAGTCATGCTGCTATACACCCTCCTCCTCACCCTTCCTACAGATTTGGGGCTGCTCCAACTGACCCCGCTTCCAGTGTGGCTGCATCTCCTGAGCTGCATGGTAAATCCTGGCAGACCCAGGGAAGTGCAGGGGGATCTCTGTGATGGCTGCACGACCTACTCACGCTGCTCGATCCTCTGCAGCAGAGGTGGCTGGAAACCCACACAGACACTGTTGATGAGGGGAACCCACTGCTCCCATGCTCTCCACCGTGGATGTCCATGCAGTCCCAGGCAGTCCCAGCCCCTGCTCCAGGCCCTCAGTAAGTCGAAGCTGCTCTGTGAAATAACATCCCATCACGTCCCTCCCCACAGCCAGCAGTGCTGCCAAGAGCAGGGTCACTGGTATTTCAGAGACAGAGACACTTTGACAGTGAGAGCCGTAAAATTCAATGATTTAGACAGAGAAAAATACCCTTTTTGGAGGAGTTTATGATCTTCAGCCTTTCCACCAAAACATGTGTATTAATACATCATGGAGGCATCCGAGAGGTGGGTCCAGAGCATCATGCTATAATTTTGTTGTTGCAAGACCATCTGTCACACCACCCTTAGTTTTACATTTCCTTGGAATTTTCCTAAACACTTGCAGTACAAAGCATGTCTGTATACCTACCTGTCAGGAAAGCCAATGGCTACATGCAATAGCCAACAAATACAGCAATTAACTGTTAGTTCTGCCAGGGTCCACATAATTCTTCTGAACTCCTGATCTGCAGAAAGAAGGAGGGGAAAACTCCACATTCCCTAGGCCACAATTTAAAAGATCTTGGGTTTTGAATAGGTTTCAAAGACAACAAAATCCCTCTAGAACACAGCAGTGAGTCTCTGACTCCCTCAATTGTCCTTGAAAATCCTAGCCTAAGGTCTTGCTCCTTCTCCCATTGAAGTAATTAAATTAATGAAATTCAAGATAGGGCACCAGAGGGAGGTGTAACCCAGACAACCAAACAGAAGGTTGGGAACTAGAAATTACAACACCCAGTCCCATGACTTCTCTTCTGTGGATTTTGCCAAGTTGCTTACTTTTCTGGCTTTTTTCATCATCTATTTCTGTACTCAGTGGTTTCACCTATTTTGGAAAAAAAAAAAAAAAAAAGAGTTTTTCAGCTCTAAACAGGAGGGAGGAGCTAAGCAAGGTGGGTTTTGTTCTGCACCTGTGAGCAAGGAGGCAGAATGCTGATGGAGGAAGCTGATGGAGGAAGCTGGTGAAGATGCAAGCTCACACTGCCCTCCAGGACTTAACTCCACAGGATGGAGGTCTCATGACTAACTCACCACACATGGGCCTCTGGCATGTCACAACTGTTCTTGGCAGGCTTGCTTTCCTGCCCACACTTTCCCCACTAAGCCCTCCTATTCCCAGCACTTGGCTCACAGCTTCTGTGTACATTTACAGTGCGTAACCAGCCCAGCTGTGACTCGCATTTTTGCTTGTCCCATTTGCAGTGTAGCTATGACCTGGTGTTGCTGCTGTTCACCATGGGTCCCATTCCTCCCATCCACCTACCCTCTCTTCCTCTAAGCCTGGCATCACTTCAGGATGCCCTGGTCATGGTTTCTCCTCCAGAGGATGCTACAGCGTACAAGAGCATCACTCTGCCGTCAGGCAGCACAAGCTGCACAAGCACGGTTAGTGTCCAAGAAAGAGATATCCCAGGCTCATCTTTTTGGCTATATAATTTCCCACCTGGATGTTTTGAGTCAGACCTGTTGGAAGAACCTGGAATGAGTTTAAGAGTGCATATTGCAATTGACAAACCCACTGTACCCTACTTGTAACATTTGCCTAACACCAGCTTCACCATGTGAAGAAGTCCTAAAGAAGTCTTTCAGCACTGCTGATGATGGTGGGCATTGAGAAGAAAGCTGAGTGTACCGCTGCAGTAATTTAGCCCAAAGGAATCTGTAGAAACAAATTAAGCAACATATATCAGAGAGTTGCCTTCTTTTTTTCTCCTATTCACCCCAGACAAGAAGGTCACACAAAACACCTTTCATTTCATTAAAGGCAATTTAAGTCATTAATGTCCGGCTGACACTGTGGTGTTAATTCTGCTCTGCAGAGGTGAGAAAATGGCCAGTGACACGAATTTTCTAATCTGCGTAGAAACAACACAGTGCAATTATGCTGCTGCAGCCACGGCTAGCTCCATATCTAGGCATAATCAGGCCATTCCTTCAGACAAAAATTAAGAAAAGGTCAAACTTAAAAGCAAGGTCACAAACAGAGCACTAGGAAGAACAGCAAAGGACTCTTCATTTTGAAATTCTTTTGATATTTGTGATGATAGTGGCTGGAGCTTTTTTTAATAAAAAAATCATTAAGGGCAAGTCAGGTAAGAAGCTTCTCTCAGAATAAATGTCAGGGAGTCTCAGCAAGTTCAACAGAAGGTGAACTTGCACGGGAGGGATGAGTACAGTGATTAGAGCTGGAAGTTTGGAGAAGATGATAGCAAGGTGGATCATGATCTGTATGAACAAACCAATGAAGGAATTTTGATTTTGAACAAGATACATGAATTAAAAAAATAATAATTTTGAAGACAACACATTAACTCAGTTTTATTTTTCTTACAAGTAAGTGAGGTGAGTTTCAGCTTTATTTTGAGGAATTTGGTTTTATTGTTTTACTGTAAAAGTCTCCCGGAAGAATTAGAGCAACGAAGAAAAAGAAGGATCAATTACCAAAATAAATAAATAAATAAATAAAAACAATTATCCATAGTGTTATCCAGAGTGTGAGCCATCTAATTACACTTAACCCAGCTGATATCTTACAGCTGCTGTGCATAAACACTTCTAATTTCTAGAATCCTCACAGTCTGACTGAAATGAAAGATGATGCGATCCAGAGGCAATTTTTAGGGCTATGATATTAAATAAATCAAAATAGCACTGAAATTATACCCTATGGGTTACTGGGGCATATTCAGCTACAGGTGAAGCAGGAGAAAAGCAGTGCAGTACAACAGGGAGCTTGTTATGAGTGTTCCCCCAAGAGACATCACAACAGATCAAATAAAAGCACTGCTTGGTGCATATGTGCATGTACATATGTACACGTGTGTTCATTGTAGCTGGGCTTGCTGTTTTCTGCCTGACACAAGGCAGGAATGCTGAAGAGGTACTACTGAAACATTGCTCTAATATTTCAAATATTATTTGAAGCCTAATTGTACTATTCACTTGGGAATTTACTAATGTCAGCAATAACTGATCTTTTTCCAGTCCTCAGGGATAACCAAGAAAACTGAATCTTTATTAATTAAGTCACAGCAGAACCTCTCTATCTGTATCCAGATGAGGGAATTGCAGCTGCTTCATCACCCTATGTATATGTAAGGGGGGAGAGGAGAGGAAAAATACATTGTTGTGAAAGTCATGTTTTCTTTTAGCCTCCCAACAAGGTGGTGGTGTTGGGGAAGTCCATACTAGGCTTTCGGGTTTGAAAACAGACAGACCAGTACTGGCAAGTGCTTGGGACAGCCTAGCTGGTAATTAGCCATCGCAAGGTTGCTGTAAAATCCCCAGCACCAGTGAGACACTCTTTGTATCTGACTTGCAGGTCAGCTTGAGTATTTTGAACCCCTGTTGGTTCCCAGAGGGATGGATTCAGTGTGATTAAACACAGCTGAGGCAATAACAGAGAGGAGAGCCATGCATTAAGCAGGTACACATGCTGCTTTAGCGACTGCAATGGGACCATACCGGTTTACAGCAGCCAAGAAACGGGTCTTTGATGGCTGAGACTGACCCAAACCCCAGGTTCAGGCTGAAGGAACTCATTTCAGAGCCAGATCTCTCTCCTGAGTTTCCTGACAATTCTTAATTTCTTTCAGCAATACACAAACACGCTCAGCATCACACAGTTCATCACCTTGAAAGCAGCAGGATGAGTGGAGCTTGCAGACGGGTTTTTGCAGAAAAGAGCTCTGCCTGCTGTCTAGACACAGCTGCAGCACAGAGGCACTGGAACATCTCGGGGAGCCCTGGCTGCATCCTGCTGTGCCTGGGATCATAAGGGAGGTGTTACCCATATGGCAGAGCCTGCTGCACCTCAGAAAGGAAAATTTTAATATATAGCAAGGAAATGTAAGAGCCATTTCCACCTTTCTCTTTCTCAGGAAAAAAAAAAAAAAAAAAAAAAAAAAAAAAAGCAATTAATGTGATTTTGAATGACAAAGCTTAGATGCAAAAGCAAAATCCCCAGTGCCAGCCAGCCAAAGAAAATGCTGCTGTTTAAGAATAGCTTGAAGGTATAGAAACTGGCAGTCACACTGCAGTTAAAAAATAATCCTTTTGCACCTCATTTTGGTGTAGCAGAGGTTATTTTGCCCAGCATGTGGGACCCCTGTATCTCCTTACTGTGGGCAGCCAGGTCTGTGCTGGACTCTAAGCCTCCCACCACCGCTGTCCCCCACTGCTGCAAAATCCAGAGAAATTTCCCTTCCCCAAAGCTTTACATTTTTGCCAAGTGAAAGCTAGCAGATTAGAGCACCAATATTTTTTTTACCCTCTCTTTGCAGAGGTATGAATGTCAGGCCAGCCCTGAGGGCAGCAATTAAACTCAGAGCAGGCACAACAGAGCAAAACCTGGACACGTCCTCACACCAGAGGTGCTGTGAGAGGCAAAGCACAAGCCAATCCCATGTGAAAAGATGGCACCTGACCCTCAAACAAACAGCTGCACTGATTGAAATGCATGTAACAGACAGGGAGAACTAGCATCACTTTTTCCTCAGAAAGGAAAAGTGCTTTCTATTTGTAAGGCCAAAGTGCTCTGAACTGCCCCCCACACAGGGTTTGTGCAGTAATTTGAGAAAAAAGATACATGAGGAACAGCAGGATGTACACTTTTTGTCTTCTTTACTCTTTCAAATCTAACCATCCTCCTTATAGTCACAAAAATAAAGTCAGAAAGGTCCCCAAGCCCTTTTATTCCCTTCCATCTTGGCTATTTTTTTGGTGGGTATGGATACGGACTCGAATCAGATACTCTGTTTTGCACATCCATTGGTACTGAAGTACTCAATGCAATGTAAAAGGGCTCCAAGAGAAGAGAACAGAAGAGCTGCACACCAGCTCTCTGTGCATCACCACGCGTAGCTGATTTACAAATCCTGCCCAAAATATTTGGCTAACAAAGCAGAGACTAACAGTTATGTGCTGCAAAACAGCACTTTGCAGGAAGCAAACTATTCAAAAAGGAAACAAATAAACAAACAAACAAAACCAGTAGGCAAGCTTGTAAGATATGAAAGCATTGGACAATTCTTTGAAAGTCATCCTTTGTCCCACATAAATGCATGCTCACATGCAAGTGCTCACACATGCACACACACGTGATTTTACAAGGTGCAATAGGTGCAATCACTCTTTCTTTTTTTCTTTGAGGAGAAAAAGATTCAGATTTACTGGCAACTATTTGCAAATGTAGTTTGGCCCAAGTCAATTAAATGGCCTTTGAGAAAGACTGGCAAGAGTTTTGCACTCAGTATTACAAATTCTCAACGCATCAGGATAGTACTCAGCATCAATGCTGCAATATTTACCACATACAACACTTGAATCCACTTGCTTTGAAGTAAAAGAGAGCCTGTGCAGACCTGTAAACAGATCCCATTTATATTTATTAACAAATTATTTCTGTGCATGCACTGGGTCCCACAAGATGCACAAGACCAGAAGTTACATGAATGTTCTGCTCCCGTAAAGGTTCAGCTTTGCTGATCCGATTGATGCAGCGAAGGTTTTAGGAGGAGCAGCAGGACATTGGCATTAAACAACACTGGGTAAGAGTAGTAGTTAACAGCTTTATGTCCTGTTCCCATCCCCGTCCCCATCCCAATACCTTCTACTATGCCTAAGGAAAAAAAAAATAAAAATATTTACAAAAAATAAAAAAGAGCACCTTATGCCAGCAGCAGGTCTCTGGAAGAGATGGTCTGGTAGGAGCAGGCGTTAAACTCTGGTCCCAGTTTCCACAGACTACAGGCTTTGGATAACACCGCATTTGGATAACACCAGTTTCAGTTCACAGGCAAAACTCAGCCAACCACCCTCAGGCACCACCCAAGCACCCCCTTCCTTCTTCCCTCCAAAAAAAACATTGACCACCTTAGGTTTGAGGTGAGACACGAGTCTTTCCTATCCAAGTCTCTAGCATCTGCACAACACCAGGTGACTAAGAGTTACAGCACAACAGTTCTCCAAGTTATTTAATTTTTTTTTTTTTTTTTTCCAGAAGTTCCTTTTACTTTCTTAAAATTTCAAGGGGTTCAGTGAGCACTTAATTTAATAACATACTAAAATTCTCACATCGGCAACTTGGTCATTTAAACTGAGTTATGTTTTTTTTGTTTGTTTTTTGTTTTTTTTTTTTTTACTTTAAAAGTTGTATTTATTTAATCCAAAATCTAATCATAGCTGCACAAAGAAAGTAGAGGAGAGAGAACATCAGGGGAAAAGCTCCTCGGAGCTCTATTGTGTTCAACATTATGATTACAGGCAAATTAACACACTTTACACGTATTTGTTAACTGCAGCCTTTGCACAACTGACACTTTCAGCATTCAGAAAAAGCAGCTCTGAAAGATGGAAAAACAGCTTCATCATAAATTATTAATTTACATTTCTCTTTGTCAAGTCATTTTAGTAATCTCTAATTTAGGACTCAAGCTTTATTAAAAAGAACGACAAGGGAAGATGACAAACATTTGAGAGCAGGAACAGCTCCTTTCACCAGCAAACTTACCCCTCTTGTGTAGCTCCAGGAAAACTGGGGCTGCATTTGTTTTCAACTGTTTCTTTTCCTGTTTTTAAGTGACAATTTGTCAACATCAGGATAAATTATGGCCAAATTTTACATAGGTAAAAGTATTTATTTGAGCTCTTAGGAAGCTGAGGTCCTACTTGACATGCTTGCTCCTGGACAGAGCAGCAGGGTGCCCAGGGCACCAGCTCTTAATGACTTATTACAAATAAATACATGAATTTCCCATATCTTAAGTACTCCGTAATGGTTGTGTAGGTGGTCTGTGCTCTCTTCCTGCAGTAAATGCAAGCCTCTCAGCCTGACCTTGGTGACGGGGAAGGTGATGGAAAAAATCATTTTGAGTGCAAACACACAACATATGTGGGACAGCCGGGGGATCAGGCCCAGTCACCATGGGTTCATGAAATGCAAGTCCTGCCTGACCAACCTCATCTCCTTCTATGACCGGGGGACCCGCCTGGCGGATGAGGGAGAGGCTGTTGATGTAGTCACCTAGACTTCAGCAAGGCCTGTGACACAGTCTCCCCCACTATTCTCCTGGAGAAGCTGGCAGCCCACAGCTTGAACAGGTACACTCTTGGCTGGCTTAAAAATTGGCTGGGTGGCTGGACCCAGAGAGTGGTGGTGAATGGAGTGAAATCCAGCTAGCAACTGGTCACCAGTGGTGTTCCCCAGGGGTCAGTGTTGGGGCCCATCCTCTTTAATATCTTTACTGATGATTTGGGTGAGGGAATTGAGTGCACCCTCAGTAAATCTGCAGAGGACACCAAGTTTTGGGGAAGTGTTGACTTGCTGGAGGGTAGGAAAGCCCTGCAGAGGGACTTGGACAGGTTGGGTTGATGGCCAGAGGCCATTGGGATGAGGCTCACATGGCTAAGTGATGGGTACTGCACTTTGGTCACAACAACCCCATGCAGCTCTACAGACTTGGGGCACAGTGGCTGGAAAGCTGTGCAGAGGAAAATGATCTGGGGGTGTTGGTCGATGCTCACCTGAACATGAGCTGGCAGTGTGCCCAGGTGGCCAAAAAAGCCAATGTCATCCTGACTTGTATCAGGAATAGTGCAGCCAGCAGGACCAGGGAGGTGATTGTCCCCATGTACTCTGCTTTGGTGAGGCCGCACCTCGAGTACTGTGTTAAGTTTTGGGCCCCTCGCTACAAGAAGGACATGGAGGTGCTCAAGAGAGTCCAGAGAAGGGCTATGAAGCTGATGAAGGGCCTGGAACACAAGTCCTGTGAGGAGCGGCTGAGGGAACTGGGGTTGTTTAGTCTGGCGAAGAGAAGGCTCAGGGTTGTCCTTATAGCTCTCTATTCTACCTTATTCTGTGGAAGCACAGCAGGACTTCCATCTGTGATTCTGAGGCTTTGCTGTCGCTAAGAAAGCAGAAGCACTTGCAGCAGTGGATGGAGATGTGTGATATGAACATACCACCTCCCCCACACACACACCCTATTCTCACCAGCCTTGAGCCACACCAGGTTTGCCTTGCTGTATTTCAAGGAGAAGGCTGCTAAATACCCCAACCCTTCACTCACACTCTCAACTTTGAGTTTGCCAGACCCAGGCAAAGATCCCAGCCCTCAGGCTGTGTAGTCTGTGCTTGTGGTGGTGCTGCCAGCTTTTGCAAGCGACTGCTGAAGACGTTCCACCTCCTGCCCCCTTTCCCGCAGGCTTATTATGCACACAGACAACAAGGTTCAGCCAAGTTTAGCTTGCACATTTTACTGCTCCAGTAAGGAGAATACAGATTACCTGATTTTCTTGCAGAGTACGTTGTCTGCACAAACAGATGTACTGAGTAATAATCCTCATATTACAAAAAAGCACCTGATTTGACCATATTAGGGCGTCAGTAATGCAGTAATTCAAGCAGATGACAAACTCCTCTCTAAAAGGTTTGATTAATCGGGGCACTGCTATTCTGTGCTAGTCCATGAATTGTGGGTATGATTACCTATTTGTGTAACTGTGTAGTTAATCATCCCAAAGCATTCAATGTGCTAGCTTGCTTTTCATCTGGAAAAGGCTGCTGTGGTCTTTATTTCATTGAACACACACCATGAAGACACTATAGCTTGTTAGATTGGACTATGGAGATGAGACATGCAAGCCAGTTGGATACCAGACCCTGTGACAAACCGTGACTACAGCTAATAAACTACTCCTGGTGCTCCAGTCTGCTGTAAATCATATGCAGAAATCTTTAGCCCACAGAATACTATTACCCAAATGCATGTTGGGTGAATAGCCAGAGACAGCTTTATGAAAATCAGTACATCAAATAGACGTATGAAGGCATAACAGGATCTTTTCCCCTGAGATAATGTTTTTAGCATCTGATCATCCTGTCTAGCCAAGGGTATTAGGAAGGATTAAACATGGAAATAGGGGAACCTGAATCATTTTGTGATAACAAATCAGTGTGGTTCTCAAGGGTGAGCTATCCAGGCAAGAGTTTACCTGCACATTAGTATAACATAAATTAACTTTTTCCTGTTTATCAAACTTCAGGTGCTATTAGATTTTGATTTGTGTGAAAGATTACACTGATTTTACCAGTCAAAAATAATAACTTTCCTTTCTGTTATGAAACAACAGCTCCTAAGCACTCTCCCTGCTCCTAGCCATTTACAGATTAGGGGCTTCCTGAGGTGAATCCAGTTTCTGTGTATTTAGTAACTTTCAATATATTTTTCATGAACCTGTCTAGTCTCCTTTTGGGCTTCTGAAAACAGAAGCACCCCAGCACCCCAGCTGCATTGGGCAAGGAGCTCCACAGTGTAACTACACAGCAGGTGAGAGCCCACCTCTTTTTGTTTGCTCTGAACATGACTTTGGCAAGATTCAAGTGATGTCTCCTGCTTCTTCTGGGTCACCAGCTGCAATCTGCACTTTCCATGCCATTCATGGTTTCATAGAATAATAGAATCTTAGAATCATCCAGGCTGGAAAAGACCTTCAAGATTACCAAGTCCAACTGTCACCCTGACCTACTGAGTCCCTTCACTAAACCATATTCAGAGGTCTCTGCTGTCCTCATATCAGCTTCTTTTCTAGTCTGAAGTGTTCTGATTTAGTCTTTCCTAATGTGGAAGCTAGCCACAACTTTGTTCATCCTTGTTGTCTTTCTCCAAGTCTTCTGAAGAACTACCAAGTCCTCCTTAAGTTGGGGTAACCAAACAGCACTCAGTACTTGAGAGATTTTCATGAATACAGTGCACAATGATGTGCTCCGGTTTGTTCCTATTTGTATCCTCATGATCCCTACTGTGATTTTCTTTTTCAACCACCTAAGTAAATTAATTTTATTGCTCCATTATTTCCAGTTTGTTTCAGTGCTGATGTTAACAGTCTTTAGAAGGCTGAAAGGTAGACAGATAACAAACACATGTTTCTCAACAGCCTGGAGAATAAACTACAGCCATTCACTGCCCTCAATGCTAATTGCATTATAGCAAATATTTCAGTTCAAATATAAAGCCAGACACTTATTCTGGCAAACATGCCAATGGCAATGGACTAATTAAAATTCATTGGCTAGTTTGGAGCTTGCCGTCACTCCTGTCACTCTGTACTATGTCTTGGGACCAGTGCTTTTCGGTATCTTCATCAATGACACAGACAGTGGGATACAGTGCACCCTCAGCAAGTTTGCAGATGACACCAAGCTGAGTGGTGCAGTTGATACAACAGAATGAAGGGATGCAATCCAGAGGGACCTGGACAGGTTGGAGAAGTGGGCCCATGTGAACCTAACGAGGTTCAACAAATCCAGGTGCAAGGTGCTGCACCTGGGTCAGGGCAACCCCAGACATGAGCACAGACTGGCAGAAGAACACACTGAGAGCAGCCCTGCAGAGAAGGACTTGGGGGCTCTGGTGGACAAAAAGCTCGACACGAGCCAGCAGTGTGTGCCTGCAGCCCAGAAGGTCAACTGCGTCCTGGGCTGCAGCAACAGAGGGGTGGGCAGCAGGTGGAGGGAGGGGATTGTGCCCCTCTGCTCTGCCCTTGTGAGGCCCCACCTGGAGTGCTGCATCCTGGGCTGGGGCCCCCAGCACAAGAAGGATGTGGGGTTGTCAGAGTGAGCCCAGAGGAGGGCGACAAAAGTGATCAGTGGGCTGGAGCACCTCTCCTGTGAAGACAGGCTGAGAGAGCTGGGGATTTTCAGTCTGGAGAAGAGAAGGCTCCAGGGATACCTCATCGCAGCCTTTCAGTACTTAAATGGGGCTTATAAAAAGGATGGAGAGGGACTTTACTCAAGTAGATAATGATAAGATGAGGGAGAATGGTCTTACACTGAAAGAGTGTAGATTTAGTTTAGATGTTAGGAGGCTGGTAAGGCATTGGCACAGGCTGCCCAGAGAAGCTGTGTCTGCCCCACCCCTAGAGGTGTTCAGGGCCAGGCTGTATGGGGCCTTGGCCAACCTGATCTAGTGGGTGGCATCTCTGCCTATGGCATGGAGGTTAGAAGCGGGTGATCTTTAAGGTCCCTTCCAACCCAAGCCATTCTATGATTACAAGACTTGAGCATGCAGAAGTATACCCAGTATGCTTGCATTGGGTTTACATGGCAAGGTTTCAGTAGGAGGGGAGTTGCAGGGGTGGCCTCTGTGAGCAGAGCCCAGCAGCTGCCCCATGTCAGGTCAGAGCCAGCTCCACTAAGTGACCCGCTGCTGGCCAGATTTGAGCTAGCAAGTGATACTGGTTGGGCCTCAGGGATAACAGATCAAAGAGAGGGGAAAAAAAAAATAAAATGCTGTGCAACAGCAGCTGGGAGAGTGAGGAGTGAGAACCAGCTTGGTAGAAACCCCCAAGTGAGTGCAGCAGGAGGGCAGGAGGTGCTCCAGGCAGGCAGCAGCAGTTCTCCTGTGCCCTGTGCAGGGAGAGGCCCCTGGTGGAGCAGGCTGTCTCCCTGCAGCCCATGGGTCCCACATGGAGCAGATCTCCACGCTGCAGCCCATGGAGGAGCCCTGGTGGAGCAGGTGGATGTGGCCTGGAGGAGGCTGCGACCCATGGAGAGCCCCCACAGGAGCAGGCCCCGGGCTGGAGCTGCAGCCCGTGGAGAGAAGCCCACGCAGGAGCAGGGGGTCTGGGTGGAGCTGCCGCCCACCCGTGGGGGACACGTGCTGGAGCAGTTTGCTCCTGGGGGATGGATGGACCCCGTGGTACGGAGCCATGTGGGGCAGGTCTTGAAGAGCTGCTGCCTGTGGGCAGCCCCCGCAGGCTCAGTTTGGGAAGGACAGCATCCTGTGGGAGGGACCCCACGGGGAGCAGGGGCAGAGGGTGACTGTGAAGGAGCGGTGGAGACGAAGTGTCAGAGACTGACTACAGCCCCCATTGCCTGTTTCCCTGTGCCACCTGGGGGAAGGAGGTAGGGGAGGGTGGAAGAGAGTGGGAGGAAGGTGGTTTTGGTTTACTTTTAGTTCTTACTGCTCTATCTTTTTAGTAATAGGCAATAAATTACATTAATCTCCCTGTGCAGTCTGTTTTGTCCATGACAATAGTTGTTGAGTGATTTCCCTGTCCTTTCCTCTACCCAAAATATGATTTCCATATTTTCTCCCCCTTTCCCTTCAAGGTGGGGGGGTGTGAGAGCAGTTGTGGTGTTGCTCAGCTGCCCAGCAGAGTGAAACCATCACACTGTTTTCTTTCTGACTTCTTGCACTTTGTGCATTTGAGTGCTGTAACTGGAGGAAGAGCAGAGGTGAATTTTATGGGGTAGTAGATATGTGAGGTATCAACAGACAAGGGAAAAGGAGTCTGCTTAGATTTTGTGTTATGTGAAGTGTTTAAATAACAGGGGCATCCTTCACTTTACTGTGAAGATTATTTATTCAATTATTTCTATATACCAACAACATGGACAGACCTGCTCATGTCCCAGTGACACCTCCCATGAGCCCAGGACCCCACCTCAGCGCCTCCAGAGCCATCAGCCCCTGTCCCAGCTTGCCACAGCTAAGCCCACACTGGGATGATATAACAAAACACACCTTTCTCCTGGATTTCAACGTGAGCAGAGAGATGGTCTTCATTTTTTTTTTTAATTTTTATTTTTCCCTAAGTTACAAGAAGAGCACAGCCAGAGGACACATAACTGGCTCATCACAGGCTTTAGTACTTCAAGGTGAGACCTATTCTGTCTGTCTCAGCCTCCTTGTGCTGGACATATCTGAAATGCACATTGGCTTGTGATTTCCAGTTCTTCTTTGCAAATTACACAGATTTCATTATCAGCTGTTTAGAAGTTTCAGAAATGTGACAGTTCAGCTCAGCAATGGGAAGTGGTTTGGTCAGACAATAGTTTAGATAATAAGGAAGACAATTTCGTGACATCTCAAACTGCAAAGGAACAAGAAAATAGGATATGTATGTATAGATACCACATTTATATCTGCGTTTCCCAGCTAGACCAACCACCTGCAGCATTTACTGTTGCGTTTTACCAAGAGGCAAACCAAGTCCCTTCCCATGCAAAGCCTACAGATGCTCTTCCCCCTGCTCTTAGTTTTTCCCACCTTCTCACTGACTGTCCCCCAAATATATTTCCCCAAAACCCATTTCATTATAAGCACAGCCCCCTGGGATGTCCCATGGGGAACCACCCTATACCCTTCATTCCTGTGTTGGGGTCCCTTCAAGCTGATTGAATTCTTCTGCAGGTTTGCCAGCCCCAGAAGCCAAATTCTCCCTGTCTCCCAAGAGCTCCAGGTTTTAGTCCAGGTGCCCTGGGCAAGTTTGCTAGCTACTAGTGGTTATATGAAAAATGGGTTTCCCTTTCCACCATTTTATAGGAGAAATGGAAGCTTTGTGCAGCATTAAGATTCCACCCCATCTAAGAAAATGCATCTGCCTTGTACAGAGTGTTGTACCCCAGTTTCACTAACACAAATGACTTCTAAAAATAAAAAGGATAACCTTAAAAAGAGTTTTAAAAAACAAAAATCTACAGAAGTGCTGATCTATGTTGATCCAAGTTAAAGCTTACATTTACTAGTTAATAAATGTAAAATTACTGGCACTTTGCTAACACTGAAACATAGATGAATGAGCCCCCCAGCTATGTGCCCGGGAATAAAGCCTCCTGGAGTGACAAATTCTTTTTGTCTTGTGGGATCTCTGCAGCACAAATCAGTAAGCATTCTTCTCTTCACTTTAATTCAATAATTAGCTTTCTTAAACTGACTTAAAAGCCAGAAAGTTTCCCTTTTCTGCTAATCTATGAACAAAATGTACATGCAAGTTTGGAGGGCTTTTTAGCCCTAAAAAATAAATAAATAAATAAATAATAATCTGGTAATTATTAAAAAATAACATTTCAATCATTAACTATAGACAAAACTTTTTTATCCTTTTTTTTTTTTTTTTAATTACTTTTCATAGATATCAGTATTGATACAGATTTCCTTGGTATCCAGAATATTTAGCTCTGTTTTATTTGTTTTATTGGTGGTATACAGACTACATAAATGATAACTCATTGTAGTCATCATTAGGAGGCAGCATGAAAAAAACACCTCAAAAATGAATAAATTCATGTATAAGAGAAACTTGTTCATGCATAGCTTAACTATGCTCATGCATAGCTTAGCTTCCCGTTTAGCAAAGACATACTGAGTCTAATGTGTTATTGCACTTGTTAAATCAGGTCTTATTGGCTATACATAAGGATTAACCAGTCATCAAAAATTGACCAAAAAGGCAAAACAAGACTAAAATTCACTGTTCAAATCACTGTCTTGTACTTGAAAATTTACACTTGGTTAAGACCAGTTATTTAAGTTACTTTTATTTCAATCAATACACTTACGTTGTAATTATTTTTTCCCCAGAAATCTCCCAGTTGCTGCGAGAAAAACAGAAATAAATAAAAAACGTGAGAAACTGCAGCTAGGTCACTAAGAAGCAAGAAGATAGGCCAAAAATGTGGAGGTCCTATTTTTCACATACACTGTGCACTGTGCCCACATACTGCTTATTTCCATAAAATCTATTTAAAATTGATCTTCCAAGAGAATAGTTGCATTTTAATTGAACTCGCTTATCATGTTAAAAACATCTACAGGTAGCCCATTTTTCTTTTCTTTTTCTTTTCTATATTTTTTTTTTCCCAGATCCAGTGGCACAACGCACAATTACATTTTGGAATTGGAATCATTTAGTAAATACCTGCTTCACTTAGCATTGCAAACGGCTCCTTAAAGGCACCAGCATCTCAGCTGGCTGTGTTCTGTGTATCATCATACCACTGCACAAGCCAGGACAGAGACACCCTGTTTTGGGGGTAAAGTAGCTATTGCAACAGCAGGATACAGTGGACAAAAACAGTGCCACCACAGCAGGACATCACAAAGCCCAGCCACGTTCTCTGTGTTCCTGGGCACAGGGAGCTCTTGGTGTAGGGCCACCTGAGTCCCCCTCCATGGAGCAGGTTCCCAAACCCCACAGAGGTCACCGAGGAGAAGTGGAGGCAGCTCACCTGCTGGCAGGCACGACCTGCAGCCAGGCATGAGGCAGTGCCTGCTCCACCTGCACTTCCAGGATGTCCAGGCTTGCCTTGGTGGCTGGCACCCTCCCCAGGGGGGCTGTGGGAGGAACATTTGCAGGTTTGGTGGTTGAGGCAAACCTGAGCTGGAGAGCCCTGCTGGGTGGGAGAGATGCTGGAGAGCCTGCCATGTCCCCACGGCACAAACCCATCCCAGACCCCATTTGGGACCCCTGAACGGGGTGGAATCAGTCCTCCCACTTTGGTGCCCTCACGGGACAGTCCATCCATGCACACCTCTGCCATGGTCGCACAGTCCGAGCTCAGTGTCTGACTTCAGCCTGCCTTAGAAACAGCATTTAAGAAGCCTCCAACTTGTAACATCTCGAAGGGAGCAAAGAACCCATAAACCAATAATACAGGTACCAGAGCTTTATTAGATGTTTCACTGGATACAAAGAAACTGGATTTTATAGTAGTATTTTTTTATTATTTTTATTTTTTACATTAAATACACATTTGTCTCATAAAAATTCACATTTGCTATTCAGAACTGTAGGCATTTTTTACACAACATTTATTAAAGTACCATTAAATAGATCCTAAAAAGAGAAGGTGCAGCTCTGTGAACCTTTGTGGGCAGAACACACAGGGAGCTCCATGTCCTCAGTGTTACACATTCATCCTTCCCACAGAAATGGAGAAAGTCTCTCAAATGCATTAATGCTCATTTGGAATAATAAGGCTTCTGTACAGAGACCCTGAACATCGTCAGGAGGCAGTGTGGCAATAACATCCTAATCATCACCTTGCATGATCGTAAAGATACTCATGACTGAGTAAGGAAAAAACTTAACCTGTCCTGACACGCCCAGCTATTTCTTTTAAAGTTGTATTTTTAAGTGTGTATTCTTATTTTTAGTAATGATAATTACACATAAAGCCCAGGATTCTGCTTTAAGGATCCCAGCTTCACATCAAAAGTGATGTGCACTTTGCCAGTGCCAAGCATTTCACCTGTTATAGGAATCTCTTCTGATCTTTTGCAGGACCAAAAACCAAGGGAAGAGACTAGTCTTGGTCATTCCACTGCAGAAAAAAAGCCTAACTGCATCCCCATCTTAGGAGGTACTCATTGGATTATCTTCTAGTCTGTTTTTATTTTGGAGAGAGAAAGCTTACAACTGACTTATCAGCCAAAGTGAGGTCCATCTAAGTGGAGATGTGTGCATCACCTGGAGTGTGGAGATAGACCACAAGATGTGGGATGCTGCCACCTCTTAGCCCCACACTCAACACCTTGTAAGAACATGTGAATTGTGATGGCATCGTGAGCATGACAAACCTGTAACACTCAGTGCACAGCGCTGCTGACAGCTGGTGGTTACAGGGATGAGGATGCGTAAGTGCATAAAGAGTGCTGAGCTGAGACAAAGAGAAGTGGGAAGATGTTGCATTATAGCTAGACAGAGATAACAGAAGAGGGTCTCCAGCCAGACTTCTGCCTTCCCTCAGTCACCATGTATGTGGGTCTTTCTGAAGCTGACTTCACACCAAACAAAAGCGCTCTGCCTTCTCCTGACCAACCAGCTGAGCACAAGGCAGACTCTCTCTCTGTTCTGCATGTCTTTCAGCACCACCCTTAACATCAAGCAGATGCATCCATCATAAGAAAACATGAAAGGAGAGCTAGATCTAGCTGTGGGAATGGTAAGGGAGTCGTACCTGTGGGCAATGGACAGATTTATATTCCCCTTCCCAAGAAGAGTAGTAGGTCCTGCCAGTCTCCAGGAAATTATTAGAACCTTCTTAATTTAAGCTGCCAAGGCTCCTGAAAGCAGAATGCTGTATGTGGGCATGCCAGGCCAGGCTGCTCAGCCTCAGACATTCATCCTTTTTATGTAAGGACTTATACAATCCAACCTGGGTTGGAGCAGAGTTCAGAACTCTTACTGCAAACTCAGAGCTACGTTCCAACACGGGACATGAGCAGTATTGCATAGCATTCAGGCAATTCCACAGAGCCAGGGTACCACGACCTCAGCATCATGACTGTATACCAGAAGAGGAATTTTAGGCCCTTCAGTTGCTTAAACACAATTCCTGCTGGCATCAACAGGAGCTGTGTGTGCACAGAAGTGATTTGCTCCGTATCACATAGGAAACCAGATCGTTGACAGCATGTACAATCAAGGTCGTGCAAGCATGCTATTCTTTTATTTCTCAATATGTAAGTGAGCTCCAGGTAACTTCAAGTTTAACTCCTTAATGCAGAGAAGTGAGGGAGTCAGCCCTACAGACAATCCTCACTAACATCTGAAATCAGAACTTGTAATTATGGGACTTAAACAAGATTATGTGAATGCATTAAGGCAGGTTACATAACTGCCCTTTTCCTTTAGGATTAATTATTTCCTTGTACACTGTAGACAATCCATACTCCCATATACACACATACCTACAAAACAGCAGCACAGTAAGAACTAAATAGATCACTGAACTCCAACATACTTGTAATCAATACATTGCACATACTATACAGCATATTTTAACCTCATCATTGGGTAAACATATACGATTCAGAACAATGTTGACTGTATGTAACACAGAAGCTACCACTGAGATATGGCAAATACATCATATACACTATTAGCTTTTACTTCACTGAAAAGGAGTTTAGAAGTTTAAAATGGTGTTAACTGAACTCTTGAAATCACCAAATAGTCTACTCAGCTGCTAATACCTAGTGCTCCATATACTATATTCAGCATAAACAGCACTGGAGCTATGTTTTCAGGGCGCTCCACTTTTTTGATATTGTGGAATTGACCTCCACATTTTTAATTTCCTTTGCAACACAGCATATACTTACTACACACTGACTATCTGTTCCCTCTCATCCCAGGGCAAAATGCTAGTAAATGCTTTGAAGTTACTAGAAATGGTCTGGGTTTGTATCAGTATGACAGAAGGACTTAGCCCAGCATACAGAATTGTACATTCTCTCACACACATATGCATATATATATACACACATATATATGTTTAAAAGAATGGCTTGAAATGGCAGAACTTACAAAACTAGTAACATAACCTGTTGTAACATTTGATGTTAACCAACAGCAAATAAATGTGGATAGCCCACTGATTTTAAAACTAGGCTCCTTTGGTCTGGTTCTGACCTTACATCTCTTTGCACAAGGCAGGACTCAGGCTCATGAACCAGCTGCTATACAGGTTCACATCAACATGAGCTGGGTCAGCACTGGACAAAGAGATCCTCAGCTTCCACAAACTGAAAGAAGGAGCTGCCTAGATTTACACCAGCTAAGAAACGGCTCCTTTCAGCTCGTGTTGTGCAAGGCAGGAGTAATTTTTTAAGCAAAACTGAACAAGAGGGTGAGTAATCCCATGAAAAGGCCGAAAAGCAATACTGCTTCATGTGTGCAACATGAACGTAGTGAGAGGAAAAAGGTACACAGGAAGAGAAACGTGTTTTGACAGAGAATGACATTACAGTTTGAATAAACAGATGTTCATGAAGATCAATAGTGTAGACAGGTATTTTTCTTCTGATTGGCTGATTACAGTCATCTGACTTCCCATGCAGGAGTGCCCAGAATGCACGGGTTCGGGTAGAAGCGTCCCAAATGAATCAGGTCAGACAATTAGTCTGAACCAACCCTGCAGTCCTTCTGCAAGCATTTTGTGGTTGAAATCAAAAAGTTCTAGCTGCATATGAATGGCAACACGGGGCTCTACAGTGGTCCAGTTGTGTTGCATAGTCCTTTCTGGCTTGTTCTTTTCTGGTGAAATCTCCCAAATTGTTATCAACTGGGAGTGTATCCCCATCAGGACAGTCCAAATAAAGTTTTGGTGCCTCACATATGAAATCACCAGAAAAGTGTGGATAGCATGCTCCCCTTTTTTATTTTATTTTAGTAATTAAGGCAAGCTTGTTTACCTGTCCCCTTTCGTAAAGTGCTGTGCTTCTCCAATATAAAGGAGATGGACAGCTAAATGAAAACAATTTTTGACCAAAATTTAACATTTTCCCCCATTAATGGAGAAACTATGTGATTTGTCTATTATCCTTCTTGTCAGAGGATTGTTTTTTTTTTTTTTTTTTTTTTTTTGCTTTGCTTTTATTTTCCAGCACCCAAATGACAATTAGAATACAACTGATGCTACGCAAATATCTCATAACAATGCTAGTAAGCTCAAGATGTGATACAGCTCTATATTTATTCATATATACAGGCACGCACACACACATACACACACTTTTTCTTCAATAAGCAGAACATTTGCTTTGAGTACACCTTTGTGTCAGCAAAAAGCCTGGTGTGTCTGGCATGTTTGAGCCAGGGGTCCCAGGAGGAACTCAGTGTTGGTGCTCTCAATCTAATAGAATTTGAGTCAGTATCCAGAAGATGAAACCTATTATTTTTTGTTCCACCTAAAGATTCAGATTATTTTAACATATTAAAAGGATAGTTTAAATGCTTCAACTATACTTTAAGTAGCTAAAGAATAACAGAAAGAATCTGGAAGCAAATAATCCAGTGAAACAGAAGAATGAAAAGAGCGTTTCACATCACATCTCCAATAAATTAGCTAACATTTTCATCCCACATAGAAGAAAAGGTACTGCTTCATAAACTGTGCAAAATCCACAAGATTTAAGATTGCACAGGGTTCAAGAACACATGCACTTGTTTCATTTTATGTGTCCATTACATTAATTTTGTTTGGCAAGCCTGTGAAGATTGAAAACAAAGTGCATCTACCCACCCCCACATCATGCTTAGTCATGGGTGAAAGCACCAAGTCCTACCCCTTCCTTGTTCAATGCAAAGACGGGCTGTGGCTCTTGGTAGATTTTTGGATCAGTTTGGGTTAAATTTTAATGCTATAGAAGTACTAACTGGCTTAGATCACAGATTTTACTAAGGATGAGTTTTACAGTCATAATCCATACAGAAAAATCTGCTACAGAAGGAGGCATCATAACTTCGTAACACCTGCAGATTTCTTCAGGCAAATTTATAACACTCCTGTCCAGAAGCCAGATCACCACTGTGCAAGTGTGCATGGATGTCTTTGTATCATATACATACATTTAAAACGTGTCTTTATAGTATAGATGCACTTAAATGTTTCTCTACAATACACACACACACACTTTTTCCAAGGCACCCTCTCAGTACAAAATAGCAGCAAGTGTTCATTTTATTCCACTTTTTAAAAATAAATTAAAACAAAACCAAAAATAAAAATAAAAACATAAACATAAACATAACCAACCAACAAACACCCCATAACCCACCTGTTTGATGAGACCATTTAAAAAAAATAAAAAAATCTGATGGTACATTGCAGCCCTTACCATCTGACAGAAAATAACAAAAGACCCCATGAAGCCATTCTCTCTTCTTACTCAGTGGAAAGTTCTAGTATTATCAATGGAAACTTGACATTAGTCTTATCCTATAAAGCAACATTTCAAAGAGAATTTTCCTTGTAAAGCATCTATTGGTTTGCACAAACAAAATGTTTTGCTTTCCAAAGTTGTGTGCATATGCATTGATGGATCTAGGACATACGATTGATGGTATCCAATTTGGTGTCATACACTTGCAATGCTTTTATTTTATAATTCACTGAATTTTCCATATAATTGAGTTTTATATGCTTCATTAAAAGTAGGGTGATAGAGGTTCTGCTACTAGAACAGTGCCATTCAGTAGACTTTCAATTTTGTGTTATGCTGTATTATTTCCTGCAAACAATGTAGGGACTATAGCATAATGTTTTTAGCCAGATACTGAACTACTACACTCTTTAGTACAGCAGTTTTTCACTGATTAAACTGGCACTGGTTTTGTTTTTTGTAATCAGCAGAGGAGCGTTGTGTTTACAGCTGCCCTAAAGAGAAGCTCAGACTGCACCTACATTTTTAAAGAGTAGATTTAAACCTACAGAAAGCCTATTTTGGCTATGGGACAAAACCCTGCCCACCTTATAGTACACACAGTTTACTGATCCCATGCTCATTCCACAATAAACACAGGAAATCTCCCTATTAAATTCAGTGGATGTTGGATCAGACTTCTACATGAGATTAGTCCTGGGAAGGAGTGGTGCTCCAAGCTGGCCTAACTTTGCTTCTGCTAAAGCCATGGAAAATACACACTGGCAGCGTACAGAGTTAGTACAGAGTTAGGCCAGCACTATGTAACTGCTGACTTTACCTAGGGCAAAAACACCGGAAAACCCCATTTCAAGAATGAAAAGCAAGCAAGATTTAGTCTGTGCTTTGTGCAAGCTACATAATGCATCATGTTTACTGTCCACTAACTATGAGTGCGTTGGAGACATGACTTTGTATTTACTTCACAAAGGCATTTAAATCTGTAGCTCACTGATAAATAGAATCCATTAAATCACCTAACAGATGAAGTGTAGCGGCTTAAAATTTTAGGGACAGATATACTGTCCTTAGTCCTCTGGTGTATTGTTCACACCTTCGGGAATCCTGCTGTGGGCAGACAAAGGGAAACACACATCCCACTGCACTGAAAGCACATTTCTTGGCACTGTTCATAACCACAGAAGACACATGAATCACATTTGGTACCTCATGGAAAACATGTAAATGGCCTTCTTTTATCAAACACTGTAAACATGGTTAGCTTTGCTCTTCACATGAAACACAAATGTAAAAAATGATCATAATTGATTAAAACACTTCCCTTATGCCCACCCACTAAAGCCCTAAACACCTCAGAGGGTGTTATAGGAAGATCAACGTTTTACAAGATAATTCTTTTAAAATGCAATCTTTTTTTTTTTTTTTTTCTTTTTCTTTTTCATTTTAAATAATGCAACAACAAACATATTAGAACACTATCAGGTAGTGTCATCTTCACCTTCATCCAGGGCATAGTTGAGCTTTATGACTGTGCTGATAAAGTCACCGAGTTCTACAAAATCTGCAGTGATAATATTCACACCACTTTCTCCTGGTTTCTGAGTTCGGACCCACTGCATCATTGCGGGAAGAGCCCTAAGGAGAAAACAGGAACAATAATTACTCATAAAGCAGTGAGAGAAATATAGGATTTACTAGCAGTGACTCCCGTTGATCTTACTTTGTTTCTAAGCGAAGCACATGAGAAAGGACAAGTGTTACTGCTCAGGCTTTTTGGGAACCCTACTTTTTATTCTCTGTGGAAATATTATGTTGATTTTATTCAACTTCTCAGTAGAAAAGAATAAATGCAAGGTTATACAGGCTCACAGTGATTACTGATCTTGCCTAGGGGTACAGGAATGGACCGGACACCTTTTCAGTATCATATGGCCATATGACTCCACGGGAATTGTTTATGGAAAAAGAAGCAACAGAGGACTCAAGACACATGTAAAGTACATTTGACATGTTCAAGGAAATACTGAAAATATTATATTTGGGGACACAAAACAACCATGGTTTTTATAGTATAAGTACAGCATATCCTCAATACTCTTTCTTTCCTAGTACTAGTATCCCTGTCATAATTATATTTTGTCATATACAAGTGATTAATAACTGAAATAAGAAGCACTACAGTCATATTCAGTCTTTTTAAAAATAGCATATCTTTATTATGTGAGACCCCTAGTGCTGGGACACTGTGGAGGAATGGTTAAGTGAAATAGGACATGTTGATGTTGGGCAGTTAGGAGGCAATGGGCTAGTGAAGTACCGTACTCAACTCACATGAGTCTGGCACGTACGCAGCTGGCTGAGAGCCAATCAGGCTCAAGGACACGATGCCCTTGGGCGATCAGGAGGGCCCCCTGGGGCGGGACGGTAGCTAAAAGAAGGAGGAACCAACTGAAAAGCGCGGGAAATGTTAGCCAATCCTGAGTTTAGTTTAGGAATATGTATGAGTTGATTATGTTCGAACTAGATAAAAGGCGACTGAGCTATCCATTGAAGTTGAAGTTCACTGTTCACTCATATTGAGCGTCTGTGTCTTCCTTCCGTCGACAACAGGACACTGGGGTATAAAAGATGTCTCCCTAACCGGGTTGGTGAATATAAAGAAATCTTTCTGATATCATGAAAATATAAACTGGTGATCACTAGAAATGTATATGGGAAAACAAAGGACTCCCTAAGTCAATAAACAAGATCCAACATTCAGAAGACAGAAGTTAACAAGTTCAAACAAAATATGGTACAGATTTTTCAAAACAAAAGTGTAATTGACCATTGGAACTATTAACAGACACGGATTTTACTTGTCGCTGGCCAGAATCAGTCTTAAAAAAAAATAAAAAAAAGGAAAGGTTACAATTACCTATGATTTTGCAGGTGAATGCACAACATAAAGGTTTAACTTCTGCAAAACATCTGTTCGTATGCTTAAATACATTGTAAGACATATGTCTAGGACCAGTAAAGCATTTTATTTCACACACTGATTCATTACAACTGAAGCACAGGCATATATATGCACCAGCCCATAAAACTGAGCTTAAGCAATCTACTGTAAAAAAAAAAATAATTAAAAAAAATTGGTATCTTTAGATTTATGCAATCCTGGAAAGTTGCACTCACTGGACAGTAACAGATGCAGGTGTGGTGTTATGTATTTTGTAGTGCCTGGGCTATTTGAAAACTCAGGACATCAGAAACTTAGGATCTCAGTAAAATGGCTGGGACCACAAAACCAATCAAGTCTTCCTCCTTGGAGATCTTCAAAACAACCTGCTCTAGATGGCCTTGAGCTGGGGGACTGGACCACACAACCTCTAGAGGCACCTTACAACTTCAATCATTCTGTGATTCTGTGAAACAGCTACCCAGAGCAGCTGAAAATCCACCTCATCTTCACAACATTGCTGAACACTGAGGGAAGACATGAGGCTGTACATCTAAGACGGCAGCATGTTGCCTTTGTCTTTGATATGTGCCTGCTGTAGCTCAAAGAATTGCAGGTTTAAAGGTGAACTGAGAGAGTACAGGCAGGCACAGATTTTTTTTTACTTCTGCATATGCTGATACCTTTGACATATTAGTCTTCCTTGAGGCATAAGTACCTTCTTTTGGTGTCCTTTATTTGTTCTGAATCTGCTTCTGATATGTAATTCGGCCTTGAGACCATTGCGCTTCCTGTCTACACACTCAGTCACATACCCTGAAATACTTTTTAATTTTTCCTACTGTGTTGTTATTAATTCAGTCTTTAATAGACAGTCATGTTCCTTTAAATAGTGTTTTATTTTAAACTCAGTTTGCCCTGCCATTTCATCTCCAAATAGGATTGGTTGTAAAAATGGGTTGTTTACATTTTACTGATATTTCAAATAAAACTCAGTTGCACGACCCTTTGTCCATACATGATTTGTTAGATAAAGTCACAGAAATCTTTTGTTCAAGAGACTGACAAGTGTTCAAAGGTAAGTCAAAAAGTGAATCAGATTATCCAATAAAAACCTTATTTGCATAGTAAAGCCAAAGAACACATCGTGGAAAAACATATACCTGAACAAAAGATTTTACTGACCTTAAGGATTTGGTCTATGCAACTCTGCTTGTGACAGAAATTCACAGAAAAACACATACATTTTCCCATCTTCCTCCCACAGTGCCATCTTGAAAATGGATCTAGATCACTGACTGTAAGAAACCACGCGTTGCTCAGCTGCAGTACAAATACATGCTCACAGTAATTATTAGAATAAGCCTGCTTTAACATTCCTCAGGGTGTCTTTGTGATAGCAGCACAAACCTTGTTCACCCTTCCTTGTAATTTCCAGTCTCTGCATGCCTCAAACTAGTAATTGTTCTCATTAAGGGTTTTAGTAAGAGGAACACAAACCATGCTGCGTGGCAGCCACCTACATGATTGCGCTCACAGAAACCCAGTGTGTACCATGGTCTTAATGGAAATTCTTGCAATCTTGATAAAAATGATTTTGTGCATAAGGATATGCAAGCCTCTCAGCCTGCAGACCAACCTTGACAGCACCACTCTGTGTTAAGCAGAACCTGGCTCTCTTATGATTCTTATGGAAGCTGTTGCTGTCCGCATTTCAGAGTCTCACTGGGGATCTGTCAACAAAGGTTCTGATCCTGACCCTGTAAGGGCTGGGAACAGTCCAGCCACATCAGCATGGGCTGCAATTGTAGATACTCAAGGTTATCTATCTCTGCTTCTCGGCAAAAATAATTCCACTAACTGCAGTGGTCTTGGCACACTCTAATTACATCCACACCTGCACTGCACTAGTGCAAATAGTTCTTATAATAATCAAACAGGTTAATGCTGGTAGCAGTGCCAGTGATGTCAATGTTGAAACTACAGGGAGGACAGGCCCCAACTCTCCTTACAGTACAGGGCAATTCTTATTCTCTTCACCCTCCCATACCTCAGCTGCCTTTGCTGCAAAGGATGCAGTGGGAGCTTCAGAAGTTAATCATAGAATCACAGAATAACCCAAGTTGGAAGGGACCTGGAAGGATCACTGATTCCCACTCCTGGCTCTACATAGTACCACCAAAAAATCAGACTATATGTCTGAGAGCGTTGTCCAAATGCTTCTTGACCTCCAGCAACTCGGTGCTGTGACCACTGCCCTGGGGTGCCCGACGACCCTCTGGGTGCAGAACCTTCCCCTCACGCCCAGCCTGACCCTCCTCTGTCGACCTGAAACCAGATGGATGGTGATCAACCAGATGGATGACCTTGAGATAAAAAGAAACGAAGTTTGTTAAGCAAGACCTTCTCCTCATAACAACTCCATGTTGTTCCCTCGGGTCCTGTCGCTGTCCCCAGAGAGCAGAGCTCAGCACCTGCCCCTCCGCTCCCCTCATGAGGGAGCTGCAGGCCGCCATGAGGCCTCCCCTCAGCCTGCTCTGCTCTGGGCTGAGCAAACGAAGGGGCCTCAGCCTCTCCTCATACGTCTTGTCCTTCAGACCCTTCATCTTCTCCATAGCCCTCCTTTGGACACCTTCTAATAGCTTTATGCCCTTCTTATATTGTGGTGCTCCAAACTGCACACAGTGAGGCTGGAGGTGAGGCCACACCAGCACAGCACAGAAGGACAATCCCTTCCCTTGACTGGCTAGCAATGCTGTGTTTGATCACCCCAGGGTATGGTTGGCCCTCCTGGCTGCCAGGGCACAATACTGGCTCACATTCAACTTGCTATCAACCAAGACAGATCCCTTTTCATGGGGATGCTCTCTAGCATCCCATCCCTCACTCTGTACACATAGCCAGGGTTGCCACATTCCAGGTGCAGAATAAGGTACTTGTTCTTGTTAAACTGCACATTGTTGGTGATCGCCCAGTCCTCTCATTTGTTATGATCTCTCTGAAAGGCCTCTGCACCCTCAAGGGAGTCAACAGCTCCTCCCAGTTTAGTACCATATGCAAACTCACTCAGTATACTTTCAAGTCCTGCATCCAAGTCAGTCATGAAAAGATTGAAGAGAACTGGACCCAAAATGGAGCCCTGTGGAACCCTACTGGTGACTGTCCACTGGTACAATGTAACCCCATTTACCAGAACCCTGTGAGTCCAACCCATCAGCCAATTGTTCGCCCACTGCATTATCTATTTGTCTAGCTGTATGCTGGGCATTTTATCCAGAGGGATTCTGTGAGAAACAGTATTGAAAACTGCTGAAATGCAAAAAGATTACATCAACTGGCTTCTCTTGGTCACAGAATCACAGAATCATTAAGGAAATCGTTAAGGTTGGAAAGACTTTCAAGATCATCTGGTCCAACTGTCCCCTTACCACCAATATCACCTGCTAAACCATGTCACCAGGCACCACGTCCAACCTTTCCTTAAATACCCCCAAGAACGCTACCTCCCTGGGCAACCCATTCCAATGCCTAACTGCTCTTTCTGAGAAGAAATGTCTCCTCATTTCCAATCTGAATCTCTCCTGGTGCAATTTGAGGCCATTCCCTCTAGTCCCACTAGTTACCTGTGAGAAGAGGCCAAGCCCCAGCTCCCAACACATTTCCTTCAGGTACCTGTAGAGAGCAATAAGGTCTCCCGTGAGCCTCCTCTTCTCCAGACTAAACAATCACAGTTTTCTTAGTTGCTCCTCACAGGACTTGTATTCCAGGCCCTTCACCAGCTTCGTAGCCCTTCTCTGGACACATTCCAGGGCCTCAGTGTCCCTCAATGACCAGTCACCAGCTGGATTTCACTCCATTTACCACCACTCTCTGGGCCTGGAGGTCCAGCCAATTTTTAACCCAGCAAAGAGTGTACCTGTCTAAGCCATGGGCTGTCAGCTTCTCAGGGAGAATACTGCGAGAGGCCATGTCAAAGGCCTTGCAGAAGTCTAGGTAGACTACATCAACAGCCTTTCCCTCATCCACCGGGTGAGTCCCCCGGTCACAGAAGGAGATGATGTTGGCCAGGCAGGACTTGCCTTTCATGAACCCTTGCTGATGGGGCCTCATCCCCTGGCTGTCCTACCTATGCTGTGTGACTGCATTCAAGATGACCTGTTCCATCACCTTCCCTGGTGCTGAAGTCAGGCTGACTTCCCTGCAGTTCCCTGAATCCTCCTTACAGCCCTTCTTATAAATGGGTGTCACATTAGATGTAGAGCTTAGTGATATGGTTTAGTGGAGGACTTGTTAGTGTTAGGTCAGAGGTTGGACTCAATGATCTTGAGGTCTCTTCCAACCTAGAAATTCTGTGATTCTGTGATTAAAAATCTTCAGTCATCTGGGACCTCTCCAGTTGACCATGATAGCTGATAGATGATCAAAAGTGGCTCAGCAATCACATCCAACAGCTCCCTCATCATCCTTGGGTGAATCCCATCTGGCCCCATGGATTTGTGACAGTCCAGATGGAGCAGCAGGTCTCTAACTGTTTCCACCTGAAACCAGATGGATGGTGATCAACCAGATGGATGACCTTGACATAAAATAAATGAAGTTTGTTAAGCAAGACCTTCCCCTCATAAACCCATGTGTTGTGGGACCTCAGCCCTGTGAATAAATGCTCCAAAGCACACACAGGATGGAAAGTCATACATTAGCATGTTACAAACTAAGAGCTGGGTAGCAGGAAAACCTGAATATGCAGAATGCTGTCAGCCCTTTAAAACATATGTAAGACTTTTCTGTCCCACAGCTGTGAAACTCAGCCCTCAATGGCAGAGTAAGAAGTTTCAGAAGGAAGAGTATCTAACTTCTAGGGTTGCAAAAGCCACTGTAGAAGTCTGAACCATGGACACAAAAGGGTGCTGCTTGCCTTAGCCTCAAACCACACAGAAGGAAGGCACAGTGGTCTGCAAAGCCTTAGAGAGGAGCATCCACCTTTTGTTGCAGTAACTCATGCAATGCTTTCACAGCACCGCAGATCCACCAACCTCTGTGTGGGCTGGCCAGACAGGGCGCTCCTGCAGGCCCACACAGCGCTGCCCCACCAACCAGCACCTGGGGTTGACTCCTTCGTCCTGTCCCCTGGCACTGGGGCAGGGCTGGTGGTACCAGCAGTGTGGAAAAGCAAACCATAGGATGGGGAATTGAGCCACCATGGGAAGGCTGCTCCGAGGAAGGGACTGGCACTTTACCCAGCTCTGACTGTGCACAGCAATCTCCAATCTTTGAAAAAAAAAAAAAATCTTCTGTCCTAAGGAAGTATGTAGGATACAGCATTTATTTGCACTCAGAGCCTGCTGCCCTCACATTGCTGAAGCAGAAGAACAGAGCACTGAAGTGACATGGACAGCCATGACATGTAAAAGCCTCTCCACACGGCCAGTGTGACCCACCCCACTGCCATGCTCCGCAGCAGTCTCCTGCGGCCACCCAGATAAGCTGGTTGGTGCATGTGGAAGGGGGACTGTGGAGGAGATGGGTGTAATAGGGACATACACACACTGGGCAATGCCATGTCCTACAGAGACATTTGTGGCTGCATTTCTTTTGAGTCCAAAGCTTTTCTCTCTAGATGGACCTTCACTGGGTCTGTCAGACACATCAATCATTTGGGCATGCCTTCGGTATCGAGATGACTTACATCAGTGCCGTGGAAACATGCCCTACATCACTGTCTCAGGCTTTTTTTGTTGTTGTTGTTTGAGAAGCCATGTACTTTCTCATATACTGTTGCTAGAGTGATTTTTATTTACAACTCAGTAAAATCTAGTCTCAGCTTTGACAGTTACTTTATTACCTCTATTTTCCCTGTTCTGCTTGCTTGCTCTTATAAACAGAAATGCGTGCAGGTGTTTTTTGTGGTTTTGTTTTGTTTTTAAGTTTTGCACTTCTTTGAGGAACCATTTTCTGATGTGCTAGAGAACTTACCTAAGAAACTCTGCCCTAAACTACAAGACATGCTTGGCCCTTTTCAAAGCTATTTAATGTTCAGGACGACTTCTTTATTTTCCTCGATCTGTCAAATATCTCAGGTGGACTCCAATGGAATTAAACTTTGTTTGGAAAATAATAATATATTCAAGTAGCTTCAGTTCAAGCAGCAAAGCTGAGAGGTGCATTATACGCTTTCAGAAAGAAGATATGACCTAACTAATTGCATTAAAATTCTCTTTTGAAAAAATTTGCTGTTAGGCTATTTTAGCTCATAAAGAGATTATTTTTTTTTAATGTCTGAGTCATCACAGCCTGACAACATGACAGAACATTAACAGCAGCAGTGCTCCACAACAGGACCTCCCATAGTGAAACAGCCACTCCTCTCTGGAGAGCTTTCAAGGGAGGAGGAGGAGGAAGAGAAGTAACTCTGCAAGCACAAAACAGAAGGGGTGTTCACTGTTTAATGAGAATTTGAGCACTAAATGGCAGACAACAGGTTTTCTTTTAGAGTGTAAAGAGACACTACAACCTAATCCAGAAAGGGAAATGGGTCTCATTTCCAGAGCGCAGAGCTGTCTAGCATTAAATGCCCACTACCAGCAACACCAAAGAGAACTGAAGCAGGTCCACTTGCTTAGGGCAAAAGTTAAATACTCAGGGCACTTCCTCCCACTCCAGTGAACCACAAAGCCTTTTGCAAATAGGTGTTACTATTCGAGAAAAACAGCTCTCCTCTGCAGGAGCATGTGCTCATATGAGCCAGAATTAGAATGCTTACACTTTAACTTTTCCCACCCTTTCATCCAATTTTACTCGTATTTGAAGAACACCGATTAATTCTGGAGCCGTAAGTCAGCACATGCTGACTTTTGCTTTTCAAGGATGCTGAGAATTCATCGCTCCAGTGGGAACAGTGGATGTCTCGTGTGTCTCTGAATCATAAAAATCATGACTGGAAAGAACCTTGAAAAGTCATTCAAGTTCATACAGCCCATCCTGAGGCAGGATCAGCTACACGAAGATCAACTATACAAACTACACCTGGCAAATGTTCAGTTTAATCAGTTCTTAGAAGCCTCCAGTGATTTCGCATATTCTACAACCTTCCTCTGAATTCAGAGCATTTCTACATAAATATCCATACACATTCTCACTAGCTTTAATGGGATGAGCCAAAAATAGATGCAACCAAAAATACTGGCACTATGGTGTGCTATTCAGAAATGTTCATCACGTCCACATACTGTTCCCACCGATGAGAAACTGTTCATCACTAAAGTTTCCCTGCAAAACACAAACCATTCCACAGTGCATCATTCAACTGTGATTTTCATTTATTTATTTATTTATTTGGTGGTAGAACTATTTTAAAAGGTTTATGTTTCTTTTTTATGCCAGCCATTTGTTTCTGTCCCCAGATCACAACCTACCATTCTCTCAGTTGTGTTAATAAACCTCCAGTGACAACACGAAAGACAGCACATGGAAGTGTTCTGGATTAAGAGAAATAAATCAACCGTGTTCAGTCTTACCTTGTCCCAAATGGCCCCAGTCCACTGAAGAGAATTGATTTATATCAGGAGCTCATAAATGTTGAATTGGCACAACCAAGGAACAAATGAACTAGCCACGTACAAGCATGGACCAGCTGGGACAGAACTCCTTAAATCTGCTTCTTTAGTTCTCATGTCCTCTGGGCAGCAGCAGTGTGGTCATAAAATTGTCACTACCAAGGCTAGATTGACTAGAACTAAAAAATTTGGGCAACACTGGGTGAAACAAGTGAATTTTGTTATTCATAGGCTCAGAGAAACACAGGTGGGAACTCCTTTTCCAGGATCGTGAATGGACATGTTACACTGCCCACGAGCTGTCAGGTTGCAGGTACAACCTATGTTAACATCCAACAGCTCTGAATTTATTCTTCTGAAATGTTTATCTATAATTCAGTCATCTCCAATTGCTTTATACAGTTTAGAAGCACATCTAATCAGATGACACAGACTACCGTGCTGGGGCCAGATGAATATTTTAGTGTAATTGATCATAGCACTGTACTCTGCAGAGTCACAAGGGACCAGATGTCTATGCTCTTCTATTGAGCTGTTGTTGCTTTTCTGGATTTCATTTTAAAGGGGAGTCAGAAACGAGCTCAAAAGTGCCCTTTTCTGCCCTCCCTTCAAAAAAATTTCAGCTGTATTTATTGTACCTACACCTCTATGCTTGTATAAAAATGTAATGGGATATTTAATAGCAGCAAGTGATGGTTCTGGAGGTGATTAGTATTCAACATCCTATTTTCCTCATTATGTTTTTAGCCATTGCACCTTGAGCATTAACTAATACCATTAGGAACATATCAGCCAGTAAAGGCTTCAGCGGACCCCATATTCTCAGAGATCTCACTAATGAGGCAATGATAGAACTATGGCCACTCTCCTGGCCTACATGGTGGGGAACTGAAGTGGGAAAAAAGCAGAGCTAAAAGCTTTAACTTCTACCACACAAACTGAGGCATTTAGCTTTTATGACATGAGGCCTTGTAACACATGTACTTCTGGTACATGATAGTCCATGGATTAACTGGAAAAGTACTGTCTGTCCTGAGGATGCCTGATGCCTGGCTTTTCCAGTGATGGAGCAGATCAAGTCAGACAAGCTCTGTAACTGTTCTAATCTGTCGTCTCTTTGGAGATCACACGGGAGAGGAACATCTCCCACTTTCATTAACAGTGGTGTTAAGTCCTAAGCTGTGAAAACAGAGGGGAATAGAATTGCCATCATTTCCTAATCAACCTTTCAGCTGAGAGATCTGAGACCTGTTCAGATGCCATTCGTGCATTCAGATGCGCTTTTGTGGGTCAAAGAGAGAGAAGCCTGAACACCCATTTATCAAGTTCACCTGCTTTAGGCAGTTGTTTCATTCCAAATGGAAATCTGGCTGTTCAAGAAATGCTAAGAAAAACACAGCAATGACAGTAACAGCAGACTATAGAAACTAAAACTGACCTTAGCCCATTGCCCATGAAACACAGAAGTTCTGTTTTACACAAGACAATGTTCTGCCACCCATCAAGGGATTAGCTACATATTTGCTTTTTGTTTTTTTCCTCTCATCTTCTAGTTCTTTAAAAAAGTTATAATTTATTTATAAACTCATTATACTTGTTTCACCGCATTAAAACCATTAAAACTGTGTGTTACAGTTGACCACAGAACGGGGACAGCTTGGTCACCTGTGTCACCTGTGTGTAATGATCTGTCAAGTGTTCTTTCTGCTTTGTGTCCCCAGATCTTTCACTGACATTTGTTGTCAGTCCCTGTGCTCCCTATCATGTCATGATCTGAGTTGTTAAGCACTTCCTGAGCCAAGCTAGTATTGTGTTTTTTTTTTTTTTTTCTTTTTTCTTTTTTTTTTTCCTTCTAATTACATGAGTTACATGATTCCCATTGCAAGGAGTTAAACACATTACTATTGTCACACAGAATTATCTCCTTTTCACATTGCATAAACATTTCTATTTTACCGTTCTGCAGCACCCACCTACAGAGCTGATAGAACTGAACAGAAACAGTGCCAGCTGATTCTGAGTGCCACAAACACATAACCTTAGTGGTGCTGCATCATCAATGCCCCTTTCACTCTTTCTAAGCTGCAAGAAATACAGCTGATAAAATACTGATAAGCCTCATTTGTACAAATCCAAACAAGGAACTATGCCATTACAGAAACTTCCGTGAATAAATACCCCACAAAAAAAGCAGACCAGCATTGTCACCAATGGCAAATCACTATTCATCAAATGTGTTTATTCACCACTAAGCTGCTTTTTTGATACTTGTTTTTTTTCAGTCCAAGTCTCTTGCCCAGACTTAAAGCTAACAAAGCTCTACATAGTGGAAGAAGTCCTGTTACATGAAGTAAAGGCAAATGACTAGACCCAGGAGGCTCTGAGGTGTCTTCCAAAAAATGCTCATAAGTACATCTTCATCAGTGATGGTGGCTGGGGAATAATTTCTTACTACCTGGAACTTGTGGGTGAATATGTTAATTAAGATAAAGCCATCAGTACTGTTACAACTACAGTACATGACTATGTCTACTACAAATTCTGCCACTTACAAAGGCTACAACTTCCCTGCCTTTATCACACTTAACAATTAATCTCCTACCTTCTGAAGAAAGAAGGCTTGAGTTATTTTATGCTGTATTTATGCCATGTTTTGAACACCACCAAGGAAGAAGCCCCAGGCAGGCAGCAGGCTCGCCCTTCCTGCCTTCAGGCAACTCCAGCTACCCACAGTCTCCCGAAAATGTGTCCTGAACATGTTACCCACACTGCCCACAGCAGCCCCCAGCTCCCAGGCATCCACAGCAGCTTTCAGGTATGGTGCAGATCAGTCTCACTGCACTGATCTGACAAGTGCCTGAGGGGGTATAGCTGCAGGCTGCTACCATCTCCCTGCTTGTAAGGTGCTTTGTGTACACTACATATCCTTTTCTTCTTCTCCAAAGCATAGCACATATGTGTTCTGCCTTCTGCCAGCAGACAGCGAGGCATCAAGATGCTCTGCAAGTCCTGTGGTGGAACACTCAGCTGAAAGCTGAGAACAAGAATAAAATGGCCAGGGTCAACCAGACAGCTAGACAAAATCAAACACTGACATTAGAGCTACTGAAATTATAATGGACTAACTGGAATCTGAATCCATACACGTCTCTGACGAATCATGCTATGCTCGGAGACCCAGTGGTGGTATACAACGTGACTACCCAAGTGGAACTGCGAGCAAGAAGCCAGAACAGAGCAGAACATTGTGAGAAAGGATCCCGTACCATGGTCATGGGCTGACACAGACCTCGAGAGGTCAGTGCCACAAGGCACTTTTGTCACTGCAAAACTTCTCTCTCTTTAAAGCCTGCAAATTAGAAAATAATAATAATAATAAAGAAAAGAAAAAAAAAAAAAGAATCTCACTAAAAGTGAGTATATGTTTCAAAACTGCAATCTTAAAAAATCGTGTCTTCTGGGTGCCCAGCAACGGTCTGACAGAGTACGAAAACCCCCACCTTCTCCCCTTGCTAACAGCTCCCTTCCGGAATCAGAGCGATGCATTTTGCACTAAGCTCAAAAGTTTTCACAACAATTTTCCAACCTGTCATCAGGGGCTAACTACCATATTTTCTTATGGGTCTCATGACAGATGGCATTTTTCTTACAGCCCCATCTCCTGGAAATCACAGTACGTAACAATCCTTTTTTTCTAAATGAAAAAAATAAATGCTCTGATGTTATGGAAACAAGCCAGGAAAGAGGAAGCCTAAGTGAAAACAAATAATAAGATAACTGAAAAGACTTCAACTAGTTATTTTTAATACCTTGTTCATTTCTATTCAAAATTTCTTTTTTTTTTTTTTTTTTAAATTTGGCTGTTCTTATTAATAATTTGATATCCTAAATATTATAATCAAAATAGAAAAAAAAATAGATGTCATTTTGGCTTCAAAGGGATTTCTTATGCTTTAACATAAAGGACAGCTTCACAGAACAGTATAAAAGCGTCTGTAGTTAGTGCAGCTGCACTCAATATTCATATTCAAATAAACAAGCAATTACAAGCAAGAGATACAAATGGTTTAATTCATCTTGAAATGAGGGAAGAAAGCATGTGTACATGCAAGAACAAATATGTAAAAAGCATTAGCTTCACTGACAGATGAAAGGACAAATTTTTCTAGCTTTGGCCATCTTCCTACCACACCGAGTGATGCCTCTACCACTTGTATGCCAAGGAGCTTAATGAAGGCACCTCACCACCATGGAAGGGCTCCATGTGCAGCAACCTGAGACATAATTGGGTTCTGCACTGTGTAAGGGAAAGGAACCCACAATTTGTGTCATCCGTATCTCCTCTCCTTGATTTTTGCTCCTCAACTTGACATCAATTGCCATCAGACTGTTTTCATTTCATGTCAGCTTATGCCTCCCACATCTTGCCCACACAACCAACCCTTTAACCAGTTTTTGGCAGTGATATAAAATAGGGCCAGCTATCTTGTGTATCAGTATCAGCTGCACTTCAAGCTCAAATTGTGGGGCACTACTAAACTCCATGATATGCAGTAAGGAACACAGGTTGCATAACTCAAATATTTAATGGCTCCAAGTGCTCTTGCACAACTCCCACAACATGCCCAGGAAGATTAAGAATTAAGAGAATTAATGGACTGACTTCCTCTAAAGTGCAAAAAAGTGCAGGAGCTGCTTTTGGAGGTCCTAGCAACACATGTAGGAGCAGAGAGTACATAGAAAACAACTTATTGTGCAGTGATTTACAGCAAGGATAGGGGGTGATTACTGGTTTTAGTCTGCAACAAAGTTGTAGCCAGCACTGGACTACTCATGATCAAGGTTTCCTCCATCAGCCTTGACCAGGGGGTTCATTTTCTCTGAGAGTTGCCACCACGCGCTGCCTGGAACCTTTCAAAGAGCTCTCCTGCTGAGGGAATTGGTAGGGGACTCCAGGTATGGAGCTGCCCAGTTACTCCCCAACTCGTGATTTCACTTGCTTTTGATGGCTTAGCCCCTCCCTCGTTACAAAACTCAATTTCTTAAACAAGTAAAATTTGAAGGATGCAAGAAATAAAAGAGAAAGAACATGACAACAAATTAAAAAAAATTAAAATGTTGTGCACAGAAGAAACACCCTGAAATTAGACGTGGAGAACAATGAAAGACTACCAAAGCAGAAAAGAAAAGGGGATTTTTACTAATGTTTAGCCCTGCCCAGCAGCCTGCATGCAAAACACGTGAATTAGCAAAGTGATTTTGAACAAAAACTGCTTTTGAGTAACTAGAAAAATGAACAAAAAAGTATGCATCACCATCAGGGAAAACAGAGCAGCTAGATGGAAGGCAGGGTGTATTTAATAAACTTCTGGCTGCCAGCACCATCACTTTGCTGTATGACCTGTAACAGAACTTTGCACATTATTCATTGAACAGTTTCCACTGAAACAGATACAATAAATCCAACTTAATTAAATAGATAATATATAGATTTTTCAGTCTAATAAAGTAGCCCGTAAAACTAATGTTTTTTTACCCAACTCCCTGCAAATGCTTCAAAATTAAACTAAATCTCACCTATATTTGAACCTTTACTGTTGAATACAAAATAAAGCAATTTCCATTTCCTTTCAAATCAAACTGCTCTAAGTGATTCTAGTTTTTTTGTTTCATCAAGTAGATTTACAAGGAGTCTGCAGAAACAGAGCTGACAACCAGAGTACACAAAACTGCACACAGCTGTTTGCCATAGTACCTTGTTTGGTGTATTCCATAATACATTATTCAGAGATAGATACAATGTAGAATAATTCATACTGAATTCACTGTTGAAAAATGCTAAGAGAAAAACCACATTCAAATCCTTCCGACTCTGTTGTGTCCCCAGAGAAAGCCCCAGTGAAGAGCTTGTGGCATTCCCAGGAAGCTAATACCCGATTCTTCAGAGAAGGTGGAAATAAGCTTCATTTGTGAAACATCACTGAGTAGATCACAACGAAGCAATCCACCCAACAATGCTGAAATGGAAAACTGTGACATAAATCACTGCCTTTGAAAAAAGGCCTTTGAAAAACAGGCATTTTTCATCACTATTGCTGTCTGGACAACAAGAAGAACCAGAGAGTATAATATGAGCATCAGGCTTGCATATTCAAGTAATGGAAATTCAGAATAATTACAGCTCTGATTTGAATGATGTTGTGAAGAAAAAAATCAGGATGCAAGATGGTGGGGGACAAAATTATATAGGAGCATACACAATTTTTCAGTTAATTAAAAAAATTAAATGTCTAGCTAATGTTCAGCATATCCAATTAAACCTTGTTTTCTTGCTTTCTGCTCTTTTAAAATTTAAATCATTTTAAATGAGGTGTCTTTAAAGTTATTTTGAATTTGTCAAAGCACTTCAATATTTCTAAAACATTAAGCTGGAAAATATCAAGATGAAATGTTTTCCTACATATTTTCATCAAATACAATTACTTTTCAAGTGTGACCAAATTTCAAAAATCGCATCAGTGCTTCTTACAAATCTGTTTTTCTAGCAAGTTTCTGTTTGGCATCAACATTTCTCCCTAATGTACACATCCCTTCATCAGAGGTACCACCTTGTCTAATTCCTGCTGCCATTTCTTTTGACCTACAACCATCCTCTTATGTAGACCGGTGCTCCTCCACCTTTTCCTCCACCAAGCCTGTATGTCCAAAACTAGTTTCATCATTTTGTTTTGCAAGGTCCACATCAAACAGATACACATTTTCAAACCCATAGTACATTGCTATCATTGTTCCCAAGGTTTTCATCTAAACCATGCTTAAAAACTTCACATAATCAACAAACAAAATGAAGAACTGACATTCAGTACCAAGCTCTTGGTTAGGTCTTGGTTACGGGTTCAAGATGCCATGATCACTCTGGTATGGTCATGTCATTGTGCTGACGTCTGGGAAGCACCTGATTTGGGTTAGCAACTGTAACTCATCTTTTTTGGAGAGTGGTGAATGGTACACAGTGGCCTCGGGCCCAGCAGTGGTCACTGCACAGCAGTAACACAAAACGTCAGAGCAAAGGCCAGCCCAGCAGCCAGACCACAGGTTGTGCAGGTCTAGGATCTTCCAACATCAACTCTCTTTGCAACAGCTGTTTAATCTCACAAGAGCAGGAGACTGAGATGCTTAGTATCCTTTATACATTTTCTGGCTTCTTGCTCTGGCTTCTGGCCTCACATAGCAAAACCAACTTTGTTAATCATCATGATCCCAGAAGCAATATTCTCTAAATAGTATTCTGGGCATTCCTGTGAAGCATTTAGCAGGAGCAGATTTCCCTGTGCAAATCCTTGTTCCTTCTGGTTGTTTTTCAAGCAACCCAGTACTAACAAGCCCCAGACACTCACAGAATAAGCCCTGTGCTACACCAATTATAATTATGCCACACACAGTGTCCAGGACACAGGGCAGAATAGCCACTTCTCTTTCACGACAAGAAATTCTTGCTCTGGACGCAGCTGGGGGAGACATGCTCATGAGGCTCTTCCTGCCAGTATGCTCCCAATTCAGCAAGACTTGTCCCCCTACCACAGGCAGGTCTGGCTCTGACTTCCCAATAACCAGTGGGGCTGTGAATGAATACCGGAAGTATCTTGTTCATCCACTGAAACAGGTTGGGAGGAATCTGCTAACTAATTATCTCTCTCCTTTCAAGGGCTGATAAAGCTCATCTTATAAGCCGCCAGCTTTCTTACCTCCCGTTTTTCCAAGAGGGTTGTAAAACTTCACTGCTCTGGTGGCAGGGAGCCCTTCTCTCACTTCCAGCCTAAATTTATTTAGTCAGTTTATCGCTGTTGCTCTTGTGAGAACACTGGCCTTTATCCTAAACTGTTCTTTTCCCTCTTTGGTATTTATTCCCCTGTGATATTTATAGACAATAATCACATAGCCTCTCTGGCTTCATTGTGCTAGGATAAACAAGACAAGTGCTCTCCATGTCTTCAGCAATGAATTTCCTGATTAACCCAGTAGTCCCTCTCCGCACTTGTTCCAGGCTTAACCACCTCCCCAGAACAGGGATGCTTGGAATTGCACAGGGTATCCAAAAAGATATCCAACAGCACCTTGGGCAGCATCATCGCAGCCCTTCTGTGCACGCTGAAAATGCACTGGTGCGTACCAAGATGGTACCACTCTTTTTCCCAGATGCTTTCTACTGAGGGTGTCGCTTTAGTCAGCCACAGGTGATACTCCCCTAGCCACCGTGCCTGGCTTCCCCAGCTGATGAGATCCCACCTCACCAGAGCATGTTCCCATTGCCATCACCCTGCATTTTGTACCACTGAATTCCAGCTTGTTTCTAAATTCTGCAGGTCTTAAGGTGATCCAGTTCTTCCTGTATGTTACTCCTCAGGCTGCCTCTAGTATGATACTGGCCTCTTTCTTTGTGTTAACAGCAAACTGCAATAGCACTCTCCTTTGGGTGAACCAAGGGTCCTTCATGGAAACGTTAAAGACTACCATTCTCTTTAAGGAATGCTACCATTACTTCCTCTTCAGTCTGGTACTTCCAATCAGTTTAAATTCCATTTCTGATGCCTAAATTCTATTTTGGTTGATAATATCCTATATCAATCAAATAACCCTTACCAGCTACATCACTGAAATCCAGTAATCTACTTTTTCTGTAAAATTTCCATAACATTAGTTAAAAAAAATAATCAATATAGTTTGACACAATCCACCTATGGCAAAACCTCATCAAGATCTGCCCTACTTTCCTTTAATCTCTGTAACTTCAATTATCACTTCTTTCCAGTTAAGGTCGACTGTCTCACCTTCTCCTGAAAGCCTGTTGGAGCTCAGACCATCCCCCTATCATTGTAACGTAAGCAAATTTTACATTTGCTGCTCTCCACTCTAAGCCATTGTTTTCATAGATCTGTTTTAATATGGGCTATGCTTATGCATTTAGCAATTATGCCATTCCAGTTATGCCACTCTCCTCTTTGCTTGATTGTATCCAGTTCGTACAGCTTTTAAAAAATATCTACCTCAACACTATCTGGGGTCACAAAGAAGACTGCAGGAGGAACCCTGACAGTTCAGACAGTGGGATCTCAGGCTGCAGTTTGGCTTTTACATGTATCTTATCTTCCCAGGTTTCTGGCCTTACAGAGTAGGAATTTATCCAGCTGCACAGAGGTCTATCCCTAAGAGTCTGTGTACACCTAGAAACAGATCGTTCAGCACAGAAATCTTGCTAATACATTCAGGTCTTATTTTTCATATCATTTTTGTATTACATATTTTATATTAGATATGAAAATATGCAATATTGAAAAAATATGAAAAAATATTTTCATATTATATTTTTTATCTACAGGATAAAAATCTAACTTCCAAGCTCCACACTGAATAAATGAAGCAGAACTTAATATAAAGATAACCACTGTTAGTACAGTTATTTTAGCCAACTCAAGAGGGTCCATTTTTAATGCAGTGGTGCTACAGTTCATATACTGCACTGTGCTGCGGAATCCACTGGAAGGAATGAAATCCACTTACGTCAGTCTGGCAGGTATTTTTGCTGACCTTTGAGCCATGCTTTTTGCCATTTGTTATTGTCAGATTTTATAATAAAATGCTAACAGTCATCTTTTCTTATAATTCAACCTTATAGACAACGGTCTTGAAATGGCTCAGTGATGAAGCAATCACTGGCAACATAACATGATTGGCACCAAAATTCAGTTCTCTCAGAAAGCGAAGACATCGTCACTAGACTCTTCCACACTGCATATTACTGACTCTAGATTACATCTACCATCGTGCTGTCTACCTCAGTTTCAAATTATTTTAAATTTTAAAGTGCCAGCTGGGCCATCTCACTCAACTTTCTTATAGAAAAAATAAAAACAGGTTCTGACTTATTTTTCCTGGAAATAAATAAATAAATAAATAAATAAAGGTCCTGGAAATATGACACAGAACATTACTCAGATGACAGACTCCCCCTGAAGAACTCTGTCCTTCTACTGTGTCTATTTCCATGCACACTGGGTGAATTATTGTTGTTAATAATATTGCTATTTTGCTTGGCCAGTTGTACCCACCATATACGTAATGGGTAAGACTGTAATTTCCAATAGCCGTGAGCAAAATTAAAATGGAGATTAGGAATGAGAAAAAAAATATGTTATTGTCTGTAGACTGTCACTTGATCAACAACGATAATCCAGGGAATGGTAAAGGCTAGGCACTTCAGTGCTAGACATCCTGTGTGATATTTCATAGATCGGGCTTGAAACCAAGAACTTCTACTCTGTGACAAAATCCAGCATTTCAAAATGTGATTCTATTTCAAATTAGAAAGCAAAGTGTTGGCCTTTCCCATCACATAAAGTTCAAAATCTATTTCTGAATACAAAAGTGAAAGCTGTGGATACAGCAACAGCATTAAATATTGCAATTAGCACTGTAACATAAACCTAAAGACAAGATGGAATTAATAGAAGTACAAAGTTGAAATGTTTTGACATAAACTGTTTTGCTAAAGTAGACTTCTCCCTGGAGAAAAACACTGAAAGATGCAGTCTTGAAAAAAAAGCGTAGACTAAGATATCTGCAGTTTTCAACAAAATGCTGCACCAATGGGAACAAATGGTTTTGTAATCGCTGGGTCAAAACAATTTAACATAAGCATGTACTTGCTGCCACGACTAACAAATCTAACAACTGTAGACCAAAACTTTAAAAAAGGAAATAAAATATTAACTAATATAGCACTGAAGTGATCTCAGCTTAGCTTTAAAAACTAAGTTTTGTGGGCTTTTTTTTCAAGTGCAAATGATGATTTGGAGAGTTCTTACTGGTTCTGATCTGCACTATAAATAGTCAGACATTGTGAGAAGTCTCATGCTTCCAGTAATACTGGTAACTTCTGAATTGATCTCATATTTTATTTAACAAATACTCCACACTGATGAACTAGGGTTGCTATACCACAAATGAAACAAGCCACATCACAGACCACCAGGGAAAAAGTAAACTAAAAAATGCATTATATAGCTTGTAAAAAGTGTAGCAAGGGATTTCAGAGGAGGCATCAACAATAAACTAAAATCCTTCTGGGGTGAAGCCAGGATAGATTTCAGCTGAGATATGCCACAGCAAAGAGGGCATTCCCTCATCCTTCGGGACATGAGTCATGCTGGATCACTCTGCTCCATCAGCAGAAGACCACACAGATCCATCACGTCAGTCACACAACCAGTGTGAGAGCCGCTGCGGAGGCTTGTGTGCCTCTTGTGAAATACACATCAAGCTGCACATGTACCAAAAAGCAGTCCCCTTCCTCCTACATACTTCCCAGGCCAGATGCTGCTGGTTGGCCTCAGGCCCTGCACCCCTCCAGCCAGCACTGACTCAGCTCTGGACAGCACAGCCTCTGTCCATGTGTCCCCATGGGCTGGCACCTTGTTGTGCATCAGTGGACATGTTATTTAAGGCACAACAAGAGCTCACAAGCATGGGCCTGGAGAAAAACACACACAACTCACTTAAAAAAAAAAAAAAAGCAAACAAAAAATGCAAACAAATGACAACAACAAAAACAGATAAATGAATAAAGCAATGATTTCCCTGCCAGCTGCTGTGAGTCTGCATCTCAGAAGAGGCGTACCCTGAGAAGAGCTGCTCAGTGCAGGAGCAGACAGCTGGGATGGTCAACCCTGGCTGTAAGACCGGTGGTGGCTGCAAGCAGGAGACAAGCCCAGAGGTTACTGAGAGGGAGTTACTGTAAGTGAGCCTGTGGTCAGTCCATACAGTGCATTTCCAGAGTTACCACCAAATAAAGGAAAGTCCTGCCTGAGATAGAAAATATTTTTCTAAGAAGCAACCTACCTGTAAATCTCATGAGAAATAGCTTACAAGAAAAACACCCAGATGCTCATCATATGATTTCCTATTTCCACAAATGCTCCTCAGACTGTAGCTCTCAAAGAAGAAAGCTTTCCACCAAGAAAGAAGAAGCTAACCAGTTGCATTTTCATCTTCTCTGTTTTATTGCAGCCAGACATGAATAGCATGACAAACTGTGTGAGGGAGAGAGGGAGCCAGCAGTAAGCACCACAAGGTGAAAGAGATCATTATCAACCAAATGCTTTCTGATCCGAGATTAACAGCAGGCTCAAAAGAACTTACTGAGCACAGCATTAAACAAGGGCGAGAGAGCGGCTCTTAGGGCTCTTCATTTCTGATGCCTTTGCGATGACCTTGCCCATCCCTGCCAGGTGAGTCCTGTCCTGTCACTACCACAGAAGGATGTTCAGCAGAAGGGCTGAACAAAGCACAGACACTTGCCATGCCATGCAGTCATACTCTTCAAAGAAGCAGCACTGCACTGGCATAACACACATTTAGCTTAATGACCCGCAGGGGCACCCTATGGCTGCCTGAAACACCTCTGGGAGGACATGGAATCAGTCCTGAGCGGTGGCAGATGCCAGCCCCTAGGCACAGGGGCTAATGTGCCAAAGGACAATGTGCCCCTGAAAAGCTGATGGTGACCACAGGCCATGCTCACCCCATGCTCTCTGGGAAGGGCAGTGGGGAGTCAGGTTGCCATGTTCTCAGTTCCTTCCAAGAAGCTCGGGCAAGTAGCAACATAGGGCCAAGTCATAATGAATTAACTCTTGAAAAAAAGTCCTGCTAGTGCTCAAACCTTGGCAAACAAGGCACCAAATGCACTGACTAAAATGATCATTCCCCAGGTACTCGAACGATGAAGTACACTACTACCTGCATGACTTTTTTTTGTATTACAGCATTGTCTAGGAGCTCTAATTTCAACTGCTTTCACTGTAAAGGGGGAGAGAAGTCAGTTTCTGACTTCAGAGTTTGTAAATCCAAGTAGGGAGGAAATAAAGGTCCATGGCTGTCCCCCATCACTGGCCAGCAGCAAAATCAAGGAGCTATATCACCCAAGATCTGGATCAGTTCTTGATTTCCTACACAAAAGTGCTTGTTGATACAACTGAGAGCATGATGGCACTACTTGAAAGATAAAGCTAAGCAAGTTTTAATATCCCACTATGAAAAGAATGATGGTAAATACTCCTTTGTGCTACAACTCAGAAAACAAAAAATGTCAATGCAAAAGTGCCAGCATGTCACCATGGCTCTGACTTGAACCAGTCAGTCTTCTTCATGCCTTAATACTATTTTATGATCTAACACCTTCCGGATGACAGTTGCTTAGTTACAAAAATTCTCAGATCAACAGCTACAACATCCAAATCTTGCCAAAGGTCAGATCCCACTGCATGATCATTCAGTGTCTTAAAGACATGTCTTTTATTATTTTCCTTAGCATCTGAGATAAATTCTGAGACATTTTACTATAATAGCTTGTGCTCTGTTGAAGCAACAGTACGGCCTGGGACAGTATGTGTAACCTTGTCACTGTAACTATAGACATACTCTTATAATCTCCTATTACATGAACTTTGTATCTTAGCCACAAAAATAAAATGAAACTTTTGCCTAGAGTTGCAGAGAAATTGTTGTTTTGCCTAAGTTTTAGAGAAAAGGTCTGATAAACAGAGGATGAACATTTTCAAGCTTAGCCTCTGCAAGTTCTGGATCTTGGTATATCACCAAGACCTTCTGTCTGGCTGGCTTTCCTATTTGCCAAGTCCTTTTCCACTCCCCCTGTTCCAGCCACTTCATTTGTACCAATGTACTACCACATTGCCACAATCTCTTATTGCCTTCCCTGTACGTTTTGTGCTAACACATATGGCTATATATGTGGCACATGTGGCTATATAGCTAAAACACACATAGCCACATCTCTGTCTATATCCTGCATGTCTAATTACTCATTCAGTCTGTGAAGGCTGTCTGTTTGCAAGCATGGGTCAGCATTTAATAAAATTAATTTCAGGCTTGGAGTAACATCAAGAAAACTTAGACCAGTCTGGCAGTATACTTCACAGATGGGAGGCTCATCTTCCTCATTTACGGCTGTTTTCTGGTGAGACAAACACTTCATTCTTCCTCTACTAACCTCAAGGACAGTTCAGACATTTTAATAGTAAGTGCCAGTATCTTCTGTCGCTAGTGTTACTGCCAGAGATCAGTGTCTCTGCTCTCTTGACAGTACATGCTTTCAGACCATTTAGCTCCCATCCCTGCCTTCTTCCCTATCACAACAGACCATAAAAGTAGGACAGATAATGGATCCCAGGGGTTTCCACAGCTGAAGGTTCCTTAGCCTACCACCCAAGTCTGGAAACAGAAGCTGGAGATAGGCAAGTGACTTCTATAGTGAGTGTGTGGATGCATTCTCTCTAGATTATCCTTGAAAACACTCCTCTATGGCCTTGGAGCTTGCTGAGAATTGCCTTAATGCATCTTGAATGGTGCAATAGGATTTTAAGAGCTGATGGAAAGTTTTTGACAACTTGCCTTCCACATCCTACCACTCCAGAAACATATAGCAGATACAAGGGACTGCTCAAACTTCCAAAAATACCATGAATGCATCCAGAACTGCCCAGTGCTCTGCTTAAGAAGTGACCACAATCCCCCCATTGTTCTACTTACTTATACAATCTTGAAGGCAGTGCTTTGAAGTATGCAAGTGCTAATACAACACAAAGACATGAATGTTTTTATACCTACTGAGCTTTTATTCACTCTAGTTCATATTAAGAGTCTTTGTATTACAGAATTTCATTATCAGCTTGAAAGCCTCCTTTTGAGTAACCCTGGAAAGGTTTGTTTGTGTAAATCACTGTGTTCATTTTGTACCCTACAAACAAAGAGAAGGACCAACCTGTCAAGGAACTGTTCCCTTCACAATGAGGTACAAAGCAGACAAGCAGGGACAGACCCTGTACCAGCAAACACATTTTCCCCCAGGGTCAGTACTTGTTAGCATCTATTAGTTGTAGAATTTCCATAGTTATCTGAGTAATGTCAGAAAGATCAAAGAAAACCCAACTGACTTAATGAGCCATTTGCAATTTCACTAGAGCTGCCGTGCAGATTGAAGCATGAAGTCTTTGAGACAAGTAGATACTAGTGACAGCACACAGCAGCAGTGCTGGGAGAATGAGCATTTACTTTACATGCTGAAAAACACTTGCTGTTTTCTGTATACACGGGGTCAGACTGTACTTGGAGAGTGTGATGATAGCATCACATAAAATATCTTTATGAGCAGCCACCCAGCACACACCAGGACTGCAAACAGGTGTTCTGATGCCTAACAAGTTACAAGCAAGCCAAATCAAGGCAAAGACTCTGGGGAAAAACAAAAACATCCTCCAAGCCCCCAAAGCCCAGCCACCAATTATGTGGGTGGTCAAGCTGGTGACCACCATGTCACCTTCCTTTCTGGAATAAATCCCAGAGGCTACTAATATGCACTCAGATCTACATTAGTATGTAATAAGGTTATTAAAAATCCCATGCTCTTGTATTTTGTGGTATTTTAATACTGTCCCAGGTTCGTGACCAGACAAACCCATCAGACAAAACCACCCAGCACCTCCCAAGGGATCATTATACTAAAATCCTTGCGTACACAGATGCTCCAGTGATGAAATGCCACTAAAACATCTGTCAGTAAAACCAGACAAATACACACAGACGATTATGGATTTTACTGTGGAGGACCATTGATGTGGCAGCAAGATGCTTCCGCTGACAGCAAGGTCTCATCATGCTGGTCTGTGTGCAAACCTAGAGACTGCTTTTTCTGAGGAAGGGCTAGAAAAGTAATTTGATGAATAGAAACACTAAGGATTTGGCTGCACTGCACAGCAAACTGATAAAGTCCATAGTAATGATAGTTTGTGCCTTCTGGAAAGTGAAGCAAAAAAAAAAAAAAAAAAAAGAGGAAGAGTTGCCTCCAAAGTCAAAAATAATGACATAATGATGGCCTAGCATGCTAGCACTACAGACCTTAGTGAGGGACTGGGTCTGCTCTTGCCTCCTGGCAGTTTAAGAGCTCACACAGCCTCTGTGCCATGGGTTGCTGAGAACTAAAGCCAAACAGCTGATTTGAAATTGCTGCTGTCAGGCAGCCCATAACATCGACAGACATCAAGACTACAAGGAGGAAGTGCACTCACGCAATTAGCAAAATACAGTTGCCATTTCCAATATTTGTTTTTCTACATAATTTAAAAACATCAACAGTCAGTACCAAGTGTGGATCCAAAACAACAAACTCTCACTCTCCCAGCAACACAGAAACCCTCAAAAATTAAGCTGGATGAGATATGGCTTGGAGGAGGAATGCACTCTCTGTAGCTTCCCCCAAATCCTGCTTCTTGCAATTTCAGGGATTACTTTTCTTTTAATATCTACCTATTTGCTAGCTAAATCTGACCCTGCTTAGTTTATGACTGCACCCAGAGATGGCTTTTCTCCAGACAGCTTCTGTGCCCTACTTACCACTCCTGTTATTAATGCTGCCTACACTTTGCCCCTACTTCTTTGCCAAACATTCCCATTTGTAGGATATATATATATATACATACATATATATATATATTTCACTTTGGTTGCTAAGGGGGAAGCTTTAGCATGGTGGGCAAGGATTTAGTCACATTTGAGTTGTAGGGAACATTATCCTTACAGATTAATTTGGAAATCAAGGGGGACAATAGGCTGTGTTTATCTTCCTTTCCTCAAAAGCTTTAAAAGTACCTCAAGATTCTTCCGTTCTCTAAACAAGATCTGTTATTCTTCAGTATCACTCAACCAGAGACAACAAAGAAAATATAATACTCGTCTCCAGTGTCATTTACCAGTCAGAGATAAAATTAGTAATTTCACTACAAATCAGAAAACAAACTACATTAATATAAGGAACAGCTCTACACGCATCAAAAGGTTGTTTCACAACTGTCTTTCAGATGTACTAAAGGCAGCTGCCTCACTGTGAAGTTAATTCAATAAGCAAAGGGAATGTAATTCATTTGGTACATACTGTTTGCTAATCAAAGAGTACTTCTTGGCACGTAAACTGTGCATGACAGAATGTTAAGCCTGAAAACATATTGTTAGTCCTCCAAGTTTTCATCAAATCCAAGAACGTAACGTACGTGCATGCAAGTGAGTCTCCTCATTCAAGTAACAAAGATAAAAGCTGTGTAATGAAGCTCTGTAATGGTGATCTGTGGTCCTGGGGAGAGCTCACAAGAAACAGCTTTTCCTCCTGTATTGGTGCAGGATAGAAAGCTTGATGACTCTTTCATTTGTCTTTCTTTCAAATTATTATCCCACCGAGTATCAAGTGTTATGACAACAGCCACACCTATGAGCAAAGGTAGTCAGTAAAAAAACAGAATCACAAAAAGGTTTGGATTAAGGGAGTTTAACAACCATCTAATTCTAACACCCCTGCCACGGGCAGGGACACCTCCTACTAGATGAGGTTGCTCAATGTCTTAAGCACTTCCAGGGATGGAGCATCCACAGATTCTCTGGGAAACCTGAGCCTCAACACCCTCATAGGAAATAACTTCCTCCTTCCAAATATCTAATCTAAATCTACCCTTTTTAAGTTTAAAGCCATTCCCCCTTGTCCTATCACTACACTTCCTGACAAAGAGTCCCTCCCCAGCTTTCCTGTAGGCCCCTTTAGGTATTGGCAGGCCACTGTGAGGTGTCCCTGGAGCCTTCTGTTCTCCAGGCTGAACAACCCCAGCTCCCTCGGCCTGTCTTTGTAGGAGAGGTGCTCCAGTCCTCTGGTCAATCTTGTGGCCCTCCTCTGGACTCGTTCTAATTCATCCATGTCCTTCTTATGTTGGGGGCACCAGAGCAGGGTGCAGGACTCCAGGTGGGGCTTCACAAGATCAGAGCAGAGGGGCACAATCCCCTTCCTCGCCCTGCTGAGCACAGTGCTTTCGATGCAGCCCAGGACACTGTTGGCCTTCTGGGCTGCCAGTGCACATTGCTGGCTCATGTCAAGCTTCTCATCAACTAACATCCCCAGGTCCTTTTCCTCGTGGCTGCCCTCAATTAATTCTCTGCCCAGTCTGTATTGGTGCTTGAGATTGCCCTGGCCCAGATGCAGGACCTCAAACACTGTGCAGCAGGGAACAGGGTCAGGAACGTTCTGGAAAGGCATGAGCAACACCACCTCAGGAGACTGCAACACTGCAGTTAGAGCAGGTGGGCCTACACCACAAGTAGCCACACCGAAGAGCTGCCAACCTGACCGGTTTGTTGGCTACAGAGGAATATTCCACCATGTTCCTTCATGCGACATGAGCTGCAAAGCAACAGAAAGGAGCATGGTTCGCTGCACGGTGTCTGCGTGCAGTTTTCCTTGGCTGACAGATGCTGCAGCTGACAGAAACCACATCCTCCCTCTCAAACCATTGTTCTTGCAATCTTAAATAATCTCATCAGTAACAAACAATTTCAGAGATGAAAATCTGATATGTCTTATTGTATCCACAAGGATCTGAACTTTGTTCTGTTCTCAGAATTAAGTAGATAAGTTAGTGACAGTGACCACTGTTAAGATGAGGGGGAAAAATAGGCAAACAAAGGTTTTATTTGAAAATGCTGAAAAGGAACATTTTTAAAATATAGCATTTCATTTAGGTAAAAAAAAGATATATTTATATATATATATATATATATATATATATATGCATATGTATATATATATATGAAAAATTCAGCCTTATTCCATATTTACATCGCAAATTCAATGCTCCAAAATTCAATGTGGGAAAAAACCTCTCCAGGTACAGTTACAAAACTGTGTCCAAAAGCAACACGCTGCAAAGCTCTTTGTCAGCATTTATTAAAAAGCAGAAAGTAGCATAAAAATCTATACATGTTTGCAGTGACTGCCAGATAGCACATGGGCGATCTACCTGGCCACAATAATGGGATCTGACATGTGTACTCATTCTGAAAAGGACAGAATAATGTTTCCACAAATAATCATTAGATGGTTCAAAGCAGCAAACACAGTGCAGCTGGAACATACACCCTGACTCCTTTAGTATGGATTACATACTTTTAAGTTACTGATATATTAATGCAGATTGGAGAGAATTCTGTAAATTCCACTAATTGCATTCCACCTTTAATTGCTCATGTATTTATTTTTAACAGGATCATCATCACATTAAGGAGCAGTTTTGAGTATACTTGATGTTTACTTTCAAAGAAGTTAACTCAATACACAAGCTCTGTTTCTGTGTAGTTTAACACATATTTCAAGCCTGTGCCTTCATGCATCGTATGCTTTTTTTTTTTTTAATAACTACTAGGATTTCAATTTCCATACCAGCTCTGGAAATGATTTTCAAACTCTGTTTCTTTTGTGATGGTTAAAAGAGCTATGCAAAGAAGAAAAAAAGTATCCATGAAGTAGATACGATTACACACTTACGGCTCAAGTGAAAATCTCAGTTGCAATTTGGAAAAAACAACACTGCCAGGTATTTCTGCCCAATTACTTACTAACATTTCAAATGGTTTAGTTGTAATCTCAAAATGCGCTGTGGACAAGAGCATACCAAGAGTTCAAACACAAATCATTCAGAGCTTAGACAAACATATCCAGAAACCATTTGAACCTTTTATTTTTTCAAACAGCTTCAAGGAAACACTTTATGAGCCAGAGGGGAAAGAAAGGTTTTTAGCTGGCTATTCTATTAATGTATCAAGTTTTAAGATGAACCTGGTCGTTTCTCAGTTGTGCTACTTCATGTTCTAAAGAACACTCGGAAAGATGTTTATCAGAGAAAAGAAATTCCTGAACAATGAGGTGAGTGTTTAACAGTAAAACCCACTGGCAAAGTGGGATTTCAGTTGTAAGAAGTGCTCTTCAGATTCACCAGTTAGAGAAACACACAACCCAAAGGAGTCTATAAAAGCATTCATGAAGGATATACAAACACCTGCAAATACAGTCACACAAGCATTTGTGAATCATATTCAACTGCCTATAAAACCATTTGTGTCACCACTTTGTCTTTTCAGGTAACATGTGTCCCTGTTTTCCTAGTTAACAGTCACTTGGGAAAGCTGCCATGAAAACAGTTCAATCCTTCTCAAAAGTGAGGCATGTTTTCTTCTCAGGGTGTCTTCATAGTGTCATAGACACTGCGCCACTCATCACAGAAAAGAGGACCGTGCTCCCAGTAGACGTTCCTGGTACAGGCACATCCAGCCAGATAGCAGAACATTAACAGGCCATTCATCCCCATTATATATTTTTCCTTTCTGTATCTTTTTTTTTTTTTTTTTTTTCTTTTGTTAAGGGAAAAAAAGAAGCTCTTGTGCTTTGGCATTAAATTTCAGGTTTCCTAGCAAGTTGTCAAGAACATAGTCGCACATATATGCCTTTAAGCTGAAAATTGGCTGTGATTTATCAAAGTCAGAACAGTATAAATAATGCAAGTCTTGCACAGACGTTTTGCAATGTAACAACCAATGGCCTGCCAACACAGCATTCCAAATACACAACCTCTACAGTGGTCTCCAGAGTTTCTTTCCTCAAAAAATTCTGTATGATAATCAAAGGGCTGTTAGAAGGCAAATGCACCCTAATGGTGTCTTGACAGCTGATATAGCATATGATCATATGCAGAAAGAAGTTATGCATCCTTAAGGTGTATAAGGATAGTAAAGGATGCAAAATTCTGCACTGTCAAGACTTTGCTGACAAGCCAAAATGAAAGAAAAATGATTTACTCAGTACCCGAGGCCTGGTGCATAAAACAGACTTAAATAAACTCAGTGCAGCCTAAACTTAAATATTGTATTCAGTTCTGAGCTCCACAATATAAAAATGGCGTTAAGATACTTGAAGGCATGCCCTCCAGAGGAGGGAAACAAAGCTAGTAACAGGGCCCTCACTATCCATGAAGAACTGGTTGGTGACCTGCTACGGCACTTAGATGTGCACAAGTCGATGGGGCCGGATGGGATCCACCCAAGGGTACTGAGAGAACTGGCAGAGGAGCTGGCCAAGCCACTATCCATCATTTATCAGCAGTCCTGGCTATCTGGGGAGGTCCCAGTTGACTGGCGGCTAGCAAATGTGACACCCATCTACAAGAAGGGCCGGAGGACTGACCCAGGAAACTACAGGCCTGTCAGTTTGACCTCAGTACCAGGGAAGCTCATGGAGCAGATCCTCCTGAGAGTCATCACGCAGCACTTGCAGGGCAAGCAGGCGATCAGGCCCAGTCAGCATGGGTTTATGAAAGGCAGGTCCTGCTTGACGAACCTGATCTCCTTCTATGACAAAGTGACGCGCTGGGTGGATTCGGCTGAATATGAGCCAGCAGTGTGCTCAGGTGGCCAAGAAGGCCAACGGCATCCTGGCTTGTATCAGGAATAGTGTGACCAGCAGGGCTAGGGAGGTGATTGTCCCCCTGTACTCAGCTCTGGTGAGGCCGCACCTCGAGTACTGTGTTCAGTTTTGGGTCCCTCGCTACAAGAAGGACATCGAGGTGCTTGAGCGGGTACAGAGAAGGGCGACAAAGCTGGTGAGGGGCCTGGAGAACAAGTCCTACGAGGAGCGGCTGAGGGAGCTGGGCTTGTTCAGCCTGGAGAAGAGGAGGCTCAGGGGCGACCTTATCGCTCTCTATAGGTACCTCAAGGGAGGCTGTAGCGAGGTGGGGGTTGGTCTGTTCTCCCACGTGCCTGGTGACAGGACGAGGGGGAATGGGCTTAAGTTGAGCCAGGGGAGTTTTAGGTTAGATGTTAGGAAGAACTTCTTCACTGAAAGGGTTGTGAGGCATTGGAACAGGCTGCCCAGGGAAGTGGTGGAGTCACCATCCCTGGAAGTCTTTTTAAAAGACGTTTAGATGTAGAGCTTAGGGAAATGGTTTAGTGGGGACTGCTAGCGTTAGGTCAGAGGTTGGACTCGATGATCTTGAGGTCTCTTCCAACCTAGAAATTCTGTGATTCTGTGATTCTGTGAGGGCTGGAAGGCATGTCCTGTGAGGAGAGGCTGAGGACACTTGGGTTGTCCAGTCTGGAGAACAGGAAGCTCAGAGGTGGCCTCATTGCTCTCTGCAGCTCCCTAAGGAGGAGAAGCACAGAGGGAGGTGCCGGTCTCTGCTGCCTGGGAACTGATCACAGGACAGAGGGAAATAGCACAAAGCAGCACCAGGGGAGGTTCAGACTGGACATGAGGAGAAAGTTCTTTACTGTGAAGGTGGTCAGACATTGGAAAAGGCTTCCCAGGGAAGTGGTCATTACCCTCAAGTTCTTCTCAGTGTTCAAGAGGCATTTGGATAATGTCCTCAATAAAATGCTTTAACTTTTGGTTAGCCCTGAAGTGGTCAGGCAGAGGGAGTAGATGGTATTTATAGTTCCCTGGCAACTGAACTATTCTGTTCAGACAAATTTGTCCACATCCAGTGAGAAAATCTGAGTGAAGATGATCAGTGCCTATGGTGAGAAACCACATTCAAGAAAACAAAACATCTGCATTCAGGTAAAAAATAAACGTCAAGCCAATCCATAATATTTCATGATGATTTAGTGCCAGATTTTCTTTTGAGATACAAAAGCTCCTCCTTAAACACATTTCACTAAATACATTAGGATTATGCCCAAGTTCTGACTCTTAGTCACAGCAGCATGGTAAAAACAGATCTGCTGGAGTTTCTTGAAAGGAAATTAGAAAATGCAGCATTTCTGACACACATTCAGCACCGTCAGCCCACGTCACCCACCAGGAACTTACCTTTCTGTGATTGTTTCTCTGAGACCACTAGCAACCCCTTTCACCACTGTACTAGCCTTTGGTGTCAGCACTACTTGAGAAATAAAAAAGGAGCCCTTCTTTCTTCTTTCAGTGATTGATGCCTGCAGGAACTGAATCAGTTTTTCCGGATCTGTTGTGTTTGCCCATGGAGCTGGCATCATCTGGCCTGGCCAAAGAAATGGTACCTCGAGAGCCACTGGGCTGTGATAAAAAACCAGCACTTGGTGTTCCTTTTCCCACAGGTACTGGAGGCTTACTTCATGGGCAAATATAGCAGGACACATTTTGTTTCCATACGTGTCCTTGAGCATTTGGACAAGCTTTTCATGATGATATTTCTGCATCCCATAGAAATGATTGAAGTCCAAGAAGACCACTTCTTTTGGGTGGTCAGCAAGAAATGCATTGATCTCTTCCAGGCCCTCCTTGACTTTGGCACTGAATAAGCCATGAGCAAAGTAGAGTTCGTTGTCTGGGTCTCTTGGCTTGGTGGAAATCCTAAGATCAAAATACCGTATGCCTGCCCCCAGCTGGCTGGTGAAGTTCATGGTCTGTGTAGCCAACCACTTCCTCATCAGCTTTTTAGCCACAGTCCCAAAAACAGACACAAAATTCTGGACCGTTTCTGGCTGTTCAGGCCCAACCGGAGAGGCTTCATCAATGTAGAAGCTAAAGGAGTCATGAGACCCTAAAAACACAACAAAGGAAAACAATCAATATTGGATTTACATGTTAGAAGGCATTAGTGATTCTTTCTTAATGAATGTAATTTTGTGATCTGTACCAGCACTTGACAACAAACTCCTCCCCTGTCCTTTTTCTCAATACACTACCTTTGTCTGGCAGCATCTACCCACCAGAGCTTCACAGAACATGAGTGAAAGGCAGCACCTGCTTCACAGCTTATCTGGGCTCTCCCTCACTCTTATAGCTCTTACTTACGCCTTTTATCCCACTTAACTCGGAGGGCTCTGAACGTCAAAACAAACCTGATGTAATTCCAGCAAAGTCAGACACGTAACAAATCCCTAGAGCCAACAAGAAGATGAGAATCTGGCCCTCCACACTGAATCATGCACTGTCTAGTTTACAGAACTAAAGAAAAAAAAAATGCACTTTTATTTGAGTTGAAAAATGCCAAGGACACCTAACCTTTCTGACCTTTATTTCAAGTCTCATCTGGTCATCCGTAAGGTTACTAAATGCTGTTTTCCTTCGTAAATATACCTCTAAAATTCTTTGATTTCCCTTGTTATATAAATAAAACAGAGCTAAGGAAGGTATTGTGTTTCTCTGCTAAAACAGGGGAACTTCACTGTGTACCCTGGACAAAAACAGAACAACTATTTAACATACCTATGTAAAGGGGTTGCCATTTTCTACAGCATAAGGTAGTTGCACACAAAAATACCTAAGACAATTTGCTCTGCAAAATTCTCTTTGTGTCAAGGTATGTCCATTAAAAAAACCTACGCACTTATTTTAACATGCCTTTAGATCTTTACATGAATGAAGCTGATAATGCTGATGTTTTGGACACCTGCAAAAATGACAGTTCTCCATAAGGGACTCTGCCTTGCTTTATGGAGGGATAAGCTCACCCTACAAGATGGTATCATCCTTGTCTACTACCAGCTTTCTGCAATCTATACAGACTGTCTGACCAGCCTCTCTGTCCCAGTGGTGGGGAAAGCTGCTGCTCAGAGTCACTGCAGCACGGAGAGGAGGTCTGCTCCTCCACCTGCGCCACACCACTTGCAGAACTCCTCCAGGGTCAGCAGGACTTGCATCTCTAAAATGGACTGCAGAGCTAAGCACTCAGAGACCCAACTCCAAGCATCAAAATGAGTTCAGAGAACAAGTCATGTCTTCTGCTATTGATGCTTTTTTAGGTGCTTTTCAAAATCACTTTCCAAGGCACTCATGCTGTGGCAAATAAGTATCACATTAGAGAAATCCTGCTAGTCAGTCATTTCTGATGGCAATGCTATTTTAACTGAGCTGGAGCAAACCCTATAAACTGAAGTGACAGCTGTAAAATTTTCTTCTTTAACAATAAATGGAGTCATGACAAATCATCTTAAACTCTGGCTTGAATTTGGCTTTGTTTAATCTGAGAAACGTCTTAAAATTTTGTACACCCCTGCTTTCCACAGTTGTCTCTTTGAACTGCATTTTACTAATATTAGATAAGTTTTTCATTTTGATGAAGATTTCTACTGCTATGTGTTGAAGCAATACCATATTCTTCACATCATCTGATTAGATCACGGACTATCTCGTTACACACTGATATCCCAGGGGGCCAGATCTGCATACAGAATTTTAACGGTAAAACAAATGATTAGAGCAGTGACTTATGTTTCAACAGTGTTACAGTGAAAAATCAATGAGATACATTAAACATTCTGCTCAATGTAACCTGCACTAATCTAGAAATCAAAGTAAATCCAGTCCTGTTCAAAACAAAGCGTAGTTATTGATATTATCAAGGACGGATTTTGCAAACTCTTTTGCAAACTTTGCAAAAAATGCAAAATTTGCAAAATTTTGCAAACTCTTTTGCAAACTTTTTGCAAACTCTTTTGCAAACTTTGTCCACTGAAGTCCCTTTGATTTCAGTAGGATTTATGTCAGAATAGGTATATATGTATAAACAAGAATAACTGATTGCAGCAGTGGGCCCCAAATGGTACTAAGATTAATTGAACCATTTGCCCTTTATTGTCAGTTCTATAGTCCCTGGGAAGCTGCAGTTGCAGAAGAGGCAGCTAAGCTTGACCACCACAGCCAATATGCAATGTATACTGTGCCAAGTGCTACTTAAATATACTGAAGTCAAGAGAGGCAGCACAGTTCTCAAGGCAGAAAACTAAGGTGAAAAACTTGACAGCTGGCAGCTACCAGCTATCACTAACACAGAACATGGGGTGGGAGGGCATAGGGGAACATCATAGACAGAAGCTACTGACCATTACAAGCAGGATAGACTACATTTTTTTCTTCTTAATTAAGGGCCTCATGCACATGTATGAATCTAAAATCTGGGTAAAATTTCACATTGGGTGGATGGTACAGAGAAGAGGACACAGGACACTGAGAAAGTCCATGTTTTGTAACTAGAACAGGAAGGACCCACTAAATTTCACAAAGAAAAAATAAAGCTTAATTAAACTTGGTTTACAACAAAAGGAACTGACGTGAGCTCTTCCAAAGTATGTAAAGGTTTCTCCTGACTGAAAGAAAAACAGCAAATGTTTTTCTCTTTCCACATGTTTAAGTAGTTTGATCAGGTCATTTAAATATTTATTCTCATCATGCACTCATCTGTATTCCTTCTGCCTTCATCCTGCACTCCTATCTTAACCAGCTTGCTCGCCTAACTCTAGGAAATTCAAAATCCTTACACCTGGCAGAGCAAATTAGTGTATGACCTTTTGTATTCACATGTCCCAAATCACTGTGTTCCTGGTAACGAGAGGATCCTGTATGGATATACACTTGTTTTTAGCAAGCATCTTTCTTTCCAATCTTGCTTTGATACACAGGGACACTCTTGTACTATTTTGCCACTGGGAAGAGGACTTGTTGGTTCTCTGTATAGCCAGATCTCTGCTCCTATAAAGAAAGGATGCAGGGTTGTCCTATTTTTGGCTGGGATTAAGTCAATTGTCCTCATAGAGGCTGGTATGTTGTATGATGTTGTGCTTTGTGATGAAAACAGTGGTGACAACATGCCAATGTTTCAGCTGCTGTTAAGCAGTGCTCACACAGCCCAGGACGTTTCAGCCCCTTGTGCTGCTCTGCCAGCGAGGGGTTGGGGGTGCACCAGGAGCTGGGAGGGGACAGGGCCAGGACAGCTGGCCTGGGCTGCCCAAAGGGATGTCCCACACCGTGTGGTGCTGTGCTCAGCAATAAAAGCTGGGGTAACGAAGGAGGAAGGGGGGACATTTGGAGTGATGGCATTTGTCTGCCCCAGAAACCATCACAGGTCATGAGCCCTGCTGTCCTGCAGGGGATGAACACCTCCTGCTGATGGGAAGCAGTGAGAGGGTTCCTTGGTTTGCTCTGCCTGAACACACGGCCTTTGCTTTACCTGGTGAGCTGGCCTTGTCTCAATTTACTGTCTGAGTAATTGCAACTGGCCAGTTTAGTTTTGCTGGATGACGGTGCATGTATTTTAAGTGTCTCTTGATAATTGTTTCTAAGGTTGAGAGATGAGAAATGAAGTCTTTATATCTCTGGGAAGTGTGGAGATAAGCAGACACAGAATAACTGAGGCTGGACGGGAGCTCCAGAAGTCATCTGTTCCAACCCCTGCTCATTTGCTTCATAAGTTTTCTTGTCCTGCATTATGAGGTCTCCTGCCCTGTTCAGTAGCGGACCAGCATTTGCCTTGCTTTCTTTTCCTGCTGGAGCTTTCTTTAACAGCAGGAGCTCCCTGTTGCCTTTCACACCCCTTACAGATTTTCTGAATTTAGACGTCAGCTAAACACTTCTCAGACATTCAAGGGTAAAATATGCAGTATCACTTGGACTGCAAGAGAACAGCTGCTTGTACTCTTACTATGGAGAATGGTCTCCTGTTTTCTTTAGTGAATTCCCTTAATAGGACAATTGGGAATATAAAACCCACAGTTGCTCAGCTATGGACATATTTATGGCTTCCCTGGAGGGCTAACCCCCCATTTAAAAAATAATTGGGCTCAGTACTGAAAAAATCCCTCAGGGAGAATGTGTTTCAGTTCAGAATTGTTTCTTCAATCCCACCAGAGATTTACAGAGAGGCACAGCAAAGCTACTATTTTCAGTGGCTGAGCCTTAAGACATCATTCATAAAGAGGGCAGGCACAGCTGAACTTCGCTCTTCCCTCCCCTTGCCTCACTGGGAGCTCTGGCCATCCCTCTTAACAACCGCCTGGCAAATGGCACATAAAATAGAGGTACTGATTCACACAGCGCTGCCCGACACGCCCCTGACAGCAGCAATCACGTTCTGAAGATGCACAAGCCACAGCAAAACCCCAAACAGGAGCACACTTTGCCCTCCTCACCTTCTCCCACAGATTTCAAACTCCTGCCTCTGCAGTGGGAGTTACCCAGTGATTGCCAGAAGTACAGCCTTTTACTGTTGCTTTGGGTGTCATTAGAAGCTTTACCTGCTGTTGTTTCCTATATTTAGGAGATGACATCCCTTGGTGACTATTGCTGAAGCGTCACATGCCGATGCAGTCTAACCTTTTGGAAAACATCCTTGCCAAGAGGGCTCTACAGAGACTGACACCAGATCACAACATTTCTCGGATGCTGCAGAGGACAGCAAGGACAGATTCCCTGACATCTGGTACCAAAGGCAACCGAAGCACATGTGCTCCCCATTTCATTTGGTCTGTTATCGCCATCTTGTTTGTCCTAAAAAAAACCAGTCATACAAGGACAAAAAGCTCTTTGAATCTTTACTTAACAACATTGTTATCAAGGAATAGCAAAGTCTTCATGCATGAACACTAGACTTGCTGCAGCTTAATATTGTGTTTCAGCTTCTTTTTAAGACAGCTGAGCACTCACTGCCCTCCTAGCCAAAGCCACAGCACATCTCAGGAAATCAAAACGTGCTGCCAAGGGCAATGGAACTCAGGCTTCATAAAACCTTTAGTATTTAAACTGCTTGGGTGACACAAACTTAGTTTGGTAAAAAGACTGCCCAAGACAGCAACACAAAAGCAACTGGGGAGAAAAAGAACACACCATATATTGTGCAGTGGCCCAACCTCCCCAGAGGTAGCTGTGTGGCTTATCAGCTCTTCTTCTGATGTTCATCAACAGTTGTGAGCCCATAACTCCATCTGAAGGTCTTGGGGCTTATAGTACTCATGTAATGCAAAAATCCAGGTAACAGACAAGTCATGGTCAGAGCATGAGTACACATACAGCTTACTCTGGTTAAATAAGCCCAGGTGCTGAACTGTTACACTGGATACATTAGGATACCATGCAATGCATGCAGTCAGCCCTCTGCTACCCATGGTACCTCAGCCCAACCTCAAAAACCCTGTCAAAACTGCATGAGAAATAACTGGGCTCTCCAAGCACCATGCTGCTGTTCCAAGAAAACTAGATGCACAGACAGCCCTGTGCAAGTCTATTTGGATTTGGAAAACAGCTCAGAAGTGCCATCCCATAGTGGGACCAGGAAGCTTCCCCCAGACCTTTGTCTTCTTCTGTACCTGCATCAAGAAGCCTGCAGAGGTGGAACTGGCCACCTCTCAGGTCTCACCTACTCAAGCCCACGGTCATGACCATACCAGCCATGAGCAGGATCACACCTAGCTTTTGGCTTTCTGAAGGTTCAGGAAAACTTAAGGGAAAGTCAAAGCAGTCAGCTCTCTTCCCAGAGTCCCAGTAAGCCAAAGAGCCTCATATTCTTTTACCTTGGAATTAGCACTGAAATCCCTTCTTAAGTCAGACTTTTCTCTAAAAGAGAACAGTATCTTTTAATAGGTAACAATATATTGTGTTTAGTCAAGTGAATTGTCTGATCTGAAAATAAGAAAAAAATATTCTACAAGCCCACATTTTGCAGGTGGTGAGCTAGCCCATACATAAATCAAACTGAATAGCCCCATCCCAAGTGGTGAAAACAGAAGAGCTGTTTTATTTTTTGTACATAAAGCCTTAAAGTTTCTATTGAGTGAGACAAACTAACATGAAGATATTTTAAAATAAAGCCACTAAACTTGAAATGTCTATGAGAAAACATGAATACAAATCAATCCACTTCTTAAAAATCAAATCTTCCCCCAGGTCACACAGCACAAACAACCTGATACACAGACAGTCAAATCTCTCAAAGCCAACAGTTGCAACCTGTGAAGTAAGCATTTTAATTCTTCCAAAGTATAACTACAGGGATGAATTAACCTTGGTTTTCACTGGGAGATTACAGATAAAGTCCAAGTCCAGAGCCCAATTCTAGGAACACTCAGCTGTCTGAATGCTTTTAATTACAAGTGCAAATGTCTGCAGGAAAGAGCCCCATTTTCCTCTAGCTTCTTTCAGAATAATAGAATTCCAAATTGCTTTGGAGTTTCAAGTCACACCAGCTAAATTGAAGTCCTTGAATATCTGGGAGCAAGAAGAGGAATGCAGTGACAAAGGAGAAAATGTATTCTGGTCGTGCTTGAGAATGTAAGCAAAAAGGTGACAGGAGTGACAGAGAATGAAGCTGTTAAAGCAACACTTGTTAGATTACTATTTACTTCGCAAGATTTTAGATGCTCTTGCAAATACAGCACAATCACAATTTCCCCATCTGAAATCTACTCCACAGTCTGCCCACATCCTCTGTGCCAGTTTTATCAGCCCCAGCAACTCTTCTCTTCCTTCTCTTGAAGCTAATATCCCCTTCTGCCTTGAAGACCTCATGGATAATGTGGGAAAAGGAAAGGAAGAGTTTGCTCCCATCCTTCCTGGAAGTGGTAGCCTTCCCCTCACCCATCATCCTCCTGCTGGAGAGAAAGGTAGATTTTCCCTCTTAAACCAGAGAAGGCCTGGACCCCAACCCGAACTGCACAAAACCCTAATGAAAACAAACAAACAGAAACCACAAACAACAAACAAACAAAAACCAAACTTGAAAAGCCACGTTTTGCCAACCTTTGGGTTCAATACTACTTAATACTACTGCCATGGGTGGGCCCTGCATAGCTCAACGAACGCATCTCAGATGGAGGGAGCACTTTAATCCACATTGAGCAGCACAGCACACCTACAACAGACAGCAGCTACCGTACCAATAGCCACGGCCTAGGGCTCCACGTGGAAAAGTATAAAACATTTAAAGCCCAGCACAAAGCAAATGAGCAAATGTCTTTGGTGTCCCTGCCTGTGGCAGGGGGGTTGGAACTACATGATCTTTGAGGTCCCTTCCAACTCAAGCCTTTCTATGATTCAATTACTTTATACATAATACAGAATAGAGTTTTATCCTTCAGAGAATCACAACATAGTTGAGATTGGAAGAGACCTTTGGAGCTCATCTGGTCCAACTGCCCTTCTCCTGTGTCTAAAGAGAAGGAAGTGAAACACAGAAGGATATTTTGACAGACAGCTACAAATCATTGAAGACTGCTTAAAAAGACTTGTCTGCATCAGCTTCTTCGCTAGGGAGAATAATGAACTATTAGTCCCTCAGTCCAGAGACAGCATCCCATGTCTATTGACCAACTTTCAGATCAGGAATGGCTCCCTGCTTCTGTTCTCCCTATGCACAAATCAAATTTTCATGCACAAGAAATGATTTTAGCAACTATTTACTCTTGTCCCTCTTCATCAAGCATGAAATACTCCTGAGCTCATGCTTTGTTGTGTGCTTTTGAACATGGCTACAATTGCCTCTGAGTGGAGCCTTTGTTGACACTGCCTGCAATCTCCAAGTCCTGCTCTTTACCCTCTCCGAGAGACATTACCATTTGAATGCTTTTTTACGTGACAGCTTGTGGTCTGTGGCAGTGCCTGCGCTGGGTAAGTGTTTCTGATTGCTCGACTAAGCCAAGGTGTTCCTCTTAGGAAAGAGGCAGTACTGAGTGAGGATCCAACTTCTAAGATCAAAGAGCACAGAAGGTGGAGAAGGATCTTCTTTGCTTTAAAGCCGAAGATAACTGGAAATTATCACTTTGGCTAAAAACCTGGTTAGGTTAATGATTACTCAATTCATGCTAGTACGTCTGGTGTACATAAAATGTACCCACATTCAGTCCCCTACAGCTCCCTCTTGTAAAAACAGGGATCAACTCCCATTTTCCTTAGAACACATCAGTTAATATCACATCACAAATTCTCAATGCGCTGTTAAAAAGTGAGAAAATAAGAAAAAGCAACCTGTAATTACATTTCTAGCTCTCCAAAAAGTATGAGCACATGTCACAACTATGGATACCACAAGGAAAGCTCTGCTAAGGAAACTATTCTTTAACGGAAAATCAGCACATGCTGCCCTTCTGAGAGCATGTTTCCCCTCTTGCTCTATAACTTCCTCACTGTCCTGTAATTATTTGTGTGGGAGGAGGTGTTTAAATGTTTTCTGAGACACTGAAGTGTAAATAGCCTCCCACCTCTTCCCAGTCGAACCACCTCCAGCCGGATTTCAGTGTGGACTTCAAGCAGACAGCACACAGAGAAGACAGAATGATGGAGCAGTGCTCAAATGCCAGGGGCTTTCTGAGAGCACCAGATTACTGTACTCAGAAAGCCCACCATTAAGGGAATTATTAGTTTCATCGCAGATCGGTTCTGAACAAGCTAGTGTTCCCTCAGACAAATGTAACATTAACATCAGAGGAAGCCTGAAAAGGGACTGCAGGATCAGGCCATAGCGCAGAGCAGAGTAGGCTTGCTCTCAGGTTTAATCAGCTCAGCGGACACCTCGCACCACGGCACAGCGGCAGCATGGCAAGCTGCCTGTGGCAGCTCTGCTCACAGCCTCTTTCCATCTCTCATGCCCCGAGAGCCGTCCCCAGCTGCTCTGCAAAACACAAGGTAGGTTACCAGAGTTCCTGCAGACACCTGAATTCAAACAGCACAGGGAACATTTTTGTACTATATATGTAGAAATGTAAATGATCATACCAAGGATTGAAAGAATCAGTCGGTGTTCCTTCCCCACTCTTTTTCTAAATGTGATCTTATAAACCTCTTAGCTGAACACAGAAGAAAAGGTGGAGGAGGAAGGCAGTGATATTGCCTTCATGTATGCCAAATGCAGAAACACCGTTTCATCATTGTGCACTGCACCAAAAATCTTAAAAGGTGTAGGAATTACTTTAAACTTTTAAAATCAGCCCTACAGTAAGAAACTAGAAAAGCCATTCTTATTTATTCAAATGAAATTGTAAGGATGACTTCAAGATGTTTAGCAGGCAGACACAGAGCATACTTTTTAATAGAAGAAGGCTTGTTTCACCTATCAAGCTAACACCTAGCAGGATTCATGGAACAAGAGCTTCAGCTCAAACTTAAAAAAAGCTCATAAAGCAACTCCTCTTTCTGGCACAGCAAGAGTAGCCACTGATTTTTTTTTTTTTCTTTTTAAGGAATCTTTACATCAAGTCTGACCATGCACCTAAAACATATAGTCTATGATGGTAAGTTACTATTTCAACACCAGAGCAGACACAGCTGTATGGCTTGAAAGCTGTGGGTCAAGCACTGTGATAGGTAGACTGCTGTGGCTTTATTCATGAATTTAACTGCATATATGAAGATTGAATAGTATATTTTGTATCAAATTAATGACTATCACATACATCCTTGAATATTACGGACAGCTATAACCTGAAGACAGATTAGGTATCTACATGTAATTACCTGGAAATAAAATCCCTGGGGGGCAAAGCCCTAGCTACACAAATGAGATCCACAAATGAGGATTCTTTCAAGTTTTTGCTTCTTTGGGAACAGAACAGACTAATCTACAGTGATACCTTTTCTTTCTGCTCTGCAAGCTCACTGCTGGTTGTACAGATCCATCTGAGATCTCTATCACAACTGACATTTTAGTTAGACACTAGTCTTAGAATTACCCTATTAGCTATTTTCCTCTTAACTCAAGGAATAGCATATGAATGTGAGCATTTCAGAGTACAAAAGGTGTATCTGATTCTAAGCATAAAATTAATGTGCCAGGAATAGTTCGGGGCGTATTTTATTCCAGCACCAGCTCAGTCTGGCTGAGTGTGTCATCAGCATCCAAGTCATATCTCCTGGGGCAATCAGCAACACTTGCATTGCAAGCCAGTAGCTTTGGGACTGGCAAGAAGCTGTGATGACCCCAGGCAGCTCTGCTGAGAATGTGAAATGGCATCTCCTCACAGTGAATGCCTTCCGATCGTAATTCTTGTTCATAACCCTAATGCTACCACTGACAGGACAGCCTTCAAGGGCAGCATGCAGCTGAGGAGGCTTATAAAAATGAGAACAGGCTGCTGTTGATCTGTTCATATCTCTCCCTCTCCATGCACACAGGAGCATAAAGCACTACTTATTATGTATAGCCACAAGTAATGCAATGTTCACACCCGAAAATAGGATCAAATCAGACCACCTCTGCTTCTTGTGCTTTTATTTATTTGATTTCTTTCCATGAAAAACAGCCTTTAATACTCTTGGTAAGAAGACAAATATCCCTTGAAATAATTGCTTCTGATTACACAGACTTTTGCCAGTTACTGTATCTTTTCAGCACTAGAGAGCATTTTGGATTCTTGATTTTGCATTTCCCTCATTTCTTGCCTCTCCCCTCTTCTTTGATGTAATTTTCTCCCTCCCCTCTGGCATATACAGTATAGCCCTTTCCTAACTCATGGCTGCATTGACAGCATGTATTAGCCTCACTGTTGTTGCTATTTCATTGTGATCTTTTTTTTATTATTATTATTTTTATTTTTTCCTTTTTAAACAAGTGTAATATTTTCTATTAAATCTGAATAACACTGGTGAACAACTGTAGCAATCCAGTAACTGACAAAAATTACTTGCATGGCATGCGTGGCTTCTGCATTACCCATTATTTTAGGGCCAAGAAAATGAAAACTGGGAGGTGTGGCTGGATAAAATGAGATTGCATTGCAAAGTTTGTGAAAGAATGATGCCTTAAACAAGTTTTCCGTGACTTCAAAGATCTCTGCAATAAATACAATGCGGTCTGAGATGCATCTCCAAAAGAACTTTAAAGGCAAGATCTTTCCGTGGTATCTAGAAGCACCAAACTCTGCTGCAAGGACACCTGTGAAGCAAAGTATAGGATTCCTCCTACACTTTAATGAGAGCACGGCCAGCTAGTGCATCAGCACTCCAGGATGGGCTGTCCTAGGGGTGGTACTGGTAGAGTTTTCTATTACCATGCAAGAAATCCAAGGTAGGTTCATTTTCATTTTCTCAGTCACTGAGCTTGAAAAGCTGGGACAAATCTGAGCAGTTAATCTGATTCTTGCGAGAGAAAGATGGAAAAGCGAGTGGGAGAAATATTATTCCCTATTCTGAGTCAGTTCACAAAAGCTTTCACACAAAAACCCTCTCTAAAGATCACTTTTAGCAAGCTGTCCATATAATATTAGCTGACCAACCATGTCATGACTCAGACATAATGAAAAGTTGCAAAGAACTGCAAAGGAATGGGAGGAAGAGAGAAGCACGTAAGTTGTTATATATTGACTGTTCCCCCTGCCCTGCCCACTTCCTTATCCTTTGTTTGCCTCATACCTTCACATTAGAGGTTCTTCTATTTTTGTGTATTGCCTGGTACATTTGACAAACTGCTGCAAACAAAGCTCCCGCAGCCTTGGTGCTGTACATGAAATACCTCCTGAGGATGGGTGCTCTAAAAGAAAGTCTCTCTTACACAAGGTCTCATCAACTATAAGCAAAGCCACTGTAATGTTTGGCTTCATGTTTAGTAGAAGGGAAATAACTAAATACTTCCCTTGGGCCTGAAATGTGAATGAAAAACACTGTATCTTTTCCAAAGCATTTTTTTTTTTCCCTGCAAAGCTCCAGAAAAACGGTCCTAAGCGTTTGGAGCCAGAGCTTTATTAAGGCACCTGTTAAACATGTACAAGTGGGGTCCTTCTCAGATGTGTGTGTCTCCTGCCATCACTTTCCTTTGCTGGAACTAAACAGGGCACAAGAGAATGGGCACCTGAAGAAGTGTCACCAGGAGGAAGCACGCTGGCTCGCTTTGCTGGCTGCAAACACCGTCACACCACCAAGTTACCACACCATGGTGTCACCAGCCTTCTTAAACCCCATGTCGGAGGTCTGCAAATGCAGGACAGCTCTGCTTTAGTATCTACAGCTTGTTTTACCAAATTGCTCTCTGTGAAAATTCTGCAGAGTTAAAAAAAAAAAAAGCTTTCTATGAAGTTCCTCTTTCCACATAACCAGTCTCTGACTTTTACATCCAACTGCAGAGCAAGGAAAGTAACCTCACCCAAAGACTTTGCATTTGAAAGTTCAAAACTTTCACAAGACATCCATTCTAAGACATCATGAACCATCAGATACCGATAAACTCTGATCTTGCATGTCCTCTTAGCATCCAGTGCTACTCTCACATTTTACCATTTTCTTGTACTGTTCAGTTTCTCCTGGAAGATCTCCACAGCCACATGTACTTACTATAAACCATCTTTCCTAGGAGATAACGAAGAAAAATGTGTCTGGCTGCACAGTGTGTGAAGAAAAGCAATCATGACACCTGTAAAACACCGAACAAATAAAAGAGAAAACCCATTTGCAATCAGATGACACCCAGCCTTGAATACAGTGGGCAAAGAGGCTTTATAGAGGAAAAGAGTGGAAAGATGCACATCGTTGGAAAAGGAGAATCCATTAAAAAAATAAATAAATGTATTTGGTCAGTACTTGTACTGGGTCTAGCTGGGATGGAGCTCACCAGAGCAGCCCACAGAGTGCTGTGCTCTGCACCTGTAGCTAGAACAGCCCTAATAACACTCAGCAATAAGAGCTAAGAAAGGGGAAGGAGGGGAGGGGGGATCTCGTTGTGAAGACATCTGTCCTCCCAAACAACTGCTACATGTATGGAGGCCCTGCTCAACGGGACATGGCCAAACATCACTTGCTGATGGCAAGTAGAGAATTTACTTTTCCTTCTCTGTGCTTCCACATAGCCTTTGCTTGTTTTTTCCCCTCTTCCTTTTCCCTTCAGTTAAATTATCCTTACCTCAACCCTTATATTTTTTTCCATTCTTCTCCCCCCTCTTTTTTTGAGGAGTGAGGGAGTGGTTGTGGTGGGGTTTGGCTGCCATCACAGTACTGAAGGGAATAGCAAGCAAAAGTGATCTGCTTTTTAACTCCTTGACCATCAGATATGAACATGAGATATGACAGGAGACCTTTCTGGAGCCAAACGGAGAGGTTTAAAAACAAATCCTATCTGAGCCAGGTGCAAATACATCCATGTTCCAGTACTTCAGATTGGTTAAGGTAAGAGTATGGCTAAGGCAAGCACTGTCCAATTAGCCGTGCTGTGACAGGGCAGTGTCCTCTTCCAGAAGCTATACCTCTCGACAAATGTATGGGATAATCTGCCACCCCTTCTTCACCACAGGGTCACAGTCTGGCATTTGAACAAAGTTAAGCCCCAAAACATGAGGTTTCAAAATTTTTCATGTTTTTAACTGTAAGTCTGAAAAAATATCCCTATCCATGCCACTAATTTCATTTTTGTCCTTTCAGACCAGGAGATATCATAAAAGAACAAATGAGAAAATGCAGCAAAACACCAGAGACCTAAAGTCAGGTCTCAATCTCAACAAATATGCCAGAAACAGGACTCAATTTGATGCTATTTCAGCTTGTAGATCAAATAAAAAAAAATCACATTGTATTACAGGTAAGCATCACCCAGAGCTACTGCTGAAGCAGTCTTAGCTAGGACTATAAAATGAGTCTATCAGCTACATCATCCGGTGCATATCCACTCTGGTCCAGGGACATAAAGAGACTAATAATTTCATTTTGCAAACAGAATGGCAAAAAGTAAAGACACACAGAATACAGAGGAATCAAACTGTCAATGCCTGCCTTTTACTCATCTCTTTTACCATCACTGAGCAGGCAATTTAAAGCCCTGCACAATCAATCAACCTGGAGTGCTGCCAAACACGCCATGCCCAGCAATCCAATTTCAGATCTTCTTGCATTATTTGTTGCAAACTGTATCCCTACTTGATTCAATACAGCAATCAAACAAGCCACTATACAACACAGTGGACAATAATAAATGAATGAAGCAAGTTACAAACTAACTGTTCCATTTCCTAAATTTCCAGTCTGTACCAGATTCCCAGTTGGTATTTATCAGTATAACTCTAATGACCCATTATGCCAATTTAGACTGCTGCAAATCTGGCTGTTAGCGTTCACCATTTAGCATCAAGAAGTCAATGAAAAAGCACGGGCAGCATTATTGATTAACCGAATGAACAGTCAGCTGATCTGCACTTTGTCCAGGCGCTGATTACATCTAATTTACACTGGATATGTTCATGTCTTTAAAAACAGTAATTAGTTTAGCTGTTTTATACTAACACTACATAAATAAAACATTTCATATTAATTTCCTAACATGTAATTGGAGTCTGTCCTCATCCTCCTAACTCATCTCAGCTGTTTTCATCCTCCTGGTTCAAAAGTTAACATTGATACTATAGAATTAGTAAGTGTATGTCAAGGTGCTTTCAAAGCATCAGAACTCTCAGTTCTGATGCTCTCAGTCTTGAATGTACCCAAAAGAATCAAATTTTCTCAGAACATTGCTTTGACAACAGTCCACTCCAGTGACTGCATTTTGGCCTTAACATGACATTCCTCAGCTTAGAAGTCAAAGCATTCTTTGTTATCTGCAATAATCCCAAAGCTGTTGATACTAGTAAAGGTGATGGTGCTGGTAAAGCTGACACTTACAATACAGTGATGATTCCAGCACAAATTCTTTCATGCTTCCTTTGAATTCTTATATAACTTCTGTGTCACACTTCTCTCCTGTAGCAACTGGTATGTGGTTGGGCCAAGATGGCCCTTGTTACTCAAGCATGAGCATCACATGGCAAACTGCCTTCACATCCTCCTTCCCTTCGCTCCCTACCTTTATGCCATCCTGAATATTTATTTCTGGGTGTTTGCAAGGACTTGCTCCAGATGGTCCATTTCTAACCCATTTATTGAAAAGACAAGAGTGGCTTGTGTGAAAAGAGACCTTTTCCTTTTTGCTCTAAACCATTACATTATTACTTAATAAATCGGCACTGGCAGACAGCACCTCAGTTCTGCAGTCCCGCTCCACAACCAAACATAATAGCATCTGTTCCACACTGCTATTATTGCCATTTTTCAAGGAGATTGTCAAAGCAGAGTCTATATCTGACTGCTTTTGTTGTTGTTGTTGTTATTTTTAATATCTGCCTTTCTCCCAGTTATAGACATATGTATTAATTCAGGAATTTAATGAATTTTGAGTAACAGATAAAATCCTTGTTACTTCTTTCAGGAGTAGCTGTACTGCATAAACAAAATGGACAACAATATCCAGCAAGCCACTTGCAAGTATCTAAAAATGGATCAAGTTGGACAGAGACCTGGATCTTCATACTTAACCTTATTTAAAGAGTTTTTTTAAGAACCTTGGCCACTCTGTTAAGGAGTGAAGCTGGGTAGCTGAAGCTGAAGCTGGGGAGCATGTGGGGACAGAGCTCCTGTGATCCCCTGTCCCTCCAACATGCAGCTGTGACCCAGAGAGCTTCATAACTGCCTGGGAGACACATTCAGTGCTTTGGTGGAAGTGTCTTCATCACTCAGCTTTCCTTTCTGTAAAACAGAGGATATTAGTACTCTCTCCTCCATTACAATTCTCCTAATAAACATACTGCATAAAAACGAGGTGTCACTGAATTTTCAGTTGAGGCAGTGCCTAGATCAAGTTGGCATTCAGTCAGTGGCTGAACAATACCAACAATGCTCATCACCATCCATGGGGATATTCCTCTCATTCACGAGAAGGGCCAGCTTGACACACTGCCTCCCTGCACCCTGCAAACCCACTGGCAGCCAGGGAGCAGGACAGTGCCACCACCAGCTCTGTAGGCTGGGCACGGCCACCACAGCACTGTCCTCCTCTCCAACCTGGTATCTTGTCACCACCTGACAGGTCCCACCTACCACAAAAGAAGACTTTCATCAGTGGTTGGGTCTAGTAGACTGTGCTGTGATCATAACTGCAATACACTCACCCTTGTGTACAGTGAAAATGTTTAGTATTATAAGAAGAAAGTATTAAAATAATTACACAGCAAATTATTTCTCACCTATGACAAACACCTAGTCCATAATCTCCTATTGCTAACAACTGCTCTGACATATAAACAAAGAATAAATGTCTTAACAGAGTGTGTGTTTTGAAATCTAAACATATTCATTAAAAATTAAAAACTGCAGGAAGTTCCTAATTCTGTTCATCTTCTGGCAATCAGCCATTTTGTACATCATGTCACTGACATACTTTAATTAGCTCTAATTCACACATTATAATCACTGTCTAGAAAATTTGTGACGTACTTGTTATGAAGCAGATCTGCATCTTTATCAACACACAGTTGTTTTAATGTTACAGAGTCACTAATGCAACAGAAAAGAGCTCTTCCTATACCAAGAATTCAGATCCATGACATCCCTGTCTTTCCATTAAGAACTCTCTTACCCTCTGGTTTTTGAAAGGCACTTCCACCCTGGTAGTTACAAGTATTAAAACCCCTTTTCACTGAACACAACACAGAAATGGGGAAGAAATCGTTCTTTTGCTACAGTGACTAGTATTTTTTTTAAATATATTTCAACTAATCCACTTCAGTTCTTTTGAAAACCCATATACTTGTACCTTTCTGTTCCCCAAACCCTTTGAAACTCTGGCTCTGGCTATTGCTGGGACTTGGTGACATCTAGGCTTTTTTGAGCAAGATGCACACTTTAAAAGCTTGGCAGTGCTTCATTGTTATTGAAGAGGAAGTTTGAAATTGAAATTTAAGATCTCCACCCTTTATAATAGTGAGGTAGCAGTTGGTGTTGCTAATGTTCAGATCTCATTACTGTACAGTTCTTCAGCATCCACAGTTCATTATTTCAGCAGCATATTTCCTAGCACTATTCCAGGCAGGTTTAACACAGCCCAGTTACCAGTGCAAGGTTTTTATGAATTTGCTGGGTCTACTGAGTGAAACATAATTTCCCTTAAGAAGAAAAAACAACAAACAAAAGCAACAACAAAAAAAGGAGATGCAGGTGAATGAAAGCCAAAGGAATAATCAGGACAAAGCCTTGAGAAGAAAAGCTTTTGAATTTACAAGCTATTTAGTCTGAGAAGAGATTGGAAATACAACAGCTATTTTATTTGCTGCAATGCACTTCAAGCATAGGTGTTTCTCACTCCAAGTTCCTAGCCATCCAAAAAAAACAACAACCAAAAACAAACAAAAAGAGTTGTACCCAATCCCCAGGCAAAAGATGTATTCTACCTTTTACCTTATTCCACTAACACATCTCTCTCGGTGAAGAGATAAAAACCCACATTAATCCACATGAAACACTGCTTTCTTGTTCCATGAGTGAGCCTCCTCTGAAGAAGTCCAGAAACAAGACAGTTCAATTATTTGCATGCAGAAACCAGATTTCATGGCACTGGTTGACTTTCAGCAGTCAAGCAGACACAAAGAGGCACACATGGGCATTGCGCTCTGGACAGCAAATGGATGACAGCTCAAGGATGACAAGGCAAGCATGAAGGCAGGTGCCAGGCACATTTTTGTATATGACTGCACAAAAACGTCCATGAAAAGGAAGAGGAGACAGAGCAATCAACCTGCTCTGAAATCCATTCCTAGCCTGCTGCATGCTCCATTAGTGATTGTGCTAGGGTAAGTCTGCTGTACATCACCCAAGAAGCTTTCTTGTCTGGTGCAGCAAGCAGTTTTAACTGCGGCAGAATCCATCCCTCAGTGTAGGAGGAAAATGAGTAGTGAGCAGAGCAGTCCCCACCCTCATGCCACCAGTGAAAAGTTTTGCCAGTATGTGACCTTTTGTTTGCTATCAAATCATCTCCCTAGCAGTCAAATCATATGTTTGTCTATTCATCAGCTCCTCTGAACATTCAAACCACCTGTTCACAGACACAAAGGCTGTTTGGATCCTTCCTGCCCTCTATTGTGGCAGTACAATAACGAAGCCAGAGAGCTCCCAGCTGGGTGCCAGCCGTGGAGAAACACTGCACAGCCAGAGGGGAAAGAGATGTCGGCAGAGCACACTTACACAGGGAGAAAATTAGAGTCTGGAAACTCAGCAAAAAGTCATCCCTTTTCTTGTGAGTGTCATAAAAGAAAGATGCTCAGAATAATTACTACAATAGCGTTGTTAAAATGTTAATTTGTACAGTACTCTGGGGAGTATGCAGTGCTGATTGACACTTTGGCTGGAAAAGGAACCTTACTTAGCAATCTCTATTTGCTGAATTAAAGCACTAATAGAGGCAGTTTGATAAAAATGATGTCACTCTATTTGAAACCAAGCCAAAGGATAGAAACATACTTGAAGGAGTGAAGTTGTAAAGTGGTATTTAGGCAGAGAAGATTCCCAGGATCTTGGTGGATTCAAATCCTCCTTACCAAAAAATAAGTGTTAGAAATCTCTACTTGATTCTAGAAGTACAATTGTCCCCAGCTGAACACATGGTGCTTGTAGGAACAGCAATGTTTTGGATATTTAATCACACGGATGAACATCCACTTTCTGTTCTATGTTTATTACCTCAGCCTCCCAACTCAACTGTAGCCACTTAAAATTAATCCTCTAATCTAAGCTGGTCATCTAAATTCCTGCAGAGACAGAGGAAGAGAGGGAGACCTGTGGTGGCTGCTCATCCTTGTCCAGATTCAGGTGTCTAATATATTTCAGAGTGATTCTCCTGTGGAGGTGGTCCTTTTCTCTCCTCTTTTGATGAAACAAACAGCTCAATTCAAGCAGCTAAAGTTAGGTGAATCCCAGCATACATACCTCAGGTATTAATGAATACATCTAAGGGAAGAGAAATATTATCTCTCTATTATTAATGGGCAAGGCATGGTCTTGAGAGGGTGGAAATCATATTTTAAAAGAATTTAAAGACCTACTATGTGGAACTGAAGCTTAAAGTCTAAAACTGTGACTCTGAAAACCCTTTTGTATGCCTTGCTCATGTGCCACAGTCTCCTTACCATGGTATTTCCCAAGCCACGACAGTTGCCCACAACCAAGTCAGTCTCAAAGCTGAAAAGCTGAGTGCCCAAAAAGCATATAAACCCTGTTTGGGCCCAGAAACGTAAGGTGTCATTGCTCTAAATCACATCCAAGACAACATAAGACAGACCTGAAGGGGATGAGTACAGACACCAGGCCACATAGTCCAGAGAAAGGACTGTGGTTACAGCCTGAGGTGTGCTTGCTGGGGGTGGTGGTGGTGTGACGGCTGTTGGGAGCATAAGAAGTCTGGAAATCCAGGCCCACGATATTTCAAATTGAGCACCAGAAACGTTTCTGTTTGTTTTTAAACATACTCTCCCATATTCAGCCATACCTCCATTTCTTTTCTGTCTCATTGAGATACAATTGTAGCAGCAACAGCTGTACTGGGATAGCTGCAAAAAGTCCTCATCATGCTTGGGCATGGCTGCCTTGCTCTAGGTACCTGTTACAGACACTTTTTCAGAGACTTCACAGACAGCCTGCATCTCTGCAAGGATCTAACCCTCTAAGAATAAAAAGAAATGCATGAATTAGAAAATAACAATCCAAAGAGGAGAGCTGAAAGAATCACTAAGGTAATTATGAACAGCATATAAAAAGGTCACAGCTCATCAATTGTTTTCCAAGTGCTTGATAATTTTGCATCATGGTGGAGCTTACTTTTAGGAAATGATGGGAGTTAGACTCCCATTCTGAAACAGTATTTCCAACCCCATCCCAGAAATACAGAGAAGTCTAAAAGAAAAGGTGATGGTGCTTGTGGGAAATGCTGACTGTCATTCAAGAGAAGGGACCACCGCTACTGAAAATGGCAACAATCAGCCCTCCACAGCAGCCAGGACTCAGGTCAGGTGAGGTGAGCTGGGACTCTGAAGCCAAGGATGAGCACTCTGTGTTTGATACCACAGGCAAGGGGGTCTGGACAAGACAAGAGAAAGGAGAGCCTGCAAGATCACTCCTGCAGAAACATCTGTGGGAAATTGAACTGCTCTGTCTGTGCATGAAAGCAGTAAGGTATGAAGCTTTATGCGGCCCAAAGAGAACCAAAATAGATGCTTACCAGAGCACTCACCAGAAGCTACGGGACAGGAATCCTGCAGTGAGAAACAGCATACCATCCCGTAATACTCTGTGTCTCACACAAAGTGTGTCACACAAAGTGGAGACAAACAAAAAACTGCACGAGCAACCTTAATTCAAGTATTTGCTGATTTTGAAGGTTTGATTCTCCTGACCACTTTCTGGTCTTTCCTACCTGCACTGTACACCATCATTTGAACAGAAAAGTAATGTTTTTGACAATTCTCTTCCTTCCCACAGTATCAAAACCACCAGATTTTTTTAAAGCATTGTTCCTCCATATCCTCCATACCTCTGCTGCTGTCATGCAGGACAAAGTCACAATTACAACAACAGCAAAACTCTTGTTATTCTCCCCCAGCCTACTGCATAAGGACGGTGCCCAGACAACCAACTGCTGGAGTGCCAAGGAAAAGCAGCCTCTGGGGTAGTCCCAGCCCAGCCCAACCCTGGCCAGACTCCGCTGAATATGCAGGCAGTGCCAGTTTCATGCTTCACAGGTTGAGCTACTCAGGCTGTGTTTATTCTTAGGCGGCACTAGCATTAGATTAGTGTCAGGATGTATTTTTGTACTTAAATTGAAGTCCATTGCTTCCATTCCAGGCTTGGAGAAAGGCTTCTATACCTGAAACTTTATGTAATCTTTTTTATTATAGCCACTGGTCCTCAAAAGATATAACTGTTGCTACATGCCTAGGTCTTGATATTTGTAGGCTATCACAGCCATAAGGAAACTACTGAAATATAGGGAGACACTGAATTTGTCATCTGAATGGAGATTGCTTAAGATGAAGAAAAATGAGGCCACATTATCATTTAGTTCTCAAATTTACACAGAAACACACTGTCCTTAGAAGAAAACTACGCTCACTCCTTTAAGTATTCCTCATTTTTAGTTACCATGCTATACTGTGCAACTAGGTAGAGAACTGCAAAGGCACTGAGAAACCATCTCGTGCACTCAGCTATTCAACTCACCAGGAAACAACCAAAACAAGAAATGCATTCCAACAGACTAAAAGAAAACACCCCAGAAACAAACAAACAACAACAAAAAAAAACAACAAGCACCATAGAGCAAACCCTAAAATGCTGCCAAAATAATTTGGTAACAGACAAAACAAGAAAAATATGAAATCTCATTAACATGATGAAAACACCCACTGCCAGCTACAAATTGACCTGGGAACCCTGTGAAAACATCAAGAAAAATAACAGTGACATCAGGTTGGACAACCTTGGACACAAATTTGTAGCAAAATCCTTAATAGGACTTTATTTCTTGCACGGCAGGAGGCTAATAAAAACCCAGACCTCTTAAACTTTTTAATAATTTTCTGAACCTTAAATCTCTTCATTAAGCTAATCCCATTAACTTCTGATCAACAGGTAACAAACTCGGCTGCCAGTTCCTAATGGTACAGGAAACTGCATTTGGCAATCCACGGCTGTAATTTAACTTTTCGTCAGCCAAGTACATAACTATTAATCTCAGACTGTTCCAATATCTAAAGCTCTGTCATTAAGAGCATAAAGACACCCCAGAAGCTGTGTTAACCATCTTGCCATAGAAGTGGCACTTGCAAAAAGGCAAAGCCAGACTCCTGATTTCTCCTTTTGATGTGCTATACGTACCTGGGGAAAACACACACATAACGGGCAGCTTATCGTCCAAGAGAGAGGTAGGATGCTTATACACAAAAAGGATTAGGCACAGGCAAATGTGCCTGTATTTTGCCTACATGCTTCTTTCCACCTGCATGGTGCTTGAAACCAAGATTATTTTTTTTTTTTAATTTTGTTGAATAAATAAAAGAAAGGTTGGCTCAATCTGGTGCTTTCTGCAGGCTACATCGCCTGACTATTGTCAAACGCAGTTTAATGTTTTCAAGTATAGTGCCTGCACATCTTTTGTTTTTTTGAAGTCTGTCAGCAAAGGGCTGGACACAAACAGGGCTCCCTGTTCCCAACCCCAGTTATGCTCAGTGGCACGTTCCCTCTTACACATGTGCTCCCTACCCCTTCCGCCTCTCCTAAATGTCTGTTAACAGCAAAGAAACAAGAAAACAGGAGGCTATAACCAATGCCAGGCACATGTCAGCTGAAGGCTATTATAACATTTTTCCCACAAATCTATCGGTTATTTCCTAATAATGGCTTATTTGTGCATTTTTATTTGAACGGACAATAGCTCGTGTCACAAATGGTGCACAAAACTGACAGAGAACAACAAGGTTTCTTAGCATGCCTGTACTCCCACTGCACATGGTGGGACGTCCAACAGGCTTTGTTTTTGCAGAAAACATACTGCTAGAGTACAATGGCTGAAGTGAAAGGTCAATCTGACCTTCACTTTGACAGGTTTTAAACATTAAAGGTTAACACACACAAAAGACCTTAGCTCCATCTTCAAGACTCCTTTTCAAACACTCTTTTGTGTACAGAAACAATGTTTCTGCATGGGTACAAGTGAGACTTAAAATGATATTTTAGCTGGCTTCAGATAAATCAATGCAGGCCTCTCTGAGGATGGTCACATTGATTTCAGCAGCTTAGACAGCAAGTCTGATGGAAGCCAACTTTAAAGAGGAACATAGTGTCTGTGTGCTGTGCTCCTGGAGCAGGCTAGAAACCAACCGTGGCATGGAAGAGCAGAGGGAGTCCGTGACAGTCCATCCCATCCCATCCCATCCCATCCCATCCCATCCCATCCCATCCCATCCCATCCCATCCCGTCCCATCCCGTCCTGTCCCAACTCATCCCATCCCAGCAGGGGCTCCAGCCAGGACAGCAGCACCACAACGGGACTCACAACAGCCACCTTAGGGAATGGGTGGCCTCAGCTCCCACAGGCTGGCACGAATGGTCTCCCTGGGGGTGCACCAAGGCCTTGTTTTTCTTGAGGAAGGGTCATCTTTTTGTTACGGATGCCATGATTGTTTATGAGGAGGAACTGCCACTGTTAAAAGACTGAGTTGTACTCAAGGACTAGATGGGTCTCGGGACGGGTACTGTTTATCAACAACTGTTGTTGATATCTTTATCAACAACATACGCAGTGGGATTGAGTGAACCCTCAGCAAGTTTGCAATAACACCAAGCTGAGTGGTGCAGTCGATACATCAGAAGGAAGGGAAAGCACCCAGAGGGACCTGGACAAGCTGGAGAATTGGGCCCACGTGAACCTAATGAGGTTCAACAAGTCCAAGTGCAAGGTGCTGCACCTGGGTCAGGGCAATCCCAGACATGAGCACAGACTGGCAGAAAAACCCACTGAGAGCAGCCCTGCAGAGAAGGACCTGGGGGCTCTGGTGGAGAAAAAGCTCGACACGAGCCAGCAGTGTGTGCCTGCAGCCCAGAAGGCCAACTGCGTCCTGGGCTGCAGCAACAGAGGGGTGGGCAGCAGGTGGAGGGAGGGGATTGTGCCCCTCTGCTCTGCCCTGGTGAGGCCCCACCTGGAGTGCTGCGTCCTGGGCTGGGGCCCCCAGCACAAGAAGGATGTGGGGCTATTGGAGAGGGTCCAGAGGAAGGCCACGAAAATGACCAGAAGGCTGGAGCACCTCTCCTACGAGGACAAGCTGAGAGAGCTGGGGATTTTCAGACTGGAGAAGAGAAGGCTCTGGGGAGACCTCATTGTGGCATTTCAATACTTAAAGGGGGTTAATAAAAAAGATGAACAACTTTTTGCTTAAGCAAATAGTGATAGGAGAAGGGGGAATGGTTTTATCTAAAAGAGGGGAGATTTAGATGAGATGTTAAAAGGAAATTCTTCACTTACAAGGGTGGTGAGGCAATGGAAAAGTTGCCTAGAGAAGTTGCAGACACCCCATTGCCCTGGCTTTGGATAGAATAGAGAGTTATTTTTTTTCCTAGTATCTGGCATGGTGCTGTGGTTTGTATTTATGATGAGAACAATGCTGATAGCACACCGACGCGTTAGCTGTTGAGCAGTGCTCACAAAGAGCCCAGGATGTTTCAGCCCCTCATGCTGCCCTGCCAGTGATGAGGGGCTGGGGGTGCACCAAGAGCTGGAGGGGACAGGGCCAGGACAGCTGGCCTGGGCTGCCCAAAGGGATGTCCTACACCATGTGGTGCTGTGCTCAGCAATTATATGAGGTGGCTGGCAGGGAGGAGTGGGGGGGACTGCTGCCTGGGGACAGGTTGGGCATGGGGTGGTGTGCATCGCTTGCTTTGTACATATCATTATTATTACGATCATCATTATTATTTTTTTTTTCCTTTTCTGTCCTGTTAAACCATCTTTATCTAAACCCATGAGCTTTTACCATTTTCTACAATTCTCTTCCCCACCTCACTGGTGAGCAAATGGCTGTGTGGTGCTGAGCTGTCCGAGGGGTTAAAGCACAGCACCCATCCCTGGAGGTGTTCAAGGCCAGGCTGGATTGGGCTTTGGGCAACCTGTTCTGGTTGGAGGTGTGCCTGCCCATGGGCAGGGGCATGGGAACTGGGTGATCTTTCAGGTCCCTTCCAACCCAAACCACTCTGTGACTCTGTGGACATCAACTGGATTTCAAGACCTGAGTGGAACCACACAATTTACTGTTTAAAGGCAGACTGTGCAGCTCTGTCACACTGACACTTCTGTATCTGCATCTCATGCTGCAGAGTTCCTGCATTTCTCCTGCTGACTGTCCTCCCCAGAAATACATGCATCTAAAGGAAAGGAGACGATCTGTTTTCAGACACTGGTGGAAATTTAATTCCACAAGTACAAAGAAATTGTGAATAGAACATTTTTATCTAGGTAACACTTGTGAGCCAGAATACAGACAAGGACATATTGCAAACTGCAGGCTCCATAAATAAATAACTTAAATAAACAAATAAATAAATATCCTGTGCTAAAATAAAAGAAGCACTACTTAATTACTTCACTGATTTCTTTCCCGGCAAAAGCATCTAAGTAAATAAAATACTCCTGTGTAGAGATTTCTTATAGGTCTAGCTTTGGCCAGGTTGACAAATAAAACTACCATACGCCTCAAAACCTGGGAGGTAAATGGTTATCTCATTAAAGTGCAGCACATTAACTTGCAGCCATCAGCTCTGCTGCATGCTGTGCTGTGAATAAATTAAATGTGAATTCAGAAGAATTCTGGCTGGCTGTGTCTGACAAGCTTTATTACTGTGCATACACCAGCAATCACTTACCCAGTTTTGCAGGAAAAAAAAAAAAAAAAAAAAAAAAAAACACATTAAGAAGGCAAAAAGCAAAAGGGTCCAAGTTTGTCTTTGGCAGTGGAGCAGCTAAACTCCCGATGCCAGAGATAGCCTCACATGAATGTTTCAATAGCAAATACACAAACAGCACTGAACTTTTGGCTAACCACCAACTAAATAGGTATTTCAATGACCTACCATTAGGAGTTTCTCCTTGGGGCTGTACCTACTGCATGGCTATTGTTTATGCAAACACAGCCCACTCAAAAGGAAACAATATGACCACCAACTACTTCGGGTTTTGGCTCAGTCATGCACATATCACAGTAGCAGTCACTGAATAATGCACATTCCTGGGGCAGAAGTATATTTCCTCATCTTCTTCAGTTCTCTGCTACTATTGCTCAGAGTGAGATTAGCTCCTTTATTCTAGTAGCATACAGAGGCTATCAGGTGTTCATATTTAATCTGTTTCAAATGAAGCAACATTTGGCTAAGACACAGAGGGATTAAAATTTCTTTTCCACTATACTTTAATAAATTCCATCCCATTAATGAAGAATCAGGACTTGTGACCGCTGTTCTATATTTCTGAATATGGACATACAACAGGAATATATGAACTTCAATTAGGTGAAACAGACAATCAAAATATGAATGAGGACAGAAGCAAGATAAACATCACCCTAGCTGGCTCAGGCCTTCCCAGCCATAAGCACAAATGCAGGCATTCAAGACTGATGCCAAAGTGGGTTGGTGATCAATACAAGGAAGCAACTCATAAATATGCATCAACAAGATTTAGGTCTATGCATGTGGAATATTATTATTCAGATGGCCTCAATATTAATTTATTCATATTTGATCTGCTCCATGAGCTCTTGAAGACCTCGTGGCAAGATGAGCTCAACGCAAGTGGCATCACATGATGATAGTCAAAGAATTGTAAAAGCAGAATTTGGTCCACTGGCATCACCACAAATAGAAGCAGGCAAACCCATTTTCTTCTATTAAACCTAACATCTTGGCCCCTGGTACAGTACTATTCTGTAGCTCTGTGTCTATTTAAATGGGCAGCCATATCAGGTCGTATAACGTAGGAAAGTCTCTGGGAGAAAAACACATTGAGTTCTAATTAGTTCAGATTGATGGGGAATTAAAAATTAACCTTTTATTCATCAATATTTCAAAGCACTATCAGGTTGCATTCAGTAGCGAACGTCCTTAGCATGCATCCAGGAGTGTCCTACAGAGCAATCACAGTGGATCTGGGGAGGATGACACACGTTTATAGCTGAAGGTAGAAGGACAGAGTTTACCTCAAGCCTTTTTCTCACACTGTTCCAAAACCAGCGCACATTTCACTGCCACAAGTTTAATTCTACATCTTGTATTCCATACTTTGGAAAGTTTTCTTACTTCTATTGAACCCTGGCAAACAAGGTCCCCGTGACCATTTTGTTCTGCCTAGAGATTTAAAACCTTTATTTCAAAAGTGGCATCACAGTGAACTTTAAGACTTCTCCTTCGGTCCAGCTGACAGTATGTGCATTTACAGAGATAACACTGATTTCTGCTTGCTCTTGCAAGGGAAAAACACAATCAACTTACCATTTTTGGACTTATAACTTAGTTCACATTTTTCATAATATTGCCTCTGGACTGGTGACTGCTCTCTCCACAGCTATCACTGTTTCTGAAGCCTTTCAAAGTCATCAGAACAACGTTATAACTGGATACTAACTGTGGCATTGAGTAATGTGGTTAATCTGACCACATCAGCTTCAAATTCCAATCTCATTGCAGCAGCTCTCTGAATTGCTTTTAACTTTTACTCCAGACTCTCACCATGACTCTTCTTCTTGAGAAGGGAGATGAAAAATCTGTCTGTCCAGAGAAAGTCATTACTGATCCTTGGCAATGATGACTCCTGGCAAAAAATGACTGTCTTGCTAATGGTTCTTAACTGCTGTATCAAACACAAATATTGAGCAGCCAGAGAGTGCAGGGGGAAAAGGAGGGCAGAGAGAAAATATCAAAAATCACAACTCAAAGAGAAAATGAAAAAACAAAACAAAACAAAAACAAACAAGCAGGATGAGACAATGCAGTAAAACAGATCATCTATAGCAGAAGAGACCAGACAAGAACAGAAGAAAAGGCTGTGGTAGATGACAGAAATAGAAACAGTCATAATAACCTTGCCTGCAGTGCAGGAGATTTTCAGCAGAGCCAAAGAAATGTAGAGGAGGTTTAGGAATTTGTTGTTTTGCTTCAAGATTACCCAAGGCTTAGTCTATAGGCAAAACGTGTGTGTTCCAGGGATGCTGCTTTGCGAAGTTGCTCTTAATAGTAAGCCTCAAAGGAGGAGACTCCATGCTGCTGTCCACACACAGACAGAGCTGTGGAAAGGCATAAGTTAGATAGGCTCTGGGGTAGACAGATGGCACTTGACCTATGTCCCTAAGTCCTTGAATTTCAGAACCTAAGAGGATGTATCAGCACAGAGTTATCTGCAGGAAACGTACTCTCAGGACAGGGTTATTGAGCTCCATAGTGATCTTACAAAGACGCAAGATCCAAGTATGGGTCTGCTGCAATTGCCCTGCAACAAAAGGGTGAACGGCAGTATTCACACCAAGAGGAGCTCTGGCATTAAACCACCCTGCACCAAAACACAAATCACACTTGCAGTTTGCTTTCTTCCAGCATTTTCTTCCAGACAAATCAGCTAGATCATATACAAATGTGAGAGAAAAAAATAAACTGAGATAAAGGAAATAATTATAATTTATATCATAAATACCTGTGAGATGCCCAGACATTACAGTAGCACGTCTGTGCAAAGCTCTGGTAATTGAACTTAACTTTTCCTGGGTACCTTCATTTACAAGCAGTGAAGGTATGAACTTCATAGCAGATAAAACAACTTGTTTTGGCACGTACACTTTTTTTCTTCATCAAACAGCACAGCAATCATTACTATGAAGCAACTTACATGGGTTCTTCTCTGAGAGTTTCCAGACAGGTTCTTGTCTGAGCAAGATGGGTGTTGCTGCTCAGCTGCTTCTGCATCACCCATGTGCTCAACGGTGCAACACATGGAAAATGGGAACAGAGAATCAGGGAAGGTTGCAATATTTTCTCTGAAAACAGGATCGTTAGTAGCAAATGCTCAAGAGCTGAGCAAAATTGTAAGAAAAGACTTTCCTAAGAGTTCTCCTAGCTCATTCATCTCTTCTATCATTCAATTCATCCCATACTTTGTAAAGCTGGCAAAATAAATTCTAATTTCATCTCTTATAAAACATTTAACAGGCAGCTGTCCCCTGAATGACCAAAGAGAAAAACATATGCGCACACATAAAAACAGGCGTACCCATGTATCTAGTTGGAGTCAATGCAGTGATTAATGTATGTCCAAATACAAAGTATCCATTAACCAACTGATTTTTCTAGCATCACCTGAAACGTAGTTCTTTAACCTCTGAAAGGGGAACATAGTTTCCTGGAAAGGAAAAGTTTTGCTGTGACTTCAGATCCATCTGGATTTGGCTCAAGACAGCTTTTCAGTTCTGGACACCTCGGCTCTCAATCACCCATCAGAACAGCCAGGGCACACCAAGTGTGATCCTCGACCCTGTTCTTTTTTTCTGAAGAATTTAGGAGCTTACCATGCAACATCATCATGCATCACCTGTGCAGATCTTAAAGATGCTAAGCTGTGCGCAGTCTCTGCCCAGGACATCATACAACCTAAAACAGGGACAAAAGATGGGCAAGCAAAAGAGCTTAAAGGAGGAAAAGGACAACGTTGCATAGCACTACTGGTGGAAACCATGATCAGGGAGAAAATTCACTTTTCCAGTCCTTTTCCATGCTCGTGTTGGTTTTGCATAGTTATTCCCGGTGCATAAAGAGAAGCACAGCTACTCCAGGGCCACCCGCACGTCCTCTACCTGTAGGGCTGTTCTAACAAGCCTCTGGATCTCAGAAGCAGCACTGTGCTGCCTTCCAGTACACCTTTCATCATGCAACTGCACAAATCCAACAAGCCTCCAAAATAATGTGTCTCTGAACTCCTCACTGCAGCATGTGAGGTCTGTGCCCAAGCACGGTGCAGAGCAAGCCCAGGCTCTCTTTAATCTTCCCATCCTTTGAGCGTTCACAGCAGGGAGAGGAAAACGTTGGACCTACCTGCCCTGGGAGGCCATTTCTAACAATGGGTTTCAAAGAACAAATTTCCAGAATTTAAGAAAGGAACATGGGTTGCTAAAGTGCCTCTGGAGGAAAGGAGAGCCAGCAGCCTTGAAGTCCTGATAGAGTCATACTACTGCTCTCACTCAGGTTCAAGGCCATAGGTTTGTTACAAAGCCCTGTGTTCAGCTGGTTACAATATCTGATCAGGAGAATTCAGTCTTTTGTTTTTTTTTAATAACTACCTCTCAAATCCCTTGCACAGCTGGTGTCCCACACAGAGCTACGGATACTAAATATTGCCAGCTCCAATGTACAAATCAAGTAGCAATGATCTTTTGAGTAGAAAAGTCGTACTGCATTTTTACATCTTTACCCTGATGAACTAGACACAGACAGTAACTACCTGAGAAGACCACCACAGATGAAATCCTGTCTAAGCAGGTGGATGAAAAAAACACTGATGCATGAATTATGTATATATGAACAAGTGTGCAGGACTTTTTGAATGGCAGTCTAAAGAGCTACCCTGCAACTCGTAGAACAACCTTTATAAGGCCATGATGGATCCTCACAAGCAGCTGTTGTTACATACTAATCCCATTCCTCTCCAGCAATTCAAGAATTTGTGGTAAAATCTGGATGCCCAGACGGAGGCACACAAGCATCCTAGCCTGGAGTAGGGAAGGGAATCATGAACTTGGACACACTATGATGTTGCTTTTAAAATGCCTTGAGAAAACAAAATGCTTGCTGCCCTTGGGGGAGCTGATGGGTTTGCTAGAGGTTTGAATGGGTCAGCCTAGGGCAAGATGTACGTGCACCTCATCACTGGACCAAGTCCAGCTTCTTGAGAGCAACATTTGGTGAATTCCAGGTGCACCTGAAAATCCTTATTTAAGCTTTTACCAATTCCCATGAAAGTGAACTCATACACCGTATTTCAGCAAGAGCCAGGAAAAAAAAATAAATCCCAGTTTGGCAGGTATGCACTTGTCACTGTTATGTACTGAAAAAAATATTGCCTTCTATAAATCACCACCTGACATTAAGCACCTGGAAGCCTGAAAACAGGTATCATCTGTTTCCTGGGAGTCTGGTGCTCATGTCATAAACAAGGAATTAAAAATGTTTTTATCTATACTACCTTCACTTTTTGCTGATCACCTGCCAAAAAGGTCCACTGCCTTTGTGTGGCACATCTAACAACCTTCTGCAGCCCAGCTGCTTATGTTTCCAGTCCTTACACTTAACAGACCTAGAAGTTTAACTTACTCTCCCTATTATGTAGCTTAGTCCACATTCTACTTTGAAAGAGTGAATTTAGCTGTGACTAATAATACTGTCTGCATTTTGCAGCCTATTTATCAGTCAGATTCATCAATCTGCTCTCCTGTGAACAGTCCTTAGAGCACACAGTGGTGAGTAAACTCCTTCATATTACTTTCACACACATAATTGCTTTTCATAAAAATAGCTAGATGAGTGCTCAGGAAAGTTCACTGGGTCACTTCATTCAAGATATACCTTCTCATATTTTTAATTCAGCATATACCAATCTTTTTTCATCTTGCTGAACCAAGACCACAGCCACATTGTACCCTATTCACATTCTGACCTTCTGTCTTTTGAGCACAGGAGTAAGCTTCTAGAATCTGAGCGTTATAAAATATCTTGAGAGCAAGAGCCCTACCCAAGCAACTGTGATACCAGATGGATTATACTTCACCCAGAAAAACTAAAAATGTAAGTTAAAGCAATGGAAAACACATTGTTTTCAGGTCTGCCCCAAAACATCCAGCCACAATCTACCCCAAAACAGTCTATGTTTATAAATTAATTCTAAACTATCCATATTTGGGATCTTAATTATTGCAGGAAAAAAAAAATCCAAAGAAAAATCCCTACCAAACATTTTTTCCTGCCCAAAAAAAGGAGGAAAAGAAAAGCAACTACCTAACAAAAATACTACAGAATAATAGTTTGATTTTTAAAAGATTGAGGATAAAATTTTCATAAATAATGTTGAAAGACAATAAGATTAAAAAAAAAAAATCTATCAACCAATGGGATTAACTGTCTGTTGTGTGAGTCAATTGAGTAAGTCTAACGGGTATGAAAGAAGCAATAAAGTGAGAAAAAATCTGTTTGTAATAAAATGTTGAATCCATGATTAAACTCCCCTGATTAACTGTGCTACAACTCTCACTCCTTGTTCAATCTGGAGAGCAAAAAACTGCATCAGCCCACATATTCTCTGCACAGTGTTCAGAAGAGTATTTTCAGAAATCACCGCCTGTTTCTGGCTTCTAAAAAAAGAAAACAAACTTTTGCTCCTTAAAGACTCAAGACAACTCAGTTCTTCAGGGCACATACAAGTAAATCATTTCATTAGTCATTCAGGTACAATTCCTACTGAATACAATTCCTACTGGGGGAAACAGCAGAAGTGGTATTACAGTGAAACATTCTTTCATTACCTTGTCAGGAGCATCCTCTGCCTTTTGCAGGCTTTTTTGTTTGTTTTTGCTTTTAAAATAAAAAAATAAATAACAGTAAGTGATAATGGTTTTGTTTCTAACAGATATCTCATAATTCTCTGCAAGTGGTGGTATTAGCTCATTTTCATATCTTGAAGATAACAGAAAAATGATTATTTTTGTAACATCACTGATCCTAAACTAAGGAGATGTGTTGTCCACTTCATGAAATATTTCCTGTTACTTAAAAATAAGTAAGTAATTCTGATTTAAGTGTGTGATTCCATTGATCTAAGCTTACATATCTTACTGTTCAAGAATGCCTACAGTATATTATTTTGGAGGAAAGTAATCTTACACAGTTGGTTCACAAAACAAACATCCGAGGGAATTAGCAGACCACAATCGCAGATTCACAGCAAATCCAAACAGAATTCAATATAGGTTATTCAACAAAGACAGCCATCAACAACTAACTACAGAAGAGAAGTGGACTGAAAACACTGGAATGTATGTAGTATGTAGAAATGTATGTAGTTCTCAGGTACGTACAGCTCCTCTTGGCACTCTCAAGAGTTTCCATTCTTCAAGTCCTGATTCTGATCCAGGTCCACACTCACAGAAGACTACTATGTGTGACAAGTGTGTTTGTTGTTGTTGCTGTTTTTTAAATCTCGATTGCAAATGTCACAGAAAAGGAAGCTTTCAACTAAAAATTTGTTCCATTTTCAAACACCTTTAAAATAGGAGGTTAATCTGGAGTGTTTCAGTGGAGTACTGTACTCTGTACAGGGGCATTCAGCTCCCTGCAAATTAGTCCTTTATAAGAAATGTCCTATTTGTAAAGCAACCCAGAAGTTCGAAAACACTTGAATCCAGAGAAAGTCACAGTATAAAGAGTTATTTCAACCTCAGAGGTGTTCTGAACAGAACTAGTTGAACTTTTTCATTATCTTGAAAAAACACGCCTCTTAACCTAGCACCACCACAAGGTTTAGAAGATGCACAAGCATTTCAGTGAAATAAAAGTAAACTTGCAAGAATATACACGGGAAGTAGCAGATCTTCTTGCCTCTGTTCTTGCCCTTCCCTAGGAGTCTGCAAACACAGTCACTGCTGGACAGCAAGATAAGAAGGAGATGCTAGTACATCTATCTACATGGTGCTGTAAACAATGTCTTGGTTTGAAATATTTCTTTATGTTTGATGTATCTGGCCATTACTGAGTTCATGCAGTTAAGTTGGTTCATAACTGTATTATAACTTATTTTAAATCAGAAAATGAATATTTTTCTACCCTAAATAAAGCATTCCTTTTCTCTTGTCTTTTTTCAACTGCTAAACTGTTAATGAAAAAAGGTATCTTACTTCCCAAGGTTTTTTTTTTTCCCCGACAACATGGAACTTACTGGAAAAGAGATGACAGTCTTCAGGGATTTCAGATCAGGATCTCTACAGACTTCTAAGGCCATGATAGATAATGATTACTCAGGTTGCACTGTTAGGTAGCACACAAGAAATCAGTTCAGGACACAGAATTATTGCATTTGATAGACTCTACAGCAACCCTGAAACCTCAAGGTTTTTTTTTTTGTTTTTTTTTTTTGTTTGTTTGTTTGTTTTGTTTTGTTTTTGTTTTTGTTTTTTCTGGAAAGAACTCTAATCTTGCTTTAACAGATTTCATTTCTCAATCCTTCAGTTGTGCTAGCAGCCTCATTGGTAAAAGAACACTGTTTAATTCCAAGCTGAATATATGTGGAGTAGAAATGACATTTATATTTCACTTCTTGACTACCCCCAGAGCATGCTGTGATAGTTATGTTCCTACAGGAGAGCCATCCTGCAAAAACATTGCTCATATTCTTTAATCAGACCCAGAAACATTTTCATACTCTGTAGGAAGAAGTAGTTCCATCAAAAATATGAATCTCACAGGGTCTCTAACACTAATCTTCTTCATGGTCTTGATGCAGCAAATGGCCTCCTCTGGAATTCATCATTTCTAATATCATAATAAAACGTCATTAAAAGCTGTAAAGGGGCAGCTCATGCAATAATTTACAGGACATCATTTTCAACTGAACCCTCAGGATACCAGGGCTGAAACGCAAGGAAGCAGCAAGGATTTGGTCCTCTCCTCCACCACCAGCTTCCCTCTCCTCCCTGTGGCTGAGCAATTCCTCACCACTTGCTCTTCTTGAGGCTTTGAAACTCCACTGCAAGAGATTACACAGTGACACACAGCTTAAGCAACCACAGCACTGTGTTATGAAGCAAAGCACAGTAAGAAATGCATTTATTCACAGAGAATGGCACTGCCACACATGTGAACCTCAACTACTTTTTGAAAAGCATAATGTCTTTACACAGGTAAAAAGGGGACTATTTAGGGATGGAAGAGCTGTTTAGATAGTATGGACAGATGAACAGATACGGTGGTAATCTCCTGGGGTTTGTTTTCTTTCTTTCTTTTCTTTGGAGATTCAGGATTCAGGACCTGGTCAGGAAACGAGTACCATTCTCCAGAAAAGAACAGGGTAATTTGATATCATAGGCATCACACCATTATAATATACTCACTTAGGAACTGTAAGAATAGATAAAAAAAATAGTGTCTGTTTGTATATATCTACACACACACACACCTCTATACATACACACTTAAAAATAATTCCTGTTAGATTTAATATATGAAATGAACTTCAGACAGGAAGACACCACTTGTTTCTTCCAACATCGTCTAACCTCTGTTTTGCCTTCACCTAATGGAAGTGATTCTGCGTCACAGAACATGACTAGCACCCTGGAACCACACAGAGGAATCACATTTTCTCCCTGCCTGGATTGGATCTCTCAGAGGGTTCTCCATGTGATTAGGGCTTAAGTGCTGGCACAGCAGTAAAGGGCAGTGTAGGCAGTAGCCAAAAACAATGCCTTGGACTGCCTAGGTTAAGAATGATGAGAAGCAATCTACAGGCAGTATGACAGTCAGGAATTAACTCTCGTACAGTGTTTGGTAAGGTGTTGCTCATGGCTTAGGGACAGCTAACCTACAAGTACTACTACACCTTGTAAAGAAGCAGTGCATTTAATTGTTGGTGCCTCTCCCTGCATCTGCCCAGTTTTCAGTTCTGCTAAGACAGAATACACCTTGGTTCCTGCAGAACATTAAGGATTTAATTCTCATGTGAATTATAGCAATGGGCAATGGCTAGTTAAGGCTCAACTGTGGTTCTCCATCCTCCATGGTTCTCATCCTACTGGAGAGCTTATTCAAGCAAAAAGAAAAACCAAACAACAACAACAAAGAGAAAGAAAAAAACCTCCCCCCCCTACACACACACACACAACTCAGTGGCAAAAGAGTTCAAAATTTGCTTCTTGATGAGGAGTGATTTCTCCATAATTATTAGGTTGTAATTCAATTGGCTAGGCTCTGCCATACACAAAAACGTCTAGAGAGAGGCTCCAAGGTCACAGATCTTGGCTCTTTACCAGACAGAGCTACTCAGCACAAAACTTCACTGAAAAGGCGCATCACTTTGACAGAGTCTGATGCCCCCTGCAGAGCAGAACTCATAGAGCAGGTCAAGCCATGTAAGAGAATTCAATCTTCCAATACACACCCAGGCTTTTTATACAGCATGGCAAGAACACCTTCCCAAGGCACTAGCAGCATTAATTTTTATACAGCATCAGTTAGAGCAACTCCCACACAGTTTGCACTAGCAGCCCTCTGAATGTAGAGTACCCCCTCCAGTCTTGTCCCTGATGAACAAGGATAAATAATATGAATTGCTATTCTTTAAATTACTTTTACAGAATATATATATATATATATATATATATATATATATATATATATATATATATATATATATTGCCAGAAGGTGATCTCAGTTTGGAAGAAATCAATGAGACTTACTGTGTTGCTGATGCCCAGTGCTCGCTGCAGTCCATCTGACATTACCCCCATGCAGTGTAGCTTTTCTAAGAAGCCTGAAAGCCAAAGCTATTGGAAGAGAACTGAGATACGAAGATAGCTAGAGGTGATGGTGAAGTCATACCAAGCTGCAGCCACAACAAGATTGTGTAAGCTTGATACTGCAGAAGCCCTCTAGTTTTTATATATGGATTATTGTGATTTACAGCTCATTACTTCAACTGAGTTTGGTTTGCAAACACCATATTTTAACTCATGTTTTCTGAAGATGAGTAAAGGATGGGAAAAGTCTGTTTCTGGTGTCAGGCAGGGCACCTACCTGGTAGTATGTAAATTCCTGTGTAATAGCAGGGAAGACTTTGTGAGCCAAGTTTAAAGGAGTTCAGGGGGATCATACCTCATTTCTTTTTTTCCTGAATAATGTAGTATGTTAATCCACCAACAACGTATTTTCCTGTCATTATTACCTCTTACTCATCTCAGTGCTATTTTCAGAGTTGTATCTGGGTACTATCCTTACAATGTTACTTCACTCCCTCTCCTTGCACTCAGGCATGGTTAAGGGTTTTGTCACTTTACTTTCAGCTTCTATTTCTGCATATATTTTTAGTAACGACAAACACAATACTGCATTTGCAGCAGCAGCATACAGGCATCTCCACCATAAACACAACACTTCAGAATACGCAGCTGAGACCTGCAATGGCAATTTCTTCCCTGTTGCCTCATGTGTTAAAATCACAGCCATCATTCCCCTACAGATCTCTTCCAGAATTACTACGTAAGTCCCTCTTCTGCCCAGTAACTTTAAAATAATTCTGTAGTCCAGCCCCAACCTATTAGTTTATTTTTATCCAATTGAAGTTCATTTCACTGTGGTGCAGTATGGGGTAATGTTTTCCTCTTTCAACTGTTATTAGCCCTGTATTTCAGTAATGAGCCTGTTCTCATCTAGCTCATTAATGAAAAACATTAAATGAAACAATATCCAGACATTTTAGTAGCGAAAAAACAGCTCTGCCCAGAACTTAATGTCACCAAGTTTGTGCTGTCTTCATCTGAATGCCTTTCAAACTGACTGGATACAAGCACTGCTACCAAGCTATACAGATATAGAACACAACAGTAAAAGGGTTTTAAACTATGGGTGGTTTTCTTTCCCCCTAAAGCCATCAATCAGTTCCACCCTCAAAACATACTTCAAACTTACTCTGAAATCAATACAAATTCACTGTCGAGATGCATGTGGCAACAAAAACAGCCCTACTGGCAAACATCATTTTTGGCCCTCACCAGTTCCATATACTGATTTAAACTTGGCAGCTATAAAGACATCTTCCCTCGATATCTTTCACTTTAAATATTCTAGCTTGGCACTCAAGGAATATTTGAATACTGCAAAAATAACTCAGTCTCTGTGCCAAATCTTCAGAATAGAGCCTCATCCTGCTAGGAACACACATTTCTGTATGGTTTAACACTCATTTTACTTTAACTTCTCTACAGCAAGCATTGTTGCTTTATTTATTTATTTTTGCACGAAGGATCTGTGCTGCAACAGTATACAGGAAGTTCTTTCCGAATAGAGATCCTGAGGGTAAAATTTAAAGGATAGGGATATCACAACAATATGTATTTTCAGAACATACTTAAGAATGACAGAAATAAATCAGTCTTCTCAGATCCCACATACGATCTCAGCATCTGCTGAAGTGGCTGGTATATCCTCTTTGTTTAGCAGTAAAGTATCATTTTGGTTATTGCAAGTTTTGCTTATTTTCCCAATAACACTGTAATGCCTGTGCCCCCTCTTTCTGAGGGTATGTTTTCCTTTGCTTTTGCTCAAGTATTAGAAGCAAAATCAGTCGGCAAACCACTCCTGGGTTGCACTCCAGATGCTTTCTGAAACAATGTTTTGAAAAGATGGAGATGAATCTGGCAGCATTCACTTTCTAATCTGTGTGGAAGCCCCTGGGTTTAGGAGCAGACTGGGACTCAGCATTCTCAGAAATTCAGTTTCTTTATCATGCTTCAGTGAAAGAGCATGACGATACCCTAGGCTGATACAACAAATTTAACAAGTGAACACAGCAGCAGCCTACCTTCTCTCTGTTATAATCCCCTTCTCTTTGTGAATCTGTGAGAGATGGTAACAGGTATTTACAGTTGTCTTACACAACCACATACGCAGCATCAGTGAGATAGACAAGGAGAGTGCAAACGACCTCCCTGGGTTATTCCATCTTCTGCAGTGCTCAAGAAGTCACCCAGATGCATCTCTGCTGACTGAGGGGTAACAAAAACATTATTTTGAAATAACCTAAATTGCTTGTACTCATCCCTCCAGCCCACAGGATATTTATTCCCCTTTCAACTTACTATATTGTCTTCTGTCTCTTGCACGGTTTTGGATGAACAGGTGAAACTACTCGTGCCTCCTCCAAGCTTTCAGACAGCGCAAGAGGAGGCTTCTGAGTGCTCCCACTCCTCAGCAATAGCATATACCAAAGACTATAGTGATGCACAATTTCCTCAACTATTTCCATTTCAGAAAACAAACCCCACACTCAGAAGCTTTGCATGAGGGACTGAGGACCGTGGATAAAACAAACCAGTTATGATTCAGCTGGGGAGAAGGAAAGAAGTGCTGCTGGATAGCCCTGTGAAACATTCAGCAGAACAGGTAGTGGGGGTGCATCACTCCCACAGGCAGTAGGCACGACCATGGCTGACTGGCCAGCTCCTTCTCTCCAGAACTTGCAAACCTGCTATTTAGCTGACATTACTGTAATGCTGTCTTTGGTTTTCAAATGAGGTGAGGAACCTTGGCTTTGTTGGTTCCCCTTCTAGCCTCCCTATGATTGCTTGCCTTGGACTGTTCTTCCTCTTCAGAGACCCCCAAGGCTGTGCAACCTATTGCTCTGTGTGCCATCATGCCCTTTGATGACCAGTGAACTTGTGACACTCTCCTGCAAGAAACACTTCCTTTCCTCACTGATGTAATGAAGGTCTCAGGAGAGACCTTATTGCTCTCTACGACTGCCTGAAAGGAAGGTGTGGGAAGCTGGGGGTCAGCCTCTTCTCAGAGGTAACTAGTGATAGGACTAGAGGGAATGGCCTCAAGTTGCACCAGGCTGGAAATAGGAGACATTTCTTCTCAGAAAGAGAAGTCAGGCACTGGAACAGATTGCCCAGGGCGGTGGTGGAGTCACTGTCCCTGGGAGTGTTCAAGAAAAGGTTGGATGTGGTGCTTAGGGACATGGTTTAGTGGGTGACAGTGGTGGTAGGGGAATGGTTGAACCAGATGGCCTTGGAGGGCTTCTCCAACTTTAACGATTCTATGAAGCACAAACCACACAAGTCTCATGTACAAGACATCAACTTCTAATGTGATGTCTGTAATGAGATGCTTTGGATACCCCTTTGTCCTCTATAATAGCTGTAATTCATTGTCAGAGCAGAATACGTCCATTCTGAATTACACTACTCTTCAGGAAACAGCATGGCTCAAAGGCTAAATCACTACATCAAGTTCTGTGAAATTTGGGTTTGCTTCCCGTCTTGCTTCAGCTCCCCACTTTAAACAACCCATTTAACTTTCTGTCTCTGTGAAGCATAGAAAAAGTCCTGCCGTAACACAGGATATGAACCCTTCACAATCTGTCTTCAGTACTGAGGCTGCAGAGATGGGTAAGTGACAGGCACACTGTTCAAGTTCTGTTTCTTTTAGACAAGTTTTAAGTACATGTCAGACCATAAGTCCCCTTTACCAAATCTGATCTCACACCTTGCTCTGGAAGCATCAGTAAAAGCGAGAAGCGAGACACCGGTCCTTGCTGAGCCACACCAAGTATCTGTGTTCTTACACACTGATAGAGAGATGTTGCCTTAGTCTGCTGCACACTTTGGTTGTGCTAATATCAAAGCCATCCAGCCCAGTAATTTGCACCGTGACATCTGAAGGATCTCCACTGCTCTTCTCAGCACCAGTCGAGACATCAAAATTCTAAAAATCCTTAGCTTCGATACACAAATCCACATGCTGTTTCTGACAGCTGTTCTTCTCCCCTTGCACCCCAAAACTTAAATATTTAAACTACTTAGTTTCAAATTATCCCACACCAAGTGCTATCACACAACAATCCCATCAAGATCAGAGATCAAACAGAGATCAAAGCAAAAGGATTGATTTTCTGGAGGAAGGTGCTCAAAAGAAAAAATAAACATCCTGGTGTTTCAAGGCTTCAGAAAACAGACTGATACTGGTATCATGAAACAACCATATACTGCCTCAGATACACCATGGACATTTTAAAGCCCTTTCTTGGAAAATATTTTCTGTTTCTGTGTGTATCTCAACCCCTCTGTACTCACTACATTTGGACTGGAGACAAAACCAGAAGTTATAACCTCGACCTGTCCCAAGAGTTATCTGGACTTAGATAAATGAACACCTGAAAAGCCCTGAGAAGGCTTTGAAAATAAACTAGCTTGTTTTGAAATACTGCTGCCTAAATGTTAACATGTTATTATAAGTAAACATTGAAGCACTTGAAAGCCTCATGTATTTTCTTACAGTAAAACAGGGCAAGTCTGTGAAAGGCCAATTGGCTTCACTCACCATTATGTTGCAGACCAAATCCAAAGTATAGTTAGTGATATTTCAGCAACACATTGTCTCAAACAAGGATTACATTACCTGTGACTTGCTTCTCTTCTGTACATTCCTTAACCCACTACAACAACAAACCAAAGGCCTGATCCAGCACCATTAGTCATTGCAGGGCATCTGCCAGTTGACTTTAACAGTGCAGTAGGTAAGACCCCAAATCCTCCTTTTCTGTTCTAGTTTTTCCTTAATTTATAATGAAATGATAAATTTCATAATGAAAGACAATGAATTTCGGGATAAGGCTAAGTTGTAAAACTTCTGAAATTCTCCAGCACTTTGAAGACAGATTATTTTTCCTTTCATGTAGCTATTTAATAATGGTTCAGTTGGAGACTGGAAGCAACGTAAGCTGGTACTCATCCCTCTGACAAATAAGTTGCATTGGGTATTTTAACAGGGTCGTATTGAAGTCCGTCACCTAATCAGCATTGCTTTCTTAAGCCGCTTAGAGCTCATCAAGAGCTAACCAAAAGAGACTCTGATCCCTACCACATAGCTAAATACACCACGCAAGGTAAAAATACAGAGTAATTGCTCCGATTTAGTGACATTTTGGACAGTTCTGAACTTATGACACATAGTGCATGGCAGTGGGAAACCAGGCCCAGCAGCAGCAGAGTGATTTCAAAATTTGTCCTAGCAGCTGGTAAATTCTATTATCCAATCAAATATCCAATACCAAAACAAACTTGCCTGTGAAATAGGTTGAACTCCAGTAATAAGCTTACTTTGAGTATAAGATTTGCTTCCCTCCCTCCACACAGCCTTTCCTGGTTTACTCATGCATTGGTGGAAGCTTTGAAAATGCATTAATTTGCTTCCTAGATTAGCACAGTGTTCACGATTTATTATTCAAGTTTGAGAGACATGATTGCTGGATTTCCCCCCCCCCCCCCCAATTATTTTTAAAGGATTATGTGTTAGAAATATGTGCCTCCATACTTCCACTTGCTTTACATATCCTCTAACAAAGCATCAGTTTGTTAGCTTCAGTTCATACCGCACACTTAATAAAATAATAGATGAAAGAAAGCTCAATGCAAAACAGTTTGCATTTACCTTCCCTGCTTCTGTGTTCCAAGAACAGATACTTTTGTAGACAACAGTAATTTTGAAAGGAAAGGGCATTATCTCCCACTTGACTCAGAAGTTGCTTTCAATGCACTAAGTTTGTTTGTTTATCAGCACTTCTGAGTGCTATTCAAAATATGAAAGCACTTATTATTAAAAGCTTAAAATGACAACAAAACACCACCACTACCTCCCTCTGATAAAATTCAAGCTATTTCACACTGACAAAGGTGTTTTGAAGATTAAGAAACCTTATCTCTTGGCACATCTGGGGAAGCAATGCCAAAGAAAGATAAAATCCAGATCTGAACATTGTAGCGGTGGCCTATTGTTGCCTGCAGACTTGAGAAGCAGGCTAGACTGGACAAATACTACCACAAATGTTAGCCCCTCTAGGGTAAGCAGCACACTGCATGAGATTCAGAAAGATGCTTTCCTCCTCCAAAGCTGGGGAATGTTGTAAGCAGCCAGAAGCTGCTGAGCGTTGGTGGAACAATGAGGACAATTTCCAGACTCCCCCCTCCAAGTCTGCAGCAGTCAGAGATTCACAGGCTCCAGGAGACCACGAACAAGACCTCCATCACTGTCACACAGCCACGCTCAGCTGTGAAGGAAGAGCTCAGGTTGTATCTGCTGCTCCCAGGACACCTTCTGTTGCTATTTCCAGCATCTATTTACTGTCAAAAACCTGAGCAATTGCAGAGGCAACGAACCAAACTTCTCTCCATCCCCTCTTGTCCTAGCTAAGCTCTCCCATCACTGATCTGTAGTGTCACAAAGCCTTGTGTCCTCTCCTCATGATCTTGCAAACCCTGCATTCTCCAATGGCCAAGGGGAATAGGGAAAGACTGACTGAACCTTACTCATGGTCTAATGGATTGAAAGCTATTTGGGAAAAAAAAATCCATCAAGGATTACAAAACATAATAATCTGTATGACACCTTTTGCTCCAAGAAATGCTCAGGCCAGAGGAGCAATGGACACAGGCCACAGAAGATGGCAAAGTCAGTACCCTAAGCCAACCACACATTTGATCTCATTCAGCAGAGCAGTTCTTAGCCTTGTCTTACACATGGCCACATAACCCCAGCTCATTTTAATCCTCGTTAAGTCTATTTGTCTGTATAACAACAGGACACTCCTGCCACACTTTGGAAGACACTTTCCAAATCCAGAGATCATTCCTGGTTCTGTAAAGGATGCAGTCTCAAAGCAAACCAGTAATTCCGAGGTGTAGACAGTACACTTCCCAACAGCTAGGGACTTCAATCGTAGGACGAACCAGACAAGTCTTTTAGTGACTTGTTCCAGTCACTGCAAAGCAGGGGGACCCAACCAGACCAAATGCAGAATGGGTCAAAACCAAACCACGTCTCCTCATTACCACTACCACGCCGTCCTGAGCTCTCAAACAATTCAGTGTCTGTTTTTATCAGTTCATACTCATGCTATTTCCATCCAGAAGAGGCTGCATCACTAACAGCCGCTTCATTAAAACTGACCTTAGAAAAATACCCAGCGTTCTCCATATTATACACTGTGATTGCCAAAGTGTTTCCTGCTTCTTACACACTAGAAACAACAGCATTCAACTGCACATGCACTGTTCATGTCCTTCACAGTGTCCCTTGGCTTGTTTCCCCTGTAAGACAGCTACATCCAAAAAGTACTGAGGCTGGCTTGATTTGTACTTATTTACTGTCAACTTATAAAATATGTTTTTCAAAACACTCACTAGGCACATGTCCTAAATAACACTTAGCTGACGGCATGAGTCCAACTCCCTCTTGCAGCAAAAGCCTGCACTACTAGATAAGCTCTGAAGCATGGGCTGGAAGGTCAAAATACATGCACTTCTTCCCAGCACAGACAGGACTCATTTGAGACAACCTCTCCTACTGGAAAGGGTAAAGGCTGTCAATTTTGCATCATAAGTAGGGTAAGCCAGAACTCCAATTGGGCTATACTTTACAGATTAAAGTTAATCAAAACTAAGCATCTCCATGGCACTGCAAAAGCCTCCATTTCAGCTCTAGAAATGATGAGACAAATAGGAGAAAGTTGTACTACAAAGAAAGAAAGAAAAAACAAAAAACACAAAACACACCAGAAAACACTGCCTGAAATGGAAAATTCTGGATTTGTGTTCACATACTTAAATGGCCTAAATAATATTTAAGTGCACGCTCATTTGACCAAGAAATATGCTGCTGACTCCTGCATTGTACTCAGAGGCCTGTTACACACAGGCAGTGAGCAAAGCCACCTCCAGTGCACTTCTGTGGATAGGAGGTTTTGGGGATCCAATGATGCAACCCCCAAACATGCTGTTCAGTGCAGCTGGATACAGAGATGAATGCATGCCACATCTGCTATTTAATGTCCAAGTCAGATCTTCGTCTCTAGGAGAACTTTCAGTCAGCACCCTCTTCCCCCTTTTTGTGGATAACAGGAATTTCTGATAATGAATAGCCTCATCCAGCCCCAGCTCACCCCAGTGCACTGACTAATGATTCACAAATAGAAAAAAAAAAAAAAAAAAAAAAACTTCTCCTATAAAACTGTTTAGGAGTGAGTGTATTGTTCCACATCCCATGGAGCATAACACGAGTAGTCTTCCTGAGATTAATAGCTCTAGTCTACACTGGAAGAGACCGCAGAGATTTTTGACAGCTTTTGTAAGATCATACAGCACCTTCACAGATAATAAAAGCTAAAACTTCTCCATATCTTCTTTACATTCTAATGGCAGACACCAAAGGGAAACATCAGAAGACTATTCCAGTCATTCTCTGGTTAGCACATCTTCTGAACATGTCATTTGGCTTCGGCATGACCATGCACACACATTCGCAATTCATTTTTGAGGAATGAATTGAGGAATATTCCTCAACATGTATATTCCAGAAGTACTTAGTAAACACAAACTAAAACATTTTGAGGCAGTAAACCAACAGCCTGATTGCATAATGCTCTACACTACTCACATATTAAATGCTCTCACTTCAGTCCCAGTTTAGCAATCTGTCATGATTTTGGCTGGGATAGAGTTAATTTGCTTCACAGAGGCTTGCATGATGCTATGTTTTGGATTTAGCATGAAAACCCTGGTGCTAACACACTGATGTGTTAGTTATTGCCAGTGTTTGCATAGAGCCTAGGGCATTTCAGCTCCTCTTGTCGCCCTGCCAGCGAGGGGCTGGGGGTGCACCAGGAGCTGGGAGGGGACAGAGCCAGGACAGCTGGCCTGGGCTGGCCAAAGGGATGTCACACACTGTGTGGTGCCGTGCTCAGCAATAACAGCTGGTGTAACGAAGGAGAAAGGGGGGACGTTCAGAGTGATGGCATTTGTCTGCCCAAGAAACCATTACAGGTGATGAGCCCTGCTGTCCTGGAGGGGCTGAACACCTCCTGCTGATGGCAAGCAGCGAGTGGGTTCCTTGGTTTGCTCTGCTTTACCTGGTAAGCTGCCCTTGTTTCGACTCATGAGTTCTCACACTTTTACCTCTTCAATTCTCTCCTTAATTGCACCCAGGTAGAGTGAGTGAGCAGCCTTGCGGTACTGAGCTGCCTGTCAGGTTAAGCCACAACATAACCTTTTGTAGTTAAAAAAGCAAGTTGCATGGCTGCCAAACTATAAGTACTTGCCAAATGCTTAATAAGATTTAAAGGGAAAAAAAAATGAGAAAACAAAAAACACTAATACATTGTGGATGATAGCACCACAACAAAGAAAAGAAGAAAGTACACTACTCATCTCACTGTGCTTCATTTTGTTAAAAAAAGCAGCTGTAGAAGTTATTTAAAGGTCAGGTTAGCTCAATGCCCTTTATCCCGGCTTTTTCAAATCACTAGCAAAAATTATAATCCAGTAAACTTCCTGGATAGTTTTCACCTTTGTAGCAGTAGTTCATCATACATTCCCAATCACCTGAGACAACCCAAGTGTCACAGACAGAGGGGAGCCAAGTCTGGAACCATAGCTAAGGGCGTCTGTTGTTTCCTTCCCTCCTTTTCTCTTATTCCAGGTATTCTGGAATACTTTGTTTCATAGTTGAAACACTCAGATGAAGCATTTAATCACCGGGTATGCAAGCTAAACAGATGAAAGAATAGATGAAGAAAAGATCAAACATTATTTAATAGGAACAGGGACATTTTAAAAGGCAGCGAAGCATTTGAAAAACATTTTGGTGATTTGTTTTAGATCATGGTGGAAACCATGACACAGTTTCATTCTAGACAGGAAAAAACAGAATCTGTACTTCCAAAAGAAGAGAACAGAATATATTACATCTCACCCCAAGAGAAACACCTTTTAAGTTGATATGACATTCTGGTACATTAGGAACACTACAAAAAAGATCCTTTCAGAACACTTGGGCTTGAGCTGATGAAAGACCAAGCACCCTCAGCTCCCATTGGAGCTGGCAGCACTCAGCACCTTTTAGCAGGGTATCTACCAGGCATCCATCTTCTAGGGAAAAAAAGATCCTCAGCTTTGCTTCATGCATTTTGGATGGATGACAATTTGGGGAGGGGCTACTATTGTTATAAACTGCAATTCTGTATTTTTACAGTCAAAAGTAGAAAAAAACACAACCACATAACATTGTTTCAGAGCTCCAGATTACCCAACCACTTTCAGCACAAACTATCTCTTTGCTACCTTCCTATACTGAATAAAGAAACCGAACCCTTACTACAAAGGTGTGAAATATGACCTCAGTTGGTCTAGCCATGCAAACATAAGCAGCACAGTTTTCCATCACAAGCATATATACATGAAAATAAGCACACAAACTATTCATCACTGAAATCCCCCTAGAGGAAACCACTAGTGATTCCAATTTCTGGCAGGCTACTTGAAAAGGGAAAATAATGCATTTGTTTACATTGATTTATGCCTACCCTAGCATTTCAGTACTTCCATATAGTTATCAGTTGATAATATAGAGCTGTTGAGAATAGTGAAAAAAGATTAAACCAACATATGCTACTGTAGGTCAAACAGAAAACATCCAAAGTTGTAAAAGTTTAAATTAAAAACCACACTTTCAGATTTTGAATCTTCTTTCTCCCAAACTATATTATTTGCAATGTCCCATGGACTGTAAGGACTACACAAGCAGATATGCTCACAAACTAAGCACCCATAACTTACACCTACTTTGAAGGAACAAGATCATAAAAAATCACAGAATAGCCTGAGTTGGAAGGGACCCACAAGGATCACCAAGTCCAACTTCTGGCTACACACAGGACCACCAAAAACAAAACCATACATCTGAGAGCATTGTCCAAACACTTCTTGAACTCCGACAGCTCGGTGCTGTAATGACCACTGCCCTGGGGAGCCTGTCCCAGTGCCCGACCACCCTCTGGGTGCAGAACCTTTCCCTAACCCCCAGCCTGACCCTCCCCTGTCCCAGCTCCATGCCGTTCCCTCGGGTCCTGTCGCTGTCCAGCAGAGCTCAGCGCCTGCCCCTCTGCTCCCCTCGTGAGGGAGCTGCAGGCTGTCATGAGGCCTCCCCTCAGTCTGCTCTGCTCTGTGATGAACAAACCAAGGGACCTCAGCTTTCCCCCCTACATCTTGCCCTCTCAACCCTTCACCATCTTTGTAGCCCTCCTCTGGACACTACTAGTTTTATGCCCTTCTTATATTGTGGTGCCCCAAACTGCACACAGTGAGGCTGGAGGTGAGGCCACACCAGCACAGCACAGAAGGACAATCCCCTCCACTGACCGGCTAGCAGTGCTGGGTTTAATCACCCCAGGGTATGGTTGGCCCTCCTGGCTGCCAGGGCACAATACTGGCTCACATTCAACTATCAACCAAAATCAGATCCCTTTCTGTGGGGTTTCTCTCCAGCCTCTCATCCCTCACTCTATACACATAGCCAGGGTTGCCACAATCCAGGTGCAGAATAAGGCACTTGCTCTTGTTAAACTGCACATTGTTGGTGATCGCCCAGTCCTCTCATTTGTCAAGATCTCTCTGCAAGGCCTCTGCACGCTCAAGGGAGTCAACAGCTCCTCCCAGTTTAGTACCATCTGCAAACCTACTCAGTATACCTTCAAGTCCTGCATCCAAGTCAGTCATAAAAACATAGAAGAGAACTAGACCCAAAATGGAGCCCTGTGGAACCCCACTGGTGACTGTCCACCAGCCTGATGTAACCCCATTTACTAGAACCCTGTGAGCCCAACCCATCAGCTAATCACTTGCCCATCACATTATGTCTTTGTCTATCTGTATGCTGGAAATGTGCTCCAGAAGGATTCTGTACAGTACTGAAAGCTTTGTCAAATAGATATGTATGGGTAAAAATCCTATTCTCCCTGTTCTGATCTTTGAAGAGACTGCTGTTTAACAGTTCTGTTATTTGCTAACATTTTAGTTAGATATTGATTATAGATATATTAGAAATAGATATTGATTTTTAATAAATACTTTTTGGATTTAGTAACGTAGTTAATCTCTATCTGCAGAGCAGTAGAAGACATTACAGTTTTTCTTTAAATACAATAAGCCCACTATAAGGGCTAAACCCTCTACTTAAAGCTACATTTTCATTACTTGGTCTGCTTTGCACCTACGTTTTTAATTATTTGCATGTTTGAGTATGTCTGAGCATATGCAAAGCAGTATCGTCTCATATGAAAGATACAGAACAAGTTGTAATGCAGTAAGAACTGCAGAAACTTACCAAATATAAAACATTTGCAGAGTTAAAAAATTTTTAGAAGTGCAGTTCTGATACACAGACAGAAGAGGAAGGAAGTTTTCAGCCAAGAGATGAAATGAAACAGAAATTCAGTGAGGTGGAAAGAAAGGAATAATTCCAGATGGCAATGCAGCCTTTTCCTCTGCTGCACCTGCCAACATAGTGGGATCCTAGGAGGGTCAGAGAAGAAGCCAGCTCTGCAGGAACTAAGGCAGAGGAGACTGCTTTATTAAATAAGAAACTCCTGCTGGGAAACCGAGAAAAAGCAGTTTCAAACTACTTCTTGTATTAGATGGGCAGGTAACTTAAGGGCCTGAATTACCCATTTTCCGTGGCAGTAAGAGGAACCATACAGCCTCATTCTCTGCATACTAGAAACACATCATGGCAGAGTGAATTAATGGTGAATTCTACAAGAAACTGTGACACAGAAATATTTCTGAACAGACTGGTAATAACCTATTAGCATGTCGAAGGCCAGTGAGAGGTTTTCATCATACAGTAAGTGATGAAAAAAAGCTCATTATCAAGAAAATAGCTACCAAAGGGAAAGAAAAAAGTCAGGAATGTCAGTTATGATGATCTTCATTTTCAGACCAGAAAATAAAGTGTGAAGTACTTATTTCAGGTAGAAGAACACTGAAAAAGAAGAGAGGGTGCACTGGAAAGAGTTCTTCTAGACCTTGATGTCTAGGCCAAAAGCTAAGTGAGCAACTTGCATTATAAACTTATTTAGAAGGTTACCTGCATTATTAGTTCCCAGTTCTAAGCAGAAGTAATTTTGTACAGACCCTGGAAAGGGAAGAATAGGTACTCTGTTGACCACTAGTGGACAGATAAGGATGAAACAGGTCCCAGACACTTCCCAAATACATTACTCTAAGGTAATCCAATGTATTGGCTCTTCGGGCTCAAAATTACAGAGCTCCCTAGTAACACTTAAAAAGTGAAAATGTCGCGTATGTATGTAACCGACAAGGAAGTATTTTTAGCCCTTTTAAAGATGAAAGAAGTTCCCCATGGGGCTGAAAATGAGAATTGTCCGCCCAAGAAGTAATCACTCAAACATCTGCAAGATATTAAAATGAAAGACAGGAATTTAAAGTATCATTAGGAAAAGAGCTGCTATATTACTTCAGCAGTGCTGTCATTCACAAATGGCTAAAATATTGCAGTTACAACATGCATGCTTTTCCCAGGTCTCCTGGCACTATCTCCCGTACCTTAATACACTTACGAAAAATCTTCAACACTGACAGACATCGTCCCTTCTTATAACATGATTTTTTGTAAGGTCTTGCTTTTTCTTTTCAAAGCATGATGATGGTAGGAGAGTAGGGAATACAAATTTCAAGTCTCTGAGCCTCTTTCTAAATTTGGGTAGCACAAAAAAAAAATTCCACCTGCCAAAAGCTCCTTCTCATTTAAAATGAGCCAACTTTAGCTCTACTGTGTCTAGTAATTGCTTTCTGGCCAATGAACAAAGAACTTTATAGGTCAAAATAGAAAAAAAAAATCTCATCTGAGAAACAAAAGACGTTCTTCAGATCCTGTGCATTCCTCCTAAGGAAGTAACATTGAGAAAATTCTGCTGCCAAGCTGGTATCACTGTGAAAATAATTTTCACTGAGAATTTCATTGCTCACAGAGAATCCTGAGGCAAAAAGAGCACATGCTGAGGCCAAAGGTTTCATCTACTCAAAGACAGCACAAAAAACATAAGAAACAAATGCTTGAAGAGTCCCAGCTCTCAAAATGAGGCACTCAAGAGGTATTTTGGGCCTTAAATTCATTCAGAAGATTTTATCTGCACTACTTGAACAATAGACACATCCCTAGCACACATCAGAATTGCTCATAAAGCTGATCTTAGGCAAGCACCAATTTTGGTGGAAGGAATAGCTACTTGGGGAAGGAAAACACTTTTTTCCCCACTGTAAATTATTCTTAAAGAGTTTCTCAGAAGCTTGGAATATCAGCACTAGGGGAAAAGGTAACATATTAGAAATGATTTGTATAAAAACTTCAGACTCATAAAACTACATACATATTTCCAGACTGTCAATAAGATAAAGTTAATTGATCACTAAGTGGGTCAATTCATGAGGAAATGCTGCCTACTGACGTCTATTTTACTGCATTGCACATAGCTCATGTCCTCAACCTGGATTAAGAAGTGAGCATTACTACAGCAGAGCAGACTCAATACTTTGCCTTCTAACCTCAGTTTGGGGGCCTAAAGATTTCAGTTCTATAAACCTGCATTATCTACAGAAAGCTATTTCTTACCCTGGTAAAATAGGCACAGGCATTCAACAATGCTACACCTTACTGACGACCATAAAACACCCCCGCAGCCAACCAAGCAGCAACCCACAATCCTTCACCTTTTCCTTAACCACACTATTAGTCTTCAGCCAGGCAGATCTTTTAACATACGAGGGAGTTTACAAGCACTAGGAGACACACACCTAAGGCTGAATATATTCCTTCATTGTTCTAATTGTCATAGCAATAGAAGATTAAATATGCATGGTATTATTTCCTGGTAGCTAAGAGATTTTGTTGTTTCTACATAGCGCATACCATTAGTTGTTACTGGTATCCTTCATTTGAGAAAAATCTGCCATTTGCAGTACAAGAGAGCACAGGTACAGCCAGCAGAACCAAAGGAAACACTATGGTATATGGAACCATCCTCACTCAAATGGAAAAGTTTGACAGATAAAGTTGGTGTTAGGGATCTCTGCATACTCTATCAGACTCTTCATCTCACAAAAAATTCTTGGCCTGAGTTGCAGAGAGTGAAATGAGTGAATGGATTTACTGGGATACTGACAAAATCCAACACTATAGAAGCCTAAGTGTTAATGAACAGTATATATTTGTGCCTGCATAAGCTTAACTGACCATTAAAAAAACAACAACAACAGATTATGTGTGATCTATCGTGTTTTTAAACATAGTATGAGCACTACCTTCAACAGAATTGTTCAAATACTGTCATGAGAAAATGCTACATTTTTGGTGTTTCACTTCTGCAACAGCATGCATGCTAGTGCAAACACAGTGTATCACCTCAATTCCAGGTAGTCCCTCTAAATAATAAGAACTTTACCAATGACTTTTAATAAAACAACATTTTTCCCTAATATACCAGGACATCATCCGTATTGGATCCATTTGGAATCCATACATCCATTTGGAAAATTCATTCTAATATTTTCAAGCTAATACTAGGTTTTCTTGACATTAGCATTGGACTGTTACTCAGGCTCCTGAACTGAATTCTATCTGGCTGGATTAAGTTCAAAGTCAGTATTCCTTCTACTGCAAGTAAAATTTATATCCTGCTCAAAAAAAAAAAACACAAACAACAACAACAAAAAAATTACTGCTTACTTCTTTGAGTATGGAAAATAAAATAAAAATAAATGCAGAGAAAATGCTATTTATAAGACATAGCAATAATTCTATGACTGCGTTAAGACAGTAATTGGAAAGTTGAAAAAATTAGTTTCCAAAAATAGTTAAAAATTCGTGTTAAAACTATAAACCTGGCATAATAGATTTCTGCTTCTGCACACTCCTTACATTACCTACTTGGGTAGCAGTACTTTTGTTAATAGCTATAACACACATATAGCATTAATGTTTGGCTGAGGTCATATAGGAAAAAACCTGCAAACAAACATGATTAATGTCTACAGTATTATTTGTTCTTGACTGATTAAATCAATGCCAGGTTTGCCTTTGCACTAACATTGCGTATTTCCATGCATCATATGTTGAACATGATAGTAAATCTACTTTCAGAAGATACTACTACTTCAACTGCACTGATACCCACAGAGCCTGTGTTGCATGCTCTGATACCGACAAATTTGTGAGCTGTACTTCTCCACTCCCCAGACAGCTCTTTTTTTTTCCAAAGATAGCATTTTAAAAGCGAAATGGACAAACAAGTGAGGTTTATGCCAATTTCTGTCAACAGAAGGGCAAACTTCAAAGGTCTTCACCATATGCCACATAAGTAATAGAAGTTTTGAAGCTGATTTCACAAAAGACAAGATTGCACACATCACTGTTACAAGAAAACCCTTCTGTCAATATGAGGGGTCACTGTCTGCACTTAAAGGCTGCAGAACCTGCCCACTGCTTAATGGTGTGCTGGCATTAACTGGCACTTAGAATCTGCAGGAGGTTATTTTTTAAGAAACAATTCAGACATGTTAATAAAACGTCTGAAAGCCTGTATTATTTACTGCCTAAGCTGCACCAAAGCTCTGAGATAGGTCTACTGTGAAAACCTGCCTTGTATTTTGCAAAAAGACTATGAAAAAGTAACTGTGAGCACTTGGTGAGAGATGCCCCAGTAAAGCCTCAGTGAAGGAAACCAGTTAAAGTTGATGCACTTCTAAAGCAATTTCACACAAGTAAGTTTGATCGTGATCTCAAAACCAAGAAAAAGACTAGAACAATATACTTAAGTTGTAAAGACCCAACGAATGCAAACCACCTCACCCCTCATCACAGCCAGTATTCTGTAAGAATATCCTACAGCCTATGGGTTGTGGAAGAATTATTAACACCAAAGGGTTTTTATAGCTCCAGCAGGGCTTGACATATGTCAAGTTACAGTTACAGATGCTGGTTTCCTATGCTGAGGAGGAGCAGGTTTTTACACCATACATTCAACATACAATCAAGCAATAAATAAATAAATAAAATCTTGTAGAAGTAAAAATGCTACCCATAGCCTGCATAAACTGTGAGGGACTACGAGGTGCATGAAGTGTTTTAAAACAGCACACCTGCATTTGAACAGAGCAACTACTGAGGACATGCTTGAGTAAAAATGCCGCTACGATTCTACAGACTTCAAATACTAAGACCCTCTTTGACCAGCGTTACAAAACGCAAGCAGCTGCTACACAAAACTTGCAAGAAGTGGGCATTTCTCCTAAGGGGGTTGTTATGAGACACCTCAGCACCCCTGCAGCCCTGTTCCTGACGGGATCGTGGAGGGGACGGGGTGCTGGAGAAGAGGTTTGGCAGGTGGGGTGCCCCTCACCAGGGCCGCCCCAGCCCCGTGGCGCTCTGGACTGCGACGATTGCTCTGCCTGGGTGCAGCCGCGGCTCTCATCTTCCTCAGGGAAAGGATGCGAAAGTCCAGGAGGGGAAGAGAGAGAGAGAGACAGAGTTCACAGCCGGCACGCCGCGATGCCGCTGGAACTGCGGCCGGGATGGAGCCCGGACAGCAACACCGCATGCTTTTTTTTTTCTTTTCTTTTTTTTTTTTTTTTTTTTAATTCTTTTTCCTGATGTTTTCGGCTGTAGCCGGGCTCCGAGGCCCAGACCCCGCGATGTCCCGGGCGAGGGGCCAGCCGCCGCCGGGCCACCGCGTCCCTCGTCCATCTCCCCCACCAGCCCCGGGGGCGGCTGAGGGGCAGGGAACCCTCGGGGCGGCCCTTACCTGGGATGGCCAGGTTGGTGAGCGGCGTGCCGTGGATGCTGTCGGGCAGGGCTGCCATCCAGTCGGCGAAACGCAGCTCGTTCTTGCCTTGAGACGAAGCCATGCCGCCGCCGTGCCCCTGCCGCTCTCCCACCGCCAGCCGCTCGCTCGCTCGTTTCAGCTCAGCCCAGCCCAGCCCAAGCCCAGCCCGGCCCGGCCCGGCTCGGCTCCGCCCGCCCGGCACCGCCCCGCTCCTCGCCGCCTCTCCCCCGCGGGGCCACCGCCCTCTCACCCCCCGCCGGGCTCCGCTCGGCCCCCGCTGCCGCCGCCCCCCGGGGGGCTGCCGGGCTCCGCCGTTTACCCCCCGGAGCCACCCGGGCGCTGCGAGCTTGGCCTGCTCCTGGGAGGGGGCTCCGGGGGAGGTCGGCTGCCTCCTCTGCCTCAGGGCGAGCAGTGGGGTCGATGACAGCCCCCTAAGCTCGGCAGGGGGTGGGTTAAATAAATGCCTGCTGTGCTGGGACAGGTGGCCCCCCAGGGGTCTCTCAGCCCATGACTGGCTCAGGTTGCTCCTCATATAAACTCTGTGCAGTGGGTTGCGTTAAAAAACATCGTTCCTCACCTGAACCCTCTTCAATGATATGTTTTTTTTTTAGGGTCTGTGATTTTGTAGTGGCTATTGAAGATGGTGTAAAGTAGTATCATCCACTATCATTCCCAACCAAACTTTATTTCGAGAGGCAGCTTCTTAAAGGTTGGCATTGGCAAAGCAATTTTATTTCTGCCTTTGGATCAATGAATTAGTGAAGCTGATAAAGCTCAGTGACCATCTTGAGCTGTTACAGCAATCCTGATCTTTTGACCTCAATGTGACCACTTATGTTGTATTAAAGTAGCTAGTAGGTGATATGTATGTGGAGTTCTGGAGATGTTCACCTGGTGGATCTGCCATAAACAATGCCTGAAGAGATACACAAGCAATGCTCGCTTTGCCCTGAAGTCCTAGGAGAGCCAGCTCTGGTCCTGTAGTTTGTGTTCTTCCTCAACATTTTCACTAGCGGCTGGCTTTGGAAGTAAGCATGGAAGGAGCAATTATTAATAACCATTATTTCTTTTTCAGTGCAAGTTTGAAAAACAAAACAAACAAAAAAACCTCTTCCTTCAAGCACAATTCAAAAGAAGGATTTCTTGAAAAATGACTGAATATTTCTGAGGTATTCAAAAAAAGGAAAATTGCTGACTCACTTATTGCAATAGAAACAGCTCTTAAGGTGGGATCCGTGTGCAGAAATGTGAACAGATGGTTGACCTTGTGAGAGACATTGGATCGCAATTGGTAGTACATGAAAAAAGGGATGGAGTAAACAGTCATGGTGACAGGTTTAATTTTTGCAGTGTTAGTTCCCTGAATACTAGTATGCTAATCTGCCCCTTCCAAAATCACTGGTATTAGTAAACATGAGGAAAAAAAAAAAAAAAATCCAGATTTTGAATATGAAGGCATAAAACCCACTAAGGACATGGAAAAGGAAGATGCTGCCTTACTTAATTTTCAAAAGATGGTAAGAAATAATAGTCAAAAATTATAAATTTCCAAAGAGCATTCAAGTGAGGAGTAATGAATATTTTTATTAACATGATTGGAACAAATCAGTTTAAGTGGCAACATTAGTAGTGGATTGCACTGTTTACCTGGAAAACGGCTGCTGAATTTTTATCCACTCCACTATGTGTTGTATCTTTTCTGACACAAAACTGATGTATATTGCTTTTTGAAAGGTTAAACATGTTATTAATAACTACTGTTGATCTCTTTCAGTCTCTAAAGCTTTGGGTCTAACTCAGAGCAAAATAAAACAAATACATGAAAGTCCTGTCATTTTTTGATGTATTATTTTTTATAATAATGCCAGAACTATCTGATATCATTCCAGGTCTCTCAGGAATGCTTTCTACTTTACTGGAGAACTGTAAGTGTCCCTCTTTGTAATAGCTAGAAATTTGTGGGCCTTTGCTTCCACAGGTAATTGGAGCTTTTGTATCTGATTTTATTTTATTTTATTTTATTTTTATTTGTTTTGTTTTGTTTTGTTTTTGTTTCAGCATGCAAAGCAGGATATCTTAAAAGTCTGGATTTTCAAACCATGGATACCCTGCTTTCTAAAAACCAGTCCCCCCCTAGTATGTCTCACACTAACCATGTTGAAGAGGTTTGCCTCTGTTTGCAATGTACTGTAACTGCTAAGATAGCAGACTTGTAATCTGTCACTGATTCCCTATGAACTTCTGAGAAAGCACACATAAGTAATTTAGAGGGAAGTGGTGCAGGAGAGGAAGCTCCAATGGGACAGAAGGTAGGAAATACTTCTCTAGCAACTTGAGAAAACACTTATGTGGAATTTTTTACTTAAAACATAAAGATAGCTTTCTCTTGAGCGCTTCAGTGATCTGTAAGTTCAGAATAACAAAACATCCATGTTTGGGAAGAGGTTAATTAAAACAAACAAACAAACAAACAAACAAAAAAACAGAGCAAATGCCTCTCTTGGTTGAAGAGCAGCTTACTTTGGTTTGGCCTAAACCTATTTTATGGATTTTAACGGATTTAGAATCACAGATTCATTAAGGCTGGAAAAGACCTCCAAGATGATCTGGTCCAACCATCCCCCTACCACCAATATCACCTGCTAAACCACATCCCTAAGCACCACATCCAGCCTTTCCTTAAACACCCCCAGGGACGGTGACTCTACCACCTCCCTGGGCAACCTGTTCCAAGGCCTGACTACTCTTTCTGAGAAGAAATGTCTCCTCATTTCCAACCTGAACCTGAGGCCATTCTCTCTAGTCCTATCACTAGTTATCTGTGAGAAGAGGCTGACCCCCAGCTCCCCCCACCTTCCTTTCAGGTAGTTGTAGAGATCAATAAGGTCTCCCCTGAGCATCCTCTTCTCCAGACTAAACAACCCCAGTTCCCTCAGCCGCTCCTCATAGGACTTGTGCTCCAGGCCCTTCACCAGCTTTGTAGCCCTTTTCTGGACATGCTCCAAGGCCTTGATGTCCTTCTTGTAGCAAGGGGCCCAAAACTTAACACAGTACTCAAGGTGTGGCCTCACTGGAACAGAGTACAGGGGGACGATCACCTCCCTGGTCCTGCTGGCTGCACTATTCCTGATACAAGCCAGGATGACATTGGTTTTCTTGGCCACCTGGGCACACTGCCAGCTCATGTTCAGGTGAGCATTACTAAAACCTCCAGAGCCTTCTCCTTTGCACAGCTTTCCAGCAATTCTGTCCCAAGCCTGTTGTGCTGCATGGGGTTGTTGTGGCCAAAGTGCAGGATCTGACACTTAGCCATGTTGAACCTCATCCCATTGGCCTCTGCCCATTGACCCAACCTCGCCAGGTCCCTCTGCAGGGCCTTCCTACCCTCCAGAAGGTCAACACTTCCTACCAGCTTGGTGTCTTCTGAAAACTTACTGTGTGCACTCAATTCCCTCATCCAAGTCATCAATAAAGATATTAAAGAGGATGGGGCCCAACACTGACCCCTGGGGAACATCACTGGTGACTGGTCACCAGCTGGATTTCACTCCATTCACCACCACTCTCTGGGTCCAGCCACCCAGCCAGTTTTTAAGACAGCCAAGAGTGTACCTGTCCAAGCCATGGGCTGACAGCTTCTCCAGGAGAACACTGGGGGAGGCCATGTCAAAGACCTTGCTGAAATCTAGGTAGACTATGTCAACAACCTCATCCACCAGGCAGGTCACCCGGTCATAGAAGGAGATGAGGTTGGTCAGGAAGGACTTGCCTTTCATGTACCCATGCTGACTGGGCCTGATCCCCTGATTGTCCCACACATGCTATGTGATTGTACTCAGGATGACCTGTTCCATCACCTTCTCTGGCACTGAGGTCAAGCTGACTTGCCTGCAGTTCCCTGCATCCTCCTTACAACCTTTCTTATAAAGGGGTGTCATGTTGGCTAGTCTCCAGTCATCTGGGACCTCTCCAGTTGACCATGACTGCTGATAGATGATGGAAAGCAGCCCAACCATGGGCTTGGATTGATTGCATCTGGCCCCATGGGCTTATGGCAGTCCAGGTGAAGCAGCAACTCTGTTTCCACCTGAACTGTGAGGGGTTTATTCTGCTCCCTGTCCCAGACTTCCAGGTCAGGAGGATGAGTACCCCGAGGATAACTGATCTGACTATTAAAGAGAGATGTAAAGAAGGCATTGGGAATCTCAGTCTTTTCCTTATCCTCAGCAGTCATGTTCCCTACTGCATCCAGAAAGGATGAAGATCCTCTTTGGCTCTCCCCTTACTGTTAATACATTTGTAAAAAGAATTTTTGTTATCTTAAAACATTTTTTGTTATCTTAAAGAAAATTTAAACTGTGGCAGCAAGTAAAACAAAGCCAGAGTTTCCATACAATCTTTTGTTCCTATTTAAAATATATATATATTTTTTTAAATTAATATATTTATATTTAATATAATTAATTTATATTTATATTAATATTTATAAAATTATAAACATTTATTTATATTTAATATTTAAATATATAAATATTTATACTAATATTTATAATTTTATATTAATACTTATATTCAATATAATTAATATATTATTTTATTTTATTATATTTTAATTAATATATTTAATATAAATAATATATTAATATATTTATATTTAATATAATTAATATATATTATATTTAATTTAATTATATAAAAATATACATATATATATATATTTTTTAATTGCATCTTTGTTCAAATTACCTAATCCCTACACACAGCAAGTCTGGAGTGTTAAAGGAAGCAAATTCCAGGAATTAAATACTTTAAAAGTTTAAGAGGGACCAGATACAATGAAAATGAAAGGCAATGCACAGATAGTGAAAAATACCATCTTCACTCTTTTATTCGCAACTTTGTTGAGCTCACTGAAGACGCCATGAAGAGAAGGAGAATTGAAATTGTACTATTTGTTCATGGCATATTGTGTTCTCTCCAGTCTGCAACTATAACCGCATTGATGAACAGTGACACCTCTGCTTCTCTGGAACAGGAAAACACAGTAATTTAGCCAGTAGGAATGTTACTTCAGCACTCAAAATTAATTTCATTGTTAAAAAAAAAGGTTTTCCATTGTTTTCATTCTCTTAAAAATTAGCATTTTAATGGTAAACATTCATTGTTAAATTCTGTCATTTTAACAGTCAGATGCTTTGTCTTTTTGCATGTCCTTGGCATCTATTTTGATCATGTGAATAACAAAAGAGTAGTAATAGGATCTTTTTCTCTAAATAGCATAAAGTACATTCTACTCTGAAAGGTAAAAGAAAAAAAATGGCTTAGCGAGACATTGTCTCCCTGTAGTTTTCCTGTTACATGTGATTTATTTAGAGGCTACTATAAATCTGTTGTTAAAGAATTCACAATGAGGCTCTGCACAGAAGAACTGATATTCTTTAGATATTTGAAGTTTTGCAGTAGATCCTGCTTCTGAGGTTTGGTCTCTTCCTCCTTCTTTGCCCATTTCTATGAATAGAAGTTTTTCAGAATACATCCTGGCCACAACCCCACATTAGCAGCTCTCATGTCTTTAAATGATGCCATCAGTCACAACTGGACAGCAAAATCCTTCCAGTTGTTTGCAGCTGAATTTCTACTTATCTTCTTGTTACCTCCACAAACACTGAAACCATGCTATTCTCAGCATTGTTAGTCCTCACGGCTAACAGGAATAAATAGACATTTTTATCCTGAAAACAAGCAAAACCCTAAAGAATCAGAGGTTGGTTGAAGGACATGATTTTTAAAATGACCATATGGATTAATACAAGAAGTGACAAGTATTTTTGTCATTTCAGACTTCATCTGGATACTTCAACAATCTCAGATTGCCTTCATTAAGCAATCTTTATTTGGCAGTACTCATCCTGGCAAAACAGCTTACAAAATTTATGAGTAAATATAAAATGAAGGCTTGTAAAATTAGGGTAAATAGTCTATTTTTCATTTTATAGGAAAGAATATTTGTGTTTCTGTCTTTTTTTTTTTTTTTTTTCAAGGAAAAAAAAAAGTATTTTACTGTGCACTCTGATTTGTTATTCTCTGCTAAGAAGAACTGAACATCCTTCCTGTTACTGGTGTTGAATCTGAGCAGAAGTCATTGTAGTTGTACTAGGCAGCTGATGAAAAGGATTCTATGTTATTCCCATTTGTCATAGTGAACTACAGGCACTACGAATGAAACGGGTGAATCTAAAGATCCAACTTGCATTTATAGTAGCATACTTTACAACCAAAGTAGAAACTTCACTATAATATACAGGTGACCCAAGAAAATATGCATGTCTTAATGAAAAACAACAAACAAACAAACTAAACCGAAACAAACAAACAAAAAACACAGGTCCAAAATGTATACTCCATCTACTGTTAACCCAGAATAAAATAATTAACATGTATGGAAAGACAGTTTGTTATAATTAACCAACTCTCAAAAGTTGTGATAAAGTGGCTGAAAGGTGAATTATAATACAAATGTCCAGCATGCAGGTGGAAATCAATTTCACCATAGCTACCCCTCTATGAACATTACGTGTATATCTAAGGTTTCTGGAAGAGAGTGTTTTGTTTTGTTTCTTCTCGTTTCTAAGATTGTCATGCAGAGTTATTTATTGTTTAGAAAAGGCTATATAAAACAAGAAAATGACTAAAAGGTACAGAACATTGTACTTGTGATGAAATGAAACATGTTCAGTAATCACCTACAGCATGTTTTATCAAAGAAGTTTGTTTAAAAATACAGCTATGGTAACTACTCTTTTATTTGGTTAAAAACAAACAAGGTTGGTAATATTGGCATAATTGCAAAGACTGTAGTGGCATTACTGATTTTGGTGATGGCAAATCATGATAAACCCTATTTTCTGCACAGTAGCATAAGATCACAGAAAAAAATATATATACTCAACTTCAGTACAGGGAGGGATTGGAGAGAGGTGTTTTTGTTTGTTTGTTTGTTTGTTTGTTTTTAATCCAAACAGGCCTGACAATGTTTCAAAATACCCTACAGAAGCTCAGGAACATTTTGCCAATAAGTGTCTCTGTGATTTTGAAGGCCCCATGTTCAACTCAGTGAAAACCTTTCACAGCAGGCTGAATTACAGCATATTAACTTCAGCTCATTGTCAGGAATGAAAACTGAGATTTAACAAAACCAGAGCTAACTGAACTAGTTTAAAGGTGGAGGTATCACAGACAATGCAGAAGTAAGTCCCAGTGCTAATCATAAAATACGTAGCCACCCAGCATAGTGTTGAGATGGTCACAGGAGACTTCTTCAACAGGAAAATGTCTACCTTTGGTTAAAAAGTAGAGTTGAAAGCCCCCAATCAATATCTTCTCCTCCAATTTCTTCCTCCCTCCTCCCAAGTTTTAAGTTTTCCAGCAGCACGTATGAAAAAAAAGTTTTCAAGGCAGTCAGACAGACAATGAAGCTACCTAGTTTTGTCAGAAAACCCACCCCTTTGTATGAATATATTTTTTGGCTAGTCTAATTAAAATGTGCACTGAAAAGTGATATGATACTGGACAATATATTCCAGAAGAATTCAGAGTATCTAGATACTGAGATCTTACTTTAGGAGGCTGTAGCTAGCAGAGACAAATAAGGAACTTCCATGGCAGGGTAAAAACTGTTAAAAATGCAAGACAGAACCAAGTCAAGAAAAAGAAATTGTCAATATTTATTAAGTTATCCCATGGTAATATGAAAAGACAAGCCCACACACAGAAAAATCAGTGAATGTAGCAGGAAAAAAATGGTTGAGATTACCCAAAGTGGATAATCTTCCACTTGTGTAATCTTCCACCCTGAAGCATCTGCAGGATTTTACAGTGGACCATCAGAAATAGAAGATGCAATCATTCTGTGTGTGTCAGCCATTTAGGATGAAGTTCAGACCTCCCTGACAGGGTATTTAGCTACCAAGGGAAAAGAGGAAAATAGTTTTTTTTATTTGTTAAAGTATGGAAAACAAGTTTTATAAAAAACGAGTCTCAAATTCTACAGAGCTTTCATCACAATCAAGATATTCTGAATGATATCTTGTAATTGATCTTGGCTGTGAATGAAGAGCACATGCACTTCTGTGTAGTTCCCATTTCTTTGCTGTAGGATTATTTTTAAAAGAGCAAACATCAGTCAAGCCATTCATGTTCTGTAGTAAATGTTATTTAAAGGAGGCTAAAAGAAATGGAAACTGAATTAAGTGAGAAAACTGCAAAAGTGAATAAATATAGAATGGCTCCTTAAGCGATTAATATTAAGCAATAATAAGCAAATTATTTTTATTTCTTTGCCTGTTGGAAAAATAAACCAAAATCAGTGAAGAAAATGAAATTCTCTGCTGGATTCAGTAGGATTTGGATTCCCTGGATGGAGAACCAGTGTCAGTTGGTTAATTGCTGATGCTTCTACAGTGCTTATATCCAAAGCCACTAGGGATGAGAAGTCTCTTCTATTTTTAAACAGAAACCATGATGGATGACACAGAGTGTTCCCAACAGGAGCTGCAGAGTGTTAACAGTGGTCACTTCCACTTTTGGCAACTGGAACTATGTTTCATGAAAGATGCATTTCAGCGTCCTGGACAAGGCTTCCTAAACAGGCTCTTGCTGTTTGCATAGTAATGAAGCATTGGGCAGCGGTGTTGAAAATGGTCAGCAGGAGTAATGAGATTTTAGCACACTTCTGGAATCAGTAGGGTAGCCACATTTTATGGGCTGCAGTCAGTGCATGCTGTGGGAATGAGAAGTAATGTTCCTTTCTAATTGGACACACCCCGTGATCAGTATGAACAAAATACTCATACTGTCTTGGTATTTGCAGGCCAGGTAGTACAGAATGCAGGGCAGAGTCTCAGCTCCAGAGAAATGCATGATTCATCTGTCTTCTCTAGAGGAAGAGGTAGGCATGGATGCCAAAGAAATAAAGATGACAACTCATTCTGGGGAGTCGGCATTTCTGTAGCATGCCAGGCTCTGCCGTGTGTTAGTAAGGAATGTTATACAGTCATTGCTCAAAGGTAGTATCCTATACAACAACAAAGAACCTTTCTCCTGAAACCAGGAATATTTGTTTTTCCAGCCCAGGAGAATGAGGTCAGAAGGAAAGAGGGAAAGAAGAAGAGAATCAAAAAGTAGCTGGTCATGGAGAGAGAAAGTAACTGCTCAAGGAAATGGAGAATGCTGAAATCCAAAGGTGATTCCTGATAACGACATGCCTGCAGATTACCACAGGGTTCAATGTTGTCAGCAAACCAGAGGCTGCAAAAAAATCTGTCAGATGCTATGTCCTGACCAAATCCCCAGGAAGGCAGACTCCACGAGTATCTGTTGGCAGAGGAGTTTCATCAGCAGATGGCAGGGTTTTAGCTGTCTGCTGGGTGATGAAACACCTTGAAACCTATGTGCAGATCATAGGTCATCAAGATCCTAAACACCTTGTTCTACATATCTTCCAAAATCAGCGAAAGGAGGAGAACTATAAGCTTGGAGGATGAATGTCTTTTATAAAGCACAAAGGCTTGGAAGACAGCAAGCACAGCTTGTTTCAGCCAAATGCCCTGTAGCTAACAGCTGGGCACAAGAAAAACGCACACCTGGAAATCTCATCTAACCTGCCTGTGGGGCTAATTGTTTGCAGCCAAGTAACAAAGCAATGGAGACGTCAACAGGCCAAACTAAACATGCTATTGAACCCAGGCTAATTAAAGGAAGGGCTTGACTCACATCAGCCCTGGAGAGAAATATAGTGCAAGATTGCTCTTCAGATCTTGCAAGGTCTTTAAGAATGGAAGGAACCACACAATATAGCCTGCAAAACTCAATGTGATAGTGGTTGAATTAAACATATAAAAGTAATCAATAGAACAATTGAAACAATGCAATGAAAATACATAATTAGAAGGGGAACATGGAATCACAGCTTTGGATCCAGGCTGGCGAGTACGCAGAGGAACTTGATGTTTGCATAACAGTTGTATGACAGTATGGTTTCTCTTACTGCCTAATAAAGGACCGTGTCTGGGGGTCAAGCAAGGCTGCTTGGTAAGGGAGGGCTGGCTGTGAACTGAAAGAGTGACAGGGGCCAGTGGACCACAGCAGCATCCCACACACCCTTGTAAAAGAAGCATGTAAGAGAAGTTGCACTGTAATTCTAGTTTTCTCACAGGGGCTCATGTAGTCCTTGACATGTCTGCATGGGAAGCCAGCTATGTAATTCTGCTGAGCACTGGAGAAACAGAGATAGCTCCAGTGATTAGAGACCACATTTCCTTCAAAGAGCATCTGTCCCTCTGCCTCCTGGCTCCTCCCAATACCCGCGGACTCATCTCTGCTTTGAATTGCTTCCTCACCCTTGACCTGTGCAGCAAATTAAATTATGCACCTAACACCTTAATTGCTTGATAGCACTGTACCTAATGAACAATTCCAGAAGGACACAAGTGTTTCTAGCTAAAGCTTGGAAATCAGGCATCGGTTTCCAAAGTAATTTTCTGTCCACAGGATCGAGCCCTAATTACTGTGCATCATGACTTGCTACCAGAGTGAAAAGATGTTAAAAACAGTTTCATTAAATGCAGTGTAGCTCTGGATTATAAAGATAATTAAGTTTGCAAAAGTAATGATCCATATGACGCTGGGCGAATAAAAGATAAGAAGAATTCGTAGTAAATATACAAACCCCTTAGGATTAGAACTATTTTTTTTCTCAATATAAAGTCACATATTTTAGCTGCTGGGCTGTAAAATATTTGGCTAATTCCCTTAGAAAAAAAATGGGGTTAAAGAATTCGTCAGAGACTTCTCTACATGTAACCTGCAAGCACCATAAACCAGCAAGCTGGAGGGAGAGGTTATGGCCCACTATGGTAACTCGCTGTGCCCGAGTCCCACTGTCCTGGGGAGCACAGTGAGGTCCAGCTGGCGGCACAGCCCTCAGTGAAGGATCACGCCAGTGAATTTCATTTTCAGTCTCACTCCTACAATGAAATAAAGCCCCAGCATTTCACAGGGCTCTGGGCAGCTCATTTCCTTGACCTACTCGCCTGAACGCAAGGTACAACTGCTTTATCTTAAAATATGTCTGATCCTTTTTTTTTTTTTTTTTTCCAGATACCCGGTCTTCTCATTACAGTTTTTCAAGGCAATAGGGAAAATCAACCCTTTGCTGCTATCAGTGTTCCATGGTATTTCCATGAATGGGCTGCATCCAACACACGTTTTTGTACATGCCAAGCAGGCTAGAGCAGCGCAGGGCTGTAACGTGCAGTATCTGCTTTTCCTCATGTCGACTCCAGACCCGTGGAGATTATGGGGCTCACACAGGCAAGACAACAAAAAGTGAAAGAATTCAAGTTCCCAAAGCCATGCTGGCTACAATAATTTGCACACAGGTGTAAAACTTTACTGAAATACATTTTGTGTCTGCACAAAGTGATGATTTCCAATTTCTACTGCTGTGGAAAGCTGAAACTTAATCTGGGTTGTGCTCCTGCTGTTTTCACACCTAGGAGAAGATCCTGGGAAGTTTTCACCTGGTAATTATGGCTTCACAAAGCCCTCTTACCTGAGAATGAAATTAAAATAACCTCAGATGGCAAGTGGCAAGAGATGGCTGGGCATTTAGGTGTCAGTGGCTCAGAAGCAGAGCCTGGGCCTGGAAAGCCCCATGAATGGCTCAGTGTTGTCCACAGCAGCCATGAGGACAGCCACCAGCACTAGCATGGGCACGGGCAAGTGAAGGGGATGCAGATGGACTTGGAGAAGAGGCTGAAGCTGCAGGGAGAGAGCCCTGTACTTGGATTCATCTTTGGACAAACTAAAAGGTCTTTCTGCACAGGGACAGAACATAACAAAGGGTTTATTTAGTTTAATTTAATTTTTAATTTGAAAAGAATTTATTTAGTTTAATTAGTTTCATTTAAAGTGATAGGTTGAATCTAACGATTTTTAAGTGGTCTATTATTTTAACAATATGATTTCTGTGTTAAAGTATGGTGAGGTGTAGCTCTGTCTAAATCAACAGACTGATGCCTGTATATGTATATAAGCTTCTCAAAATCAGACAATACATATTTATGAATGGAAGAAAGAGTACATTGATTCACAGTGTAAGTATGTTGTTGAAAATCTCTGTGTGGAAGTGATGCAGCACATTCATCAGCATCTACATGGTGAGGATAGACCAATAATGTTTCCTTGCTGTTACGTTGAGCATATGCCATCTGAAAAGCAGGAGTGTTGATGTGTTATTCTACCAGCCATATGAAGTGAAAATGCCAGCAAAACTTGGGCCCATTTTTAGAATTTCATTTTTGGAAGAGTTTTCCATTGCTGAAAGAGAACCAGCAGCGGGAGGTTTGTGAATGTTCAGAGTGATAAGCAGCTTGAATGGCACACAGATGGAGAAGATGCAGTGGGTAAAATCCTCTCCCCTTTGAAGTCAATGGGAGGTTTGGCTCCAAACATGAGGGAGCCAGCCTTCACCGGCACTGTTTTGGCTTTCCCTGGGATGTAGCAAGAGCTTTGCAACTCACATTGTTGGCTAAACAGCCACAGTGTTGTGGAAGAAAAAGGAAAATTGGGAACTACTGTTTTCTTTTTTTTTTTTTTTCCATTGCAAACAAGAACCAGAACCATGCACTTACCTACTGCATCTCTCCTCTTCCCTGATAACAAACTGGGGATCCCAGGTCAAAAATTTTCTTGACCTGTGTGGAGACAGACATCCTTAACCCCACAAACCAAAGGCATTCCAAAAAGCAAGTGCTTTGAAATGGTATTCCCTCCAGAAAAAGCAAAGTAATTTTGAGCAAAGTGCATGCACACTTTCATGGGTGCACACAAAAGTCCATCTGGGATGTGGTGTGTCACCACTCCGACTCTCTTCTCTGGTACTTCTCATTGCAATATTTTCTGGAAATTGTCTTTATTGGAAGAAGCTCTTTGAGCAACTTTCAGGAAGTTAGAGCAGTTCAGCTGAGAGTGGGTTGAAGTGCCAGCTCTTTTCTGATGCACAGAGAGGGGCTGTAGGACAATGAGGAAGAATAATTAAGAAAATTGTGAGAGCAAAGGATTTCAGTAGCTGAGTGTGTGCCAGCCGTGGATAAATGGCTTGCTGACCAAGGAATAATACCTTTGGAGAAAAAAAAAAAAAAAAGTCTTCACAAAAGTACACTGGAATAATCAGAACATCCTTTTACTGTGCATCCAGTGCTTGAAAAAAAAGGAAGTCTTGCTAGATATAGAAGGAACTTCTGGCACTTCATGTACACATAATTCACAAAGAAAATATTTAAAAGTATAAGTATGAAAAGGCAATGAATATCTGCTAAAACTGCCTCTGTCTCTGAGAGATAAGAGGGCAGGAGAAAGGAGAAAGAACAGTAATTTCTTTTAAATTCTCCTTTTAATCCATTTACAGCACAGCACTGACAAAAAACCATGCAATTATGAGGCAGACACACCAGCAGCATTGCACGCTACCCTGACCAGAAGTGCCTCACTGCTTCTTTCCTTTACCACTCCTTGCTGTTCACCCCTTGCCCTACAATAATTTCTCTAATACAGTAGTAAATTCTTCAGCTCAGGTGCTTTTTTTATTTTTTCATTGACGTGCTAATAGCGACATCTCCTCATTAATGCCATGCAAATTCATATCCCGAGTGAATAATTAACACAGCAGTATTCCAGTGGTTAAAACGTGCCTGTGAAATTCAGGGTGGGTTTTTGCTTTGGTGTTTCTGCTGCTCTCCTCTGTGGCTCTGAAGTCCCCTTTGGTGGGGAGATCTGCGAGACGGGGGGGTCTCTAAAATATTCATGACGGGGGATAAATATCCTTGTTGGTGTTCTGTCTGGTAAAGCTTGGTGAGCTAAGATACTTACCTCAAAAGTTAGGAGGAGTGCCTAGGGACTGGGATAGGTTTTTGTTTTATTGGCTTTATAAATCAAAAACTTTGTTTCCAACACCACCCAACCCCATGCATGTATATGCTGTGCTGATGAGTGACTTATGGATTTTGCAAAGGATAAAAGAGAGTAAACCTGTTTGAAGGAAGGAAGGAAGGAAGGAAGGAAGGAAGGAAGGAAGGAAGGAAGGAAGGAAGGAAGGAAGGAAGGAAGGAAGGAAGGAAGGAAGGAAGGAAGGAAGGAAGGAAGGAAGGAAGGAAAGATAAAGAAAGGTCAGAAGCTACGAAGCCCATTGCAAAGCCATGTCACAGGGGAGCAGCTATCTGTACCTGCTTTCACTGTGGGGAGAGAACAGCTCAGAAAGAGCTGATGCCTGATGCCTTCCTGAGCAGCCACCTCATTTGCACCCCTTCCCAGTCCCGTCAAGGAGAAAGAAGCCTTGAGAAAGCTGAGGGAGACTGGAAAATATGTTCACAGGATCTTTGCTCTTCCCCAAATACATTTTCTCCGCTACCTCTGTATCAAGCATTTTATTAAGGCCAGCTGAAGTGTGCATCTGCGATTCTCCACGGAGAGGGATGAAATAGATGTGCCTGGATCTTGTTTCTTTTACGGTCTTGAAGGAAAAATGAACTTCTCAAGTCCAATCTTCACTTTTGCAATCAAGCTTCTGGTAGCAAAATTTTCATGTTTTTCCCTGAAACTCCATAAACATTAGGGTGAGCAGAAGGTGCTGTTCTGTGAGTTTAAAACCTCCAGAAAGTTTATGGCATTTTTATGCCCTAAATCCAGATTGTGTCTAATTATTCTCCTTCATCACACAATGTGCTGTAACCTCGTGCTTCCAGCCACCACCTCCAGAAGACACAAAACACAGCACTTGTTCCCCGGGCAGGCTGCTGCAGATGCACATTAGGTAGCTTCCCTCTCACTTTGGTTAAATTAAAGCAATATTTTAAACATCCTGGGGATGGGTTTCGCTCTCCTCTCTCGTGATGAGGCCTGAAGGGGAAGCAGGAGATGCTCCCATCTCCTTGGCAACTGAGCCAGGTGTGCTCGGTGCCACCAGCGTGTCCCCGCAGCTGTCTCCAAGCAACAAAGCCACCACGATGCCAGTGAGGATGGGGATGGGGATGAGATGAGCTCCCAGCCCCAACGCCTGCTCCGGCATCGAGCAGGAGGCAAGACCGAGCAAACACGAGGTTGTCAGAGAAATGGAAATCGATCGAGCAACCCAGGCATTTCCATTCGGCCTGCCAGGCACTGGGTATGTGAAGAATAATCTATTTTAACACAAGCAGCACTCAGGGGGCAGATGTAGATGTATTTTGCTGAGACTTTTCCTTAGCATGCCAACGTGGGGCTGCTACACCTGCTGTCCCAGAGCTGGCTCGGTGGGGAAAATGGAGCAATGGCATAGCAAAAAATATTTACAGTAATAACTCAGTGTTACACTAGTTGCCACAATTTGCCAAAATTTTCATTTGCCATCTCAAAACTAATTCCTCTTTGAAGTAAAGAGACTCACATATACAATGGTTATTGTGTCAGCAAACACTGAGTTTCTAAATAACAAGAAGGTACTAAGGCTTGCCAAATGTAAGCATGATAGATAGCATTGTTCTCCTAAAATAAATAAATAAATAAAATACTGTTTTAGTTAAGGTGAAATTTACTTAGAAAACTGAGATTTCAGAGGAAAAAGCTGCAGTTTATGCATCAGTTTGAGCCAATGCATTTTAGGTGCAGAGCTAACACCTGAACACCTGCAGGTTACAAAAACCAAGCAAACACTCCCTCAAGTCAACATTTCACACCTGTCCCTAAATTGCTCTTACTGGAAATCCATAAAACCCCCTAAAATACCAATATTCAATCCACTGCTGAAAATATAGTGGTGTTTGCTGCCCAGAAACATTGGTTGGGAGACAGGAAGGACACATGGAAGATGGCTAGGCTTCCCCTGCTTTGTGGAAGGGTCAGGCTCTGAACCTCTGCGTGGGTGCACTGAGCCTCTGGAGGCAAGTTGCCTTGTGCTGCTCCTCTTGGTAGCATCACAGAATCACAGAGCAGTTTGGGTTGGAAGGGCCCTTAAAGCTCATATAATTCCAACCCCTCTGCCATGGGCAGGAACACTTCCCACCAGACCAGGTTGCCCAAAGCCCCATCCAGCCTGGCTTTGAACACCTCCAGGGATGGGGAATCCACAGCTTCTTATTTTTGTCCTGATTTTAAAAGTTATCTTTTGTACAGCTTCCCTAGGAGAGCTACCACTTAAAACTTTTTATGACAAGCTGCTGAAATTATCATCAGTGGCAGCTGTTCCTTAATTTAAAAAGAACATAAAATTGTTGATATATATCAACAGTTGTTTCCCACTGAAGTGATAAATACTTGCAGTGGTAAAAGCCTGGATTTATGCTAAATATTGAATAACAAATAAATAAATTAGAATTTGTTACTTGACGCCAGCTATACACTCCTGTTGATGCTGTTGTTTTAGCTCAGGTCTCACTGTGATTTTAAATATTAAAACAAACAAACAAAAATGCAGTTTATCTTTAAGAGCAAAAAGCACCAAAATCAGGCATTTCCCTGTTTTAACCAAGCATAATCGAACTTTTGCAGCCTTCAGAGGCTCAAGAAATGCTATCTGGCCCTATTACAGCAAAATAGCTAAGAATGTGTCTAATTTCTTTTATGAGTTACAAAAGATCTTCAACCACGTGAAGAGTATCACCAAATCCATGAGACTAATTGCATGCCTAATGCTAACAAAAGGCTCAAATATCTTCTTTAATTGAGGATCCAAATTCAAATACACTTTCATGGCCTGCACTTGTCTGCTGCCATTTGCAGTGAGGCATGCTGCCTCTCAGCATGAAGTGGCTTAATCGGAGAAACTGATCCTCTGTGCAACATGAGGAAATGCTGCCTCTCCACCTCTCCTATTAACGGCTCAGAGCTTGGGGTCCTTCTGGAGTCACAGAGAGACTGAGGCTGGAAGAGAGCTCTGGAGGCCATCTGCAGGGTGGCTGGACCAGGTGGCCTCTAGAGGCCCCTTCCAAACACAGTCACTCTGAAAAGCTAAAACTTTGAAACTTCTTGCGCATGTAAATATACTGAAGCAAATAACATTTTTCTTCTATCAAACTGCTGCAAAAGGAGAACCAGACCTGTGGAAAATACAAACCCATTCCTATTGTTTTAATGCTCACCTGCTTATTTGCATATGTATTTTAATATGAAGCTTGAAAGAACCCCAATGGAAATAACCCTGTGTAAGCTTTCCTGGAATTGCAGATTTTATGCCTGAAAGAGTAAAAAACAAAAAATGTTTCAAATCACACAAACTATTTTTGGCTTTGGTGCCCCTTCCTTATAGAACTGTTTAAAGACTAAGCTAGAAGTACTAAAAGTTTTATTGTTTGTCGGCAGACTATCCTTTTATTAGCCCTTATGTCTAATGTGCACTTGTTTGCTTCTGGCAAGCTCTCCTTAAGTGGCATAACTTCATTCAGGTTTGTTGTTTAAATTAAAGGAAACAGTCTGCGATCGTTAGAGAGAAGCTCCCAAACAAACCTAATGTCCACCAGACAGCCTTTTCTTCTTGCAACTCCTTAAGAGTTGGCCCAAAGGGGAGAGGATGAGAGGCCAAGAGAGGTGCACATCCTACACCCTCTCCTGTTATTGGAACATTGGAACAGAAAGGCCAGGGTGGATGATGGCAGAAAAATCCTCTCCCTCTGCGGGAGGCCCAGACTCTGCATGCTCATTACAAAAAAAAAAAAAAAAAAAAAAAAAAAAAGTGAATAACAAGGGGTTCACAATGTGAAGGTCAGATTTGTAAGTGTGAGAGGGTTTTAGCCTGACCCTCTGGGACACTCAGTGTTGGAGGCTAGGGAATTTTCACCTTCCATCTTGCTGGGAGCACAGAAATTATGGAGTGACTTCCTACATCTTGGGGAAAAAAACACTGAACTGACCATACCTCTCTGCCCTCTGAAGCAGCTCATTGTTGGAATTTTTATATCCTGAATTCAGCACTTTCCTCTTTTCCTTCCTTTCTTATTGCTATAGGAATTGAGAATTATCTCTAAAATACCTACACTTTATATTTATGAAATGGGCTTCCAGTCCTGGTACACCTCTTTCAGCAGCAGCTCAGTACATCATAGCTGGGATTTTGTGAATGTATCTATATATATTGTTGTTTTTTTTTTTTTTTGTTTCTCCATCTCCCTTTGAGCAGTGTGATAGATTTGAAGATTTCTTTAAATGGCATATATGTTCTTTCCCCCAAATTTTTCTTTGGCCTATGTGAGTTGAAAAAAATGCCTTAAAATAAGCCTGCAGAGTTTGAGAAGAGGTTTCTGTCTGGCTGGTGAAGTAGTCCTCTGTGCCTGCAATCCATAGCACAAGCACATACATTAGCTCTCAAGGTGCCAATTCCCCATCGACAGGCAAAACCCATCTGTGAGAAGCTCCTGCTTCTTTCCTCGCTCCCTAGCAGACTCATTTCTCAAGAATAAAATCCTCCAGCGAGGCTCTAACCAGGCGCACGATGGCTCCGTTTAAAATATCCCTAAACAGCACTATGATATTATTAATCCCTGCCTCCTCTCTGATCCCAGACCACTAACAGCTGTCACGAACACAGCAAACCAGGCTGTTTGTCTGTGCCTCAGCACATGCAGGAATCATTTTCTGTTTGATTCTTCAGTCAGATCTGCAGGCTTTCCGTCGGATGCCACTTTTATTTTCAACCCACACAAGTCAGTAAAATTGTCATTTTTTAAAAGCAAATATTGTACCTTCCCAGTTACATTCTCATTTAAAAAGTAAATCAATAGAGTTTGTAACTGATAACCAGATTATGATTGCTTTTAAGATTCTGGTATCTCTCCCACAAGATAATCTGACAGCATCTGACAGCACAATAAAATATATCTATTTATTATGAGGAACACTCATATATTCAATAGGCCTGTTTTAAGAGAGACCGTAAATGAGATTTAGGATTTTAAACAGCCTGGATGACTTTCCTGCCTCTTAAATTCCATCTGCTTAGTTTTCATGACTGTCCTTCTTCCTGAAAAGAGTTTTAAAGAATTATTTTATGCATGTATGAACATATACATGCATACACACATACATACATACACGTGTCCCTGCCCATATAACAAAGCAAAAAACTTCTTTTCTTGTTTATTTCACAGAATCTAAAAGGAGGTGAGACACTTTGCAGAGATCATCAGAAGAATCAAAGAATAACAGAATCGTTAAGGTTGGAAAAGCCCTCCAAGATCATCTGGTCCAACCATCCCCCTACCACCACTATCACCCACTAAACCACGTCCTTAAGCTCCCTGCCCAACCTTCCTTAAACACCCCCAGGGACGGTGACTCCACCATCTCCCTGGGCAACCCCAAGATGCTCATGATGGAGGAGAAGCCAGCCAGATCATGGCCATGGTTTATGGGCAGCATTTGCCTTGCAGTCATCACAGCCTCTTGTGGGAACGAAAAGGAAACTCAGGGAGGGGCGTTCCCCATGCTGGTAATGCAAAACGTAATTTAAACTGCAATTAAAAATTTTTGATCTGAATTACAAATTACCCTTTTTGATAATTTGAAAAGATTAAGTTCAGTGGTTAAAATCTCAGTGTGATGGATGTGGAAGTGTGGTGAGGAAGAAATTGGGGTGAGACCAGAACTATGCTGTGCCCACAGGCACCCTGAGGAGAAGGAAGTTATCTGCAAGCCATGCAGCCGTATGGCTCCCCTCTGCCTCCCAAAAAGCAAGAACCAGCTGTCCCAGCCTCTGGCTGAGCAGCCCCAGCACCAACACCCACAAGGAAGTTGAAGAAGCTCATGTGCTGGTTGATAGCTGCCTCGATCTGCCTTGACAGAGGCCAGCTTTTCTATTCCTTTTTCCATTTTTCTCTATGTTGCTACATGCACCAAAATAAAATAAAATAAAATAAAAAAGCAGCCAAAAGCAAGCTTGAGTGCCATTACCAACATATAAGCAATTAGGCAGCAGATGCTTGTGCGCACCTAGATGTGATATTTACGTATGCCAGCATAAAAACATAAATCAGATGAAGCAAATATTACCCGTGTTGCCAGATACAAATCCGTTCAGCATCCTCAGTCCAAAGGATCCCATGTTGTGACTGTTGCATGCCCATCGCTCTGGGAATCTGGACACAGGATGAAGAAAGGACACCCTGGCTCTTCCAAAACTCAGATACATATTATTTCATTATGTTTTTCAGTTTGTGAACTCGTAAGTGCTGTCAGATGAAATAAAATAGTTGCACGCAGCCTTCTACTAATGCAGCTGTAATGACAGCTTAAAAAGCTTAAATTCCTGTTACTCACACATAAACAAACCCCGACAGTGATGTTAATTTTCAGTTTAAACTGATTTTTAAGAAATATTTAGGGCTTCTGAGATTACCATTCAAACCAATCACTGGATTTGCAGCAAGCACCAGATCCTGGGCTGCCAAACCCAAAGGAAAATTCCAAGAAGCAGCACGTTACTGCCCAACACACAGGCATTGCCCAAAGTCTCAGCTTTCACCCAGGTCTGCTGCACCCTCCAGTAGGGTCAGGAGGCTCTCGGGGGGCTGTGGCTTTGTCTACCCACCTGCACACAGCCTTGGTGGGGCCACTGATCATGCATGACACTATGACATGGACTACACCAAGGCTCACAGCACAGCTGGAAAGGAAGGTGGGAATCACAGCTGGGAACCAGGTTGGGCTGTCCCCATCAGCATCTGCTCGAATTATTTAGGTGCTTATTGCCACAGCAGGAGAACAAGAGAGCAGGTTTGTGCAACTAGAATTCAAAAGTTGGCCTTTGACACTAAAACCCTGTATGTTGTATGGATGTTTCTGCTTGTCTTAAATCTAAGGTTTGCTAGGGAGATTTTTGTCATTATAGGAATTAAATCTGAAGTGCAATATTTTTGTAACTTTAGTGCTGCCACATGTCTTCATGGAGTGGTAAGTGATGTCTCCTGATGTAGTGGTAACCTTGTATCTGTGACAACCTTCTGCCATGGCCATGGAGAGGTGCAGTCAGGGCATCCGTAATGACACCAACATGGTCAGTCCCTGAGCTCCCTGGCACAGACAAACAAACAGGGCCACCACACAGTGTCAAACAGTGCCACTGCTCAGCATGGCACAGCAAACACTCATGCATTCACCTGCTGAACTGGACAGAAAGTTGTGCTGCTTTAAGTGTCTAAAGACAGGAGAAAAACACAGTTGAAACAGCAACAAGTTTCCTGTCTTTTCATTTCCTCCCCTACATTTTAGCCTGTTTATGTGACTGCAGATATTACTATAGACACCTAATCAAAACCAGGTCAATCCCATTACACTCAGAGCAGTGCTTTAATGCCAGAAAAGGCCAGGAAGCCGTCCTTCTGGAAGCAGGAGATTTCCCTGGAGTGAGAGACAGCTTTAATGCACCGGACCCCCTGACCCTGCAGTTAAGCCACTTACATCTGACTCCCGGCTACAGAACAACTGGCCGGAGAACACTCTCTGTTGGTAAAAACTTCTATCTGTGTGTGTTAAGTCAATCCCAATGCTGTTCCCCATCCTAAGTGGTGTTAAAACTCAGGGGAAGGAAAATGCAACACCCCTGTTGGTGCATCCTCTCCAGCACTGCCAGATCTGGGGCTGCAGCCCTTCCTGCTGGCGTTGGAGTGTCTGATGTCTCCTAATGCTCAAATGATGCTAGGCTGACTCAAAAGCCTGAGCCGCAAAGTTTTCTCAGGATAAATTGATGTAAAACACCACATCAACACCACAGAAGAAGACTTCATTCATGTTGTCACACATTTTAATCTTGTTCTCTTTGTATTTTCCTGAAGAAAAAAATGATTCATATCGTGAAAGCTATAATGATGTGAATTTTCAACTATTATAGTTCTTTCACTAAATTTCGTAATTTTGGTAACACAAGGACATGTACAATGTCTTCACAAGATTAAATAAGACTGAAAAACTGTGTTAAGCTACATAACCACTTACAATCAAATAGCTGCTTCCATAAATGTAAGCAGTGTATGCCCTGTCTCTAAGAAACTTTGTATTTGTCAAAGCAACATTTAGATGGAAATTGGAAGGCAGCTAAATTACATGCAGTAGAATTTAAGAGCAGTTTTATTTGTTAAATTGCCTTGAATTTGCTGGACACAAAAGAAGAAAAATAAGCCTATTAAATCATATTCTACATTAAAAACTGATTTATTAAGAAATACACTGAACTGAACAGATTGTTCCTGGTGATGATGTCCTTCAAGATTTTAGAACCAATACATTTTCCTTCTACACTTCATTTTTATTCATAAACAGAAAAAAAAAAAAAAAAAAAAAAAAAAGCTCGTCTACTTTTTCTGCTCCCAGCTGACTTTCATTTTTGTGGGAAATCATCTTTGGTAGATCTATTTGAGGGAAATCATATAGTCTTTGCAGATACAAAATGGGCATTTTCAACCAAAAGTTGGTTCATTGCTTCAGACATTTTTTTCCAGATGTATAACCAGTGATATTATTTCAGGATTTTGACATCTTTTGAAAATTTGACAGCAGACATGCACTGCTTGGCATTATTTTGCTTGGGGGAAGTCGGGTTTGTTTTTCATTTGGTGCAGCAGAGATGTAAGCATATAACATATGCTGAAAAAGAAGATAGGTGAGCAAGAATTCAAGAATCAAGGGTGCCAACTCCTCTTGTATTGTGTCTGGCTACAGGAATGGTCAAAATGTTTAAATGGTAGCCAATTTAGACCTCAACTTTTCATGATACCAAATTCAAAGTTAAAATACCAAACTGTTCTTCTTTTTAAGAGTGTATTTTTCCTTGCTGAGGCTCATGCAGTGGTTTCATAACAAAAAGGCCACCTTCTCCAACAAATTTGCAGAAATGATCTATATTGTTGAAATCCTTTTCTATCATTGTAAATGTCCGTGCTACAGAAAGGTAAAAAATTAGTGTATTGGTTCCAGTTAGAATAACTCTTAACATTGCCTACTCCAGCTCTTTTTTGGGGGGCTAAATGACTTGTGCAAAACAACATGGATAAATGAGAAATGTAAGAGTTTAGAACCATATAACGATTTTCCCTGATCTTAATGTGAGCCTGTTCTTGGCACTCTGGGACCGCCTAGGGCATCCTTCTGCTTCGATAAGGAGGAGAACTTGGCTCAGCTCTCTACACTTCTCTCTTCCACCAAAATAAGCTATATCCCTCCTCATGGAGACATAAGGCAAGTTATACTAGTACAACAGACATTGCCAGTTCAGACTATTATCCATAAAGCATTTTAATCATAAAAGTTATTAGAAATAAACACTTCATACCTGTACTCTTGACACAGTCTAGATGAGACTCTAATCCTTTGGTAGGAACCATGGCCAAATTCCTGAGATAATCCAATACTCAATCTCTTTTTGAAATTAACGGGAGTTTACCATGTCATCTGAACTCTTCAGAGTCCTTTAAAGATTTTGACCTTGCCAGTGAAGCACTGAAGAACACACACACACATCTACCTCTATGTATCTATGTATCTATCTGTCTATCTGCCTATCTATCCCTATACCTGTATCTACATCTATATCATCTATATATCTATATCTATCATCTACATCTATATCATTTCATAGAATTATAGAATATCCTGAGTTGGAAGGGACCCTTAAGGATCATCAAGTCCAACTCTTGACACCGCACAGGTCTACCCAAAAGTTCAGACCGTGTGACTAAGTGCACAGTCCAATCTCTTCTTAAATTCAGACAGGCTCGGTGCAGTGACCACTTCCCTGGGATCACATTTATATCTATATCATCTATATCTCTATAAGAGTGTACTATCAGGTTATAAATGTGGTGTTATCAAGTGACTATTCCCACTCTTCTTACCCACTGGGAATGAACTATATGATTTTTTAAAATAATGAACATGAATTCAGAAGGCCAATGCATGAGTGGCTGTTGCAATCCATTATAATTCTTTTCCCTTTTTGCATGGTGTTACATTTTTCAACATATTACTATACTGTCAGACTGTATTCTTAAGCAAAAAACATACTTAACATACCACACATAAATATACTGCATACAACCTGATGTGCTGAACAGTTATGTGCTCTTTTTAACACTGTTATCTGTGCTCAAACTGCAGCAATGACAGGGCTTTACCACCCTCATTGCAAGCAGTTATTATCCTGTCTTTTCCCTTTAGTTTTATCTTAGCCAATTTTACTTCTGCAAGTTACAGCTTTTCCATCGTCAAATTAGTTCTCTTGCTATTAAGTAACTTCTATTTAAGACGGTGAAGAGCCCACTGCAGATAACTGTATGTGGCTCTCTTATTAGGTTAACCCCTCTGCAGCAGGAAGACTGAGATCAGACATTGGCCCTTTTCAGTCCAAATGTCATTTCCAAGAATAATTTCCCCTCGTTGCTTAGCAACTTCTCTTAATCTTGCCTTTCTCTCGTTCATATCAATATCCAGCCCCTCGGCCACATCACTAAGCCAAGGCACGCTTCCTCCAGCCTGCTGTTCACGGTGTCCTGGTAATAACAGTCAGAAACTCACTGGGACCCATTTTCACTGTGTTTCTCCACAGTATAGTTGCTTTTATGGTCGGTTTGCCCAAGGAACAGACAAGGCATAAGATGTGCAGGCAATAGCACACCAGGGCACAGGGATGTCAGAGGAGTAACAACAATCAGGTGTTTGCATGTCCATTCCCCGGGTGAAAGCACCTGCAGGCTATCACTCAAAGTATAAAGCATGGTCATAATTTATTGACGTGTAACTTTATATCTACTAAGTAATTTGGGGCCCTTGTTTGTTTATTCTCTTTTGTGCACAATTCTTTCCCTTTCTCTCCTATGTTGCTTACAGCCATGCCTTACAGACTGTGCTGAAATATCACTATTTGCTTACAAAATAATAATTGGCCCAAGCTTTCCTTGTACACCCAGGTGCATCTCAGAATTCAATGAAAGCAACATCACATTAACTACAAGACAATTGCCCTGTGTGTATGTTAAGAGCAGTTAGACAAGTCCCTTCCTTTGAAGAAAGCATTTTCTCTGAAGGGCATTTTGCAGTCATCAGCCAAATACAAGGTCTGAGAATCGTAGAATCATTTAGGTTAGAAAATACCTCTAAGACTGTCAAGTCCAACCATTAACCTAGTGCTGCCAAGTCCATCACTAACCATGTCTCTAAGCACCACATCTACACAACAATTAAATAACTTCAGGAGTGGTGACTCAACCACTTCCACCATTTCTCATCCTCATGGTTTATTCACTGGTGAACTATAAGGACAAAATATCACTATAGCCTCATATGGTATGATTTTTAACTCTGCTGGCATCCCTGTGTTTGCTTAGGCATAAATAACAAAGATGTGCTCTGCAGTTTTTGTGTGGGAACCCCACTGGCACCTTATGTTTCTCAAGCTGTAGGAAAGAATTGTGACCTTCTCATCCTCAGCCATGCCAATGAAGAAATTTCAGCTGAGATCTTTAACAGTTTTAAAATCTCCTTCACTCTACAAAGCTAGGCAGATAGCAATGTTGGCCAAGGTCAAATGACCCTTTCAATAAACAATCAAATTAAATGTTAAAATAAAGTCCCTTCAAGTTTGCGGTGATATCCAGGACTTTTTGCAAGTCTGGATAAAAGCCACATACCCCTCTATTCATAATCACGTGCAGTCCAGATTGGAGAATGCTAGTAAAAAATTAGAAACAGAAACAGTTTTTAACTCAGCTGGAGGCATCAAATGGTTACCAGGCTGTCAGCAAGTCAGCTGCCAAGAAACCTGCCGATGGAGAAACAATATTCAGCTAAATGGGGTGTAACCTGCTAGTCACCCCTGTGGTACGAAACATCAACCAAGAGATGTTCTTTAAGACAGCTATTATCAATACTGAGATTATGAACCATTCCCCTTGGAGGTTCCAAATCACTGTGTGAAGGAAGACTTTAGTAATTGGCACAAGAACAACATAACAGTGCATATTGTCTCTCTTAAGGAGAAAAGTACAAGTCCTGTCTTTTTACTTGAATTGCAGGAATTGGATAGAATTATGAAGACATACAGAAAACCACTGCTAATAATGATACACGCTGGGACCAATATTATATCTAACTAAACTAAACAGATCAGAAGAAAAAAACTCGTCTCATTTTTTTTTGGTCCCCATTAGTGAGACAGGACAGGAAGAAAATAATGGAGACACATTAATAGTTTTACTAAAGTGAAGCAGGTTTTCTTTTTGCAGAGACTGACGCAGGAGGATTATTATTATTTATTTTTTTTGAAAGACTGGGTGATCAGTATCTCCTGTGTTGCAGCAATAATTATTGTGAATGAAGGCAAGGAGAGCAGTAAAGAACGTATTACTTCAGAAAATATATGGGAGTATGCAAAGGAGACAAATGTAACACAGACACTAACCCAGCAAATCATGAACAAATTGACCTACAATGACAGAAAATGTGAAAAGAAGTAGTATCACAATTGCTGGAACTTGCAGTAAGAAGCAATAAGAATTGGAAATTTCTCATTTACAAGAAGACATTTAATATAATTGGCATTATAGAAACCTAGTGGGAGGATTTTCATGCCTGGAATGTTAAAAACATTGCTTATAACCTGGTTAAGAGGGATAAAGCAGGTAAGAGAATTACACCAAGAATTATACCATGTGTCACAGGTTTGGTTGCTCACCTTAGGGACTTGAAACTACAGAGAATAAATATAATAACGAAGAGAAGAACGGGCGGCAGCTTGAAATCTGGGTATACCACCTACAAGTTGGTTTGCTTTTTTTAGGTCTTTTTTTTTTCGTGCTTGACGCATATGGATAGTTTGAACATCGATTAGAAGAGTATATACGTAGAGGATAAAACTGTTATCTTAGCCAGCTTGCTATTCTGACATTCAGTTCTTTGACTCAAATGCTGTCTGGCACGCTGGTGGATCTTGTCCTCCTCTGTTCACCCCTTCAGAGTGCTAACTGGTGTTTTTATTTTTATTTCTAACTTTCTGTAAATTTTCATAAAATGTACTTCAGCATTAAAAGATCGTTAAACAAAGTTGTTTTTATTCTCCCTATAATTTCATTATTTACATTCCTGCCTATAAGTCTTTCAAAGTCTGAAACTTTTACCTGTTCCAGTTCTTTTGAATCTTGTAATGTAAGATCTTTGGGTTAGTGTCAGTACTGGTCTTTTCTTGTATATGAGGAAAGTTTTAGGCAACTTCATCTGAAAGGAAAAAAAAAACTGGTCAAAGTGAAGGAATAAGAACAAACATTTAGTTCTTTAAGAAAAGTTTTAGATGGTCAAAAAAACTAGAATCAAGACCAAACTTCTTTGAGGAAAAGTTCCTATTGGATAAATGAAGACAAAAAGATTTATAATAAAGAAACAAGGAGAAATGGGCAAAATGAACATAATGTCTAGCTCAGAATATAGGAAAGTGTAACAAGAAAAGTTAACAATGTTAGATAAAAATCCGTGGCAGGCAGGGTAAAGAACTAAGTAATTTCCATCTACATATCTACATGTTTTAAGAGGAGGAAAAAAAAAAAAAAAAGGCAAGCAAGATGGGTACCCTTTTATCAAACCATAAAAAACTATATCTCATTAGTAACATCCTTTCTACAATCATTTACTGCTCTGTATCTGGAAAAAAGGCAAGATGAAGCACTAGATAAATTAATTTCACAACAATGATAAAAGGATTCCCAGGCCAGCAATAACCAAGGAGGCACATCAAGCTACACATAGGGGATAAACACTTGATACAATGGGGCCTGTTAACTTCTTCACAAGTCATGGAATCAGTTTACTGAGGAAGATTCTAGACTGTTGATTTTCTATATAAAATAAAATTCAGGAGAGGCCAGAGAAAATACCTGGTGACTGTAAAAGCTGCAACATTGTCCACACTTCAGCAGGAGCAAACAGGATGACAGATGGTGGGTTAATTTGATAGCAATCTCAGGCAAAATAGTGGGAAATCAAATAATCAATTGTAGGAGATTCAGCCCACAGAAAATGAGCCATCTTACATCTGCCATAGCAACATATTTGCCACTGTTGCTCTTTATTCTGCCCCAAAAGTGAAGGTTTTTGCTCTGCAGACAACAAGATCCAACTTAACTCAAAGGTTAAAACCTTCTTGGCCTTACCCACACCTTTCTGCCTTTTCCATGCTTCTTAACTTCTTCCTTCCTCTTTCCAGAGCCAACACTCCTCAGCTGTTGATGGTGAAACTTGTATATTGAATCTTCATTGGCTGCATAGAGTCTATCTAATTTATCATAGGAGTACAACTGATAAAGAATTAGAGGAAGACAATAATTAACTTGAGTCAATGTGATTTTCTGTAAAACAAGTCTTGCCAGACAACTGATTTAATTTATTGAGTGGATAAAGGTAACTGGCTTGAAGTCTTGAACATTAGCAATGTGTGTTTGACTTTGTTCTATAGAAATTTATGACTGAAAAATGAGTGGACTAAAATATTTTCAAAGCACTTGAACTGTCTAATGAGATGGAATATTTCTTGCAAGATAATAGAGAAGAATGTTCCCTGAATTTTGAAAAAAAAGCATTGTTAGTTATCGTTTCTTGAACACCAGTGCACAGTGGTTTGCTTATAACCTAAGCAATGAGCAAAAGCATGAAACAAGCTCAATTATACCTAAAGCTTGCATGGCAGCAGAATTAAATGAGGTACATGCACTTGAGAAAACAAGTCAGACAAACAGAAAACAAAACAAAACAAAAACAAGCCATCAAAACAAAAACAAAACAGGAAAAAAAAAAAAAAAAAAAAAAACAGAAAACCTCTTATGAGGAGAGGACTGGAAGAACTTCCATGGTTCATCAAATTCAGCACATCACAATTTTGACAAATAAACATGACCCAGAGATGTTCCTGGGCCGTCTTATAAAGGTCTTGAAGAATAACATAGCTTGGAAGGGTTTAGTTGGCCTCAGGTGCACCCTCCTACTGAAAGGAGGTCAGAATATGTGGCCCAGGGCTTTCTCTATCCCTTTGTTTTCTTGAAAATCTCCAAGAAAGCCACATACATGTAGCCTTCCTGGGCAACCTTCTCCTCTCTGGACTGTCCCATGGGAAAAAAGTTTTCCCTTTACGTCTAATATGAGCTTCTCCTCTTTCAGCTTAGACCCACCTCTCTCATCCTGCTGCCTTGCACACCTGTGGAAATCCTAGCTTTGTTTTCTTGGTGACCTGCTATTAAGTAGGGGAAGGCTGCTCTGAAGTGCCCACAAAGCCTCTCCTTCTCCAGGCTGAAGCAGCCCATTTGCATGGTAGGTGCTCTACCCCTGAACATCCCATTGGCCCTTCACTGGACTCAGTCCACCTAATCCACCTCTTACTCAGGTTTATTTGTACAATAAAAGGCTACAAAGGTCTCCCATTGATTTTCTAGCAGAGATTTGTAATTAAAATAGACTCTGCTGATGGTAGGAGGAGGTAAATTTTTGTTCATTTTTTGCATTGACTTGTAATAGCTCCATTGGCCAAGTAATATCAACAAGATGCTCAGTGTTCCCATTTCAGGCTGCAAACAGTGTTATCTGCATCTTGAAATAGAGATTTTTAATAATGTAAAAGACTAAGCTGCCACTGATCAGGGATTAAGACAATTTTGACTGGATTTGATTCCCACAGCATCTTCTGGACTAGGACCTAAACTTATCAAGCTTTCACAGAGGAATGGAAAAGCTCTGCTTTCTCATTTGAGAAGTCAGTCAAACTGTCCAAGTACTGCCAGAAAAGAAAAGCCACCAACAGCAAAACTGCCTGTGAATATTCATTTAAGATTTTACATGATTTTCCCCTGTTTACAAGGAGGTCTCTTTGTATTTGTTTATGTGAACATTTTGTTCAATGAATTCACCCTGTGATCTGGCATGGAAAGTTGTTTTGAATTCCCAAACCTTTGGCCTGGCAACTCACACCCAAATGCCATGCAATGTTTGTTTTAAATTAAAACAGCTCAAGATCATTTGTTTTGAAGGCTAGTTGCTCTTCAAAGCAGTTATTTTAAAAATGCATCAAATAGTAAATCAACCGGTAAACCAAATCTCACCCTATTTCTGGTCAACAGAAAATTAAAACATTTGTTGTTCGAGTTATATGTGATATAAGTCAGATCTAAGTCAGATGTGCAAATCTAAGTCAGAAATGCAAATGTCTCTCTCTTTCCCCTACTTCACCTCTACTTTTTATACCTAGCCCAAAACACTGTTCCCCATCTGAGTAGTTTTTAAAAAATTTGCTTCAGTTGAAAATAATTAATTATCATCACCATCTTTAATTTTCTCAGTGTTGAAAGCAACAGAAACATTAAAATGGAGATGTTATATTTGCAGAATACGTCCTCTAAAATGAGTATCAGATTCATCCACAATGAATAAACCATCACAGATGCTGTGCACATTGTGCTCAGAGAAAGCAGTTTTCTTCCTGTTAAAAGGGGCTTTATTAACTAATTATGCAGTAATAATCAGAACATGCTGATCCTGGGGATTAATGACCAGAAGGGTTTGATTGTTTCTCTGCACACCTTGGCCCATTAGCTCCCAGCAAGCCCCCAGTTATTCATCCTCAGGAAATTGCATTGTTCTTATTGGCATATTAAACTGCATATGAGAGCAGAGCCTTCAGGTTTATGGATAGCTTAATTTTATTGGCTAATGTAGAAATAGTTAGTGTGTACAGCAAAGAGAATGAATGTCATGTATATCAAATTAATTGGAAATAAACCCTGAACATGCTATTTACTTTATAATCACAATAGATTTTCCTGTAGTAACGTGACCAATTTTAATTCATAGTGCTGTACTTGCTACCTGCAACACCATTTTCACAGTCTTTTTTTTTTTTTTTCTCAGAGGTATTTGCATGATCTTACACTTTCAGAGGTCACTGATTTCAAAACAGTAATAGCCATTATTTACAAAATTACAAAAACTTTGAAGAAGGGAGGGAAAAAACGTGGCTGAATTTTCTTGCTGCCAGCAGGGCTGGCTTTAAGGAGCGAGCCTCACTGATGACAATGAGATCTGGGACCCCAAATATCGGGAGAGGTGGAACAGCCAGTCCTGGCAGCAAGCAGACATCTTCTCTAAGGGAGACAGCCGTGAGGAAAGGGCAAATCCTCTTTCCTACCAAATATGTTCTTCCTTCAACATCATTTTCCACAACATAAAATGTAATAGAAGTGCTTTATTAAATCCTAGCTAGACTAAGTAATTTCTTACCATATGATTTTCTAAGACAAAATAAAAGCAGCCGAACATCTCCCTGTGCCTGAGACTCGTTGGTTAGGCTGCTACACATAAAGCTCAATCTGAAAGCTTTGTTTTGCCTGAGTGCTTGCTGTGGGTAGCCTGACATGTCCTCCCCACCTCTGTCCTGACCATGCATGCCTGTGGTGGGCAGGTCTGGGCTCTCCTGAGCATCAGCAGAAGCCTATGAGGACACATGTCCTCCCATCCCACCAGCCTGAGCATGGCAGCAGGGCAATAAGCAGCATGAGGGGGGCAGTTCTTCAGCTTGGCAGCTTCTTCACCATCAGCAGCAAGCTGTTATTTGGGGTTTAACCAGGGCATGGATTGCTACTGACAACAGTGGCTTAGTCACACTTGTAGGCACAGCATGGAATATTGTGGTGACTTCTCGGACAAGCACAAGTGTGATATGTGCTCTGGATCCATGCCATTTTGTAGAAAAAGTGGCCTCATCGTTTAAGCAAGAAACAATATCAGTGACATCAAACATGCCAGTAAGAAAGCAAGGCTGAATGAAAAAAGTAATAATTATAGTGCTTCTACTTTTTAGTTCTGTGTAGGAATACAACGAGCAATTTTATGGTGACTTTCACCCAGTCTACTCCAAGGGCTTTAATTAAACATATCTCGGATTATTTATTTGTCCATCATTTGTAATTAAAAAAATAAATAAATAAATCTCTGCTGTAGTTTGATTTTATCTAAGTAGGACCACAGAGTCAAAAACAAATGTAGTTTTTCCCTTCAACATAATATCCCAGTCTCTTACAATTATGCATTAACATAATCTTATCTTATCTGGACAAAAGATCAAAGCCCTATTTCAAGCCATCATTTTACAATGATGAGATGAGATAGCAAAGTCCAGAAAGAACTACAGATTTGGCAACAGGAGTCATGAGGCACAGTAAATCCTAAGGGCAAGACCCTTATCACAAGTCATGTCATCTTCTCCGTTGCTTGGCTCATTCCCTTATCCTACTGCAGGTTGTGAATACATATATATTGGAGTAGGTTAGGGTGAGTTTTTACTTTTATTTTTTTAATTATTATTTTTATATTTTTATTTATTTTTATTTTTAAATTAAACATGCATTAGTACCAATCTCTGGTCTTAAACAAGAATGTTCCATACGCTTCTGTATATTATTGCATTCAGGCACATGCTCAGCACACCCCCCTTCTTACTAAAGAGATACTTGACTGCAGATGCCCTGTGCATCTCAAGCTATAGACAAGCTGTCCCAGAAGCATTATTATCCCCGGAGGCTGGAGAAGTCCCTAAAGCAGAGCCCATCATTATTCTACCAGTGACTTTGTAGGTTATGATGAAGATTTTGAACTTTGTTCTGAATTTGAGGAGGATGACACAGTTAGCAGAGCACACTGTGAATTGCTTGCCTTGGCCATCATTGTTTAAGAGCATGTCGCTGCACGCTGCACAGTCTCTGGCTTCCTGTAGTGTTCGTATTAATACTGAGGAAAAAAGAGTTGTGAGAGTCTGTGCTGGACATGACAAGAATATGGATCAGTAGATATGTTTCCTTGCTTGAGAAAAAAGAAAGTTTGTGGAACTTTAACAACTTTCTGACCAAAACTAAACATGAAGCAATGCTATGCTCTATTTTGTTAGCCTGCTTTCAGCTGCTCAAAATCATAGTGAGACAGATTAAAGTACGAAGGTGATCCTCAAAGTGTTTCGTGATAATGGTACAAAAGTACTAAAGCTGTCCTACCTGGGTAAAACTTCTGTCTACTGCTCTTTGCCTATCAGTTCAAATTTTAGAAGCTCTGGGGTTTCTACAAAAAGAAGGAAAGGACAGCAAACTATCTCTATCTCTATAAAAGTGTGAGTGACACCTCACAAGCTCTCTGAGGCTGAGAAAAATAATAATAATAATAAATTAAAAAAAAAAAAAAAAGTGAGAAAGAGATCCTGGTATGCTCACCATTGAACACAGCGATATAGCCAAAACTGTCTGTCTACCTAGGATCCGAAAAGTTGTATCTCTGTGCATGGAGGGCCACAACCCCTCATGTGAAATCTTTGACCCTCTCTAATGTTCAGTCCCACCAGAAGCCTCAAAAAATGGCTGTTCTCAGTGACTGCAGCCTGAGGACAGTGCAGCCTCTGAACTGGTGTTCACTAAACCACTAACAGCTTCTGGGTTGTTCTTGAGACAGTGGCTCTTATTTCCAGTAAGGCAAATTTTTAGGTGTTGATACCTCTGTCTAAGAAAACATCACTCTAATTTTGCCTTAGAAACAAGAAGAGAACACTTAAAAACATAACTGTCTGTCAGAATTATGAAGCACATAACCTGTGCATTACAGAGCTGTTGAAGAGTTTGATTTGTCCAACGCAGATATGCCCGGGAGAGAGATGATCTATGTACCTGCTGTAATAGTAACACCAAGAAGACAAGAGTTCTCAGCTGTGCTTAGGTGGAGTCTGAATGAGATTTCTGCAGGGATGTTGATTTCTCTGGCCTTTTTCTTTTTTCTGTTTTTAATATGGTCATCATAAAACAATAATGCAATGTGGGGCCACGTACAAAGTGCAGCTGAGTTTGACCTGACATGGTCAGAATTTGTATTATTTCATCAATTTATCAATGTGCTAATTTCTGGAGGTGGCAGCAGAATTGTCTTCTGCTGTGTTTTGAAATGATCAGTTGTATTTCCAACAAAGTACTATTTCAAGGCTCACAAGGAAAAGGCAGGTTATCTGAAGTGTCCTTTGCATAGTGGTAGTTCTCTTCATTTTGAGGTTTAATCATCCACCAAAGAAAAGGGACAAACTCCTGATCATCGCTAGATAGTCTTAGCATACAATATTAATTGTAGAATTAACCAAAATTATTTAAAAATTCATATGTGGGTCTCTCTAGATTTTGGCTGGAAGAAAATCGGTAGAGCTTCTAGAACTGTGTAAAGCTCAGAAGGTGAGTAAGGGCTCCTTTTGCTACCTGCTGGCGTACAACATTGGTAAGGACAAGTCATCTCTGTCACAGGGTAGGAATAACAAGAATGGATGGCAGGCATCTCCACCTTAGACGTATGAGGACACAAAGTCTGACAGGTGAAGGTGCTGACAACTGGAACAAAGCACCGAGAGACAGAGATGTTCAGCCATCACTCGGTCTCTCCAAATCGAGACTGTGCATCTTTCTGGAGTATAAATCTTAGATCAATGGGCCAGGGTGAAGCTTTATTGCACATGACATATGGGTCAGACTAAATAATTGGAGTTATCTTCCAGCCTTAATATCTATTAGTCAGCCAGTCAGAGCAGCACATGAAAGGAAGATTGTGTCTTCAAGTAAGAACCACAGGCAGGAACTGACTCTGCCTCTTCAGGGAACACGTTGCATTCAATTCATTAGGGCAGCCCCTAAGTGGTAGGGTCTTCTCTCCAGAAAACTTTGTTTCTCTTCATTCAGATTGCTTTTGTTATTTTATAATGAGACAAAGGACAGGAACAGTACAAGACTCTCTTTTGTAGATCATGATTTCATACCCTACATCTGAAATTGAAGTGTAGCATGAAATTTATTTTTTGTCCTAATATGAAATTGGATCAGGTAAAAGCAATTTCTGTACTCTTAGCAAGGAGAGGTCACTAAAAATGGGTGAAAAGGGCTCCATTCAGTTTTTTAAAAATAACCATATTTGTACCTAAGCTCACAATGATTTTATTACCATCTGATATAAGACGGGTGATATTGAATTACAGAAGAATCACCATATAAAAAAACAAAATTATGAGACTTTCCTTTTGCACTAATGCATTGTTCAACTCTTGGCTCCCTCTGACTCAACAAAAGGCACCAGGCTCTGTGCAGCTGCACTGAAAAGAGCTGCGGTAAAACACCATCCCTGTTTGCAACAACCAGGAGACTAGTTTCTTTCTTTCAATAACAGTGGTCTTGTAAGAGCTGCCATAAGATGCTTTTTGTAAAACAGCTCTGAGACCAAACTAGTCCTTCCTAATCCTCCAAAAGCCCCTCCTTACAATCAACATGAAACCATTAGCACACATTAGCTAGCAGAATTGGCAAGAAACAACGGTATCTCCATGTGCCCATGATGCCAGCAGCCCTTTACATGGGGAACACACCCTCTCTCAAAGAGCTGCTCTCTTCTCTACATTTTACATTGCCTTGCAAAGTACCTAGAAATACTGCGGAAGCACTGTGTCTTGAGTAAATAAACCAACAGTCCCAATTTGTGATTAGTATAAGGCAGAATGACAAAATATAATGAAAAGTGAGTCTTTCCCCAGACTATAATGAATTGTTTCTGCTGTGGCATTGAAGAATGATTTGGCTTTGTGCAAGAATAATGCAGGCTGAATGGCAAACAGTGAGAGCTTTTATACACCAATAAATTGAAATTATCTAGGTGGAGGAAAAAGATATACACAGACACACATGTGCACACACAGTTTTGTCTGAGAAAACTATTCTTGAGCTATTCCTCTGCAGACACGATGGTTGAATGATCACATTTTCAAACCAGTATGCTGGTTCTTGGCTTCTCCTGCTCAGGCAGCCGTAGTGAAGGACAAGACTAGCCACAAGCAGCAGCTTAAGCAGGTGCAAGATGAGCTCCCAGATGGCAAAGATGCTATTATTTTGAGGAAGACTGTTACTATGGTTTCTGCAAAAATATTCCAGGTAGCACCAAAACTCTCTCATCCTGACAATGTCACAGCCGGTGGCCTCGCCATGGTGGCTTTTGGCTTCCAGCACGGCTGGGCTGGCAGTCCTGTGTTGAACTCCTCATGCTCTGCCATCCTGCAGGAGGGGTGGAGGGGCCCAGCTGCAGCCGGGCTGGGGCCTACCAGCCAAAGCAAGAGCAAGCGTATTGCTGGGCCCCTAAAACTACCAACTTGCTGCTCCTGAATGCAAAGCCACTGCTTTTAACATTATGGCTCTCTCTTCACTTGCCATGTTAGTTCATGAACACCTCATGTCCCTGCTGTGCCCAGGAAAGGCCTTGTGGACACCAAGGGCCTGCCCAGAGCCCCATAGCAAGGGCTCCCATGAGGAAACATTACCAAGGAGGATCTGAGCCAGCTGCACTGGCCCCAGTGCCCCAAAGCACCAGCTATGGGCTCTCCTGAAGCAAAACTCTCTGAGCACCACCTTGATCATGAAATACTCCTGAGGATGCAGAGGGTAAACGTCGCCACAGGCAGAAGTGTGGTGGTCAGGGCTGTCACCTGCCAGAATATGGGCTTACTTCTTTCATTGACTCATCTTAAGTGGTATTCTAGCAAAAATATAAAATAAATAAATAAATAAATAAATAAATAAATGATAACAACCTGATTATTAGATATAATGGCATACACTGAAAGCCATTTGACTTTGGTGAAAGTGACTGCAGGTAGACAGTGAGACGGTTAAGAGCAGCAGGCCAGTCTCTGATGAAGCATCCTGAGGCAGCCAGCTGTGGAGACCACGGGCTAGAGGCAGTGGGATTTTTCTCTTGATGTATAGCATTGGTAAACAAAAACACCAGAAAGAAGGATTATTAAAGCCAAGGCATGCGTTAGCACCACAGCAAAAGGCACAAATCCCCATGAACAGCACCAGGCTGGAAATGAAAAGAAGGCTTCCAAACACTGGAGGCTCTGGAGCAGGCTCTCAGCCTGGGTGATGGGCAAGCTATGTGTCAAAATGGGCTCAGCAGGTTCAGGAAAGGGAAAACACAAAGTGACTGGGGGGAACAGACTTGATGACACAGGCAGGCTTGGATTCTCTTTGCCTATTTGTGGTCAGAAATGTTCAGTATGAAATTTACAGTTTTTCTTGGTGTTCTCACAGTGCTGATGCCAACTAACATCGATGAACAGTGTTTTCATCATTTCTGCAACTGTCAGAGTTTCATTCTCATCCTTGCATGGGACAAAATCTTGCCTCCACATCTTGTTATTTTTGCCACCAGAACTGTAGCCATGCAATATTAATAGGACATGAAACTCAAAAAAAGTTAAAGCCTAAATTAAAATATTTCCATAGTAAAATTTTCTTCTGCAACTACATTTTTCCCCATAAGAAGACATATTGCAGAATGGGCAGAATGTCCCATTACCTGTCTGGAGTACCTTGAAAACCCTTCAAATACTGCAGTGATGAGGATTCTGTAAAAAACAACAACTATAACAAAAACCCACCACAACTCTATAAACTCTATACAAGCATGAAGGAAGAAAATTAATGCCATGCTTCAGAGCCTCTGCAGAAACATGGTGTGAATTGGTGTGTCTAGTACCCTCTGAATTTGTTTCCTTATTACCTGTAAATCTGAATGGGATGCAGGAAATAATACTCTCTAATTCAGACCAGCGGGGAAAAGATTGTTCAATGTTATTAATATCATGTAGAAATAAACTACCTCCTATTATTTCTGGTGTAAACTGGTCGAGCTTTGTAGACTCCAGTTTTTGTTTTGTTTTGCTTTGTTTTCAAGTTCTCCCATCACTCTCCCATCACTTCCCCCATTCCCCTTCCCTCGCATTGTGTAATATTTTTGCAGCCATATCTTTTGGAGACACTATAAGTCTCTCATAGCGCTAACATCACAGTCTGCTTCAGCATGGCATTGGTCACTACATGATTTTTGCTAAGCAAATGTTCACAAAACATCAGAGTTTTTAATACCATAACAAAACAGGTGTCGGTGTGAACAAGGAGTTGACATTCCTACTGATGTTTCTACATTTTATGAACATAGGTGCAGAGAGCACGTCTTCATGCATGACTTGCATGTGAGACCTGATCGTCATGAGTCTTAGGTGAGTCTGGAGAATAAACAAATAACACTGGGCTGCCTGCTCTGCTTGGGTGAGAAGTTTTTGCTTTATGTTTGTGACTCCAAGGCCTTGTGACAGTGAGGACACCAATCTTTCTCATCACAGGACAACTTTGCTGGATGTTCTCTCATCAGTAAAGAGAGGGAATTACATCTGAAGGGCTACAAGCATGCGTATCTTAGTTCACCTTTTAATGACAGACCATCCTCAAAAGTCAAGACATTCCTCTCATGGGGAATGAACCTGCAGGATTATAACAAACTGGGAAGACTGAGGACTGTGCAAAAATAGTCCTAATCATTCAGATCTATTTCATTTTGTAAATGGATGGTGACAGAACTGTTCTGACAAACCTCACCTGGAAAAGACAGGTTCTGCTTTTTTTTTTTTTTTAAGACACAAGGGCCCCCCTCACCTGTGGAAGTGCCGGGACTTCCCATTTCTATGGGAATCTAGTAAAGAAGCCTTCTTGTAAAGAAGCCTTAAAAGATGAATAGGCAGTGTGATAGGTGCGCTAGGCCCCAGTAGCTGGTGTTCAAGATGGCCCTATGCACAGCTAGGACTGTGGATAATTATTAGTCATGGTTATGAACTATTTAATGACCTACTGAGTTTCTTTAGTAAGGTATCCATGACTTGTATTAACTAACATCAGACAATGCTTACAATTAAAAGCATAATGTAAAGCATGGTTAATTATTCCAAGCTCTAGCTTCGAAACAAAAAATTCTTTCTTACTGAAAGACAAAAACTTTAGTAGGAAATATCATTCATAGGACAGCAAAGAGGGAGGAAGGGGAAGACAAAGTGGGGGAGGAGGTAGGAATGGAGAGGAAAGAAGGGGAAGGAAAGGAGATGAATGGGAGGAAAAGGGGCTGCACACTGCCAGTGCCACATGTGAAGCTGCACAGCTTTCCTGCCTGTGGAAGACTTTTCCGTGCAGAGCAGGCAAAGCACATGCATCAACAGCACAAGGAGTAAGAAAGGGACATCCTGCCTGATTTCTTCATGGTCCTAGAAGTTGTAGTGCTGCTGGCTGTAGGCCAGGTGTGGCTCTGCCTGTGTTGGTTTATTTATGGTGTTTTCAGAGGAGAAATTTGAACAGGCAACACACAAGGATACAAAAACAACCAGCATGCTTTTTCAGGGCAGGCCACCCTCTCAGATGATCTCACAACCCATTCTCATGGATAGCACTGATTCTCTGACAACTCACAATTGTTTCAGTGTGCACAACCCACTATTAAAATTGCTGTATATTTTTTCTTTATTTGCTGCTTTCTTTATTCGCCTCCACTTTAAGAATATTAAAGAAGACGATAGACAAATTCACACACACAGACACCATCCCCCAGATTTAGGCTCTGACATGAGTGTTGCACCCAGCAGGTACCATGACTGGCTGTGGGAGAAGGCTCACCTCCATAATACCATCTCAAAGACAACATTGCTAATGGCCAGAGGCATTACACAGTTAAACAAGCAGCTTTTCTGGAGACAGTTCCCACTCCGATTGTTATCTTTCTGCTACAAGCCCAAACAATATGAATGATGCTTTTTGCTTAGAGAAATGTTTTCTTTGAGGATCTTCATTTAAACAGAACTGTGTGATTTCATCTGTGAATGCTGGAGAAAAATCACACATCAGACAGATAGAGAAGGCTAACTATAGTCATCATAGGTAATACACCTTTCAGAAAAAATCACTCTGGACCAAAACCGCTGCAAAGCAGCATTGCACTTGTTTTCCAGATATTTGCAGGGCCAAGCACACAGCTACTCAGTACTCACAGGAATGCCAAGCTAGGGCGACTATCAGAATCCCAAGGTGCAAGGCACCGAGTGCCCAGTGTAGAGGGAGTACAGGACACCCACCCTTGTGCAGGATGCCAGCTGCCAGCCCCAGAGCACCTCTCCACAGCAACCTCAAAGCCCGCAATAATTATCCCAGATCCTTTCTCAGGAAGAGAATGAGATCAGGGATGTCACTCACACCACTGGCTCTCTGGTAACTGCACCTTATTGCACCATGGCAAAAACAAAAACCAACCACTGCATGGACCAACAAAGTAGCCCAGGATCATGCTACCACAGCAGGCATAAGCAGCCCTCAGTCTCCTGTCTGACTTTTTTTCACTGTCAAAGCAAACACCCCAGCAGCAAGGGCACATGTTGCCACTACTGGTTTCCACCACTGTCAGAGGGATGCCAGGGAAATGTGTCCTTCCCAGAATGCTGGAGCATGAAATGCAAGGTAATTGCAGTACAAATACAGGATAAGCAGATGAATTTGTTCTTTCTTCAAAAGCCCTTTGTATTTATTTTGATGCAGCCTCACAGCACCAACATCAACCTTTTCCTCCAAGGATTCCTCCAATCACCTGTTCCACCCCTCACATGGGGTCACAGAGCTCCTTCCTGCAGCAAGCACAAGCCTCCCCATTTCCATGACCAAGCAGGATTTTCAGAACTCCAGACATACAAAAACCATCTTCTAATTCACAGGAACAAGTTATTCATAACCAATATGTAACCATTTGATCCTGTGCTAATGGTATCCTCCAACTCAAAGAACTCTTTCCTCTCCTCAGTATTTTCCACCCAGCATATATATTAAGAGGTATTACATCCCCTCTAACCTTTGTTCGACCTGGCTAAACAAGCTAAGCTCATCAGAGAAGACATTATAATTATTTTAAAATACAATTACCATTTCTGCTAACAAGAGAGAACAGAGAGACTACAAAGTCCAGGGGACTTCATAGTAACAATTACAACACAGAGATGCCTGCCTTAGAGGTTTTAGCTGGAGATGATCATTAATTTCCTGAATATGTATTCACCCGTGAGACACAGTCACTCAGCAATGGACAGGTCTCCCACTAAAGCTGAGGATAATCCACGTGATGTTCGACAATATCAAACCTGCACAGCATCCTGCCTGCCTCCCACCTGCAGAAGGTCAGCGTGCCCTGCCCCTGCAGGCACCCAGGATGGACAGCTTAAAGGCAGCATAAAAAACACCAAAATGGAAAAGAGCAGAAAAGAACAGAAGACTGCCCTGCCACCTTCCTTAGAGAGCTGCACTGAAAGGCAGAGGGAAACTGGAAATTCTTCCTCCCCATGCATTTGCTCAGATGGCTCTTTGCCCATTTTCTCACCTTCTCCAGGGGGGTCTCAGAAGGTGCCACTGGCTGTGACACAGACACCACCTGCACACGCTGTGGCAGGAGGCAGAAGAGTGGCTGCACTCAGGAGTGATCACCCGACAGGCTGGCACTGAATTGGCTTTCCACTGACATATGCTGTCAGACCAACCAGCTCCATTTCCAATCAACATGTTTTCAAGAAGAAAAAAAATACACACACACACATATATATATCATATTTTCCCTTCTCTTCTTTAATAAAAGTTGTGATTTGAAGACATTTACATTTTTTACACTGACATGTCAGAGGCTGAATGGCAAGTAAATGAACCAGGGAATTTTTGCTCCACGTTGTGGAAGAGCCCTGTCATTAAACTGGGAGTGCTCAATGAGATGAACAATCACTGCCTGAGGAAGAACAGCAGGAAAAAAAAAAAAAAAAAGTCTCTGATTTTAATGACAGTCTTCTCCAAGAAGTCACTGTGCTTAATCCTGATGACTCCTACAGCATCTCTAAGCATCTAGGATTTGCATTATGTATATACACACATACATACATATATTGGTATGAAAGATGGCACCATTAATGCTAGAGGAAAATGGTTCTACTTGCACAGAGGAAGAAAGATGCTCTGGCCTTGTAGTCTACTAAAACTTGTAAAAGCTGTAGGAAATGACTGTAGCTGTACAGATATTTAACACTAGAACAAGGTCAAGTCACTAAATTACAAGGCTAATCCACTCCAACTGCCCTAGCTATTCCAGTCAGCAGCAAGGACTGAGTGAATTTACATAAAACTCACCCTCCCCTTCCTTTACTTCCTATGTAAGTGTTATTATTTTTCATTATTATATTTTTAAGCATGGGTAGCATCACAGGGTAACCAGAAGCCACACTGTGCACTCCAGAAATAAAAGGAAGCTCTTCCCTTGGTCATCCTCATGGGACTCCCACAACCACCAGAAGACCAGCAGCTGGGGGCAGACAACATGAGCCTGACTTGTGAAGGACCATCCCATGTGTGGATTGAGTTTACACTGCTCTTCAGATATGGGCAGGTTGCAGAAATCCCTTGCCACTGGATGTGAAGGCAGAGAGGTAAATGAAAAAGTAGTGTTTCGTGGAACATGTGTTTCTTCTATATGAACATGACTTTGGGCCTAGCACAGCGAGATTAGCAAATGTGAATGGAGTCATATTTGGGCAGCTCTTGCATCAAAATAACAAGGGTAGAAAACCCTCAATCTGAGCACTAAGCATTAGGTAGAGCAGGGCATGGTGAGCTGGGCTAGTGGTTAATTTGTATAAAGGGGAAAAACAAAACAAAACAAACAAAACAACAACAACAACAAAAACAAACAAACAAACAAACAAACAAACAAAACAACAGAGAGAGAGGGGGGAAAACCTCAGCACCAGCACCGTTTTTGTGAGTGGAAGTTGCTGTATATTGCAGATGTTACACAGCACAGCCTAATGTTTCCACATTTGGAAGACAAAGCTTAGCACAGTCAATCCACAACACCAGCAGAGACAAGACATTACTTCCTAGCACCTCCCAAAGCACAAATACTTGACCTGGGAACAATGAGGCTGGAGAGGGAACCTGGCTATTTCTGCACTTGCTGCAGCTCACAGGTTGGAGATGGCAATCTGGGGCTGCTGCTTGGCTCAGCCTCTCTTCACAGAGAAAGGGAGATGCTTAATGATAAATCAGAGAGTATTTTTCAGAGTGACTTTCTCCTCCTGTTCTTGTTTACAGTGCTGCTGGGAAGACGGACCAGTCCCCTCCACATCCATGCCACTTCCTGGGCTTAGCCTGCATACTTGCTATGGGGAGAGCACAGCACAAGCCTGGAGCAGGGCTGGGAGAAAAGGTGAAGCTGCACCCTGGTAAGGTGCCTGGTCCAGAAAGCCACCGGGAACACAGGGTTAGTCACATACACTCGTTTGCATGGCAGGTGCTTTTCCCGTTATTCAGGCTGATTTAAGCTTGATCTTTGCTCTGAAAACGCAATGAAGATCATTACTGCACAGTGTTGAGTAGCGCTTGAGGCAGGCTGCAGAAATGCAGGCACCAACAGCCTCCTTTGTTACAGCCTCAAAGACTCAGAAATTAAAACAAGCTCATTGCTACTTTGGTACATGGCTGAAGCAGGTAGGGACAGGATTAATTAGGGTAGATAATGCCACGAGGATAAAATCCTGACATAAGATAATGTCTCTTGGTGGTACATAAATGTCAAGACATTCATGGAAGACAAGTGTTGCAGCAAAACAAATGCTTACATTTTCATTAAACCAAATGATGGATGAAGATGCAAATGTCACCATATGGCTGAAAGGTGCTGTGCAGATGAGCGGAGGTGGCTTGCTTGCAGCATGCTGCCCAAGCCACCATGCACAGGGCAGGGTCAGACCACAGGTGCTGGAAGAAGGGTAGACTCTGCCCTTGGGGCTTGCCAGGGTCCTGGGGTTGCTGCCTGGAGAAGAAACTGCCTGCACAAAGCAGGTCTCTGAAGAGGCAGGAAGGATCAGACCCTTCCCTGAGCTCCAGTGCTAGAGCTTCTCAGGACGGAATACCAGGACTGGGATTTGGCCTTTTGTGCTGTGGGGTATGTCCCTGAAGTGCCTGTACTGGGTTTACATGGTCTGGGGAGCGGGGGGCAGCAGGAGTGGCCCCTGTCAGGAGAGCCCAGCAGCTGCCCCATGTTCGATAAGTGCCAGCTCCAGATGGCTCCAAAGGGACCCACTGCTGGCCAGAGCAAAGCCAGTTAAGTGATGTTGTTTGAACCTCTGTGAGAGCAGATTTAAGAAAAGTGAAAAAAAAAAAACAACACAAAACACTACTGTGCAACAGCGGCTGTGAGAGAGTGGTGAGAACCAGCCCTGCAGCCCCCAAGGTCAGTGCAGCAGGAGGTGCTCCAGGCACACAACAGCAGTTCCCTTGTGGCCTGTGGAGAGGCCCCTGGTGGAGCAGGCTGTCCCCTGCAGCCCATGGGTCCCACATGGAGCAGATCTCCACGCTGCAGCCCCCCCATGGGTGGAGGAGCCCTGGTGGAGCAGGTGGATGTGGCCTGGAGGAGGCTGCGGCCCATGGAGAGCCCCCACAGGAGCAGGCCCCGGGCCGGAGCTGCAGCCCATGGAGAGGAGCCCATGCAGGAGCAGGGGGTCTGGGGGGAGCTGCTGCCCACCCGTGGGGGACCCGTGCTGGAGCAGTTTGCTCCTGGGGCATGGATGGACCCCATGGTATGGACCCATGTGGGAGCAGGTCTTGACGAGCTGCTGGCTGAGGGACCCCACGTGGAGCAGGGGCAGAGAGTGACCATGAAGGAGCAGCGGAGATGAAGCGTCAGGGACTGACCACAGCCCCCCTTTCCTGCTCTGCTTGCAGGGAGGAGGTAGAAGAGGATGGATGAGGGGAAGGTGGTTTTGCTTTGCTTTTAGTTCTTACTGTGCTAGCTTGTTAGTAATAGGCAATAAATTATATTAGCCTCCCTATGCAGAGCCTGTTTTGCCCATGACAATAACTGTTGAGTGATCTCCCTATCCTTATCTCAAGCCTTGAGCTCTTCCTATCATATTTTCTCCCCCCTTCCCTTCAAGGAGAAGGACTGAGAGAGCAGTTGTGGTGGAGCTCAACTGCCCAGCTGAGTAAAACCATCACAGTCTTCCTCATTGAATTAATCCTGACTCCACTGATGAGATTCCTTTTACCAAAGTCTTTCACATGATGGAGGTTTGGGCTCCAAGACGTACTGAGGACACAAACAATAATTAGTGACAGGATGCAACATGGACATAGAACGTCACTGTGAAGATAATATAACTTCAGATAATAATCAGCCTTTTTGCACCATTCAAATCCTACTCCAATTTCACGGCCATTTTTAGAATTCTCTAGCACTACACACAGCAGAGATAATACATTAAAAATGCAAATCACAGATGAATGATGAACTAAAATGAAGAACTAAAATTGTTTTCTAACAGGCAGCAGCAACTCTTTTCTTCCTTTTGCTTCACTTTTTTACTGCTGGCATTGAATGATACTTTGCATTTTGGGGTTTTTAATACAGGCTCTGGTTTCATCAGTGTGTGTGCTGTACCCAGTGGGACCACGGGTACCTGACACCACAGGAGCAACCCAGAGTACAGTGCCTCCAAATATTTTGGAGGATATTGCCATTCTAGTTTTCAGGAGCAGACAATTTAGGCAATAAATGGATGATTAAAAACATCAGCCAATAGTTTTCTTTTAAAAAATGACTGACTGGACTTGGAAAACACTGTAATTTAGATGTGTTGAAACAGATTATTGAACAAATTGGTCAAACTTTCTCTTTTTTATTACACATGAATTCCATTCCTTTAGCAAAACGCTTTTCTAGCAGTGCCCCACACCATGGGAAAACTGCAATTTAATGCATTTACTTTTAAAGTAGGTAATTTAACAGAAATGTTAAAGCAAGACAGAGCCAAACAGTTAAATTCCTTTCCTGCAAAGGACTAGAGGTCAATCTTCCTTACTGTCATCAATTTAGTCTTTAATGCATTTATTTCCTTAAGATATATATTTTTTAAATCAAATAAACCTTTAGATAGAAGAGTCTGTTTCTTGCAACTGTTAGTGCTCCAAAAGACAAGTCTTTTCTACCCTTTCCATAGTCTCTGCAGAGGCTGCAGCAAGCACCCTCCTGCAGTGCCTGCATGTAAACATATCTGTGAGTTCAGGCAGAAAAGAGAAAAAAAAAAAAAAAAAAAAAAAAAGAAAAGAAAAAGAAAAGAAAAGAAAAGAAAAGAAAAGAAAAGAAAAGAAAAGAAAAGAAAAGAAAAGAAAAGAAAAGAAAAGAAAAGAAAAGAAAAGAAAAGAAAAGAAAAGAAAAGAAAAGAAAGATTAAATACCTTCAGCATAGTGTGTGTGCAAATAAACATACACAAACACAGACAGAAAAGGAAGCAGGAACACAGCTCCAGTCTTGCCCTCTTTCAATAACCTGAATATATGCTGGCAGCCCCATCCCATCTGATCAAATCAAAATAGGTTTGTCAGGCTGACCACATCTCATCCAAGATAAGGAAGAGCCACAGTTTGGCTATATGGTCACTAATCACTCAGGAGTCTGGGGAGTTTGGGGAAATGAGCCACTAAAGAGAGAGAAAAGCCTTTAATAAAGGACCAGCATGCAGGATGCAGGAGAGAGCAAAGGATTTAAAAAAAAAAAAAAAAAAAAAAAAAAAAAGTTACTTCCATTTTGTCTCATTTTTTATTTTTTTCCTCAGTTTTCAGAATTTGCTGCTCAAGTTCTGGAGTTCAAAGGCTTTTGGTGACCTCAGCACCCATGACGAGGGAGAAGTGCTGCCCTCACAGCTGTGGCTGGCTGGAAGCCCACCGCAGCCCTTCACCAGTGGGAAAGAGGGACCAATCTGTAAATTTTCACACTAAGACAACATGAGGGAGCCTAAGAAATGCACAGAACACCAGAGCTCTTAAAATATCATCATCTATAATATCATGGAGCAATTCAGGCTGGAAGGCGCCCCTCAAGCTCATCTAGTCCAAACCCTTGCTCAAACAGGTCAGGTCCAGAGCGCGTTGCTCTGGTCTGAGATCAGTCAGGCTATGGGCCTTCCAAGGAGAGAGACTGCAACCTGATGTATGAGGCATGATGACTGGTGTGACCCACTGAGATCCTACACACGAGTTTTTTGACACCAGGCAACACCTTGCACCCACTGTGGTGGTTTTACCGTGCTGGGCAGCTAAACCCCACAACCGCTCTCTCACTCACCCTCCTTTAGATGAGGAGGGGGAGAAGTAAAGCAAAGAACAACTCACGGGTTGAGATAAGGATAATTTAATTAAAGGGAAATAATAATAATAATTAAATAAAGACTACCATGAACTAAACAATTTAACTAAGGGGAAATAAAAAGGGAAAGGGGAAAAGGGAGGGGAAAAGGAAAAATAAAAAGAAGGGAGGAAAACAAACAAACAAAATAAATGAAGGCTATATGGAAGTGCAGAGGAAAGAAATTACTCTCTGCTTCCCACAAATGAGCGATGATTGACCATGTCCTTGAAGCAAGGCCTCAACGCACGCAGCTGGTGTTCAAGAGGAGGACCAACGTTTTCCCAACGAGAGCCCACCCCACCCCTCTTCTTCCTGTTTCCACCTGAGTGTGACACCACATGGTATGGAATATCCCTTTGGTTGGTTTAGGTCAGCTGCCCTAGTGATGTTTCTCTCCTCACTTTTTGCCCACCCCCTAGGAGGGTTAGAGAAAGGCCCAATGCTGTGCCACTGCTGCTCAGCAGTAGACACAACACTGGTGTGATAACACTGCTGTTCCAGCTACAAGTACAGAGTACGGCACTGTATGGGCTGCTGCCGGGAAAGTTAACATTCCAGCCAGACGCAGTACACCCACACAGCATCTTGTCTTTTGCTTAGATTCACCCTTCCCAGAGACTGACCGCTGCATCACTCAGTGAATTAGCCTACAAGGAGACTCAGGCAACAGCTACACCACCCAGCAACATTGCCACCACCTGTGCACAACTTAACACAGCTGGCCATACCCCAGACTGCTCACAATTCCCGTTGTTGCTCATTTGACCCACTTAATAACCCTCTCCAAATGCCTGGTGCTCACCTGTGATCATCTCTACACAAATACCAGGGTGAACATACAGGAGAAAGTCCTGAGTCACAGAATTCAAACTGCTGGTTTTTGTTTGTTTGATTATTTGTTTTAAGGGATCTTTTCATTTAATATTTTTACAGGAGAAGAAGAAAACAAGAAAAAAAAAAAGAGAGAGAGAGAGAGAGAGAGAGAGATGCAAAAGGAGTCATGCCTTTGCCTTCAGATTTGGATAAGGCGGTGCATGAACCTGGAGTTACTCATGCACCTGTCCTGACTCCTACTTCCCTGAGATGCTCAGCAGCACCACTTTGACGAAGCCTATCTGTACTCATTAAAAACAAAAACAAACAAACAGGTGTATCTGCCCGGTGTCTCCTGCTCTAACACACACCAATTACGGGCTGACATCCAGAGTTTTGTTTGAGCACCCCCAGGATCAAAAAACATATATATTTCAGTTTCCATGCTTTTGCAAGCTCAGCGCCATGATGTTCACACAGAGTGCAGTAACTCAGCTTATGGACAAGATAGCTCTGTGAAGAAAATTGGATTTTTTTTCTTACTGCATACATATATGTTATACCACAGGCTGGGCTTCCTTCCCCTGATTGAGTTCCCCTGATTTCTTTCCACTTCTGATTAGGAGCTCTCAGGGTTTTTTTGAGTCAAAACCCAAACACCAGGAATCGCCAATTATCCCAGTAGAGAAAGGCAGGAACAGGATTTAAAGATGAGGGGCTGAAGCTGTATCACCTGTTCTTGTTCTTAATTGCACTGTGCACAGCTGGAGTAAGAAAAGGGAAACCTCCTGAGGAGCAACCATGAGGGCCCTCTGCTTAGTGAGGAGCAGCACCAAGTGAGGTTGAACCAGAGGCTGAACCTGTGGGGCAGGATTATTGCCCAGCTCCTGGTGCCCCTGGGAGCATGCTCGTGGCCCCTGGGAGCCCTGTGCTCCACCTCTGGTGGAGTTTCCATAATTGTGGTGTTGCTGCAGGTATCTCTGCTCTGGTTGCATCGTGTTTCCAGTTCGGGTGCTCTCCTGCTTCCCCCCTGCAGCCTCCTCACAGGCACCCCTTTGCCTGCTCAGACTATTAAAATGAAAATGTGTGTACTTTGGTTGGTTGCATAAAATCAAGAACTGAACAAATCCTATTAAAAGTGAGCATAAAAAGCCCTATTAAAAGTGTGCATAATTTTTAATCTGACATAACATTCAGTAAAAACACCTTTTCTGTTTTAAAACTCTTCTGTGCGTTCACTATTGTTTCATTCACGTTTTTAACCTAACCAATAAGATATTTGTCTTAAACTACCACTTATAATGGAGTTTCACTGAGTTTTTCATTCTTTTTCATCGCACCACTTCTTTCTCATCACACTGTGACAACAGTAGTGCCAGCCAGAGGAGATTAATGTTCCACAAAGCCTGTTGTGAATTTCCTTTACAAACGTGTGGTTTCTAGGAAGATTCTTGACACAATCTTCAAAAATAAAATAAAAATGTAATAATAATAGTAATAATAAATGACAGCAAAAACAACCAGCCAGCCACAACTTCAGCACGTCTTATTAACTGTGGACAAAAAATGTTGTCATGCTGCTTCTCCCTGGCATTTCTTGTTTTCTCATAAGATAGCTAAATTTGGATTATTGTGCCATGGAAATTTCATGGAAATTGCCAATCCCACCAGCTTTGGGGTAAACCAAAAATGCACCTTGAAATCTAACAACCAGCATCTGCTAATTATTCAGGCCCACATCTTTAAAAAATTTTACTCAATTAAATAGATATCCCTCACAAAATGCAGACAAGCCCTCGTGGAGGCAGTGGAACAAGCAGGTGAATTTCAGCAGAGAAAACTGGAAGGAAGTGAAACCAATACAAGAAAATTAGCCCTGTATATCAGCAGGTGGGAAGTTGGAGGAGGATAGGTGAATCACCTCGGGGTAGGAAGGCAGCAATTAAAAAAGCTATGAATATTACATGGAAATTTAATTTGCTTCCATCAGTCATCGGTACAGCGGATACCATATCACTCCTCATCAGGACCTATTAGTTCAGATTGCAATTTCTGCACTATGCCCATGGTGGACTTCACGGAGGACAGTCCCTACAACCACCAGGTGTTGATGAGCTGTGCTGGACCCCTTCTACCTCCACACAGGAAGCCTGGCCACCAGGCACTTAATAAATTTGGCAGACTCCTAAATCCTGAAGCTCCCTCCCCATCACTGCGGAGCCTGGATCAGCCTTGTCCGTTCTGCCATGGCCACCAGCATTTGGGGAAGGGGACAAGCACCTGGCTGTTGTGGTAGGAGACCAGAAAGAAATTGCCAAGTCCCTCAAAGTGCCTAACAGCAGAGCAGGTTGAATGAAATAAGGCATAAAAGCTGCACGGGGGCTTGCCGTAGCCCCACATTTCAAGTGTGCCCATGCTAGCTCCCCTTTTCTCTGCCCTCACAACAAGCCCATCCATGAAGGAGGTGTTCATAGTGTTGATGTATGCTCGGACACATGCCACCCTGGTGGCCAGTCCCACCTGCATAAGTGGTTTATGTAGAGAACTGATGTTTTGTCTTGTCAAGAGAACTCCCCAAATACTAATGGTGTGGTGATTATGTCCTCAGCAAGCACAATGGGGAGCCCCTAGGGCCAAGATCATTAAGGGATGGCCAAGCGCTGCTGGTCTGGGAACCTCTGAGCACCACCAGAACCTGTGCTTGCCGCGGCCCTGATGGAGAAAGATGTCCTGCACTACTGTGAGAAGCTCTGCTGCGTGTGCAAGAAGAAATCTCTTTAAATGAAGTTTCTATATAAGCCGTGCTGCTTTGGGGTATGGTACAAGGCAGGAGCTGAGCAGGGATGAGGCAGTCTACGGGCAGGCTGCCACCTGGTTATGGCTGTGGGAACTTAGTGTGTGAGAAGTTGTGCTGCTTTAACAAAATCAGCTTCAAAAAGTGACGTGATTTAGTGCAAAACACCAGCAGGGGGCCTTTGACAGCAAACTCATCTGGATTGATCCATGGGCATCTAACCAAATTATGCAAGGGATGTTGCTGGTTTGGTGCAGAAGCTCTGGAAGAAGATGGAGTTCAGGCAATGATACAGTGTCAACCCCTTTGTGTCTCCAAAAACTATGTATGATGTTTAAAACTGATTCTGGAGTGCTGAGCTGGGCCCTAGCCCCTCCACACAGTGGTTCTGACAGTGATTCACTGAGCAGGCTGTGCACTGATCAGCACAGGGTACAAGCAACTCATCGGTGTGCTGGGGCAGGCAGCAAGGAGATGGCCAAAATCTCCCTGAGGGTCCTCGAGGAGAACAAGCAGCTCATGGGCACAGCCAGGAACAATTTCTGCACTTTCTTTTTTTGGAGGAAGCCCACAAGTGTCCCAGGGGGTTGGCTGAGGAGAGAAAAGCTCACATACTTCTGGAAGCAGGACATCGCGGAGCATAGCTGGAAGCTGCTTGTCTTACTTTGCAAACACTCTGAAAACAAATGCTTTGGCCTCATTGAGGAGGAGCATCTTGATATTTCCTATTCTCAAGTGGCTTTCAGCTTCTTCTTTATTTTGCATTGCACTTTATTAAAAATAGAAAATCTATTTCATCGAAACAAAAATGTTCTAAATGATCGATTTGAAATTAATTGCTTTTTATCTAATTTTGTAAAGGAAACCTGGATGCTTTGGGCTTTCTTTTCACTTTGTTATGAAAACAAACAACAACATTTTGGGGCTTTCCCAGGAAAAGGAGTATTGTATTTCAAGCAGATCTTGTTAAAAAATCTCAACTGTTGTATTCACAAGCATATGAATTGCATAGTTTTGTCTGTATCTACAAACTGTGATTTTTCATTCAATTTTTTCCTGGAATTAACAAAGATTTGTGAGCAAGGGGAAGAGCCTGGGGAAGAGTCTAATTTGTTGTTTCTTAATGGTACAGACGTAAAGCATTATCTACATCCCTATTTACAGCTAATAGCAAGATAACATACCCAGGAGACAAATCATAGCCTCTTTAAAAAGCTTGTTAGCTCAGAAACACAGCACCCCACAGCACTCAGCAAATAACAAAGGCTTGCAAAGGCATTGTTAAGTTTATTGTCAGGGAGTAAAGATGATGTGAATGGACACAGGCCTATAAATAATACTATTTCATGAAACACTGATGAAAATTGAGTGTGGCCCCTTTGCAGATGACAGCAGAAGTGAACCCTGGAGAGTGCTCTGGAGAAGGTCCTGCCCCAACTGCTCTAAGAGCAGATGGGAGGATGATTGACCTCTCCAGTGACGCTGCCTGAAAGGGAACCACGGGCCTGAAATCCCTCCCAACCTAGTGGTCCAGCATGAGATACTCCAAGGAACAGTCATGCAATATTCCCATCTTTTTCCTCAGTTACTTGAGGTCTTCCGTCTGGCACAGCCTGGGAAATGATCTTGAGCTTTGATATAAATAGAGAACAAATATGTTAACATCAGAGAAACAAGCCTTCTGCCCTGCCCCTTGTTGCAACTCTCCTGGAGCAGGTTTTTTCTCACCAAAAGAAGAGGTGCATTGGAATAAACTGTTACCGCACCCAACTTGCCACCCCTGGCAGACTTACTGTTGAATTTATTATGAAAAGGATATTTAACAGGGGAATATACAGATGACCAAACCTGCTTTACACTCTTTAGGAGCTGGAGCAAAGGTAAAGTGAGAGGATGAACTTTTAACCATCCTGTCAGATATGAGGTGGAAAAATAACTTTGTTTGTTAGTTTATTTATTTATTTATTTATTTATTTTTATTACATACCAGGACCCCTGGGGACTATTCCCAAGCCTGATTAAGCCCTGACCAAGTTCAGGCTGAGCATCCTCACTGCCACGCCCTGTGCCCTCACCATCACTTCAGTTTCACAGAATCACAGAATTTCTAGGTTGGAAGAGACCTCAAGATCATCGAGTCCAACCTCTGACCTAACACTAACAGTCCCAATAAACCATATCCCTAAGCTCTACATCTAAACGTCTTTTGAAGACTTCCAGGGATGGTGACTCCACCACTTCCCTGGGCAGCCCGTTCCAATGCCTCACAACCCTTTCAGTGAAGAAGTTCTTCCTAACATCTAACCTAAAACTCCCCTGGCTCAACTTAAGCCCATTCCCCCTCGTCCTGTCACCAGGCACGTGGGAGAACAGGCCAACCCCCACCTCGCTACAGCCTCCCTTGAGGTACCTATAGAGAGCGATAAGGTCACCCCTGAGCCTCCTCTTCTCCAGGCTGAACAAGCCCAGCTCCCTCAGCCGCTCCTCGTAGGACTTGTTCTCCAGAGCCCTCACCAGCTTCGTCGCCCTTCTCTGGTCTCGCTCAAGTACCTCGATGTCCTTCTTGTAGCGGGGGGCCCAAAACTGAACACTGTACTCAAGGTGTTAGAGTGGCTTCAACACCAAATCATGGGATTGTAAGGCACTGTGGCTTGTAATATGATGCAGGGTCCCTTTTTCAGTGCCAGTAACATGACAGTGACCTGGCCAAAGAGATTTTCATTTTTACTTGTACTGCAGCACTTCTAGCCTCATGCCACTTAGCCTCACTGTGATGTGCCTGATTGCCGCCTTGTCCCCCATTATCTTGCGTATGCTGAGGATCTTGAGACTGTGCTGGTAGCATCTGTGGAATAAGATGTACAAAAATAAACTCTCCATCTTGTTCCAAGAGAGAATTTGAAATCAATATTATTTTTTTGCATGCAGGGGAGTATGGAAGAAGGACATGGTGTGTCTGCACATGGCCAGTAGGGAAGGGAAGCCATGGGACAAGGTGTGGGGGAGCCAGCTATGCCTGAGCTTTCTGGAGATGGTTCTCAGCTGCAGGGATTTTTTTGTTTGTCTGTTTATAGGGATTAGCAAATAGCCCTTAAATCTTAATTTGAGTCATGCCACAATGGAGAACTGCACTTTGTAAAGGAACTCATGCCTGTGTTAGAAAACAATTTAATTCACCCAAGAGGACACAGCAGCTTTCCTTATCACAAAGACCTGGGTCTTCGTGGCAGGAACCAGCCAAGAATTTACCTTTCCTTCTGTTGTTTCCAGCCTGTTCGGGCACTGTACTTCCATGCTGTCACCCATGCCTCCTATGGGTGCTGGCACATGGTGGCATGGACCTCAACAAGGAGCTCCCCCTCCTGCCCCTTACTAGCTTTTTACAGCATGTCTCAAATTAAATTTGGTGGTTAGTATTTTACTTTATTTTATTTTATTTTATTTTATTTTATTTTATTTTATTTTATTTTATTTTATTTTATTTTATTTTATTTTATTTTATTTTATTTTATTTTATTATTATTCTCAGATAATTTCTAGGCTTCAGCATAATCTGCCTCAATACTTGAAAGCCACGGGCCAAAAACGTTTACTGTGACCCAGTGGTGAGAGCCCTCACCCAGGAGCAGAAAGCCTGGGATCTTCAGGCCACAATCTCACTTCATTGCTATGTGTTTAGTAGTTAATGCTTAACTAGCTCAAACTGTGCTGGGCAACCTCCACCTCCCTGCAGATCTGCCCCAGTTGAAACATCTTGCTATGCCTAAGTGTCTTGCACTTGAAAATTTGTCTCCATTTTGGGTAAAACTATCAACTAGCTCCAAAATCTGAGAAATGTTCTGTACACAAAAGCCTTCAGCTGTGTCCCATCCAGAGCTGGGCTCAGCGCTCAGCCTCCCATGCAGAGAGGCAAAATCTCCATGCCGCAGGCTGAAGTGCCTCCCCACTTTGGTGAGCTCTGCACAGCATCAAACAGGTTTTGCTTTGCATATTAATGACATGGGGCAACGGGGGCAGCAGCATTGCCCATTGCTTCCCACCTCTCCCACCCCACAGAAACCTGCTGTGCCCTGGGGACATTGTCCTGCACTGGCTGCAAACAAGTGCCCTGTGCCCAGGCTGCTGGCAGGTTCCACCTGGCCTCTGAGAGCCCACGCTGCTGCAGCCAAAGAGCCCTTCAGCTTTGGATGGCCATCACCTGCCTTGCTCCAGCTTTGGCTGGAAAGCCTGTGCTCCAGGAGGTCCCCAAGCACACACTCAAACCTGATTAGTTTTGAAGATACGCTTGAATTAAACATGCCATTGTAAAGCTCACCCAGAAGAGGATCCCAACTAAACCCACAGCCAAGAGGAGCGGCAGCATGTGGTCCTCAACCTCATTGCTGCCTTCTGGGAAGCAGCATCAGAGGGACAGATAATCGGAGACAAAAGCCAGCTCTGGCACAGCCCTCGCCACCAAAGCAAGCCTATGAGAGAGCAGACAGCTCCAAGCACATCCACACCAGCCCTTCCAACAAGTTATGTGCTGCCTGCATGGGCACAAAACCTGACCTCCAGTGGCAAGAGCTTGGTGAAGAACTGGGTCTCTGACCTCTGGCTGTGGGCACATAATCATGCAAGCCTGTGAAAAAAAATAGCTGTGCCACAAGTTCAGAGCAGGGGGAGTGAAAGAGGAAGAGGAGGGATGAAGGGGAGGGGGGCGGGGGGGAAATAACTAATTCACCCAGGAAACAACTTCTTGGTTTAAAGTATTTCTGTGACATTATCAGCAACAAAAAGGTGCAGCCTGGTGCTGTGTTCACCCTGTTCAGTAGCAGCAGCTCAGGCCCAAAGCCCACTGTCCTCTCATGGCCCTGGGACCAGCCTGGTCTCCCCTTCCCACAGGCACCACAGCAAAGATTTTTGCCTTCTTTAACATATAGAGTTGTTTTTTTTCAGGTTGCAACAGTTTTGCACTCCATATGCAAATTGGTCTGTGCCGTTTTCTTTGCAAATTACAAATGGGGCTCTGCAAGGCAGTGGTTTATTTCCTATTGATCTGCAGCCTCCTTTCCTCGCCGTGGCAATCAACATGTCCTAAAAATGCTGGATTGCTCTTAATGAGAACATGGATATGCTGTTGCAGACTAATTTCACCATCTTTCAGTTTTACAGCTAGCAGATTTATGCAGTTGGTATTTTTTTTTTTTTCTTTTCCAGGCTGTCATTTGCCTGAGGAAGAGAACTGAAAATGTCCATATGAATCAATACAGCAGCAAAGCATCAGCAAACAGCAGCTTGTGAGATGAAAGAACAAGGACATAGCAGTGGTACTGTGAGGAGCATCTTCTCGTGGAAGCAAAAGCAGGCAGAGAAGTGTTTTTGTGCCATTTCAGCCCCAGACCTCAGCCCTGCCTTCTACTCTGAAGAGTCCTGTGCTATTGACAGACAAGGCAGGCAGATGCAGCACAGCCCTGTCCTGTGTGATGTTAGAAACTGCTACAGGTGTGGGTGATGGAGCCTGGGCACAGGCTGCCCAGAGAGGTTGTGGAGATCTTCCTTGGAGATCTCAAAAATTCACCTGGACATGGACCTGGGCACCCTGCTGTCAGTGTCCCTGCCTGGGCAGGGTTCAGACCAGGTGGCCTCCAGAGGCACCTTCCAGCCTTGGTGTGGTGCTGTGATTCTGACAGAGGCTCACAGACCAGCTCTGCTCTTCTGCTTGTGGCACAGCTCAGCACACGGACACACAGACACACATTTCTGCCTTTCTGCCTCCAACACAGGAAGCAGCCAGGCCAGCAGGTGTCCCGCAGGCATGCGACAGCCCCATCAGCACCGCGGGCACAGGGAGCTGCTGCTTACGAGGGTGCCACGAGAGCTGAAAGCGGGATGGGGCAGAGCACACTTGATGGGCTTTGTTCAAGCAAATGTAAGAAGAAAGTAGACAGAACTGACTGGCAATCTAGAACTTCTGATTATGGCTTTTAAATTTGGTATTTCTCGGGATACTTATTGGGTGGGACTTCGCCTGCCCCAGCCTTGCACAGCTTACTTTATTCACAGGCAGACATGAGAAAGTGCTAATTGCTCGTGCAGATTTCACCATTACCCACAGGGGTGGAGGAAGGACAGTTTTGCAGGATTTCATCAGATCCAGTTTCTAGCCTTCATTCACTCACCACCTAAACAGACGATGCAGAATTTGTCCTAGAATTAATGTATACTTTCTGTAGGTGGTACCAGCATGCTCCTTCTGTGGCTTGCCTTTATTTTTTGGGGGGTAACATTTAAGTCTGCTTCTCATATCGCTTTTGCTGTTTATGCAAATACTTTAATTCTCCTCCTGGCTGCAGTTTTTGCACTGCTTCTTGTAATGTATTTTCCTGCATTTATAAGTTTTCACTTCCACTTTCAGCCCACATACTACGTACTTTCCAGCTGAGAGAGATCCAAAGGGAATATTTAGGAACTTAAATACATGCATATACATATATATATATATATATATATATATATAAAGCAAGAAAGGAAGAAAGCAAGAAAAACAAAAAGAATGGGAAAAAGAATAATTGATATTGGACAAACCTGATGCATTTTGAACCATCCTGTGCAGAGTTAGGAACCAAACCTTGACAGTCTCCTCACTGGGTTCACGTGGAGAAAGAAGCACCATCACCATTTTTTAAAGAGATTGTGGCTGTGACACTTGTTATGTTGAAAACCACACAAGCCTACCTACCAGCTGAGTGAGACCCTTCATCAGTCAGGCTGATGAACATTCAGCTCGTGAATCTCATACAGCCATAAGCCTGGGACAAACATGATGCTTTGCATTGTAGCATCTGCAGTCTAAGCACCTATCACAGGTTTACAGAAATTTAATGCTTCTTCTGTGGATTGCATGCCCAGGGGACGGCATTAAGAGCATGGAAATGGAAAGTCTAGTCCTAGATTTCTACTGCTCTCACATGTGAGTAATTGTCTACTTGTTTCTGCCAGACATTATGAAAATAAATAAATAAATAAATAAACAAGCAAAACCAAAAATAAAAATAAAATGTAATTACCATGGGAGGCATAGACAGAAGCCTTTGGGTTTGAAGGCAAGGACTTCTCCCCTGCCCTCACTTCTCAACACATACCTAAATATGTGAACCAGACATAGCAAGTTTATGGAATACAAACAAAATAGCTACCATTTATTGATGCTGGAGCCTCAAAGCCTGATGTTATGTACATTCAGGAAAGGAACTTCTTTCTCCCCAAGCTGTCCCAAGGTTGTTCTGTTAAAAACCACCACACATGCTGTTGTGCGGGCAGCAGCCGTGCAGGTATCTTGAGCTAAGCCCCCCGGTCTACAGCAGCAAACAAACAAGGGCAGAAGACTGCAGTGCATCAGAGACAATGGGATACAGTAAAGCAGGCAACAACAGAAGATAGGTAAGCTGCCGCAAAGCTACTCAGACATTCCAGTAATTAAGTGGTTTCTTTCTCCTCTTGTCAGAACCACACTGAATGGCAGGAGAACTTCACGTTCTGCATTTGTACAACCGGATTTCAGAGCCTCAAGTACTCTCTTGGTGGTGCTGGCACTTACCTTGGACCCTATTCACAGGGATGAGAGAATGCTGGATTTTGACCAGACGCGTAAATTACTGAAGAATCCAATTTCTGAGTGAATCATGTTTTTTGTTTGTTTGCTTGCTTTATTTATTTATTTGTTTATATTTTTTATTATTAAACATTTTTACTCACATTCATCAACCTGCTTTCCTATGATGCAGGAGATAAAACGATACTATGACATATCTACTCATATTTCAAAAAGAGCATGACTTCTGTTTGAAAAGATGACCTCACTATCCACAGACAAGCATTTTCATCACTTCGCAACCATCCAATTTATCATTCACTACGTGGTTAATGGAATTTGTCTTCATTTGTCACCCAGTGCTATTTTCGGAGTGTAGCCACATGCTAACATCAATAATAAACATCTCAAATGCCATCACTTCTACAGCAGTTTTAATCAAAAGGTGGAAAACACTTCTCTAAGGACAATCTATGTAGTCCATTATTTGACTTGATTGAAAAACAAGTCATTACAAAAATGAATGTGATAATTACGTTTGAGATTGACCCGACATGGAAAATAGTAAGAAGAGTGAACATGGAGAATGTGGCTGTTGGCTGAGTTTTGAGCTTTTTGTTATTTCTGTTCATCAAATCCCTCTGCCCTCAGCCAAGACCTTGAGGATTTTATGTGTGCTGAGGTATGACATGCTGGTGTGAATAGAAGTTAATCCTTTAATGCTCCTAATGGCAGAACAAAACACCATGGAAAACAGTAACAATAGACGCAACCTGAGATTTTTAATCTTTTCTTTATTGATTGTTTTGCAAATACATAGTGGGACTTTGATGTATAGTTTGCAGAGCTTACAGTACAACTACGTTTTATATCATCATTCATTCTTCGCTTTTTCAGGGACAAAAGTCAATAAAATACAAAATGAATTAAGTCCAACATGATAACAGTAGAATCATCATCATCTTCAGGACAAAGAGCATCAGCGGTCCTTGTCTTGTGAAGTGCTGTGAAGCAGGCATAATATCAGTGATGTCCCAATAAACCATAAACCTTCACGCATACCAGCTTTCTTACAGCCATGGAAGAGAAAGAGGGATGAGAATCTCTCATCCCCATAATACCCATCATCACAACTACTGCTCAGAGTATACCTTACCTACAAACCTGACTTGTGTCCACAGAGAAGGCAATACTTCGGAGTGTTTTAATTTCTAATCCTACTTTACAAATCTCAATTTAAACAGCAGAATCAGAGCTTGTTGTAATTAGCTTCTGCAGACACATGACATTTTCATAATACCAGTATTCTACCACAACATAATGTCTTCAAGATAAAAAATGTAAGTGTGACATACAGATACTTGCACCACTGGAATACACTTAGAGTGCCTGTTTTCCTCACTTCCTTGGTCTTCAGCACCATATTGACTTTTGCCCTCTTGCATTACACTGGTGCAAATAAGAGTAGACACAAAATTCAAATATCTAGCATGTATGGCATTCTTCAAAGCACTCTTCCATGCTCTTGATGCAAGCTGAAGAGAAAGCATAACCTGTTGCACAGATCATAGCTGGTTATTCCCCACAACACCCCTGTGAGGTAGGAAGAAAAACATCCCCTTTTCTAGGAAACAAGACAGAGAGCACAGATGACAATATTCAAGGCAATACTTAGAGAATTGGAAAAGCTAAAATGTGGGAGTTCATGGCTCCTAATTCTTTGTGTCAGAAATCAAGGTCCTGAACTCCCAGACATTATCAGGTCATCAGTCTTTTTATAAGCCATATATTAAGGATAATTATGGCTTCTGTGCGTATGCCAGCAAAGCATAGTTCAATGGAAGAAGCAGCACATGCTTGATGCTGCCCTCAGACACTTCTCCCATGCCCTATATATGCCAATAAAGTATGCTGTAATTAACTAATCAGTACTATGACTAATATAACACAGGTAATTGCAATAGATCAATGCTTCATTTCTAGATTTCTTTACAACTTCCCCGGCTATTTAAATAATTTTATTTCTGGATAAGTTATTAAATCTCCTCCCCTGTACAATATTTTTTATATTCCCCTCTAAAAACATCATCCATTCTGGTCGATCTCTATGAGAGCTTTAAGTGACGATGGACAAGAAACTTTCAGGGACCAGATCCATCCCCTTAAAGTAGCTCTTCACCCACCCTTGACCCTGAAGGCAAAGCTAGGCACATTTTGCTGTGTGCTGCATTGCAAGGGTCAGAACTGTCACTGAAGTGTTGTTGTGGAGCATGGCAGAGATCTCTTGGCTGCTCTGTCTGAAACCAAAATTGTTTCACAGATCTGAAAGTCACCTTTTTAATATAGAGACTTTTAATCTGCAAAACCTCTCTGAGTAGAATCACTTAGATCATTCCACAGCAGTAGAAACGGCCAAACATAGAGAAAATAACTTGTTTGGAATGAGGGTATATGTACAGGGGTATTAATAGAGAAAATATGAAAAATAAAGCTAGGTTAAAATGCTGCTAATCCTGGATATTCTGGAGCACTTTGATCAATGCAGTTTCAGGTCTTGCATACAAATTAACAATCAAATCATTTGTATATGTTCAGTAATGAAATTAACATTTCTCATATAAGACATTTCTTTCTCATGTGCTTGGCATTAAGGTCTTGCCTACACATTTAGGCTATACAACAGCCATTAGCACCTATTAGCTCAAGTCATACAGCTTAGTTATTACAGGAGTACTTTTGTACTAATGTAAAGGTGCTTACAAAAGTATTTTGTTTATTCCTTTGTGAGAACAACAACATATTCTGGTATTGACAAGAGACTATCAAGGAACTGCTTAGAGTAATTATAACGCAATAAAAATAATTTCTCTAATCAGCAGTTTTACTGCTGTAAAACCCGTGTGTGGGATAAGACGAATTTTATAACTGCCCCATGAAAAATTAGTATTTCTTATACAAGGTTACTAGTACAGTACAAAGGCTAGTACTGGAGCTAAAATTGCAGGAGTTTCATATCTGGTTCCCTAGAAATGTGTTACATTCCTTCCAAACACACACTGAATACCTCATCCATCTAGTATCAAAATTCCCTTCTACACCATATCCCAACACTGCTTATCACATTTATGATAGGCATATCTATATAATTCTTTGTGCATATACATTTTACATATTTTTCAGTCACTTAATTTCCTTCTATCAAACATCAAACATCAAATATATGTCAGGAATTATTTTCACTAAAGTGTTTTAAGCATTCCTGTTTAGATGAATGATGGAAACTATCATACCTGGAAAGAACACTGTAAAAGAACACTGTATTTTAACAGATGCAGACTTCCAGTATTTCTAATCAATTAATGCTCTGTATAATGAAGATCAGTTGTGCTAATCTGGGATGTGAGATCCGATGCTGTCATAACTGTGTTGCTTGCTTGCAAAAACCATTGGTTTGTAGTTAGAACAGGGAAAGTAAGATCTTTACCAAATAGCAGAACCAGTATGAGAGAATGGCTTTTCATATTGATTGTCTCACAGTGTGCATTCTAGTTATCATGAGTTTGGGTTCCAAACTCTCTAACTTTTGCTGATGCCTTGATTCTGAAATGGTGCAAACTTACTGCTTTGTATTCCCTTCAGAAGCAATCTTCCAAATGCCCACAGCATTCTCCTCCCATACATAACACTGGAAGGGCAGACCTCACTCCAGAAACAGCCTTCATTTGCCTTTGAATGGAGGGAGGAAGGAGAAGGATTAGATCTGAAGAGTAAGAGCAGTTCATGTGGGACAACTGTACAGCTATCAGTTGTTTGCAGGGGAATGGAAACATCTTTTTATCTTCCTCCTGCAAACTAGCCCCATTCTGGCTTGTACAATTTAAATAGAAGGGGTGAGAGTTGGACTGTGGGTGGTGCATGGCATCTTAACGCCAACAGACACTGTTGAAGCAGCAGACACATTCAGGGATAAGGGCCCAACTGATACAAACAGTTTTGTCACAGACTCATTAAAAGGTTCAGGAAAAGGGAAGTCCATATTCATGATGGCTCTCTAAAGATGCATGCATTTCCTATACACCACTCCAGAAGAAAGACACGTTACAGGAAAAGAAACATAATAGTAAATGCTGTAGTTAAAGAGCAACAGAGTGATTTGTAACGAGCGACATCAGCAAAAGCAGAGGCAATTGTAAGTTTGCATGGTCATTTCCTGAATCTGTGTAAAAAAAACTATTATTTGGCAGAGAGACTAAAAGGCATTTTTTGGACAATGTTCACTAACATTTTAGTATAACATTATTTGAAATTTAGGGAATAAATTCACCCTTCTATTAAAATTGGTAATGCTATGAAAGTAAAATTCTGTTTAGGCTGATAGTCACAGCCTGAGTTTAACTATCTGGAAACTACTTACAAAGCCCTTAAAAAAAAAAAAAAAAAAAAGGAAAATTGCAAAACAGTCATCGATTTTTCTTCACTGAGCTCCCATTTGGAAACAAGCCTTCTGGCCCAGACTGTGCTGCAGGTTTAAATCTGCCTCATAGGTATCAGTTTTGGTGAAACCTATCAAGAAGGAGGGAAAAAACAGAATAGTTAACATACAGATATAGCAGTACAACCCGCAGTTCCCTTCCACCTTTATTAACAATGTGCCACTGAAGAATAGAGACACTGTATTTATTTAAACCCATATATTTGCTGCATTTCAGAGAAACACCGCCACCACTAAATTTCTGATGCAGAAGTACAAGATGCATGTAGTGCTACTACCCAGCCTCTAAATTTCATTTACTTGGGGTTGGATTATTGATTTAAGAATGCAAGTAGATTAATCCTGGAGAGCTGAACCTGTACTTGCCCCTGCTAACTGTGTGGTCTTTGTGGAGGGCTTCCAGTGCCAGCAGAATGGATAGCTGAGCTCAGGTGAAGCAGCAACTCAATTATACAACACATGGCATGTGAACATCTCAAGAACAGGCCATGGCTTTGTTAATATACTGGACCATAAAAGGTCATAGTTTGTGCAGAGTGGGGCAGTGCTTGCCATGAACAGCAATAACAGAGGTAGCTGGAGATGGGCTGGTGCTTCAGCCTTCACCTTGTCCACTTGCATTCACTCACCAATACACTGAATGATGCACAGGCAACAGCACAAATTATATTTAATACCTGCCTGAACCACCACATCACTATTAAAACAAGCATGCCAAGGAATCCTAAACTAGTATTTTCCTTTCTTTGCTCAGCTGCTAAGTTCATCCTGTTTTTTCCTCCCAACACACCTGGAGATGGGATGCTGTGTGTCAATGGTAGGTCTGCACAGCAGTAGTCAACCAAAGTTGTGGAACATGCATATTAGCAGGCAGTGTATAATCAAATGTATAAATATACTATATACCTACATTATAATATATGTGTAGTGTACGTATAATTCAATACTTCTAATTTTAACTGTTATTAAATTTTAAAGTCACCTTCTTCCATTCACATTAATTCTCATGTCAGGACACTCATATATTCTATTGTTTTAATTCTATACAGTCATAAAATCCATTAGTTGTATTATAAGATATCCAGTAGACCAAAAATAAAACATATTAAGCCTAAATAGGGAAGTGGGTGAAGACAGAAGGTATAAATGGGAGTAATGCAGAGAAGAGTTCAGAGCAAAGAGAAGCATTGGTTAACAACCGTCTGAACCACGACTGCAGATCTACGTAACACCCTGAGGAAAACCTCTCCGCAGAAGCTCCAAGACTCATTAAATATATCCTGTTCCCAGCCTTATTTAAATGCCCTAGGATGAAGATCAAAAACAATTTGTGTGATCTTACTCTTTCTGGAGGAAAGACAGTACCACAGATATGTGGCTCCTTGTTGGTTAGCATGTCCCACTGAAACATCACATACTGCACTCCTTCTGCCTCCTTATCCCACCTTTTTCACTTAACAGTACTGAACAAGCCAACTTACAGAAGAGCGATATATATGGGCCTTTTCCAAGCACAGGGAAGGCTGTATTTCCAAACATATAGGATTGTATTTCCTATACCAGTTTGATTTCTAAGTTAGCCTTCCTCCAGCCACAAAATGTCACTGCCTATAATTTTATGAGAACAGTGACAGAGAAATGCTTAATTTGTGAAGAATGTGTTTAATATATCAAACGTTAATGACATGTTTTCAGTAGATGTAAACTGTTCATTGATTTTGAAAGTTCTGTGTGAACAAGGATAATAAAAAGATTTAACAGCTATAGGTGCAAAGGAGCTAGAAAAAATAAACATTCCTGAGCTAGTTCCAGACATACTTCAACATTTCCAACTCAAAGTGGGTATGCACCTCACTTTATCTGGGCCAGTTTCTGCCTCACCTAGGGATGGTGCTACTGAGATAAAGAAAAAAACTGGAGGATGAAGACAGCGCCATTAAAATCTGTACCCTACAAATAAAGACAAAAGGCAGTTAATGGAGGAGATTGCTGTTTTTCTGCTAGATTTTGGTACCATCAAAGCTTCAAATGTTTTACAATTCAATGAGTATATTACATTAAATGTAATGTCTGCACTTTTGATGTAAGCAGCTGTCATTTGTGTGTACCACTACTCCTGTCTGAAAGGGTCTGATCCCCAGGAGTGCAGAAGTACCATTGTGCCTGCTGAACAGAGGTGGCAAGAGCCCAGCACCACTAAGAACTGGATGCAATTAGAAATGTTTGCTCTAAATAAATGTGATTAAATGAGCAGAAAAATGCTAACATAAAGAAAGGGATGTTATGGGCTTGAAAAACAATAAATAATCAAGTCTGAAATGCAGAAAGCCTCCTGAATCTGCTACTTTAAATCCCAGCAGACTCAGTCAATTCGGTATCACTCTGCTAGCAGCACAGCATTTGATAAGAGCTGAATGCACTTGACAAAGACTATTTCACAGTACACAGATGCATAGTTGCTACTTTCCTGCAGTACATCCTAAGCAATACATTTTCAATGTTATTTCACTTACAGGAAGAACAGCTGATCTTGGAAGCTCCAACAGGCTTTGCTAATGTTGAACAGGCAGTACTGGGAGCTGCTTGCCTTTGCAGTCTGGTATGCAGCCCCAGATCTGCTAAGAGGAAGACCCTAGCTGAGGACACATTGCCTCAGGGACTCCCTAGAATTCAAGCTTGCTGACTTCCTGATTTCCAGCCCCAAACAACACTTTTCAGCTACACTGACATCTCTATGCTGATTTCATTATGTTTATTTACAGCAAGCAGCTCTTTCAAGGGCTGATTCTGAATGATGCTAAGTCCCAGCTACTTCTAATGATCTCATCAGGAGTATGAAAGCGAGTTATTGTGCAGAGCAGAGAAGAGAAGCAGTGTTAGCATAACTGTTAAAATAATAAAAGTAGCTTATCCATTATTAACTCTTAATTATTTGAAATTGCAGATAAATGCAAACCATATTTCTAACATCTGCTTTTGTAGGAAAATCTGTTCCTACTGTGAGTTCTGTAGTGGGGATGACTGATTAAGGAAAAAACACAACATCCATTTAAAAATGGATTCAATCCTGCCCATTTCCTCAAAGTAAAATATATTTCCAGAAACTAAAGCCATGTCCTCTGGTATTTTGCACTCACTGGCTTGAGCTTAGACAGTCAATTATTTTTAAACATACACTAGTCAAATACTGCTCAGCTACCTAATTTTTCCTTTGTCCTAGCAGATGCTTTTCCTAAACTCTGCATTATCTTTTAAGAATCTCTTTTTGGAAAACTGAGCTCTCAGATTATATTTTAAAAAAGATTTTTTTATCTCTATTTTATTTCAGGTCAAGCAGACTTACCCTGATGATCTTTACAATGATTTTTACGTCTGCAAAAGTATGGTTTCTGTCTGTTCTTACATGGTCTCATCAAAGCTATAAACCAGTACAAGCCAAAACAGATTACCTGCCAAAGTAACCTATATGCTAGGCAGCAACAAATATGATTTAAGCGCATGAGATAAGCCAACACTTTGTCTTCACAGTGCAGTAAAATTGAGGTTGAATCATTTATTTTGGATATGATGCCAGTCTAAAATCAAGATTGTTGATTCTAAATCCTTTTTTCTTTGTCATTTTCATGTTGCAAATGTCCTTTAGTTGATGTTTTCCCAAATAAGCAGGCTGTGAAAATGGGAATGTATAGCCAAATGTGTCTCAAAAGCCACAAAGACTATAAAGCTCTCCTCTCCCAAAGAGAAGTAGCTTGCACAGGGAGAGATAGTTATATATGAAGGCGGAGTCATTCCTGAAATTCTCACTAGTAACAAACATAGAGATATGCTAAATTTAGTTCACATCGTTTTATGCATTCACTGAAAAGCTGCAAGAAAAGGCTTAGCTCCTCTTTTTCCACCTATTAGTCCTGTTCCAAACTACTAAAACATATGAGAAAATCCCACTCTCCCCCCCCCCCCCCCCAGCTTTTACTATAGCTTTACAGTATCACTGAAGTTTCTTGTCATCAATATAGACAAGATACATCATTCAGTGGACATAATCACAAGCACAACTGTCACTCTTGCAAAGAAGCCTTAGGCAGAGTCTTGAAATTTGGAAAAACAGACCAAGGATACTACTTTCTAAACAACTGGCTACCACAGTGCTCAAATCTCTTTATTTTCCCAACTTCAAAATTAAGTGAGGGAGCTATAGATGTTCACTGTGTATGAGAATCAGGCCCTCAAGGTTCGAACATCATGCAACAGTGACCCAGTCTTACTGTCACTTATGCCAATATCAGTTTTGCTGAGGATTTCAATCAGACGAGGAGGACTGGGTCACCGTAACCTGGAAACATGCTCAGTGGAAACAAAGAAAGATGAAAGGAAAAGAGGAAAAGCAGAAAGAAAGAAAATAGGAGAAAGGAAGAGCTACTGTTCTTCCATGCCATGACTTTAATAAACAAGTCATGTTAGTTCACTCCTTCCATTTGCAGAGCTGTGGAGATTAAAGGAGTTTTTAAGGAGCTACCAACCAGAATGCAAAGTCAACCTATGCACATACCCAGGCAGAGGTCAGCACAGTACATGGTTTGCAAGAGTTTATGGAAGCTGCATGCTTTCAAGATAAATATATTAAAGTGCATAAACCAAGCAGCATCTACATTTTTCATGCCCACAGATCCTTTAGTGCAGCTCATGATTTCATGCATGACCAAGGCAGCTGTACAAAGCAGACTGCACTAGAGTTTGTCTTCATGAACCAGGAAACGGGGTGGCACTGAAGAATCCCTTCCAGAACCTGGTCTGACAGATCCCAGAGACACAGACAGCACTATACCTCTCATCAAGTGCTAACCCAAGGATCCAAAATTTATACCACTCTTTTGTAACATTTACAGGAAAGTACTAATGGGATAGTGGGTGGCGTTAATCTTCTCTTTGGTCCTAATAGTCTTAGCAGTCTTTGGTCCGCTAATAGTCCTAACAAAAATTTATTTGAACTCATTGGTCCCCATTTCTTCCATTGCCTTCAACATAGGCTTCTGGAGTTTACAGCAGGTAATACATACTCAATTAAACATATACATATGTAACTATATATTTAGGCCAACTGAACCAAAAAGAAACCAACTCCTTCCAAACAAACAGGTTTGGAACATGTAAGGGATGGTGTCTTCTGATAGAAAAGTACTTTCCTGTAGTTTCAGTCTATTTAAATGGTTACTAAACACGACACTTTTCAAATCCAGCCCCAAATTAATCCTCAAATTAAATATATAATTTTATATAATAGATTGCCACAGACACAAATCTACAAGGTCATTTTTATGCTTTGGTATTGGGTGCTAGCTGTTTGAGAGGTTGATCAGCTGAAGAAAAAGAAGCCCTGATACTGACATTTTAAAAAATGTATCATTTTTTTTTCCAAAATCATAGACAGGAGCTGAATGAATAATTTCTTTTGCACACAGAAGTGCTAAATATAGAAGCTTGCTACTACTGTAAAGTAAAAAAATAAAAATGACTTCCACAAAATGTTACATAGAAAATGAATAATAGAGCAAAGTGATTTTGTAGCAATTTCCTGCACTCTGCAGTTGCAGGTCACTCATGTTTAACAGAACATTTCTTATTTCCAGATAAATGAATATTTTCTTACAAGTGAACAGCTTTTTATTTAAAATATTTAAAACTCCACAAGGAAAGCATACGCCATCACATTTGGTTGTCAAAAATGTTCTCTAAAGGACATGGAATGAATTAAATTCCACGTGTTCATTAGTCTGAATATTTTAATTATTGCCAATTGTATGTTCAAAGCCTTAATAACAAACTCTCACATAACAACTGTTCTTTTATCTTGCAATTATGTGCCCTAGCCCTGCCTCTCTTAACTCTGTGAAGAGTACTACACTTCACTACCAAAAAGGATACTACTCTTCATACCAAATATTTCTAAACCATTTTTACAGCACACAAGGTATACTGTCAGACTCGATGTCCTCACCAAAAGAGGTCTGGATGACCTGCCCCAACTTTACAATGCAGAAGAAAAAGCTTTGTGATATCCATGTAGGAGAAGGCCATGACATAACTGTATTTGTTATTGGCTATACCTACAGAATCAGTTACACTCCAGTACACTACGTTTTTTCCATTAACAAGCCAGTTTTGTGTTAGCATTAAATGTGACTTAAAACAGAAAGTGAAAGTAAAATTGCAGTGGGTTTATGGATTAAGAACGAGGCACTGGAAAAGAAAGGATGTTCAGCAAAAGAAACAGTTCGGCATCCCACTAAAACATGAGCTTTGAGGTGTCCCTGTCTGTGGCAGTTGGTTGGAACTAGTTATCTTTAAGGTCCCTTCCAACCCAAACCATTCTGTGATTCTATGATTCTATGATTTAATTGATTGGCAGTAGTAACTAGGGTGGATGCATGTATGTAGTGATCCCTGATGAGAAGACTCACAGCCCCACCCAAATATAACATGAAAACTTAAAATTAGAGAATTAGTAAACTTTGACAGTGGAAGTACAAATATTCAACCACCATTCAGACTCCCTCTTCAAAGTATTCAGGGAACTGAACTTCCCTTTCTACATTGCCCTTTTTACTCCTAGCTATTCCTGCATCTTTTTTTTTTTTTCCCCTTTTTTTTTTTTTTCGACCTGGATTCTAACACCATTATACCTAATATAATCATATTAGGTTAGCCTTAAAATATCCTGATATCCTGTAAACTCTCTTCCTGGGTAAATCTACCCATGCTTCACCTTTAAGGAAGAAACTTACTGTACCTACAAGTCTTCATGGGAAGATTATTTGTGAATACTCATTCAGACACCAGAGTATATTTGTTTGGGAATATACTTGTATATGTTTGTTTGTGAAATGACTTACTGCAAAGTCACAGCCAGTGCTTTTCTTGATGTCATCCACTGACAGTCCTTCCCAGATTTCCACAAGGGTGAGCCCCTTCTTTTTGTCCACATCAAACACAGCCTGTCAGGTTCAAATAGCACACAATTAAATTTTTTAATGTATATAAAAGAAGGAGGAAGTGAGTAGTGATACTGTACAAATTAATGTTCTGAAAAGAGTTACTTCAGTAACAAATTATGCTGTTAAAAACTGGTTTTTAACTGGTTTTTATGAACAATAATGATTTCTGCAGCATTTATCTGTACCTAAAAGAATCTAAAGTATAAGATATGTTGATTTTGTGGAAAAATGTGCAACTGTTCTTTGCTGTATGAAATAAAGACTGCACCTCCTGCTCCAATCTGGCACAAAGGGCTGAGATATTCTCTGCTGCAACACAATGTCTATCAAGAGATCATAAAAGAAAATAGGGAAAGCCATTGTCTCCCTTGCCCTTCTGTTTTGTTTTTAGGCCAGCAGAGAGGTACAGGGTGGCTGATCACCTTATTGGATGAGCTTCTCCAATAGCTATTAAACACTCAGTTCTAATTTTAGTATTTTCAGAAGCTAGCAATGAACAAGAAGGTTTCTTTTTTTTATTTTCAATAGGAAGCCTGGGAAGAAGTGGCTGAAGGAGCAAAGGCTATTCTTTCTGACGTCTTCACAAGACGTGCTTTACACTTCCGAGGCTCACAAACACATCAAATAAGAACACCTGTAAAACAGCATGCACTGTAATGGTGCCTGCCAGAGGTAAGTATATAGGTTGCACTTTAGTTGCCAGGGAAACCATAAGGTCTATATTAATTTTTCTAAAATGCAATCAGTAGAAAAAGTCCAGTGATGATTGAACTGGGAGTGAAAATGAAGTCTTATGAACCCACAGAAGTGTGCTGAAACTCAATAGGCCTCTGGGCATATGGGATTGATTTATGGCTTCACTAAGTGTAAATCACATCTGACAAATTTGGTGGCCCTCTAAAACAGGGTTACAGCATTGGTGGATAAGGGAAAATCAACTAATGTCACCTACATGGACTTGAGCAAAGCATTTGACACTGCCCTGTATGATATTCCTGTCTCTAAACTGGAGAGACATTGATTTGAAAGATGGACATCTCAGTGGATAAAGGACTGGCCTGATGATCACGTTCATTGAGTTACAGTAAATGCTCAATATCCAGGTGGAGACCAGTGATGAGCAATGTCACTGAGGAGTCAGTATTGGGACCAGCACTACTTTATCGTTGGTGGTGACATAAAGGGTGGGATTGAGTGCACCCTTAGCCAGTTTGCCAATGACACCAAGCTGTGTGGTGTGGTTGATAATGGATGCCACCCTGAGGAACACTGATAAGCTTCAGAGGTGGGCCCATGAGAACCTCACAAAGTTCAACAAGACAAAGGACAAGGTCCTGCACCTGGGCCAGGGCAAACCCAAGCACAAAGACAGGCTGGGAGCACCCTCTGAGAGTAGCCCTGTGGAAAAGGACTTGGGGGTTCTGGTGGATGAAAAGCTCAACTTAACATGAGCCAGCAGCATGCACCTGCATCCCAGAAGGCCAACTGTATTCTGGGCTGCATCAAAAGCATCGTGGCCAGCAGGGTGAGGGAGGTGATTCACCCCCTCTGCTCTTCCCTCACAAGGCCTCACCTGGAGTCCTGCACTTAGCTCTGGGGCCCCCAGCACAAGAAACATGTGGAATTGTTGGATTGAATCCAGAGGAGGGCCATGAGGATGACCAGAGGGCTGGAGCATCTATCCTATGAAGAACAGCTGAGAAGGCTCTGGGAAGACCTTATACCAGTTTTCCAAGTACACAAAAGGGGCCTGCAGGAAATCTGGAGAGGAACTTTCTACAAAGGCGTGTAGCAATAAGACAAGGAGCAATGTCTCTAAACTAAAAGAGGATATATTTAGACTATTCATGAGGAAGAAGTGCTTTACTGTGAGGTTGGTAAAGCACTGGCACTGGCTTCCCAGAGAAGCAGTGGATATCCCATCCCTGGCAGTGCTCAAGGCCAGGCTGGATGGGGCTCTGGACAACCTGGTCTGGTGGAAGGTGTCCCTGCCCATGGTGGGAGTTAGAACTAGGTGATATTTAAGGTCCTTTCCAACCCAAACCATTCTCTGGGACTGAAATAGCTCTTCTGAGTTTTAAAAGAGAGGCTGGGTGTAAGGAACATCCATACTAGGAAGTTAGAGCAGAAACAGTTTAGAATACAATCTAAGTACTGTTGTACATTTGTGTCATCTTTTAATAAAACAGACAGATTTGATGAGTGGTGACTCAGAACATTTCTGCATGTTGTTTATTTTCTGTCAGCCTTTATTCAGTTCATTTTTTTGTACCTTACATTTGTATGTGGCCAGTTAGTAGAAAACTGCATCATAACTTGTCCATTTTCACTTAGTTTCCCTTCTTTAGTGGAGGAAAACTTAAAGTGACAGTAGCAATATACCACTGGGTAAAAATAAATTCTATATCCACACCTTTGAAGTATTCTACTTAGCATGACAGATGGCTCACAGAGGGACTACTCTAAGCCTTTAAAAATGTAAACATTGATAATAGAAGGAGTATGATTACAGCAAGAATCCCAAGTCACTTATCCTCTGCTGAAAAGATCCACTAATGTACTTTGAGCATCAGTAATATCAGATGCTCACCAGGACTTGGACAGTAAATTGCTTCAAAAGTGGAATCAAGTAAGGACAAAAGAATTAAAGCCCTGCTTCAGCTACAGGTCATATTTCTCTCAAAGTCTGTAGTATACACCAAGGAAGATACTAATTGTCTGACATGTATGTGCTATAGAACCATTGCCCTGCATGTATATTTGAGGAAAATGTGTATTTCAGGATTTGCACCTCATGAGGCAAATTTTCAAGTATTCTTTGGGAAAAATAAGCAGATATATACTTTGCATACTTCTCATGGATGGCATTTCTCTTCTGAAGGTGTCTAAGAACATCATCTGGTATGCTTGATGTCAGTGGTGAGAGATTTAAAACAAAAAATGAGCCACCAGGTCTCTGAAATTGAACTCCAAGGGAATTTTTAGCCTTCACTGGTCACAGCTACTGAACATATTATTCACTTTTACTAAGCTTTACTGCTTTTACTGAGTTGCGTTTCTTCACAATAGAGGAGCAAAGTATTGACAAGAAAAGTACTTTACCTTCTCTGTAATTATGCGGTTTACACATTGCTTCCCAGTAAGTGGTAAATTGCATTTTTCCAAGATTTTATGGACATTGCCCTGTGTTAAACAATATACAGACAAATGTTAATTTTAAAAAACAATGCAACTAACTCAGAATGCAAATATGTACTTGAAAATCACAGCTGTAGGCATTGAGTGTTACTGACACATTCACTGTATTCAGAATACTCTCTGAATTCATTTCTTAGGCAGATTATACCTCTGGCAATTTGAGACAGTTGTAACTAAAACCCTAGATATGGGAAGATGACGAATAGGAGTCTTACTGCATCACTGAGTGGGTGGTGTTTAGAACTTCTGGATACTTCTGCTTAATGATTTGCAATGTGAGAATAAGATACACATGGGACCTCACTGATGACATATAAAGGACAAATATTAGACAAAAAATGACATTGTGGGCATGACAGTTCTGTCTTATACTTTATTATGAACAGTATGTGCAGGATCAGACATACACACAGGCATTTCAAATCCCTAGGGCTCAAGTGCCCAGTCATGCTTTGAAACTAGTAAATGGAGTTTCTTTTCCCACATTCAATTCCCATTTCCTCCATCTCTCCAGGAAAGCACAGAAGCACACTAAGAGGTGAGTGAGATATACTCATCTCTCTACAGGTACCTCAAAGGAGGCTGTAGCGAGGTGGGGGTTGGTCTGTTCTCCCACGTGCCTGGTGACAGGATGAGGGGGAACGGGCTAAAGTTGCACCAGGGGAGTTTTAGGTTGGATGTTAGGAAGAACTTCTTTACTGAAAGGGTTGTTAGACATTGGAACAGGCTGCCCAGGGAAGTGGTGGAGTCACCATCCCTGGAAGTCTTCAAAAGACGTTTAGATGTAGAGCTTAGGGAAATGGTTTAGTGGGGACTGCTAGCGTTAGGTCAGAGGTTGGACTCGATGATCTTGAGGTCTCTTCCAACCTACAAATTCTGTGATCTTCAAGTACTACAGAAAAGTTACATTTTATTTATTTTAGACAGAACAGATTAGCCTGCATGTATGGTAGAAAAGAATGTACGTAAAGAAAACAGGATTTACTCTACAGCATTTCCTTTTTTAGGGCATCAAACAGCAGCTACTCTAAATATTGGGAAAAATATTACCTAATGAAAAAACATAGCTTCTGTCACAAAGTTGGCTGTGTAAGGTTTGGATGGCAGGGTTTTCTTTTCCCTCTTTTTTTTTTTTTTTTTTTAATAGTTCACAAATGGCTTTAGATCTTTCTAAATCTGCAATAGCTCCAAATGGATACAATAAAGATAGATTACTATGTTTTTAGTCAGGATTTTGTGAGCATTATACACAGGTAGCATTAAGTGCACATTTTCCCCATTATTATATGAGTTCTCCCTCTAATTATCAATTTTCAATTGTGCATTTCAAAACTCTTGGAGTACTGCATTTAACTCTCTGAATGCAATACTTTTAAAATTTACAATCATCAATTTTCCTTAAGGCTTAATATAAATTGGGAAACCATATCTCAGCCAGTTTGATTCCCAAGTGATAACAAAAGGAGCAGTCTATGTGCTTTTCAATTTATCTTTTTCAGTGAATAACTATTTTTTCATTATAATTATAATTTTACTGGCAAGATCCACATCTGGTATCAAGGCAACTACTTTGATGAAACTTGATCACTCTTTACAAAAATGACAACTTGTGATAGTATGTTACTTTCAATTGATCAACTTTTATCTTGTCTATCTTAAGGACCTTCCTGCAAATTTTTCTCAAGACCCAAGGTTAACCTGCACTATCTGTAGTATCCTCAGTAACATATCAGGTGTAATTCTAAGGAATTGCAGTATCTCTTCTTGGTGTCTAGTTGAGACTGAAATAAAATGAATTTGAAGAGCTGACAGCCTGAATGGCTCCTGTGACCCTAGGAACTGATATGTTCCAGCTTTTTAACAGAAGAGCTGAACATTACTGTATTACCAGTTACCATGAAAGGTGACTTTTGGAACTCATCCATCAGGACACTATCAGAATGGGAATCCAAATAGAATTGCATTTTTTTTTTCCTGTCTGAATTTATACAGGATTTGCTCAGATAAAGAAAGAAAAGACTGTCATGTAGATATCCAAAGTCTTAAGGTGTTTCAGTCTGCTTTCTCTAAATTCTGTTAATGAAGAACCAAAAATGCCCGTAATTTTCCAAACACATCAAAAATCAAAGCTATTCACAATGACAGAAAAGTTTTCAATTCAGTGCTCTTATGTTTCAGCCACATCCAAGCCACGTGTTTAAAACTAGTTTCCATTCTATTTTTTGAATGGTGTAGACAACTCATTTCAAAGCACGAAACAATCACCAGCCATTATTTTATTATGTTTTGCAAAACATGTCAACAATGGGGGGTGAAGGACTTTTATTTCTCTTAGGCAGAGTATAGCCAAATGGGCACAGGTGTGCAGTGACTGTTCAGAGATTAAATAACAGCTCAACATTCTATTACTGTTCTTCACAGTTACAAACAAAAAAAGCAATTTAGCAAAAAATACATTAAGAACTTTCATAACAAATTAGACTCAAGACCGTTTGCCAAGTGGCTCACAGTGGCCTAAGCGCATAGAACAAAAATAGAGCCACCCCTCAATAGCTATGCCCTTCTGGTTCCTGAGATGCTGTGACATATAGATTTCTTGAGCTAGAGACTGCTTCTGGTCAATGCTATTTAATTGTCACTGATGAACTTGAATTCTTAAAATGGTTTAATACCTTTCATATATATTCCATATGTTGAACTCCTATAATATCCTGCCAAAGATCCACAACTTCATTAGTTGGCTATGAAAAATACTTCTTGCTGTTTGAGACGTGCTTACTGCTCTTTTCAGTTGGCTACCCTTATTTCTTTTGTAAGGCAGTGACTAGCCATCCTGCATCCCTGTCTTTGTTTTATACAGTTCTATGCTACCCTGCCTTAATGACGTTTCTTAAAATGAATTATTCCACAAAAGTAATTTAAGTAATTTTTCTTCCATATTTTTCAGTTTTAATTTAATATAAACATTTAGTAATTAAAAATTTAAACACTTTAGGGTAAAGGGTGATTAGTTTTATTTTTAAATAAAGGAAAATTGAGTACTGTTTTGAATGTGAAGACAGATAATAGTTTCACCCCCATAAGTAAGTGTAAATTGTATTTTGCATGCATTGCAAGGACTCAGCCTATTGCTGTCCTTGAAAACTGCAAAATGTATACTCAAAGGATTACACTCTTAGAAAAATGTATTTTAGTGTTTAAGAAGCTGTCACTATTATAAGAACACCTGAAGGGGATTAAAAGATCCTTTAAAACATGACAGATCAGACAAAACTAACTGCAAGATCTACCTATTGCTGCAATTCTTGAATGTGTTCATTGAAGGTACTGCATATATCCCGTAGCCTTCCACTGTATTTCAGTCCATCAAGTCTTGACTCCTGATGATTTACAGAAGGCTTTGGTGTCTAATGATAGATTTCTTATTATTTACTTGGAAAATAAAATGACAAAAATGTCCCTAATCTAAAAAGCCAGCAGACATAACAGATTCTGACAGTACACGCACACATTTTTTTTTCACTTTGTAGAACAATGGTCTCTGAGGAAGAGGAAAGAGGGCTCCTCTGATGCTTACATATGGATGAAATAACAGTTTGAGAAACCCTTTGTGGTAAAGAAATAAAAAGGTGTAAATATAAGATCAGCTCTGTAAGAAGCAGTCACCTCAACAGAAGGCTTCTGACTTTCAGAACTGGTGTCACAGGTGCTATATTTGCTTGTTCATCACCTCCCTGCCTTTCCAAGGAGCATATTAAAAGCTGTAAAAGCAGATTGTGATTGTTGAATGCTAGGTTTCTATACTTCACCTCTTGTCCATTTTTGGACCAACAAGAAGCAGCCCCAAAAGAGGACAGGTAAGAAGAAAGAGCACTAAGAATACTGGGAGCCTTCCATTAAAATAAGGATAAAATTGAAAAATCACCTATGTAGATTAGTTTTGCAGTGCATTCTTACAAAAGCAGAAGAAATAATTTATGAAAGTCTGTAATGGACGAGGGCATCGAGTGCACCCTCAGTAAGTTCGCAGATGACACCAAGTTAGGTGCGTGTGTCGATCTGCTTGAGGGTAGGAAAGCTCTGCAGGAGGATCTGGATAGGCTGCACCGATGGGCTGAGGTCAACTGCATGAAGTTCAACAAGGCCAAGTGCTGGGTCCTGCACCTGGGGCGCAATAACCCCAAGCAGAGCTACAGGCTGGGAGAGGAATGGTTGGAGAGCTGCCAGGCAGAGAAGGACCTGGGAGTGATGGTGGATAGTCGGCTGAATATGAGCCAGCAGTGTGCTCAGGTGGCCAAGAAGGCCAACAGCATCCTGGCTTGTATCAGGAACAGTGTGACCAGCAGGGCTAGGGAGGTGATCGTCCCCCTGTACTCAGCTCTGGTGAGGCCGCACCTCGAGTACTGTGTTCAGTTTTGGGCCCCTCGCTACAAGAAGGACATCGAGGTGCTTGAGCGGGTGCAGAGAAGGGCGACGAAGCTGGTGAGGGGCCTGGAGAACAAGTCCTACGAGGAGCGGCTGAGGGAGCTGGGCTTGTTCAGTCTGGAGAAGAGGAGGCTCAGGGGCGACCTTATCGCTCTCTATGGGTACCTCAAGGGAGGCTGTAGCGAGGTGGGGGTTGGCCTGTTCTCCCACGTGCCTGGTGACAGGACGAGGGGGAATGGGCTTAAGTTGAGCCAGGGGAGTTTTAGGTTAGATATTAGGAAGAACTTCTTCACTGAAAGGGTTGTGAGGCATTGGAACAGGCTGCCCAGGGAAGTGGTGGAGTCACCATCCCTGGAAGTCTTCAAAAGACGCTTAGATGTAGAGCTTAGGGATATGGTTTAGTGGAGGGCTGTTAGCGTTAGGTTGGAGGTTGGACTCGATGATCTTGAGGTCTCTTCCAACTTAGAAATTCTGTGATTCTGTGAATAGGCTTTCTAGAAGCGCACACCAGGCACCCCATGAATATAAAGGCCTGTCTTATGTATATGTATACCAAAATAAATAAGTCTATGCCTGAATTGTTTATACATGTAAGAGTGAACCTGTGTTCCTATCTTTTTAAGTTTCAGTGTTCCTATTGACTAAAAACAACAATTAAACAACTTCCAAACATTGTACTGACAAAAGAGTTTGGTAATAGTGCTATTAAGAGATAAATTGTTATAAATAATTACAGCGTGTGGACTCTGACCCTTAACTGAATTCTACAGTAACTTGAAGTCTAGCATAAATATTCATTCAAATGACATTAATACCTGAAGTATGTGTCTGCGCAAATGGATAATTACACATCCAATTTGGTGGGGGAGGAGAGACTGTGATAGGGATGCAGTCAGGATGCTTTGCACTTTTATTTATTTACACATGTGCACACAATAACTATTGGGTCAAACCCAGTCCTGCTGCTTAGAATGTGCTACTTGAGGACACAACTTAGTATAAATAGTCCAATTTCCAAAAAAAAAAAAAAAAAGTTGAAAAAACACAGAAAATGAAGATTCATTCCCTAAATCACATTAAAAAAAAAAAAAACAAACAACAAAACAAAACAAAAAACAACCAACAAACAAACAACAAAAAAAAACACTACACACACAACCCCACAATCATTAATATATTTAGCTTATCATGCAAATCCCTTATGAATTCTGGCAGGAATATGGATCTTAAATACACACAGCTAATTTTTATGGCAGACACATGACAAAATAGGAATAACAAGCACAGAAATAAAACAGGAAGTTAATTTTTAAACATTTGTTTTAGTTCTCCAAGAATAGAAGATTTTGTCCTTTGGCTCATTTTTCTCTGTTTGGACAGTCCCACTCTAGAAGTTTCAATTGACAAGTTTCCTATGACCTTCTGTGGGAGACTGCTTATTTCTATAAGTCTCCCTCCATAAAGTCATCTCTAGATTAACCTCTAGCACGTAATGGTATAATATGAAAGGCAGCTTGCATTGTATCATGCCAAAAAGATCTGTTTTATCAACTGTCAGTACCAATATGACTGACAGCTTTAAAGGTAAATATCTATCCATCATAACAAATATTTAGCCATGGGGAACCTCATTTCTCAAATTATTCTGAGGTAAAGAGTAAAATCTCTAGGGTAGCATCTACTGTAGCTCTGGCAATTACCACTCTCATTAAATATGCATGAAGCAACTAAAAAATGTGTGCAGCTTTTAAATATCATATTAATATTTCATTTTTTCCATGGTGAATGATTCACTTACAAGAGGCAAGGAACCATACTAACAACCTATCCTCCTGTTGTATCCCCCTCAGCAGCATTTGACAGCAAAACTGTCAAATCCTCACAAAGTGACAGAAGTATGAATGTAAGAAGTCGTCTTTATTATTATTATTCCTTTCTAGCTACAGCACAAGACTTATATAGAAATAAGTGGCACCTTACCTTGGCTGAGTGCTCCATGGTGACAACAACTTTGGTCTGGGCACTGGATACCAGGTCCATGGCACCCCCCATTCCTTTCACCATTTTACCCTAAAACGAGATTTTAAATAGAAATGTAACATTTCTACTAAAATGAAAAACAAACAAACAAACAAACACAGAAATAACATATTGGCTGCAACAACAGAATAAGGTATTTATCTTTTTCCTGTGTAGAAAACCCACATTATTCATGACCACTGTACTCAAACACTACCAGAGCTTCCCCTAAGAGGAAACAGTTGTGTCATCTTAGGGTCTACGTGATGCAAATAGGAGGAGAACAATGAGTTTCCACTGCCATGGACACACTGCCAAGGACCCACTGCCCTGTGAGGCATCCTGGGTGTAACTTACACCTGAACAGTGACTGTGGGAGCCCTGATGCTGATGAGCAATTAAGCCAGTTGCAATGGTTCTAATACTGTAAAAACAAAGTGCTCATTCTCACAATGTTTGAAATCTCATTGTCTCAAAAGTAAATAACTGATTTTAAATTTAACAACAAGAACATCAGAGCAGTCTCCACCTGCCAGTTCAGACATTGCTTGTATCACTAGATAAGCACAAACCATTCTTTTTATTCCATTCCAGGTGTATTTGGATGTCATTTCAGAACAGGGGCAATAAATAAGTTTTAACTAGTACTCACTTCTGTTTGTCCTTCAAGCCAAGAAATGCCTTCTGCCTTTGTGACTCGCGCTTTTTTTAAAGAGTGTCACAATTGCACCTGTCATCACAAGAGCTGTATTATGGCTTGGTGTTCTGGTTTTCATAATGCTGTGGCATTCAACCCCTGACTGCTTCCAACATCTTAAACTGAAGGCATCTGATCTTGGAAGGTAAGCAGCAAGGCTTGCTTGGCTTGCCAAGCTCAACAAACTTCTGATGGGTAATGACCTTGAGTACAATCTTCTACTAGTATGAGGAGTCATTTTTGAACAACAAGCACCAGAGTCCCACCCCAAAACCACAAAGTAACAACTTCATGTGTCACTCCTGAGCTGCTGGGGAGGGGACCTGCATGATAGGTAAAGTTAGCAGGAAACACGAGGCAAGGAATTTTGGAGATTAAAATCAACTATTTTGTCTCAAATATTTTGTATTCATTCTGTTTCAGCTGCTTGTTATCTGTCATTAAAATCAATGAAGTACAGAAATATATTGCATTCTGTTTTATTTTAGGCCTAAAATGATATGGTTAAACAACTTGGAAACTTCCTAGCATAAAGCTTTTCTCTTATCCTTTTGTTTATTAGCTATGTAGTTCGGTACCATCAGCAGCTATGGCCCATGACACAGAACACATGGAAGAAACTTGCCTCATTAAGCTGTCAGGACAGCAATTTATTGAAAACTTCTTCATCATAATGAAGGCAATACACATAAAAAAAATAAATTGTTTTGTACAGTGAAGAATAAAGCATATCTTCCTTTATCTATAAACAAGCCCCTTTGATTTTCTTATATCAGAGTAATATTAATTACATTAACACTCCTATTAAATATTTTTTTGCAAACACGAGCCTAAAAGAGATGACAGGATTTATCTCTGTATTTGGCTTCCTGGCACAGCTCTGATCATTCTCAAACCCACCTTGAAATACAAAGCTCTTACAGAGACCGCAGTGACTTCTCATCAGCTTGCCAGAGGGTCACTGACAAGATAATGCAGAGTAGCTGAAGACAACATATTATCTCCCCAGTAACTCAAAATAAGTTTGCATCAAGAATTATGCTATCAACACTCCTACCCTGGCAACACCATTAGTTCACTTTTCAGGACTCTTAGTTCTACTACCCAGTAAAGAGCTACAGCAATTAGGAAACATCTGAAGAAATAGCTGCAGATAAAGGGCAATGACAAATGTACTGCTGAAGAAGCTGTCATAGAGGACTCTGACAAGAGATTTCATTCCTTCATGTACATGGGAATAGGAAAAACCAAGTAGAGTTGAAAAGAAGGACTTGAGAGGGCCTTTAAATCACTGTATCTGTTGTTGTTCAGGCAAACATTCTCATCACTGCAGGGTGACTGGTAGGTAAAGTAAATTACTTAAGCATTATCTCCAAATAGCCGAGCATGCTTTTATTTTGAGGAATATTCAAGGGAGAAGAGCCTTACATTATTCTCACTGCAGCTACCAAACTCCCATTAAGTGCCCTGTCCTGCACACCATATTAGGACAGGGCCAGCTGCATTCTAAATTTGAATTATAACACTCCAGTCAAAGATGTGATTCCCAAAAGACATCTTGTTTCTTTTTGCTTAAGAGAAACATACAGACCAAAACAGTTTTGATATTTATAAACACTGCACATTTCCAAGCAATAAGCAATTTGTTTCTTTTGAATTTTTATAGCATATTTAATTGCCTCTGTCAAAAGTATGGCTTTTATTTCAATTCTTTACATGTATAAAGGCAGTCTGCCATAGAAAAACATATTCACTTCCTGGAGACTGCCTGCAACCACCAACACTGATGTAAAATCTGTGATAACAGCTAGGTTGGCTTGACAATGCTGAACACTAACTGGGTTGAGAGCTATACATTTCACTTTAAAAAAGTAGAGATCATTTTTATTTATTTTTGATTGAACAAGCCAAATTACAGATGGTAATTATTTTTTTTGCTCTTGTCAACTTGGTAAGGCATTTAATCACAATGTTAATAACCTACATAGTGCTCACTTGTTTTAGGTAACTCATTAAAAAGAATATTTCAAATAAGGAATGACTGAAGTGCATTTGCAAGTTTCCTGCACCTTCTAAGCATGCTGAAGCCCAGCTTTTGCATGTTTGTTTTTCCAAAAGGTGAGCTTTTTAAGTTCCCAAACACAGTAGTGCTGCTCACTTAAGAAACCAGAAGGAAAGACTTAGTTTACTGGCCGTGTTTCAAACTATCAGTGCCCTATTAAAAAAAAAAAAAAAAAAAAAAAGACGACTACTTCACCAGCAAGAGCTTGAAGTGAGCAGAAAATGTGTTTTGAATTTGCCATGTGCTTCCTGAAAGGCCCAGCATTGGGAATACTTATAAATAGGGTAACACAGAAGGCAGAAACAAGCTGACAGTTCCCTTGCAGCTATATTGTTCAAGCCATTAGTTAAAAGGTCCAGTTTGCAAGGAGGAATTCTGCCTTTTGCGTCATGCTCCTTCTTAGCAGTTCTTGCTACATCTCAGACCAAGTAATCTTCAGGTGCAAAAGGAGGACAGTCATGCACCTGATGGATTTTTATTTGTTTATTTCAATGATATTCAGCAATTTTGCTTTGTGACAGACATTTAAAAAAAAAATGGAAGGGGGAATTTATTTGATTACTATAGTGATGGGGCATTTTAAAGAAAACATTATAGAAGGCTACATATTTTCTCATTTGATGTCTTCATATCTGAACAACATTTGGGTGGTCAAAATATGATGTTAAAGAGCCTGAGAAAGTCATTCAGCTTAATAGTAATTCCTAAGCATTGGTTGATCAGATGGAGGCAATCCATAGGATTCCAACAGAAACTTGTGAGTACTCCAAAGCAGGTGAGACAGTCAAGAATTTCTTCAAGAGAATGAAGTTTTTCTACAATGATGCTGCAAGAAAGATACTAGAGGAAGCAGGTAACAGCATTTATATGGAAAGGAAGCAGCATTTATATGGAAAATCTAAACAGACTAAAGCAAGGTGACTGAAAGAAAATAAAATGTTTCAGGAGCCTTTCAAACACTATTAAAGTCTTGAACCCATCCTGTTGTCCTGCATTTTTCCTCTGCATTTCTGGCAGCAAGAGCTATTTTTCCATAGTTGAATTCTATAGCTACTCCCAACATCATAGGATAAAAGGCATCTGAATTGGCATGGTTAAGTTAAAAGAAAATTATCTTTTGAGACAAACAGATATCCCATCAGCAGTGCAGCAAAACAGATGTTAATGATGTGTTCAAGAAACATAAAAACTTACCAGTGCTAAATGCAGAGTTTTAAAGATGAGAAAACAGATGGAAATAAAAGCTCAAATAATTCCATTTAAAATTTAATATCAAAGGAGAGGTAAGGTGAAAATGTATACCACTTTGAAAAGGAACTGAGCCATCTCCCTGTCCATGTTGCCAGCTGACCTAATAATGTATTAAACAAGCAGGATTTAGTGAGAAGTTTTTCTTTCTGTCCATTAAGTAGAAGAAAGAATACATGTACCTCACACATTGCTCAAAATTAGTAAAATATCTGTTGTAAAAAGCTTAAATGAGATTATGAATGCTTCCAGTTTAAACTATATTCCTCAAGCAGGCTTCCCATTCAATCTGAATTTTGAAGCATGTCCCTGGAAAGATCTTGAACAAATTACCTAAGATGAGAGAATTAAGCTTTCAATATTTAAAATTTGCGTTGATTTTAAAGGTGGAAAGAAAGTTTACGGGTGCCTTCTTCACCTTCCTGGAGTGACTACAAGCAGAACGAAAAAAAAACAAACCTACAGACCTTAAACACATCTATAAGCAAAGCTATTCAGATGCTCCACACCTCACAACAGTGTTTACAGGGAGTGCCCGTAACATCTCTGACAGATACAGACAATACAGACATGGACTAGGTGGCAAGTACAGAACCCATGTTAATGTTGGCTTCATTATGAAAGAAATAATCATGTCTTGCCAGGGAAAGCTACTAAAATTCAGAGCAACCGGAGCAGTGTGAACTCCACAAAGAAAAGAGGAAATGAAGGTAATGCAGTGGATACAGAATTACTCCATCACCACCGCCAGTGGTGCTAGTACTGCAGTCAAAGGATAAACCCCTTCTGCTCTGCCCTTCTCCTCAGTAGTACTTCTGGACTCCTAACACATGTTAGTTGCACAGGTCTTCCTCTCCTTGCAGCTACTGTCTGTCTTCACAGATGTGGTGGCTTCAAGTGACATGCACAGGTCATCAGAGCCACATGCAATATTTTAAAAGTATCTCAACAGCTGCTGTGGGTGTAGATTTTTATTTTTATTTTTTTTTTTTTTTGCATACTAGCAGAGACCTTAGATTTGCACCAAAAAAAATAAATAAAAATATGTCAATCAGAAGGTAACAAAAATACATATGCACAGATCTATTCTAAGTAAACAGAATGTAGATCACAATCCTTTGCCCGTTGCTAATGGCCTTGTTCTGTGTTTAAAGGAAAGGTAGGCTTATAGTTGATTATAAAATGATAGCCACAACTCATCCTGTATTTCATTTTTAATTTCTTCAGCAAAAAAGACTAGATGAAGACTTTCAAGAGAAACAGAGAAAGCTGAACATGAAATATTCTGAATGCCAACTATGACAGCTAGATTAGATTTTACTGAGTATGACTGAATAAACATTACCAAGAAAATCCAGGAAATCATTAATGGGATTTGATTGGTGTGGGCAATGGAATAACAGTGCAGAGTTAATACTGGCTGAATGCAATAAATGGAGCCCAGCCCAAATGCACAACAGGTTGAAGATCATATACATATTTATATTTTAAGAGTGTCCAAAATAATATTTTAATTCTAGGGCTTACCCATGCTGAAAATGACCTGATTTTCATGAATGCTGACTAGATATATCCTAACATATGCAATGAACAGCAAAATTTTAAAGTAGAAGTTCTGAAAGGATGAAATACGGACTCGAGTGACTTATAATACTTGGCAAAATTTATTAATAAATTTTCACTAAAATGTAGCATACACAAGTGCAGTAACTAAATTTGTATTTTACTTTCCATGAGCAGAAAATTAAGATAGCAAGGGATATATGCAAAGAAAGTTAGTCAAATTTTGCTCATTTATTTTCCTGTAAAACTAACATCAAATAACTGTTGGCAACAGTTTCAAATGATTGAGAGAAATTCAAATGAATTGCATCTCAAGAGCACCTCCAAACAGTCTGTGACATGCTTCATTGAAATGGATTGGCTTTATAATGATTAATGTTATTTCAGTGTAATGGGGCAGTTAAACCTTCCATTTACGTTTGCATTCCAGTCCCCAAGCACGCAGCATACTGTGCAATAATTAAATATCACTGTCAACATAATACTAGTCTCACCTGAAAGTCACGGTTCCACACAGCAGTCACAATTGCTACTACTAACCCACAGATCAAAAGCCTTTTGACATATGCTCATATTTTTGAGACAAGCAGAATTTCTTCAGCTGCTCTCATTATACAGATGCCTAACACATAGCTGACACTTCCCACATTGAAAATGTAGAGAGAATATGGATAAAATACCAACAGTGAGCTCCTATATTCCCTCCATTATGCTGTCTGCAGAAGAGGAATAAACACTAACAAATTGGACAGAAAATGCCCTCAGAAAAGTGGAAGGAGAAGTAGAGCTAACACACGCTTTCTACTTTGAGGCTCCAGGACTCTTCCAATGGCAGTAATTTCATGCCACATTCTGAAGGGCTCTCCAGGGCTTCCTATGCTTATGGGAGAGAAACAGTGAACTGGTATTCTACTGTAGTCTTGATTCTAAGACAGGTGTCCATGAAAAACTAGTATCTAAAACTAACTTCATATTAAAATGATATCCTGCTGAAACTTAGATTTGAAGGGAAAATCTAGGTAACTGCAGGTCCTGTCTTTCCTCTGTGTTAAATTGCTATCGCATATGCTCTACTCAGTCATGTCCTACACACTGAAGTCAGATCAGTACTCAGACACAGCCACAGTCACTAAGCCTAATTAACCTGCATATTTTCTATTTATACAGAATTTATCTAATTTGTAGTGCTTTATTCATTTTATAAACAATAATTGTAAAAAAAAAAAAAATCTCATAAATTTTCTTACAACAACATGTTGTACAACTTAGAACAGAACAGACAGTTTGATTGCACTCTGTGCAACAGTTACCAGACAGTGTCTTTGGATTCAAAATGAAGACAAAGTTTGTTCAACAACTCTTCTATTCAAAGAAAGAGGCAGACAGGCTGCAATAGGGCTCCTTAGAGAAGAACCTACATTGTTCTTAGGCTTCCAAGGATACTTGTTTTTTTTTCTCCCACCATTAACAGTGAACATTTCAAGTCAGAAAAGCTCTTGCTGTGGAGCCTTCTGCTTTTAGATTAGATGGTACAAATAGTAACTTAAAAACAACGACAAAAAAACTTTCACTCCTGCAATCACATACTCAGCTACCCTCTGCCACAGTATACCTTCCTTTGAAAATGAAAGTTTTTACCAACAAACACGCAGTTCCCCTTATACTGTGTAGTACATAAGTGAACATGCAGTTCTCCCATCCTACATAGTATAAAACTTTGCAAAAGATGTACTCTGAAGCCCTGTAAAAACAAACAAGCCTACATACCAACAACATACGAAATTACATTCCTAGTGTCTTAGGATATACTGACCTCTACAGCTAGCAAACTAAATGATTTATTACTAAATTTGAATTGGGTTTCCTCATCTCTTCTTTTCAGAAAGTCTTCTTTGATAAAGTTTACAATTTTTGCATACTTTTGATTTGATTTATTTAATTATCAACTCCTTAATCCTTTTAAGTTTGGATACTCCAAATCTGAGCATTAAAATTAAGGCTCCTGTTTCTAAATTTTAGGATGATTTATTCATTTTTTCCAAGAATGAACCGTGTTTATGTAACCAAACTGAGCTACCCGGAACAACTTACATTGCCCTCTTGCTCAGTCCCTTAACTGCATTACCTTAGCTATCCAAATATGAATTTTATGCTCCAGCAGAGTAATATACAAAGCTAGAGTTAATTTTCTTGCTTAAAATTTTATTTGGCTTTATTGTTTGTAAGGAGTAGTGATGTAAAATAGTATCAGTCCCAGCATCGTCCCTAAGGCTGCTGTTTTTTTAACTGAACAGCTGATTATTGCCCTTTGAGCCTGACGGTTGAGGAACTGCCAGTTTCCTTGGCACCATCCAATGTATCCTGTCCAGCCCCATGGACTGGAATATGTGTATTTGACCAGTTATCTTCTACGATGAGTATTACTCACCTTCCCCCAAATTCTTCCACCAACCATAGAGACTGTGCCACTAAAACCCAAGGCAAAGATGCTGAGTACCTCAGCCTTTTCTGTGTCCTTCAGCCAAGAGTATGTTACCCTCTCATGAATGATGAGCTTTATAATGATACTCCTCCCTTTCATCTGTAGTAAACTTCTGCCTCAGGAAACATGATGTCACAGAAATTTCATTCATTTCACTTTCATATTCGAACTAGCTGCAGGGCTTCTCCAGTTTTAGTACAACAGTTTTCTGCTGGAAAACCATGTCAGCAATACAAGTAGTTATTTTACTAATGGTGTGTAATGGTTAGGAGATCTACTGAAATGCGCACTAATACTCATAATTAATAATTATTAGTGATAAAACAGAACTTCTGGTATCACAGGGCAACATTTCAGAACTTCTGGTAACCTATGCCTAGCCTCTAATACATGTCAAAGAGGCAATTAGTGTTATACACTTTCCATCAAGAAGGCTGTGGAAAAAAAAGCTGTATTGCTTAGCAAGCTGTAGCCACTGGAGAGGTGACAGAAATTCCCATAAAATCCTTCTGTTAGGAGGTTCCCATAAAGTCACTGCTACTCTGCAAAGATGCAGTAATTTCTGCTACAGCAATTTCTGGCAATACCTTGAGTGAAACGCAAAGGCCAGATACTGTGTCCTAATCCATGACGTGAAGCACAGCTCCAACCAGTAGCTTGCAGCAGCCATGGCTCCCATCTGCTCTGATGTGTCTGCTCTGCTCCACAGCTTTCTCCTCAGCATTCCCCTTCCACCTATCTTGGACACCCTCTTCCAGCTGCACTTTGTTCCCAGGGGCTCCTCAGAAATTTGACACCTTCTCCTTCCCTCCCCAGAAACCCTCTCATTACAGAATCACAGAACCACCTAAGTTGGAAGAGACCTCCAAGATAACCTGGTCCAACTTCTGACCTAACACTAACAAGTCCTCCAGTAAACTCTACACTAAGCTCTACATCCAAACATCTTTTAAAGACCTCCAGGGGTGGTGACTCAACCACTTCCCTGGGCAGCCCATTCCAATGCCTAAAAACCGTTTCAGTAAAGAAGTTATTCCTAATATCCAACCTAAACCTCCCCTGGCACAACTTTAGCCCATTCCCCCTTGGGAGATTAGTCTGAGAAATACCAGAAGGAGGAAGAGAAAAAACCATAAGTCTTGTTTAATGCAACAAATCTCTTTATAAATGCCAGTTTAGGAAGTAACTTCTTCAGTAAGTAACCAAGCGAACAGCACTGTTTATTGCACATGCTCAAAATATTCTTTTTTCCTTCAGTCACAGGGCTTTCCTCATCATTAGAAACTGGCAGATATGAAAGGGCTGTAATTATTTCAATGAGCCTTCCTAGTTCAGTTCCTATTAACAAGTGCAAGTAAATACATAATATGCATCTACTAGAGCTCAAGTATGGGACAGAAAGGATAGTTTCATGATAGTACTTATTCAAAGCATGAAATTTAGAGTTATTACTTGCCTTTAAAATTATAGCAAATACCATCAATCCAAGAACTCAAAAGCTACAGCATGTTAAAAAAAAAAAAAAGACACTAAAAAAAAAATCACACAAACTAATCCTAAATGAAAAGCTGAATGAAAAATGATACAATGAAGTAAAGCTTAAAGAAGTCTTATGCTATTAGCAAAGTCCATCTTTGATCTTTGTATCACCCCACACAAATCTTCTGGTTAAAAATAGGTTCATCTCACTCTAATCAATTGAGTGTAACTTATCATCGTATTTACAGGAGAAGTAGAGAGACCCGAATGCCTACATTGATTAATCCCATTCAGTTAACGCCTTCTCTCCCAACAGCTGCTAGTGTAATTTGGTCATCATGATGAGTAATATGAGAGATTAAAGTATTTCTATCTGTCTCAAGATGTACAATATTTAAAAATGTAAAATTTAAAAACGCGTACTGTAGGATAGTAATAGCACAGAAAAGCATATTAAGAATCACCTTACCAATGGATCTCAAAATAAAGTAACCAAAAGAAAAATGTTTGCTGACTGGAAAGGCTTCTGATTGGATATATAAGAAGCGTCAAATGTATTTACTCGCAAGGAAATACAAATTCACTTTGCAGACAGTCCAAGTTAAATATGACTGCCAAATGAGGACAGCAAAAATGTCACAGTGGTCTACATGGTGTATGATGGCAAAAAGGTACACGTCAAAGGTAACAAAACAAAAAAAAAAAAAAGAAAAGAAAGCTACCCAAAGTTTTATTGCTTTCCAATTTTGAAAGCATGTTTTTTTCACGAATCTGAGGGAAGCCTAAACCTGAACAGAATGGAGACACATCTTCAAAAGCAATGCCAGATATGAAAAATAATGCCCAATAATACCCTCATAAGGGATACAAAATCTAAAGTCAGAATCATCTGGAGAACAAAGCAATGAAAGAAAGAATACACAGGTCTACAGGGTCCTTAGAAAAACTTAGAATACAACTTAATGTTCCAACGTTTCAGGAAACATGTTTGTGAATGCATCTCTTCTGCTAATGCAAAACGCTTTTCTATTGATGCCCAGAAACAATTCTGATAGGCTCCAATCATGACTTATCTTTGGAAACTGATGCTGACAGGAATCAAAGAAGCTCTGGACAATAAACTAAATATTGTGGTAAAATATTTCTGGAAAAAAAATTAACAGCTTTATTTTGAAGAGATTTTTTGCCCTGTGCAAAAAATATTTTTGATTTAATATTTAAGCAATGTCAAAGCATATTTTGTTGTATAAACTATAAATACATGTGATTTATCAACCCAGAATACTGCTTAAAAAGCACTTTTAGAATATACCAGGAAAAGCCTACCAAAAGCCAATGGGAGATGAAGTTAAAATAAAAATAAAGCTGGGAATGTATGGGAATGTAGCATAATAGGCTTTTTTTTTTTTTTTTTTTTTTGGAGGGGGGAAGTAGGGGGAGGGAACATAAACAAAACAAGTAAAATGAAAGAAATCAACAAAGCAAGTGGTGAATTGCTCCTGGTCATGATAACTCTTTTCAAGAATAAAGATTCTAGTTAATAGCTTTTAGATTCAGCATAGATGCAACTGTGTGAAATTTAATATCCTGAGATATCAATTTGGTCAGTTGAAATTAAAGTTTTTTGTTCGGTTGGTTGGTTGGTTTTTTGGGGGGGAGGGGGAATGAAAAAAAAACTATCTACTGATGAATCAGTAAGATTTTTTTTCCCCCTGACCATTTCAACTTATTGGCTATCACATGCATTTTGCTTATTTCCTAGGAATATTATAGAGTAGGGATCATTTAATATTTTTTCACTTGGATATTTTGAAGAATGCTTCTCTAGACTCTTCAATTTACAAAAGCAATGAAAAAGCACAAAAAAGCACAAAAAAGCAATCCTTCCTACCTAAAATTTAGCCCACCCCCTTCTGCTTTCTAATGGGCCTTTCAGAAATAACTTGAGAAAAAAGGCTTTACCAGGTGCAGGAACATTTAACAGAGCTTTTGTAAAACCAAAGGACTGGGAAAGAAGAAAATCTCAAGACTTAAGTAATCTTGAATATACAAGTATAGGGACATGTAAATATAGTGATTTTTTTTTTTATGCAAAAGCATAAAGAGAATGTCTGTCTAAGGCAACCAAGCAGAACAGAACAAAGAATTTATCTGACAATTGAAATAAAAATATGGAGAGATTAAAAAATATATATATTAAACTATGCCTATGAGAGTACCTCTAAATACCATAAACCAGGCTAAAAATGCTTTTTTGTTTGTTTTGTTTTGTTTTTGTTTCCGTAGGTAATTCTGATAAAAATAGTACCGTATTGAAAGCCATTGAAAATATCCAACTTGTAAGTGATATGAAAAATACATATGTTATCTGATGTTAAAATCTAAAGTGTGTTCAAATAATGGATTAATGTTATCAGTTGCTTAAATAATAACGAGACTGGCTTATATTTTTATGATTCAAACCTGCAGAACTATCTGCACAAATATGAGTTCTTCCTTCTAGGTGTATTCAAAATGGTAATGCTGAGACTGACAGAAATACTGAGAAAAATAATGCAGGCTATTTTCTATCATTATACGATGAGCTCCACACTATTTCACACCTTCCTTAAAGGTTTTTCTTCAGTTACAGCTATACAAGAGTTGTTGCTCACTGAAGAAAAAGCATCATGCCTCAGCTGAAAACTTGACATTTTAAAGGCATAGACCCAAAAGGAATAAAACCCAGCTTACATAAATCAAGTTTAGTTTTTCACATTACTTCACACCAACATAACTTTAGAGGGCTGACTTCTTGTATTTTATTGCTTGGTGACAGCAGTATCCAAGGAAAACTGTTAACCTCAAGGTTGCATGTCCTCTATTATTATTTTTTTTTAGAACCACAGAACGTCTTGGGTTGGAAGGGCTGTTTAAGATCATCTAGTTCCAAACCACCTGCCATGGGCAAGGACACCTCCCACCAGACCAGGTTGCCCAAAGCCCCATCCAGCCTGGCCTTGAACACTTTCAGGGATGGGGCATCCACAGCTTTTCTGGGCTGACTGTTCCAGTGTCTCACCACCCTCTGAGTGAAGAATTTCTTCCTTATGTCCAATCTAAATCTACCCTCTTTTGGCTTAAAACCATTATCCTTTGTCCTATCACTACATATCCTTGCAAAAAATCCCTCCCCAGCTTTCTTGTAGGCCCTTTTTGGTACCAAAAGACCACTGTAAGGCCTCCCTGGAGCCTTCTCTTCCCCAGACAGAACAACTATAAAGAGAGGCTGAGAGTTAAAGAAGAGGTGCTCCAGCCCTCCACTAACATGCCTTCCTCTGGATTCACTCTAATAGGTCCATTTTCTTCTTATACTGGATACCCCAGAGCTCAATGCAGGATTCCAGGTGGGCTCTCGCAAGAGCAGAGTAGATGAGGAGAATCACCTCCCTTGACCTGCTGACCATGATTTTTTTTTGATGCAGGCCAGGATACAGTTGGCTTTCTGGGCTGCAGGTACAGTTCACGCTGAGCCTCTCATCAACCAATACTCCCAAGTCCTTCTCCTCAGAGTTCAATGAGTTCTTCTCCCAGTCTGTATTTGTACTTGGGTCTGCCCTGACCCATCTTCTCAATGCTGCTTTTGCTTCAAGCCTTTTCTCCTTTCCCTGACTCTCAGTTACAAATATGTTTATATTATCCTCAATATGGTGCACTGTCAGTTATACAAACGTCTACTTACAGGAATCATCCAGTTGGCCAGGTCACCGTACTTAGACACCTGCATAGCTCCAAGCATCGTCAAATCAACATGGCCTCTGGCAAGAGAAGCAAAGTGTGTAATTAGCATATCATGTTCAAGTAACAGCCCATAACACTTTACATTTTTTTCCCAGAGTCTCATTGCATCACCTTTAAAATGGTATACCACAGACTTAGCAACCATTTTGTCACTCATAGGTTTTTGTTTTCTTCTAGATACATCACTGCTGCAAATTTTCCTGCCTGCCTACTGAGCCTCAGAAATGTTATTGTTTCTGTCTGGTTTTGGTTAATTGCATGCACAGACAATCAGCTCTGAACTCATACTTTTAAGTACACTCCTTCACATATTTACATGCACTCATTATCTTTTCAGAGCCATTAGGATTTAGTGTTTGTTTGCATCCAGCCTCCTTCCCGAAAAACAAACAAAAAACAGGTGCAGATGGTGAATTTCCATTAGGGAGGAGGAATGAGGATCATAGTTGCAAGCTGAACAAAGAGAATACACAATGTGCAAGCACAGATTAGATACTTGGAAATGACCAAAAAGTAGTTGTTAGAACCTAGTTATAAATGTGTTTATATATGTCCAGGTGGTGGTAGACACAAACATCACTATGGTATCTGTTAGTTAGTGTTTTTCAATTTCCAATAGCTAGACCTAATACTCTATAAACCACCACTGATTAAGTCCATGATCATTTTGCAGGCTGTTAAATGTTAACCACATTTCAAAGAATTACTAATGAGTTCAGCCACTGACTAAGTTTATTCTTTTAATGTTTCAAAAGATCAGGGTTTGTGTTGTTACATACCCTCTTATCATTGCAAATGATTCATCGCTAGAGAAATAAGAAGAACCAGGAAGAACAGTGACTGTCTCCTTACCTGTAAAAGAAATAAGATATTGTCTGTACATATTTTGTTTCTTTGACAAAAGAAGCTACAGCTATTAACCAAGAACACCGAGTTGGATTCTGTACAACTATGGACCCGATTACAATTAAGAATGTAAACCTAATCAATCATAATGGACAAGGAAGCAGTTTGTGACAGTTTTTAATAATAGGGTTGGCCACTGTTTGACCACCAGCAGTCTCAAGCAAGGCAGCACTGAGACAAGAGGTTAAGAAATTTCTGTGGACTTCAGTTTTCTGCACTACCAAAACTGAAAAAGAGCATCTTCAGGAGATAGGCAGGTTGCAAAGAAGAATGAGCAGACCAGGCACAACACAGTCTACACTGATAATGATGTAGAACACACAAAAACAAATGATCTAGTCTAACCTTGCCTTAAGTGCAAAAGAAAAAGGGCTTCTGTGTGTTTCACTGTTCTTGGGTTAAACAATGGAGCATACTTGGAAATGTTTTTGTTGTTGTTGTTGTTGTTGTTGTTGTTTTTTGACTCTGTCCAGAGCCGTCTCTCTCCTCTCCTGCCAGTACTTTGAAACAGTCTGAGGATCAACCATGTATTTAGGGTGCCCATAGAAAGTCAAAAGAAACACAACTGTGGATAAAATTATCCACCAAACATGAGATACTTTAGAGAAAAAAACAGACTTTAGCACCAGACGACACTGAGAAGATAAAGTTAGACAACAACAGCAGGGAAGAGACATCATTAAACAGTTTCCAGAAAACTGGGAAAAAGAAGACAAAAAGGAAACAAAAAGGATGGGAAAGGGGAAGGAAACACTTCAGGCAAGTTGAAGCCGAGACCTAAGTTACCTGTTATAATTAATTGAGTTCAACTGGTGTATTACATACACCAAGATACTGTGAGGAAATAAAATCTTAATAGAAAAAAAATAGAGTTAAGGTTATACAAGCAGTCTTGCAGTCAGATCACAAGAATTCATCATGCAAACACCCAGAGCAGCTGTGAGACTGCCTGAAATGTCCTTCCCTACCAGGCAATCAAGGAATGGGAGAGATGATGCAGAAGATGCATGGAGTGAGAACCTCAGGAAAAAGAGACGAGCTAAGACAGTGCTGAGAAAAAAAAGGCTGAGGGCCAACGAACAATGTAACAAGAACACCATGTTACCCAGTTCTGGAAAATGCTTTCAAGAAGTCAGTGCTTGTAAACACATCTGCTGAAAGGCGGACAGAATCTACCTTGAAATTACTGTCAAGATAACCTGACTCTAACTGAGACATTCAGAAAATGGAACAGACAACAAAACTTATTTCAGAAAAATGCAATTACATTTGATAAAAAAAATGGCAAGAGCCCAGCCTTGAGTTTGTTTTGAAAACATGGAATTTGGGGCTGATACTGCTACTTTTCAGGCTATGAGCAAGAACAGAATTAAATTTTACTCCCTTGTAATTTAGGATCTATTCTTCTTTCTATTCTTTGTAATTTAGGATCTATTCTTCTAAATGTTTTTATAAATTTGGCGGAAAAGCACCTAGAGTGGTCATAATCGAAGTAAGTATCAGTGGGGTTTAGCAGTTCTGCGTGTTTCAGCAATGATACCAATAATAGTTTTGGTGACTGAACAGAGATTCACCTAATCTTGTGTTTTGTCTATTGCAACTTCAGAGAAAGATGTTAAGGAGCTTAACTTTAAATTACCAATACCAGAACAATCTGATTTCCATGTTGCATTCTAACATTTTATGCTACCTGCAAGATTCTGTCTTCAAAAATATTTGTCATAAACAAGATCATCTTGATATCCTTATAAAAGCAGAACATTTTTTTCAGTCTTTATCAAGTTCTTGGCTTTTTTTCCCATTATTACTCTGTTACTGTGTTCATTTCTAATGCACTTGTATTAGAAATTACCATTAAGTTCTAACAAGGGTCTATATTGTTTTACCTTTTATGATAAGTATTTTTATCTAAATATTTTTTTCCTTACAATGACACCTTCAGTATTTGTTTAAATCCTGAAAATAACTTCAATCATTAACTCAGCTTCCATGTACCCCTGATATTTTTCTTCATAAAATGTATCTCAACAGTTGAAACACTGGACTCAATTCCTTAATAATTTCTAATTTCTGATCAGAAGATGGCCTTAAATAGCTCCTTATTTAAAACATAATTCAGCAACAGAGAAATAACATAGCATAACATAACAGTATCAATTAGTTAAGCCAGGTAGCAAATGTTTCAAGTCAGTGAACAATTGCTGGACTGCACCATGATATTAAATTAAAAGCCCATTTGATGTCAGTGCTTTATTTCCTTTGGCTATTCAGAATTTAATTGGACTAGCTAATGGACACAGAGAAAGGTGCTTTCTACATATATATATATATATATATTTACACACATACATGCATACAGAAAGATAGAGAGACTTAACAAAATAAGTCTAAGCTTGTCAGCTATGGGTCTACATTCTGTATCATTAGAATGAATGAGAATTCATAAGGTGTCATATAAGAATATATAAGGCCTACTTCAGTCTGTCAGAATGTAATATATAGGTTTAGTCTTATATAGAAAGAGAGAAGGGATGTGAGTACAACTTCCTATTAAGACAACAGAAATCAGATCACAGGCAGATGCAGTAAACCATAACAAGTTTGTATTTTCGCATTTTGTGGCTGCTTCTGAGGTGAAATGCCCCAAAAGAGCAGGAAGCAATATGAAGCTCAGATGGAGAAATACAGGGGAGCCATAGCAGGTGATAACATGTGGAAAAGGAACTTTCCTCCAGACAGAGCAGTCCCAGACCTGCTGCTCCTTTGTGTGCCTCCCCATCCCTGCTTTCACTTCATAACCTGAGACCTACACTCCACCCCCAGCGAACGGAAAGCAGCCTTCCAGCATTCTTGATCCCTCAGCAAGCTCCTTCCCCCAGCCCTGGCTACAGCTCCCTCCCCAAACATACAATCAGGCATCATGTACACAATTCACTGTACAGAAAGAAGCCAGGGCACTACTTACAGAATCTTTAAAAACATGTCCCACCCATAAATCATTGAAAAACATTTTCTAGAAGAACATGAAAAGGAACAGGGAAAAAAATATCCATATTCATGTAAAAGCTCCACTAAACAACCTCACTTCTGAAAAGGAAAATTGTACTCTTTACTGACTGGCCTGGAAAAGAGCTCCCTTCAGCAGCTACTAAAATGAACAAAAGCATAAGCTCTCTAACTAGAATATTAAATATCTCTATTGATCAAAGCCAACCTTCATTTCAAAGACTAAACCAAGCCAAATATGTTAATATTTATAAGTAAATAAACCAGGAGTCTGTTCAAATGCCAAATCAAAAGAAAAATTCTAAATTAACAATGAAGAATCATTTTCGATATATTAAATTGACTTAAAAGATTTTACCTGCATTAATCAGGTCTGGATCTACTTCACTTTCAAGTGGATAAGGACCCTGACAATAACACAGACATATGTCAGCTTTATATTACAATATCTTTGAGATACAATTCATGACTGCTTTACTATTTCTAATGCTTATTGCAGAAAACAGATCATCACAAACATCCATTTTTTTCCTCTTCAGCACAACACTATCCATGATGATACCAGACAAAATTTACATCAACTAATGTATCAAGAGTGATGGATATACTGTTTAGAGGCTGTTAGAATCATTAAATAACCAGACTGTTTTTTTTTTTGCTGTTGTGCGTTTTTTTTTTTCCTAACCAAACTGACAGACATTTTTCAGAAAGAGGTATTCAAGTGTAATATGGTAAAGCTTTACCACAGCAAAAATAGTATTCCCTTTTAAGTTTTATCACCATGCAATATTGCTTGAATATGATTTCTAGTAAAACTGTAATCAGGATGGGGACAGCAGCAGGGAATAAAACCTAGCAGCACAGCAAAGTAAGTATTGCAGATAAGGGACTATGATACATCCTTACCAAACCCAGGACTCCGTTTTCACTCTGTAAGTGAACAGTTATGTCTGGACTGATGAAGTTACTGGCCAACAGTGGGATTCCAATACCCAGATTAGCTGAAAAAAATCAGTCAAGGTGCAAAAAGGAATATATTTACTGTAAACTAGTAAATTAAACAAAGTTATTATTGGACTACCATTAGAACTGTTGTTTTCATAAACATTTCAATTTTTAGCAGGATGCCTCACATTTGTGCTGAATTATTTTGTCATTTGGACTAATTGCATTGAGTCAACATACTAAATAAAAACAAACAAAAAAGCAGTCCAACGAAGCTCCATTGATAATGCAGGTAAATTTTAAAAGAAATTCTTACGAAACTTTCAACTGCCAACAAGCTCTGCAGATATGCCTGAATAAATACTCCAGGTATCCTATGCTTTAACATCCCATCTATTTCAACAGAGTGTTATTAAAATGCAAGAATTCCAGACTCTTGGAAAGACAAATAAAGAGCATGTTAATTAACTTTCATGAAACAAAAACAGCTGCAGCTACTCGTCTATCAAGTCATCATTTTAACCTATAGCACAGGTGGAGGATACCATACATGCCATCCTCAAACTCTAAAGCAGCCCGTCTGATGATCCTCTCCCTCACATTGTCTCCTTGTTTTTGTTTGGCTTTTGAGTCTTCAGGTTTTCGGATTGATAAGCGCTGCAAAACAAACAAAAAATAACCATAAGCAAAAATTAACATCCAGATTCTTGCTTCTCAAAACACAAAAGCCTGATCTGTGATTGCATTGAGATACTTCATCTAAGAATAATGTTATTTATCTATCTCTTACAAGAAAGATGTTTTGTCTATCTATTCAATCTTACCCAAGCCAACAGAGTCATCAGACAGCCCCAATGATATCTTTAGAGCATAATGTTATTTCTTTGTCTACATTGCCAAGTACCTTGTTCTTATTGTCAAGATATGTGATACATAGATGCAACTAGTTAAGAAGAGTAAGAGTGAAAGAAGGCACCAAGTATTAGTGCAGCTACTAGCAAATTTGACATTCATTGCCCCAGAGATACCTAAATAGATTTTTTTTTTTTTTAATGTCAGCCTAAAATTCACATACTGCTCTCTTTCTGCATTAATTTAATTCAGTGGTGCTATTCTGGATTTACATGCATGAAACAGACAATTGCCAGTCATGTAAAGATAATGGGAGTTAGGCATGTACGTTTTCAGAAATAAGTCAATACAATCTTGCATAAAATGTGTCTGAAGTCTTTTTCCTGAAGTTTCCTGGCCTTAAATTGATGCTTCCAAAATCACATATATGTGAAAAATGCCCAGCATTCAAGATTTTTGTATGATCCTTTCTGTAGGTATTTCTTTACAGAAATTCTGTTCTTCATGCATGTCCCCCATGGGTATAAGACTGATCTGGACAAAATCACATCCTGCACCCACTGTGTCCTCACATTCACTCCTCACTAGGACATAATTGACAAATCTGGCAAAACTATCATCTGTTCCTTTTCATCACCACAAGATAATTTTTGCATCATTTTTTTTCCCTCTGTATTGGAGGTCAGTCTCCTCTTCGGCAGTCAGGAACAGTATTAGTCCTCTTGAGGTTCCTGATGACTTTATTTTATGCTTTGGCTATTTTTTCTAGGATCACTTCCCTTATATGTTATGGAAAAATTAGGATCAATCACCAAGGATTTTCCTCCACCAAACAGAAAGTCAGGTAGAAAGTATGACACAAACACTGTCCCTAACAGAGGGAACAAGCCTGAGCTCAGTTAGGCAGGAACCACTACCAGCAAGAATTACGATAGGCTTGCTGCTCTTTTTATTCCTTTTCTTCCCTCTTAGCACTTATACTCAATGTTTTCATATGGACAAACACTTCCTAATCTCTCATCCCTAATCTTCTATGGATAATCTCTTATGGATGAGTACATAAATCTGCCATTTTCTTCCCCTACGTATTAAAGAGCACTGCTAGAGTTACATAGAAGCACAAAAAAAGCACAAATAAAATTAATCTCTGTTACAACTTTGTTGCATAGTTTACAGTAGCATTTTTCTTTCTCTTGTTTTCTTTTTTTTTCTTAAGCATATAGGAAAGAGGGCAGTTGACTAGGTGTCCACCCCCCCTTACACAGACAAGTCAAAGAAAATCAAGTAGCTTATGTACTTTGTTTAAAGGTCTCTCCTTGGAAGAGAATCACCACTTTATCCAATGCCAAACTGTAATCAGAACAGAAGTTTATTAAATACAAAATTGGTTTCTCCCCTGCAAGTTTAAAGCTTTTAAACTCTACAATAGGGTGTCAATTCAAAAGGATGAAATAGAGCAGTCTAACACAACACACCTGAGGAAAAATATGAGAGGTTTGATACTTCTCTTTCCAGTCAAATACTCAACAACAGGGAAAATGTTTTTGCAGAATGAGCAGATGCAACAACAACCAAGAGCATGTTTTAATGTTAACCTAAACAAGCTTACTTAGAGAAAAGGCCTTTTATGACTTCATAGGACTTTTTGACTTCAGTTTAATAGTAAAAGTTTAGTTATTACAATTCCTTTTTGCACTTTTTTTTTTTTTTTGGTCAAATGTTTCTTTGTTGTTGTTGTGTCATGTAGTTCACCCTCCACCAGCTCTTCTAATAAGATTTTGAATCATTCCCATCTCCAGGCTATGGATACACTGGAGAAACACATAATTTTTAATTGGACTTTAAGAGCATTGTCACATCACCAAGATGAATGGAGAGACATAGCCTCAGTGAGGCAAAGCCCAAAGAACAATTACATAATGGTCATTTTCTTGGAATTTTTCAGTGTTTGAATAATATTCCTGCAATTTGTAATAACTATTGATATATTTTATTCAGAAATGCCAATGCCTAGAAAAGTTCCCATTTAGTGAAAAGGAAAGTTCTGTGACCTCTGCAATGTAATGTAATTCACTGTGAGGCATGGAAGGGGCTGAGAATGGCCCTACCATATCAAAAGCTTCCCAATAGGGGGAAAAAAAAAAAAAAAAAAAAAAAAAAGCACCTTATTGTCAAGTCCTGGTGTTCCCCTTTTGTCTACAGACGGAGAAATAGGGGAAAGAAGGAGAATGAAGAAAGATTTTCTATCAACGATTTTTCAACTGCAATAAAGTCATCAAGTACCACAGGCACTTGTTCTAGCTTATTTAGGGATTGAACCTAAGAGGCTGATGCATGAGACAAAAAAATCAATTCTCAGACTCTCATCTACCTACTAAGCACCTACCTAAGCTCCAGTACATAGGTTTGACAGGTTTTCACTGCTACCACTTAGTGGCTACAGTAAGAGTGCTGTAAATTCTAAAATGCAACCCAAGATAAGATATATCATGGCCAAGAAGCTGAGCTACTTACTTCAATTCTCTTCTCAAACTTCTCTCCTTGTATCAGGCGATCAACATAGATTTTGGGAACATGAATGTCTTCTGGGGCAAATGCTCCTATATCAACAATTTCTTCTACCTACAAAGAGAAAAAGAAAATATTTACAAACAATATTAAATGAGAGAGTTCATTAGCTGTTAAATTACAGTTAAATATACAGCAGATCAAATCACTGAAGAAAACCAAGAAATGGGACAAAACAGATATTCCATTTAAAATAGGCTATTTTTACTGCTTATCTTTCCTTTTCTTTCATATGCAGCAAAAAGCACACTTCCTTCAAAGGATATTTCTATATACATATTTGAAGTAGTTGATTTTTTAACCACCCTAGTTGTACAACTGTGCTTTTCTTGGAAAATCTCAGGTGCATAAAGTACATCTCATTCTGTCACAAAGCTCAAAAGACAAACACTGCGATGGGACTCTACCTTCATCAAACCACAGAGAAAATTTATGATGTTGAAGCAACGGATCTAAGATAGCATCTGAAATAATCTACTTGAAAGGAAATTAAATAGCTTCCAAACTGTCTTCTGTTGCCATCAGAAGCTAATTAAGCTTTCAGGAATATCTGAAAGAAGTCTAAGAATTCCAAAACAAGACCCCGCGTGTGACATATCAGTAGGGTTACATCTTTTGGCAGCCATCACCAGAGAAGCAACATTAAAGAACTTAAAATTCAATGTAACATCCTACTGTTACTGCACAATGTGATCAATAATAAAATCTATAGCGCATCTGATAGACAACTACCTCCCTACTGTGCCAAGCAGTGTGGCTATAAACAAACAAAAACAAATCCACCATAAAAGCAGCAGAGGGAGAAGAAATATTAACAGACTGAAGATCACAGGATCTGAAAAAGATGATCCCTAAAAAAAAAAAAAAAAAAAAAAGCCATGGATGGGGTAAAAAAGCAGGAGGAGACAAGATGTGAATGATGTGAATGCTGTAAGGCAAAGGTTGCAAGGAGGAGGTTTTAACAGCCAGTGACACAAAACACAGGGCTCACAGATATCAGAATCACACATCCAGAAAGTGCAAGGCTACCTGAATTTTTACAAAAGGAGGAGAGATGACGAAATCAGTAGTTTAAAAACTCAGTCCACTGTATTCAGGAAAAAAAATGGTGCAATTGCATCCATGTCCTCTCTAAATTGTCTCACTAAACTGAAGGTTATTACTTTATACATTTATTTTAAAGTTAATAAGGACACCAAGTCAAACACAGGGCAAGATGAAAAATCCTACAGCTGAAGATGTTCTCTAAGAGCTGGGACTACTACCATAACATGCTCAAAGGGAGGAAAATCAGGAGACTGACTTTGAAATGAAGCTATATATAAGCAGATGATCTGCTATCAGCAGAACTCCCAAATTCAACTTGCCTAATTATGTTTGTCTTCATTTATCAGGTTGAAAATTAGGTCTGGGGAATACTAATTGCTACTGATTTGAACTTCATCATAAAAAGAACTACTTTTATTTGCTTCAGTAGCTGAGGTTATAAAATCAAAATCTTTGCTAGCACAGTTCAACCAAATTCAACAGAACTATGCTGTCAGAAAACTTGACACACTGCATCCCTCCCCCTGTAGAATACACAGAATAAATAATTTATCCAACAATACCAGATTTTGTTATTAGTCACCCCATTCCCTTAATTGGTTAGCATTTTATCTCTTTGGAAACAGCCATCAGCAAGATAGCCTTTCCTCACAAGAACCATCAACATAATTATTTATTTTCTCAGTACATTATCCTAAATGAGTGTAACACTGACAAAATGTATTTTGCCCTAAGGATTTTAAATGAGCCTAAGGATCCCTGCAGACTGGAACACCTTTGTGATCACAGACAGCCCTCTACCATTCTTACTGGTGTCCTGTAATTTCCATGTACTACCATTATGTCAAATGAGCGTCGAGTATAATTAAAATTAAGTATGTTTGAAATATGCATATAACAATAAAATGGAATTTTGAAAAGGGATTGTAATTTTGCCTGTAATACAAGAACACAAATTTGCAAGAATACAAATCATCCACTTCTGCAAGTAAAATTAATCAGCACATTTCTTTGGAAAAGTAAGAACTCTCATTGAGAAAGTACAAATGTGATCTGATTACTCCAACTCTCCTTCCAAACTGTGCTCACAGAGAAACTAGATGATGCTCCAGCTGAAACGCTGGAGGTTGCTGGCAGCCCACCTCTATCAGTGTTGCCAGCGCTGCTACCACAGATGAAGACAGGCCAACAAAACTGAAACTGGAAGTCTGATGGCTATGGGAAACAGCAACATAACTTTCTACTAAGCACTACTGTGACCAATGCAAGACATAACCTAATAAGCATCTTTCTAGATAAGAATGATAATCAAAAAATAAACATCTCTACAGCTGGGCATATTCAGTTCCCTCTCATACTGCATATTATTTTGTAAGTCTTTCCTGTAACACATCCATAGTCTAATTCTCAACCACCAGCAGACACCTAGGAGAAAACTTATATTAAAAATTAAAAGGATGTGTATGAATTGTATAAGACATATCTTTTTTCCCTGTTTTACTCTCAATTTTATTTGTCTTTCTGCTCTGTCTTTCCTCTATTTGCCTCAGGCTTTATTTTGTCACAGAGAAGAACCCGTGTAAACATCTGAAATCCATATATGACATCCTGCCCAAGAGACACACAAAAAAAAGTCTGACAAAGCCTAAATAGGGAACTAATCAGGGCAGACCACCTTTTGTACTTTTTTGAATTAGTGAATCAGACACTTTGGTACTGTTGATATTGTCTTGATCACATGTTCATTTTCAATTTTAACCTCAAAGTGATAGTAAGTTCACACATCTTTGCTCACACATCTTTTACAGGTGAAGCTGAAGAGTGACCATATGGGCTGAGTTCTCTCTTCTGGGAAGGTTCTGATTCATGACTCAAACATCCTTTCATTGGTTCAAGAGTTTCACAATATCAGTTTCCTTCCTTGGTGTAAATATCCTTGCAAATCTTGCTGATTGCTGACAATGGGAGCAGAATGAATAATTTCAAACATTTCTGAATACTGGTTTATCTGCAAGTACAAGCAGAACACAAAAGCTGTTCTCTGCTATGATTCACAAGAGCCTTCTGCCATTCTTTTTGGTATCTGCACTCATAGAATCAATGGTCACTTGTTTCAAAATATCACTTCCTTCTGCAATTTTCATCCACTTTCTCTTTTAAAGAAGTTTTAATTTTGCTTATGGAAATTCAGCTAATATTCTGAACTTTTAACTCAGAATTTCTAAAGGCTTCTAGAGAGAGAAAGGGAACCTTCAAGGTTATGAACTTCCAGTAAGATAACAAACACCAGTTCTAGAACAAAAATTGGAAAGGAAGTTATAATGACACATTTTTTCATGTCAAAACAACTTGAAACTTAAAAAATGGTTACTTTGAGAACTCACTTTTTAACCTGTTCGTGTTGTCTAATTAGGTATTTTATGATATGTGAAATGTTCTTAGCTATATCTGTTTTAAAACTCAGTTTTAATAATACTAAGCCTCACAGCCTCACATGTAAACATAATTCTTTATTATGACCAAAAACCTTATTATGATCAACAACAAGATAGGGGGAGACAATGTGGAGGGCTGGGGGCAGGTGATTAACAAAATCTATGCACTTATTTTTAAAATGGCTTTATTAAATTCCTCTAACACTGTCTTCACTATCCCAGTACCTTTCAGTTCATCAAACTAAAATAATAAAAACACCCAGCAGAACATAACTAGCAAAAACATGACAACAAACAGAAGAAATAAAACAAATTTACCCCTTAGATGCTAGAGACAAGCTTATTAGAATGCTTCTTCAGTGCACTGCTGGAAGAGTCAGGATGTAGTTCCAAAATTCATTGTAACACTTATAAACTCATACAAAGTTTAAAGAAAGAGCTATGAGAAAAAGATGTGTCTGTTTGTCTACTCCAGAGAAGACTGAAGGTAGTCAGGAACTGTGATAAACCATTCCCCATAGCTAATACAAACAAGAAAAAAGTCAGTCTTAATTGATTTTAATTATTTAGACTGAGTATAACAAAAACCTTTGATATTGTAAAACGATGGAATATATACTCTGAAAATTGTCATTGGAAATTAAGAACAAACTATTCAGACTTACTGGGCTAGAGGGAAGAGCAAAGTAGGTTATTATTTACTCAGTTCTGCCTGAATGCAGGGAGATGAAATAGATGTTCTGAATTCTGTTCTGTCCTTTTCTGGTTTTGAGATCAGCCACACCATGAAATTTCAATTCCTGTTAAGTTTCCATTGTAATGAAATAACCATCAGTCTATTTCCATCCTGAAGAAGAGACTTTTACAACAACTTTAAAAGTGAACAACTACTCAGTAGTCTGATAAAGGTATGTCTTGGTCATAACCAGCCAGGTTGTGTTCATGTCAGACTTGGAATAAATTTCTTCATAAGCGTATCAAGACACGGGAACAGTAAAAATCTGTAAAGTGCAGATTTATTAGAGAACCTTTAGGCTAATGAGGCTGATCTGCGTCACACTGAAGGTCCAGTTAGTCCAGTAAGCCTCCATCTTGGCAAACAACAGAAGCTTAAAAGACAGCATGATACTCCTGGCTATCTCCTGCCAGTTTCTAGCACCTACAGTTTAGGAACCTCTTCAGTCAGAGGCTGCACATAGACCACCTTGCTTCATAGCTTCTGATGGACCACAAACTCGTCTAATAGTTTCCTCAACACCCAAATGATATCATATCATTGCATTTCTCAGATTTAAATAGCATGAAAAATATTTGTGATAATATTCTTGTGATTTCACCGGGTAATTCCTTTTCTTGCAATACAGGAATAGGAGGCAGTTGGTTTTGATTCGTCTATTCTGTGCCAATGAATATTCTATGTATCTGAAGTATTTTCTGTTTCTAGCAGACTTGTCCTCTGTGAGCACAGAAGAAAAACAGTGAGAGACGTTGCCAGTATTTTATATCTGAACATTATGGAAGCAAAACTGACATGAATCTTTTACATTTTCCATCATGCGGCTATAGATTCTTATAATTTAGGAGCCCCTGCTAGATTATACTCCTTTCACCTTTGTTTTCTCTGTTCTGTATCTCTTCAATTACCTTCACTTTTAGTTGCCTATGGCTTAATCTCTTTTCTCACATTTCTCTGTATCTGCTGCCTCCATTCCCTGCAACAGCCACTTTCCATTCCATGTACTTCACCTCTTCCTCCACGCTGTACTAGTGACAGCAAAGAAGTATATAGGCTGCATTAAATTACCTGCTCTTGGTACTCATGCATAGCTGTTCTGGCATAACACCTTGAAAGAAAAGAGGAAGCATACTTGATTATTTACAAAAACTGTCTATCTGTAAAGTTGTGTGCTTGTATGTATGAATGAAAAAAAATATGAATAAATTAGCTGCTGGCCTCCAAAAAAGCTCTATCGCACACATAGAATTATACTTCAGAAATTTAGAAATTGTTCAACTTTTAGCACTACCAGGAACACAATATTCTTAAGTTTTAAGGAGAGAGAAGATACTAAAATTTCTCAAAGGAAAAGTAGTAAGACCATAACATTCTTAAACAATGCACTTTGCCTTTATTTTTTTTTTCATACATATATAACTGGGCAGTTTTATCCAAAATAATCACTTTAGGCATACTCACTGAAATGCTCTAGAAGTGCTTTTATAAAGAGTAGCAACTTCAGCAATAGATGCCTGTAATCAATACTGCCTGTAAATAAGTACTGTAAAAATGACTCTGTATGTACGAACTAAAACTTGCAGGTTTTTTTCCTCATGATGTTTGCAAAGTAGGTAACAAAGAAAAAAAAACAGCGTCTGCCAGATATTACTGGTTACTGAAATACTCCCTTAAATTGATGGAAATACTTGTTTGATTGGTTGTTTGCCCCGGTACCTAAAGGAGGCCTACAGGAAAGCTGGGGAGGGACTCTTTGTTAGGGAGTATAGCGATAGGACTGTGATAGGGGAATGGCTTTAAACTGAAAAAGAACAGGTTTAGATCAGGTATTAGGAAGAAATAGTTTACTATGAGAGAGCTGATGCACTGACACAGGTTGCCCAGAGAAACTGTTGATGTCCCATTCCTGGAAATGCTCAGGGCCAGACTGGATGGGGCTTTAAGCAACCTGGTCTGGTGGGAGGTGTCCCTGACCATAGCAGGGGGTTGGAACCGGACAGTCTTTAAGGTCCCTTCCAACCCAAACCGTTCTGTGATTCTATGATTATTTGCACAAGTTTGTCTATATAATTCTGTATGCATCAACAAGAAAAAGTGATAAATGACAGCAATTTTCTTGCCATCTTAAATTCATTCATTTGAATTTTGGCCTTATTTTTCAACTGTAAAATTCATTACCTGAAATAAAAGTATGAGGGATTGCTTTAACACCAAGCCAGAAGTCCCACCTTCCTGCAGTAAGCACACCTCAGCAGGCTTCCTAAAACCTTAAAATCTGTTTGTTTTGATATAAACATATTTTGATAGTTTGAAGTCATCAATAAACTCACACTAATAGTGATTGGATTTTGCAATTTGTGCTTTCTTGAAGCGAGTGATTTCATAGTTCTCAATTCTTAATTATATCACACTGAACTGAATAACAGTAGTGACAACAGAAACTGGAACTTAATTATATTTTCACCTTTTAATTATAAAGCACCCAATTTGTATTCAGTATCTAAGTTCTTGACAATAAATGGAACATAACCATTCCCATTGAATTGATATAAAATTGCTTTCTCAGCTCTGAAAAAGTTAGTTTTGGAAAATAAATTTTTAGATTACATTACATAGTTTTCAAACAATTAAAATAATGGGAGAAGAGCTTGGGGGGGGTAATTTTATTTATTTATTTTTAAATCCAGCAGACATTGAACAAATTATTCACTTGTTAAGGGCTTGTTAATGGCAAAAGAACCTGTTTAGCCTGTACCAGGTACATCTGCTGGAATAAGGTTACTGACCACATCCCATATCTTTCCATTCCTGAACAGTGTAGCTGCTAACATAATAACTCTACTGGAATTATATCATTTAACATTTTTTAAAATGAAATTTACTTTGCTTTAAATACATTATTCCTGTATTTCACTGCTTATTTTCATAGATTCAGAACTATTGGACTGATAAGAAGGTAAAAATAAGTAACAGGCTTTTTTATTATTATTATTAAAATTGTTCATACATTATCAAGAAGAATTGAAACCTAAAGAAGTTATCTTTAATCTCAACAAAAGATTATATTTTCTTATTCATATCAGAGAAATGACAAATGAAAAGAGACTGAAAGAGATCTTATCTCCCACGCATTCAAAGAAAATTTAACTTAAAGGTCAGGAGACAAATTTAGGCTTTACTGTCAAAAATGAATGAAGAGGAATTTAAGTACTGAAGGAAGAGGAGGAAAACTTAAAAAAAAAAAAAAAAACACACAACCAAATACAAAACAAATTTATTTGCAGCATCCAGGAAGGAATTCTTTATAATTCCCAGCTTATGCATGTCTCTCTAAATACCTTTGAAGCTCGAATACATCTAAATAAGAATCAGCCCAGAGCATGCTAAGCATGATATATACATACAGGATGGTAATCAGGGTGAAACAATGCAGTAGCAGCTATTTTATAACAGATTGTTTTGGTGGTTCTCTCTGGTAAGAAAAAGAAACCTTGAGCTATTTCAATACAAAAGACAAAAAAACACATCATCCTGAAATGCCACTTTACGTACATGTATTTATTACTTATCCTTATTTCAGAAGTTCATTATAGACAGTGGTAGTTCAGAAAGATTTTTGAAAAATACATAGTACCACTGCTTTTTTCCTCCTCAATGAGGGATCAGTGTGATATATTTGACCTCCAAGACCATAGCAGAGATCCAAAAAAAAGAAAACCAATCCAAAATATTAAAGACCAACTCTTCTGCAGTTTTAAGGAAGAAAGTAGCCAGAGTGTTTTTCAAGGAAAATACTGAAAGAAAGAAAACAACTGAAGATAGTATGTGATGAGGTTTAGACAGTTTCCACAGATTCATCAGAAACCACAGGAATTTGAGTATCAAGTGATTTTAAGTTATAACTCTTAAGAAAAATAAAACTTCTCTTACACTTAATTACTACCCTTCCTGAATGCTGCCTGGGAAGGAGAACACTAAACATGTATATGAATAATGAACAGGAATAAGTGCTTCACAGAATCAAAAAATATTATTTGAGGCCGAAACTGACATAGACATATTAAATCAATCTTTCACTTCAGAAGTAATAAATACATGTAGTTTTGTTTTATCTTACTCTAATGAGAAAATTCTGATTCTGATTTCCTTCCCTCTAACATGTGTACAGAATTGCCTTTAGCACGTCTGATATTGTAACTTATAAGAAGTAGTACCTCTGATCTCCTGATCTCAGCAGGGTTTCCATTCTGTCTCTGTATTTATTGATCAGGGAGAATAACCAGCGAAGCAGATCAAGGCAATACTGATTGCCATAAAATTCCTAGTAGAACTCCTATACAACTCTTGCAAACCGGTTTACCTTTTGCTTTTGTAATCCTCCTCTCCCGAGCGACCTCAGAGTAGAAATACATTCATCATAGATATCTTTGCTGTCTCTAATTAAAACTATTTATTCAAATAAAAATGTAGGACTCTCAGAAAACTATGCATTCATTTAGCCATTTTTGTTCTTGTGATGGAAAGTCTAAATGTTGCCTTGAAGGGGTGGTTGAGTGGCTAACTTCATATAATTCATCTGGTTCTTCCGTTTCCTGTAAACTTCCTGGCAGATGTCTAACTCTAACATTTTGTTAGCACATATTCAACCCTGATGGAATCTGATGTCATTCATCACAAACAGCAGATCATTTCTACTTTTATCATGGCTCAATTTACTTCCTTAAATCTGGAGTTTCTTTAAATCCCAGATTAGATCTAATTTTGAATGAATGAAGCACCTTGCATCTACCATCACTTTTCTGTAAAATGTAATTCCTGTAGAGACAAACACATGTAAAAACTGCTTTACTCATTGTATGAATGACAGGAGAAACTGAATGCCTGCATAGCCAGCTCAGGGAAATCAAGAGATGGCCCACTTCAGGGCAGGGATAGTCTTCTAGTTGCTGGTGGCAAAGACAAATACAAAGCACATAACCCATCCTACATGCTTTACAGGAGGTGACCAAACATTGCAATTGTCCAAGCTAGAAAGCATGTTTCTCAGCTGGCCTCATCTCAAGATTCTACAAAAGCTATGAGACTCTTTGGAAGACACAAACATGAAATAAATAAATAAATAAATAGCAAATAACAGCAAACCTTGAGAGCAAAGCAAAGCAACTAGAAAAAGGTGACTAAAACTTTTCTAATCCACTTAGGAAAATTAAGGTGAACTGTGAGGTATCAGTATACTTTCCATCAGCCTGGACTTCAAATAGCCAAAAAATATTTGCATAAAAATGCAAATGTCTAATTTGAAGGTCTAATTTGAATGTCTAAATTTTATTTGTGGGAACAAAATTAGTATCTGAAAATATTTTTTTATTAAAAAGTTGTTTACTTAAAAACTATTAGATGTGCTTGTCCATTCAGTTGCAGCTCTTGATGCTTAGTGAAGTTCAGCACTTTGAATCTTAAATGTGGAACTCCAAATTTGAAGTTGCCAATTAGAATCTATGTTAAAGTAATACTGCTTTCAAAATTCAGAATATATATGTATATACTCATATATATCTATGCATAATTAAGTCAGAGGCAGCACCTACAACTTTATCATCAGAACCAGGAGGGCAGTAGTGGTCCTTAGCATACTGGCTTACACAACCCATTTGCTACGTATCACATAAGGGGGGAGGTCAAATGTCCCTATTTTTTTTCAGTTATTTTTTTTAAAAAAAAAAGAAATACCAAACATTACTTAGAAATAGTTTATCTGTCACTTTCTCTGGCTTAATCACAAGTGGCAAAGAACATCTAATTCAAAGGACTGAATTTCCACACAGTGGACTTCATGAGTGCAAGTTTTTTATACAGCAATTTAACATAGTTTGGGAAAAAATGCAAGAGTAGTCTACTTTCAAATGAACACCAAGAAATTTAGCCTGTTTGTGAAATGGTAATTAAGAACTACTTCATGGCCTGCATTCATTACTTTACTATCTTTTACAGCTTGCTGGAACAGCAATAAATACTCACACCTGAAAAGAAAAATCGGTATGCTATGAAGTCAAGACAGTCTTGGTATCTCGATCCTTTACTTCTCTTTAAATCATCATTTTCATATTCACTTAATAATACTATTTTAAAGCATTTTCAGGGAAGGATGCTGCAAGAGAAGATAAAATCTGAGCTACAGATTCAAGTGATGACTCCAAAATTCTCATTCCAGTATGAGTTACAAGGATGCAGCTTTTCTAATCTCAATATTTTGGCCACCTAATGAAATGCTGTTTCATGCCAGTAGGTATTACTCACACTGTGAACTAAGTTTTTGTATTATTAGTTTGAACTTCAAATCTTCATTACTTTGTATACTAGGAATCTCCATCAGAATTGACAAAAAGTTATTAATAGCATAGGAAACAAATTTTAACTTTAAGACTTAAATAGAAATATGCATGCACATATAGTCTTTGAATCATCCCTAAGACTCTCTCCACAGCATCTTTTCAGTGATACAATTATGTAAAAAGTGATTTAAAATGTAAATACAGAAATCATACATTGATTAATGTATCTTAAGCACAAAGCAGAGCATAAGAACTACCATTAACTGATTGTATATATTAATACATACAATGAAAAGTTTAGTCTATAATATTTTAAAATCCTATTCAGGTTCTCTTAACAGAACATGAGTATGGTAAAATAAATGTACATGTACTTCAAAATGCACAGTTTTAAGGCACAGCATAGTGGATTTTCTAAAAATTGTTACAAGAAAACCAACCAAACAAACCACCTTGAACTTTGCTTTAGGAGTCAACGGAGCTTTTCACAGCACAATAACTTCCTGGCAATCTGCAGCATCTACTGATCAACCACAGACTTGCATTAGACTGTTCTTTTTGAATGTCATATTTGTTCTTAACATATATGACAAGGATAAAAGGATTTTTTCATTAAATATTAAATTCAACACATCTACATTGAACTTCTGAAACTGAATGTGGAGAATGCTCATGATATTCATTCCAGAAATTATCAATTTTAAAAGAAAAAAAAAAAAAGATAGAGAGACGGATAAAAGAATAACAAATTCAACTCTTTCAGCACCATATTACATGTAGGTAAAAGTGACTGAACAAAAGTCTGAACACTTTGATCTGCTCTGAATTTCAACAACTTAGCATTTACTACTCCAGCAATAAAGTGTCAGATCTGAACCCAAATAATTTAAAGTTATAGATTAAAAAAAATAAATAAAATCACCAGTAGGAAAACCCCACAGCTAAATTAACTCTTAAAGAAGTTTCCTTCCCTGAAAATCAGAAGCACACAAAAAGAACTACATCTTGAAATCTCTTCTAGCCCAGTCTATTCTAATGCTTCTCAGAACATTTCAATATGGTCTGCCCAACAGCTGTAAAAATATTTTGCTGTCCTGCTCTCTCTCAATTAATGCATGTACAGACAAAATGAAATAATCAAAGAATCAAATCAATAAAAACAACAAAAGAACATTAAAATCTGGCAGTGGCCTTCCTTTTGGCAAACTAAAATTACTGTGGAAGTAAATGGTGTGCAACAGCTTCTATGAGTTACTTTTCAAAAAAAGTAGTTTCCAGTCCTTCTCAAACTTGTTCTTCAACTTTCTGTATATGGCACCACAACAGTGAAACTGCTTTTTAACATTACTGAAGGACAAGGCAGAAAAAACTTTAAGCCCTTCAGCTTTCATGGTACTTGTGGTGGTTTCCCACTGATGGCCAACTAAACTCCAACACCACATGGTTGTCTCATTCCCCTTCCTCAAGTGTAGAAGGAAGAGAAAATAATGGAAAATGGCTCAAGGGTTGAGATAAGGACAGGTAGAAAACTCACCAATTACTGTCACAGGCAGAACAAACACAGCATAGGAAGATTAGTATAGTCTATTGCCTATTACTAACAAGCTAGAGCAGTAAGAACTAAAAGCAAACTAAAATCACTTTCCCTCCCATCCACCCTTTTCCACCCCATCCCACTGAGTGGCACAGGGGAACAGGGGCTGTGGTCAGTCCCTGACGCTTTGTCTCCGTCGCTCCTTCAGGTCCCTCTCTGCCCCTGCTCCCTGTGGGGTCCCTCCCACAGGATGCCGTCCTTCCTGAACTGAGCCTGAGGGGGCTGCCCACAGGCAGCAGCTCTTCGAGACCTGCTCCCACACGGCTCCATACCACGGGGTCCATCCCCCAGGAGCAAACTGCTTCAGCACGGGGCCCCAAGGGTGGGTGGCAGCTCCCCCCAGACCCCCTGCTCCTGCGTGGGCTCCTCTCCACGGGCTGCAGCCCTGGCCCGGGGCCTGCTCCTGTGGAGGCTCTCCATGGGCTGCAGCCTCCTCCAGGCCACATCCACCTGCTCCACCAGGGCTCCTCCACGGGCTGCAGCGTGGAGATCTGCTCCATGTGGGACCCATGGGCTGCAGGGGGACAGCCTGCTCCACCAGGGGCCTCCCCACAGGTCGCAGGGGATCCCTGCTGCGTGCCTGGAGCACCTCCTGCTGCACTGGCCCTGGTCTCTGCAGGGCTGGTTCTCACTCCTCTCTCCCAGCTGCTGCTGTGCAGCAGTTTGTTTGTTTTTTTTTTTTTCCCCTTTCTTCAGTCCAGTCTCTCAGAGGCCCAACCAGTGTCACTCATCAGCTCAGCTCTGGGCAGCAGCAGGTCCCTTTTGGAGCTGACTCTGATCGAACATGGGGCAGCTGCTGGCTCACAGAGGCCACCCCTGCAGTCCACTGCTGGGGTCTATCAAATCCTTGCCAAATAAACCCAGTCCAATACTTTGCATTGAGAATTTTACTGTCTTCATCAGAAAGTGAAATACAAACATCCCTAGTCTTCTAGCCCACTATGTATGTACTCCTAAAGATTTCTTGGCATTTCAAAGTCTTCTTTATTTTGTACTGTACCGGAGCTTTCTGAGTTTGCTTCTACACGCATAATCCTTTTTGCTTGGTTGTATTCTTGCAATGCTCAGCCTCAGTTATCTGACCTTGTTTTCACTTTCTGTCATTTTTCTTTTCTGCATTTGAGATAGTGATGATTGTGATCAAGGTGATACTCTACTGCTCTCCCAAAGCTTTCTCCATCCTAGAAAAGTTTCTTTTCAAGCCCTTAACTGTCCTTCTTTAATTTCATTTCTTTTTAAATAGATGTCTCAGAAGCTTTCACTTACCAAATCTATGAGCTCACAAAGTCTGTCTTCCTAAAAGCCATTCCTGATATTTTGCCATTTTCCATTCTGTGCTTTCTAAGGATCTCGAGCCTGCATTTCATAGTTACTATCCCACTCAAATCTTTTTTTATTCACTCAAATTTTTCATCTCAGTTACCTTTGAGAAAGGATACTGCAATGTCTGTAGTCTATACCCGGGTTCATATTTATCTAAATCCAGATCTAGAAATATCCCTGATATGGGATTTAACCCAAACCTAGGGACATAAATCCAGTCATGCAGTCAAAGTCGCTGACTAACACTTAGATGCTTTAGATACAAAGACTTCCATACATAAGTGTATATATTATGGAAACTAACATTCTACTGTAATTTGTGCCAAAAGCTGCTGATATCATAGGACTAAGCAGTTCAGTACCCACCCTGTGCCAAACGAAATGTTCCTATCCTGCAGTCGCCTCCAATGCTTTCTGCAGTTGTCCACTGAGCACATACACGGTCATCCCTGAGTACCTAGATAATGCTATCAAAAATGGCTATCAAATGCAAATTGGTGTTGCAGCACTTGCTCAGAAGGAGGGGGTACACCTTGGTTCTGTGTCTTCCTGGACCTCAAACCCTAAACTGGACCTCAAACCCTAAACTGAAGTCTTCCAGAAAGACATCTTAATGCATAGGCAGTGCCCATCCCAAACTGAGAATTGCTTCCTGTACCAAGGTTTGGTTTTGAGTTCCATGGCTGTGGCATCCAGGCAAATAAAAACTTTTTTTTTTTTTAAAAAAAAAAAGATTATTTTTCCACCTTAAACAACACTTGTAGGTATTTTGCAACAAACTGTCACTGTGTAAAAACCCTGAAGAATTCCTCAGAATGGAGCTATGCATCTGAGGAAAGTTTTGCTAGTGTTAAAACATTTGGTAGAGTAGACATTAAAAAAAAAAAAAAGTTATTTTTTCAGTTTCCTCAATAAAACACAATGCCATGATTTAGCACAGATAACAGGGTACAAATGGCTTATTTCAGTCTGCTTCTGTCCCTCAGTGTAGCACAGTTCATTGTACCTGAGATAATGACGCTCACTGACGTGGCTGTGTTGTTACCAGGCAACCAGAGATAAAATGCAGGGTTTAATGATTTTTATTTAATGTATTTTTATGAGAAAGTACACTCTCTTTTTTTCCTCCTATGATATTATTTGAGGTGGAAATGCTGTTTACACAGGGAGATATATTTAGCCATCCTCTTGCAGTCTGAACAAGAAAATTATTCAAACTCGATATTCAAACAGCCAGTCAATAAATATTTCTGAACACATTGACTATTACCATTCTCAAACACTTATATTGTGGCAGTGGCTGAGATCTAAAACCACTTTGCCAGGGACAACCATTCAGGAGGTCTTACAGCAGAGAATAACAGTGGCAGCGAACAGACAGCAGCTTAGTGGTGTTGAGGCTGTTACAGATGTCCATGCACTTGTGCAGGGCACAGACAATTTAGCCTCTGCCTAAATCACCCTTCACCTCTCAGTACTGTCATGATGCCTGACCCTGGCAAAATCATCACCAGAGCTGTCCCTCCTGGTGGGGCTCTGCTCTCAAGAGCTTCTGCAGGAAGATGCACATCTTAGAGGGCAGCCTAACACCACAGCCCTTGCCCTAGCAGTACGGGCCACACATGCAGGTGGTAACACTGTAACTTCAAGATGCTACATGTTCCATTTACTATCACACATTTCAATTAATCTCTTGGGAAGCCTGACAGCAGTGCCAGATGATGAACTCAGCAGACAAGTTCCTCATGTAACAGAGAATATCTGGAAAAGGTTACTGCAGATGTAAGACCACACAAGCCCTCATGTTTCTCCAGGTGACAAGCCCTTCCTCTGCACCTTTACAAGACTCCATGACTGGTCTGTAAATTGTGACTCCTTTACAGCCAGTAAAATCCTTTTAGACTGGTTGATTCCCCAACTGTCCTACCCTTGTTGTAGGAATGCCTTCCTCATAGGAGCAAGAAAGTGTTCATAGATCCAAAAAACAACTGAAGGGCACTGGAGGCCTCAGGTCCAAACAAAGCTACAGCTCTAACTGCATGATGGATTTCTGTGAGTTTTGCAGGATGAAGTGACAAATAGATGTAACAAATAAAGAACCATTCTGGAACTCAGCACTGTAGAAGAAATAAAAAACAATCAAACTCCTGTGTCATCTTTGTTTTCATGTACAGATAAGGACAAACTAACTAAAGTTTCTGCTACTGGATTATTTAACATTTTTCTCTGTAACAATTGCATATCAAAAAAACAGAAATCACACAATTCAGTTAAAACTTCTTTTTGACCCTTAGTATTGGTCATCTGTAACTGAAAGTAGAAAATCCACTAGCCAGCACAGTTGGATCTGTCCAGATAGTTATCTATGCTTCACCAATCATCCTTGCTATCAAGCATCTTATCAGGTTCTACCTCCTCTCACTTCGAAAGACAAAGAAATATATGTAACAGTTCAAAATACTTGTGTGGTTCAGTAAACACCTCTTGCATTTCATTAGTTTACAACCAATATATTTCCAATCCCAGAAAGGCTACTACTTTTTCCTCCTCCTTCACAAGCCACTCTATGCACAGACACTCTATGCCTTTTTTAAGCAAACAAATTTTAAGCAAGCAATAGCTATCAGTTTGTGGATTTGTGAATGTTGGTTTTTGCATGTGTGTGGCTCTGCTCCTACTCTTCTTATCCACAAATGCTGCCAAGTTTTCTCACCTATGAACTCCTACAAAAATTAAGTCTCTCCATACTTTAACAAAGACAGTGTAAAATGCCAAACTGACTCAAAACAGAGTATATATTAAATGTTAATGTATTAACGTTTAATACATTAAAGAACAATGTGTTTTGAACTGTATATGCATGTCAGGCATGCATGTGGAGATTCACAGCTCCACAGCATATCTTATGACAGGGTAAATAACCGATCCAACCAATTCCCAGTGTACTTCCTAGTTTCACCAAGTTCACAGATACCTTGAAATTGAATTTCCAGTATTTTTTATTTCCCTTGGTATGGATCTCACTGGATCCAGTTTCATTCCATATTTTTATCAATGAACAGAAACTAAAATAAATCTGCGGAAAGACCGGTGCAGTAAGAAATCATATGAATGAAGCAGCAGTACCAGACTGAGTAAAACGAGTGTTTTTTACAAAATGAGTGGTAAAATTTAAAAATTTTACCAGACCAGGTAAAATGAGTGTTTTCAAACTTAACATATTTCTAACACAAAGTTAGACAACTAAGGACAAGGAATAGCTACCATACTTCCAGAATGCATGCTGGAAATCATTGATTACACCTTTCCTGAAGTATGCCAGAAAAGGATTGACAAGGTGTACACAACTAACTCTAAAGGAAACCTCTGTAAGGGGTCTAAAGGAAACCCCTGATCATCAAGAAATATGGGTGTGCAAAAAATGACCGCAGCAGGACTGGACAAAAGGGTAACTCTACTTTTGCAGGTGACAGTAGTGGTATCAGCATTATAATGTGAAGACACTCGTGTTGGTAACATCTGTAAATTTTCAGAAAAACAACAGAGGCAGAAGGAGATGGAGATAAAATGTATAGGAGAGCTGAAAATGTTTTACTGTTAGAATCATTAAGACCTCAATCTGCTTATCATATCAGCAGCACTGAGAAGTCACTCCGTGGGAAGGAAATGTCAGCTACAGAAAGGTTTCTAATCTAGCAAAAGAGAGCAAAAGCATTGGAAAGAACCTAAAGCCAGACTAATTACAGTACGAAGACATATTTATACCGGTGAGGATGATTTGCCACAGGAACAGGCACAAAAACAAGGATGGGTTTTCTACTTCTTGCTTCATTCAAAACAAGGCAGGATAAATTTTCTGATGAAACCTACCTTCCAAAATTCAAGTTACACTGATTCAACATACTTACTGAACTTATTACAAACTGAATTCAATAGCCTAGTATCTGTGCTTGTAACCTAATGATTTAGCAAATTAAGTTCTGTTTCTAAAAAAGATTGCTTCTAAAGGAATGGGTAAAGCTCGATGTATAAAAGAAAGCAGAGAAAAAAAAATAGTAACTCACCAGAGTACCTACCAGAAATAGCAAATCCCTTTGCCTCTGTATTTACAGCATCAAATTTTAATGAATGCCATAAAAAATAGTTTCTAGCTTAAAAACTAGAAACATGGGGCAGGGGTGTGTGGAGGGTGTGCTAGTTACCTGCCTCAGCTTGGTACTTCTAGACAAGCAGATGTTGCCAGCAGAAGTCTGGTTACATAACAAGTACAAGGCTACAAATTCAAACTCAGAATATGAGTGCCAAACAGAAATTATAATCCTGCAAATCCCAAATCACTGCATGACTCTGAAGACAAGTCTGACCTGTAGCTAGTGGTGACAGCAAGGAGCAGGGATGGCTTGAAATCTGTACTCGTAAGACTGTCTGCTTAAATTAAGTTAAATGGTCTGTGAGTGAAAAAAGAACAGAGCTTTAGGGAAAGATACCAGAACTCAGAAATCCCTGCTGCCAAGGAAGTATCCAGATTACTAGACTACCTCTTTTTTTTTTTTCTTTTTTTTTTTCCCCCTTTTTTTTTTTTTTCTTTCTCACTGTAAGTGGGATTGAGAATTTTACCCTTCAGCTTTGAGCAACAAAACTAAGGAGCCTGATGAAACTCTTTGCAGTCGCCTCAGTTACTTAGCAATTTGCTCTAGGCAGCTGCACGGCTGGCAATCTTCAGTACCAAAGATGTACTAGATGGTATACTGAGATAGGTCTTTTCTGTTCCCTGGGTTTGAACTCTTAAATCCTAACACAGCATCCTGAATTCTACTTTGGAAGAAATACTTAAAAGTTAATCCAAGGCATTGCATTTGGCTTGAAATATCTATTTGTCCTAAATCTCTGCTTTTCACCCATTAATTAATTGATAAAAAGCTAGAGTTGTAAAGTAACATTAATGTGCTATCTTGCAAAAAGCAGTTTTAAAATGGTATAGAAATTGCAACAAGACTCAAGGTGGACAAAGTTAAAGACAGATATTCCAAAGATTAAGTGGAATTATAGCAAGAAGGATGTCACATAATTGTTGCTCCTTGACAAGAAAATTCTACCCTATCAAATGTGGATAGAAGAGCAGAGAAAGAGAATGAGATGGAATGTAGGTGGAAGGCTTTGATCTACTCAAATTCTCTAAGCACCAGACAGTGAACAAAGTATGAAGGGTGAGCGACTAGAATGAAGGGGAATGATGAAGGATTCTTTACTTCATTTTTAAATGGAAAAATATTTTAAGCCTTTCTTGAAAACCAATTGTGAAAATTCATGTACTACTGCCGAACGGTCACTAAAAGTCATTTAACAAATTCTATGGTATATTTTGTTATAGCTCTGTACAACAGAAAGAAATAACTTCCCAAATGCATTATGTAGAGATGCTTATATAACATTTTCCAGATATGCTTTTACAAAAACAAACAAACAAAAGCACATGAACCCAGAAGAGACCAAGGCTCTTCTGTTTTGAATTTACTGAAAATGGTCTAGAAGAATTTCTTTTGATCTTACTCAAATCATATTTAGCTTTTTTTTTAGGCATATAAAAAAAAAACAAAACAAAACAAAACAAAAAAACAACAACAACAACAACTACCAGTTGTTGTGAGAAAAAACCAACAGTCAGTTGAGAAAAAGGCAGTGAGAAAAAGCCAACAGTCTATCTTTCAGATATTACTATACCCTAACAACTCTCCAGTCACCAATATATTTCCAGTACAGGCTCCTCCATGTTTTCAAACATTATGGTTTCAGACTACAAGGCAAAAAGACAAAAAGATTGGAAGAAGCTTCTAGATTACCTAGCCCATCCTCTTTCTCAAGGCATAATCAAATGCTCATATCTAATTCCTGCATGTTAATTATATAATTTATTTTTAGAGATCTCAACTGTGATAGATTCATGATCTGCTTAATCTATGTTGTTACACATTTATCCTCATTATCAGGAAGTTTTGCATAAGGTCTTACATGAATCTTCTCACATGCAGCCTAAGCCTATTGTTTCTTCTTTCATCCATATATTTATTGTCTTATTTAACAAATGCAAAACCTTTCAAAGGCTGATCACAAAAAATGAAGTCCTGGTCATAATCAGACGAAAAGTGATAAACTGAAGAACGATGATAAACTAATCACTACAACTGAACACAGTGTAGAAAAAAAAAATCAGAATTCAGAAAAATCTGAAGACAGATTAGACCACCATCCCTCATTGAAAATTCACCAAGTGAGTCAAGAAAAGGAACTCTGTCCCCAGAATGGCATGCAAAACAAAGGGGTCTGCTGCCTACAGGTGTGTAGAGCTTACTACGTTTCAACTACCTACCTCCACCACGGTTGTCTTGGCAGCTTTGCACATTGGCTGGTTGAAATTTCTTGCAGTTTTCCTGCAAAAGAACAGAAAATGAGTAAATACTAAAAGTTGTAGAAGTACAGACATTTCAGAACTAAGTTACATCAAGTATCTCTGTAACATGAACATCACAAATCCTTCTGCCAAATAGCTAGAAGAATAATAAAAACAAGAAGGAAGAAAAAGTACTGTGGAATTGTATAAGATGCATATGAAATCACATCATATTTTCCTACATCGGAGAGTATTTATTACAGCTCTTTTGACTTTTAATCAGCACTTTGTCTAATTGAAATTGGGTATGCTACTGATATCTTCATTTATCAGATTCAAGAGAAGCAGCAAGCTGAGCTGTGTACAAGGTACATTCCCATTACTTCACCACACAAAGAATGAATTTCATCTCCACGGAGGAGTGAGCACAGGGCCTAACAACCTCCCAGATCCCACATATGCCTTCATAATTTAGACTAGGCAGCTATATGGACTTTGGCTAACACTTTGCATGGTAGTAAATTTAATCCAATTCTCTTGATTAAAAAAGCTGTGCCAGTTTTGGCACTCACTCAAGACTCTGGCATTCTTCCTAAGTATTCCCACACCATATTTCTGTTACAAGGAAAAAGAAATGCTAGGAAGTAAGGTAAGACATGGTATGTATAACTGCACCTGGATCATACTGGACACAAGCATAAACAAGTGACCCATTGCAGTGCTTCTGTATTTTCCAGAAAACAAACAAAATTGTAAGGTATAACATGTAAGAAAAACAAACAAACAAACAAAAAAACATATATTGGTGGGGTACCACTTATTGTAATGGTAGAATTCTGTTGTGGTTTTTTGTTTGTTTTTGTTTTCTTTTTTCTTCAAAATACAAGAAAATAGAGTTCCAAATAATTCAAGACCTTTTTTCCTGTTTCCACACAAATATTTTTTTCCAGATTATCCTTGTTTCCCAACGTCTTGCCCTCTTTTTTGCACCCTCTTGTCTAACGGCCATACTTATCATTACAACCCTAATGAACTTTGGCATGCTGCTGCCACCTCGTGGCTTTGGGGAAGGAAGAAAATGGAAACGTGTAAATCCTCATCTGCCATGCATTTAGGACCTAATGCAAAGACCTACAGAATGCAAACTATACCCCAAAACATGTATCTTGAGCAATCCTGTTTTATTGGCAATACATGGCAGCTGTGAAGTCTTTAACAAGAGGCTGCAGAAGGCATGATTTGTGGCTGCATGAACACAAATGCAAGAATAGGTTTAGTTTGTATATTAGGAAAAATGTCTTCACTGAAAGGGTTGTGAGGCATTGGAACAGGTTGCCCAGGGAAGGGCTTGAGTCTCTTGATCTCTGGACGTATTTACAGTCATGTAAACATGGTCCTTAGAGCTGTAGTTTATTGATAGACTTGGCGGTGCTAGGTTAGCAGCTGAACGTGATTTTGGAAGTCTTTTCCAACCTAAATGATTCTATGATTCTATTAAAAAAAAAAAAAAAAAAAAAAAGCCTTTGAGTTTATATCCTTTTCTTAATGTTTGAATGCAGTACTAGAAGAAGTCATGTAGAGAAATATACCCTTAAACTAGGTAGAGTATAAGATGAGAAGAAAAATATAATTAAAATAGCAGGAGAATGAATACAGATGGGATAAGCAGATGTGGAAACAAAGAATTCAGTATTTCATCCCAAGTGACTTTTTTTTTTTTTCCGAAGACCTTTTCAAGATTGTACTGGTTAGTCTGCCAGTAAAAGAAACCAATATAAAATTATTGTCACTTGAGGGGGGAGGTACTAGAAGCAACATTTCAGTGTCATATGAAGAAGAGTTAATGGGCTTGATTCTGACCCTATTTACAAAAGCTGAAAGTGCTTTTTCGTTAATAAAATGTTTCAGTAGTAGTTGTAGTTTACGAGATGAAAGGTATTTTCTAACGGGTACATCAATCCAGAAGAAGAAAATTCAGGAATACTAATCCTACTTTCCAACACAGAATAGCATTCTGGTTTTTGGAGTTTGAAAAACAAAAACTATCTAGCAAAGGCTACCTTCTCATTTTACAATAGATTTCTAGATATCTAGACACTGCAAGCATATGGATTCCTTTGTTCCAGCATTAGATTCATAAACTGATCCAAACACATGGCAATGTCTTTTCCCCCCACAGACAAAAGACAGCAAACTAATTCACAGAGAACTAGAATAACCAAGTACATCCACCTAGTGCTGCCAAGCTGAAATGACACTTTAGCTGTTTGATGAATTTATGTATTACAGAACCGCTTGATGTGTGAAGAGATGACCTGACATGGCTGGCTGTGACAGCAGGGGGCCTAACACAGGACATCCTCTTCACTGCCCTGTTCTTTTGTCAGGAGTGTACTTTTATGGGCACCAAACCACACCTCAGACTGTGTGAGAGTATATTGGGCTAGACAATTCCAAAACTGAATACAACCAGATGAAAAGGAAATGCAGCCAAATCAGGTGGAATATTCACAGAAGCAGTGAAGCTGCCTGCTGTTGCTAACAAAGCCCCATGGAAGCTTTAAGATCCATGCCCCTGCTAAGCAAAACCAGTACCTGCATCAGACTAGCACAGTGAAATGCTCAGATATACACCCTTACAGCTAGCACAGGAACAAGGTGAAGTTATTTCATTATGTTTGAGGGAGTTTTGGATTATTTGTCTTGGTAGTGGTGTATCGTATTGAAGAATGAAAGAGCTGTGATGCAAAACTGTCTGCTCACCGTAAAGATGCCTGAACAAAAGTAATGACAGCATATTGTATGGAACAAATGCACTAGGGAACCTGAAGTCACATGAAGAAAACCCTGTTTTAAAAGCTGTTTCCTAAAGGAACTAGTGCCATTCAGGATCCCAAGAAAACTGTATAGCTTCATGCAGGAGAACAGACAAAAAATTCACACTGGCCTGCATGATTCTAATAAGTCTACCTGAAGTATATCCTTTATATTTAAAAGAAGCTCTTAGCTTGAGCGTGACTAACAGTTTGGCAGTTATTCCACTCCTATTGGCTCAGCAGGTATCAGAGTCATAGGAAATTAACTATAAATAGTGCCACACTGTTGTGAAAGCAGTGGCAGATGCCAGTAAATGAAGAGTCTACATCTATCTTGGCATACATTGGAAAATAAAAACAGAATTTGCATAATAGAAGTAAGTATGGAAGGGTCACAGTGACAGTGACTACAAATCCAGAATGTGTCACAATGCCAAAAATAAATTTTCCTTTCTATCCTGTTGATGGAGCCACCTATAAAGCAACTGTACTTTTTCCCCATTTTTATCCCCATATTTTTCAGTTGCTTCTTCAACACATTGTTCTTCTCAATACATACAGTCAGACTACATTGTTCAGACCCTTCATATAATAAACTGCAATTGATTGTTATAATGCTTACCTTTTCATCTGATAGCCATAAAACAAACAAATAAAAACCAGACATTAAACATAAGCAAACCTCTTCTGCTTCAATTTAGGACAAACCAGAGGACAGATGTAACTACCGAAATAAATGTTAACACTAGTGCAATGCCCAAGTTTTTCACTATAAAAGATGTTTAAAGTCATGTGATGCCTCTCCCTACACCACTGAGATCAAATAGACTTTAAACACGCTTTTCTGGGGACAAAATCAAGCTTTCCCATTATTGACTGGTCAGGAGACTGACTCAACTCCCTTCTATTCTGGCATATATGATACTTGTGTCAGCCTTCAGTCACACAAGAAAAAGGACCCAAACTAACACAAAAACTGACAGGAACAATGTTACTACCTTTCTCCACAGATGATACTATGGCTATGACTCTCCTATACATTATTTTTAACTACCAATATTTTATTGAACAGCTGTATTTTAATTCTCAGAAGTCCTTAGAAAAAAAAAGGGTTGGTTTTTTTTGTTTCTTTGTTTTTAATTTTTGATAAGTGTGATAAGTGTAATTTGACATTAGGGAAAGGCAATATGAATTAAAATGAAATCAGTAAAACTTTATTTTGTCATCACACACAAGACAGGATTCTCCTTCACTTTCATTATCAAAATCATTAAAGAATCTTTTCCAACTGATAAACAAGTCATACCTGAAAATGATGTTTCCTGCACGATCAGCCTTCCATGCCTTCACAAGGGCAAAGTCTCCTGTAATTGACTTCTCGAGGATAAAGTGACGACCATCAAACTCTCGCACCTACAGAGGTAAAGTACACTATTGAGATATAGGTTTCTTCAAACAATCATCTTATGTAATTTTCATTTTACAAGGTTAATTTTACAGACTGTTTTATCTGGTCTTTTTGCACTATGTACAATTCTATCTGAAAAACTGTAGCTTGTGTGTGTAGCCACAGAGCTTGTAATAAATCCCAGGCTTATCCCAGTGTGTGTTTAGTGAAGCATATACAGAACAGAACAAGATACATATTCCTGCTGCTCCATCTACCGGTATTGGACATGCTTTTTGTTGTATATCTACTAGCTAATTAAGAATCAAATTGCTAAAGCAGAACTGTTGAAAAGGTTCCTAATGACTGCTTATCAGCAGAAAATCCAAATTTAAATAAAGACAATTTGATACAAAGCACTGAATTCAGATCATCTGACAGGCTGAATTTTGTTTTGTCTCCCTTTATGATTAATATTTGTAATGATAGTGTTCATGAAGCCTGAATACTAACTGACAAACAGATACTGTTTTAACAGCTGCGTAAAAATGAAATGCATTTTTCAAGAATAAATTCACAATTTCTTCTAACCAAGGTAAAAATTCTTCTGATTCACTGACAAGCTCACTCATAACACACTTGGGCTTGGGAAGCAGGTGAGTTACATTCCATGCAGAAAATTAAGTCTAAAAAAGTATTCTGGCAAACTTATCACTAGGTTTTCTCATACATGGTTGCATTTTCTTTGCAGTCACAAGTAAAGCTCACTATTGAACCACTGTATAAGGCAGAGGCAGAATTGAACCCGAATGGAATATTCAATATGCACAAACTCAAGATATATTTTTTTGTATCCACCAGATTACTGATATGAAGTAAAAAGTTCAGGACTTTGTTAGATCTTTAAAAGAAGAATAAACAGACAGCAATGGAGTAGACAAAAGGAATTCCTCTTCATGTTATTAGATAAATTTTAAGAAACATGAGGACATTTTTGTGCTTTTATGTATCCAGTTAAATCCACCAAAGAGAAGTTAGTTGGACTAGGTCTCTGCCCTCTCCATGTTCTCTGTCGAGGAGCCTGAAACTATCCAAGATCCCACAGCCACGTGTGACTTCCTCAAGAACCTGTTCTTCCCCATCTTGCTTTTATCAGTTACAGGGGGCAGGAATGAGCAGGGGGAGGAAAATTATTCTACCTGGTACTATAGACATACTATTAATCCAACATACCAAGGTTAAACACATACCAAGGTTAAACTTGGTATGTTGGATTAATAGTATGAAATAGTATGAAATTCAGTTTTCAAAGCAGAAGGCATCCTGAAAACAGATTTACAGATCTTACCTCCCTTGGCTGGCTGGCAATGGCAATGGTGCCATCTGTATTGTATTTGATAGGTGCGCCCCCTTCCTGCACCAGTGTCCCGTAGCCAGTACTGGTGTAAAACGCTGGGATTCCTGCTCCTCCTGCTCTAATACGTTCAGCGAGTGTACCCTGTGGGAAAACACATTCAAGAGCTAGTAATTTTGTCTAAAGTCATATTAAATTTAAATGGCACTTTCCAAAACAGAAACATAACATTTATCTTAACATAAATGTTTCAGACCCCTGTATTTCCTTGCATGTTATTAATTCACTTTATTGTTCACCAGTGTACATACATAGACTGTAGACCTACCGTTGCCATGAAGATTTACACAGCTTGTCTATGCAGTCCACAAAGCAAATCACATGACTAAGGAGTTCAAGGTCTTCTGGATGGAACTACTGAGCATGAAGTAGGAAGATGGAAAAAATGAATTGCAAGGTGATAGAGAGGTGAGATTTGAGGCTTTTGAAATGTGAGAAGTGACAAGTGCCTGGCTATTTCCATGTCAGCTGACTGAACCACAGAATGGTTTGGATTAAAGGAGAATTTAAAGATCACCTCGTTCCAATTCCTCGGCCATGAGCAGGAACACCTTCCACCAGATCAGGTTGCCCAAAGCCCCATCCAGCCTGGCCTTGAATAGCTCCAGGGTTGGGGCATCCACAACTTTTCTGGGCAACCTGTGCCTCAACTCCTTCACAGGAAAGAATTTCTTCCTAACATCTAATCTAAATCTACCCTTTTTTAGTTTAAAGCCACCTCCTGACAAAGAGTCCCTCTCCAGATTTCCTGTAGGCCCCCTTTAAGTATTGGAAGGCTTCTGTAAGGTTTCCTCAGAACCTTCTCCAGGCTGAACAACCCCAACTCCCTCAGCCTGTCTTCACAGGAGAGGTGCTCCAGCCCTTCCTTTGTGCCCTTCCTTTGGACTTGTGCTAACAAGTTGAAGTCCTTCTTGTGCTGGGGGCCTGAGAGCTGAATGCAGGACTCCAGGTGGGGTCTCACAAGAAAACAGTAGAGGGGGACAATCAGCTGCCTCACCTCATGCTGCTTTTGATGCAGCCCAGGATAAGGTTGGCTTTCTGGGCTACAAGCTCACATTGCCAGCTCATGTTGAGCTTTTCTTCAACCAACACCCCCAGGTCTTTCTCCTTGGGGCTGCCCTCAATTCATTCTCTAGCCATACTATATTGGTGCTTGGGATTGCCTTGGCCCAGGTGCAGGACCTTCCACTTGGCCTAATTGAACCTCATGAGGTTCCCACAGCCCCACCTCTCAGGCCTGCCCAGGTCCTCGCATCCCTTCTCTCCAGCTTGTTGACCACACCACACAGCTTGGTGTCATAGGCAAACTTGCTGAGGGTGCACTTGACCCACTGTCCACATCACCAAGAAAGATGTTAAATAGCACCGGTCCCAAATACCAGCCCCTGAGGAATACCACTCATCCCTGATCTCCACTTGCTGTTGACTGCAACTCTTAGAGTGTGACCATCCAGCCAATTCCTTACCCACCGAGTGGTCCATCTGTTCAATCCTTGTCTTTCCAATTTAAAGACAAGGATATCATGGGGGACAGTGCAAATGCTTTGCACAAGTCCACGTAGGTGATGTCAGTTGCTCATTCCCTGTCCACCAAAGCTGTTACCCCTTAATAGAAGGTCACCGGATTTGTCAGGCACATAAGCTGTCGCCAGTCACCTCCTTATTTTCCATGTGCCTTAGCATCATTTCCAGGAAGATTCATTCCATGACTGGGTATAAAAGGATATTTCCTGTTCATCCCTGGGAGTCTTAGACACAATCCCAAGAGATTGAGCCCAAGGGACTATTTTCTGTAAAATCTTTATACTGTAGCTTTGCCTAGAGACTTAAGTTAATGGCTATTTCAAGTCCAAAAGCTTTGCATCACCTTTGGAAATGCCTCCCAATAACATGCTGTAGGTTTTAAAGTTATAGTACCTATTTTATAAAACAAGTTCCCAGTGGAACACCAATGCTCATAGGAGTAGGATCTCATTATATTCCAGCTATGGAGGTACCTTGCCAGTGCTAAAAAGTTGTATATGTTGGATCATAACACTGTAGACTAACTCACTGAGATTTAACAAACAAGAACAAAAGACAATGTATTCTAAACATCATCTCAGAAAAAAATGGTCTCCTCTTTTGTTTCTTACCCACTAGATGGCAGACACTGCATACACAACTTCCCCAAATAACACACCACAGCTACCATCAATCCAGGGATTCTCTGACTTTTTTCCCCTTATATGGGCCACAGCAGTAGGCCAGCCATAGTTCATGTGTTTTTCTGTCACCCAGGAGGAACTACCAAGGACAGACATTGTACAGTAAAACATATTATATATGTTTTACACACATGCATATATGTGTATATGTATGAGTGTACTTATATTTACTTGAAATGAATGCAATGTACCATGCCATAACACAAATTCACACAATATGACCAGTTAGATCTTAACAGCGCAGTTGCAGTCTACAGCTCATGACCCTAACTTGGCAACTGCCATCTTTCTCTACTGCACATCTGCACAGAGAAAAAACATTAAGAATACAAATTAATTTAAAAGACCACTTAAGGAACATTCAAATCAGTATTTTAGATGAAAATAAATCACCAGTCTTCTTACCTGAGGTGTAAGCTCAACCTCAAGCTCACCAGATAAATACTGGCGTTCAAATTCAGCATTCTCTCCAACGTACGATGATACCATGCGCTTTATCTGCTTAGTCTGAAGCAGAAGACCAAGTCCAAAATTGTCAACACTGTGTAGAAAAACAGAAGACAATACTGGGCATTTATAACTGTTTTGTTTTATGCAAAGTATCTGATAAATTTTATGACTTAACTAGACAGGACAAAGTTATCTTCCCCCATTTCTGCCATAAGGAATTGTAGATTAAAAAAATAATGATAAATTACAGCTTTAATGGGGAAAAAAAGCATCAAAGCTAAAACTGAAATGTAGGAGTCTATTGCTCACACCTCTTCTCTTCGAGAGCACTGAAGAAACCCAAAACTTCATTTTTAATGACATTTCCTATGTCACAGCTACAAATATGGGCTTAACAAGTGCTGTTATGCTACATACATGCACCTTTAAAAAGCTTTGCTAACTAAGAAAGACTCAGACAAGGCACAACCTGGCTTTTAGTAAACAGAGACTTATTTTTTTGTTTGAACTCTTGCTCCCTAGGGAGAAGACCAGTTAAAGTGATTGTTTAGCAGCTCAAGGAGAAAGGTGCATTCACATTTATAGTGCTGGATTATACCCAAAGCAAGAGAATATTTATATTTAAATTTTCTTACTACAGTAAGTATTCCACTTTCTTATTAAGAAATTACCTACTCCAGCAACATTGCATTGGACATTAAAATTGCAGTCAAGATATTCTTGTCTGTCACAATGCCAGCTTAAACTGAATGCCAAAGGTAACAGATGTTTTCCTGTGCCAATGCTTCAAAATATTCCTAAATTCTAATGTCCTAAAGATGGTCTTTGTTAGCCTTTATCACTTTTGTGATTTTTGCCAACATGTATTGTGTACTGGTAGGACAACAACATACTTCAGGTTTTTTGTGACAATATAAAAACGGAAATAAACAGAAACCATATTACAAATAAACATTTCTTTCACATTCCCACATTATGCAGGATATCAGCAGACTGGTACATGTGTGTGAAGCTCCTCTACCTCTGTGCTGATCTCTGTAACATGAGTGGAGAACTCAGACCCTCCACACACAACATGGGAAAGATGCCACAACCCAGAGGCACCTCACAAAAGTGAGGTGTATTTGCTAACAGCTGTCTCAATTCAGTAAAACAAGATTATCCACACAGCGGAGCATAAGAAATACTGAATGAGTGTTCTATGAGAAACCAAAGCCAGTACCCAGCACACTGTACTTAGCATGCAAGTGTTTACAATATAGGCATCCTACTGAAAACACCACTCCTGAAAAAGATTCCAAAAGCTTGTCTGTATTTTCTAATTACATTAATTGCTTTAATGAAATATATCACTTCCCAATACTAATCTCACACTCTTAGCATTCTTACATGATGATGTCTACAGTACTCTTCCTTCTCTAGATAGTCAGAAATGAACTCTTTCCACTAATGACCACATGAAGAAATTAATGCATCATACCACTTTCTTTTATACATTACCCAAATTATCATTAAGTATATCCCCTAGCCCTGGTATGGCAATGGTGAAAAAAAAAAAGGGAAAAAAAAAAAAAAAGAGTACTGATGCTGAGTGTGCCTAGTGTTATTTGTTTTGCACAATGAATAGTATAGTTCAAATGAAATAACCCACTGGACCTCATTCAATTCATATTAATACTCCACCCCTTAACATTCCATTTTACACACCTCAGTTGTGACCTCCTGGCATCCTTTCAAAAGGCCAGATTCAAGAAGTTAGCACATCAGTCTTTATTTTCTAACAGAAAAGCAGTAATGGTGAACATAATCCACATGCTTATACATTTTTATTCTTAAATTTAATTCTGATTAATTAACTTGGACCAATGCAGTATTCCTGTTGTGGTACATAATATATAGTATTTCCCAGCATTTACTGTTCAGACAGCTCCACAGATCAATGCAGAGCATAAGCTTATCTCACAGTGGCTGTTTTTTCCACACACTGAGGCGTTGAAAGTCTAAGTTTCAAGCAGAATGAGGTGGCTTAGGGGATGCTTTTGAATTCTTCTCCTAAGTGATTAACCCAAATTCACAAGAGCCCAAGCTGTCTCTTCTCCAGGCTGTACCAGGCCCAGCTTGCCCTCCGTACAACAGCACAACTACCCTCTTGCTTGCCAGCACTGCAGCATTTGTTGCAGTGTTGCATGCAAAGTGAGAAGGGGCTGAGCAGAGCAGTACCAGGACCAGCTATTCCCCCCCTATCACAGTGCTCGCAACAGCTGCAGAGAGCAAGATGTGCAGTCAGAAAGACTTCCCAGTTGCATGTATAATGAGAACTATTTTAAGATTTGGCAGCCTGCTTCTATGCATACACAAGCAATTTGGAAACGATGCATGAGGAAGTAAAACAAAATTCTCTTGCATGATTCTTCAAGCTTACTTTTTGCTCTGTAGATGTGAAGAATTTGACTTAAAAAAAAAAAAAAAAAAAAAAAGCTTTCTCCACTCTCTAACTCTCTAACTCTAACCTATAAAAGAAATCCAGCTCTGATGCAATACCATACAATGTCAAAAGTGTTCCAGCATGCCAAAGCCTTGAGAATAAAATCTGTGCCACATGGAAACAACCTATATTTCTAACTCCCCACAAGAAAAGATTCCAGAGGCTTGGAACTAAAAAAGCTGAGAACAGAGTAAAACAAGAAATCTTGTAGGCAAAGAAAGGGATTAAAAATAAATAAAAATACAAGCACCACAATTTGCTTTGTTGTGTCAGTCAAAGCAGGAAAATCCTTCTCAAAAGAAAACCATCAAACCCTGATTTATTATTATAAAAGATAATAATGAGCAAATATAACAGACCAGATAATATCTGACAGCAGTTTAAAGGGGTTGTATAACTAGAGTACTGCACAGTGAAAGAAGGTACATTAAGTAACAGTCTGCAGAGCTTTACTGGGGGCAGTGTATTTAACTGTCTACAAACTGGAGTTTGCTACTCCTGTGTATCATCCACAAGGGTAACACAGCACTTAATGTTTCAGAAATTTCAAGCTATCCGACAGAAAGAGGCAGACATGAGATTTCTGCATGCAAGCAAACTTGCACATGCACATAGGAAAGGAATTGCAGCAGAAGGCCAAAAGCTAATTTGTAATGGTTATGAAGATATTTCTGCTTCATTTCACCAAGACATCTACTCTCTGCTTCCACAGGCTAAGCAGCAGCTACTGGAGCATATAGTCCTTACGCTCTGGTCCTTAGCAGGACTCTGAATATCTTCATGCAAGATCCCATACAGATATGTTTGCTTCTCTCATGTACTGCAGGAAAGTATCACCTCTCAAATAAAACTCTGTGGTTACAAAACTCCCTGTGAGAATTAAACAAAAAGTTATTCTGTCACATTCAAACCAAGGTATTTCTAAGTCACTCTTTCTCCATATCTCAAAGGAGGTCAATTTATTCAAAAATAAAATTGCAGTGAGGATCTGTCACAGAGCGCACAGGCCATGCAGCCTTTTTTTTCCTAGCACAATGAGAAGAGGCATTCTGCCTTCAGACAGTCATGCTCTGCCTGCCTGCCACACAGAATTACTTCCATTCCCAGGGATTTCATCTTCAGAGAAGCAAAATCCAATTGCTGTTACTCTTCCTATATGTTTATATCATATGTCAATTATATGCAACATGCATTCAGGTTTCCAGCTGAAAAACCCTCTTTCACGGACATTGTATAACCTTTCAAGCACATCAGCAACCTTTCGTGCACATTGTTTTTCATTTCCCTCCAAAATCTCACTTGGAACACTTCATCCTAATTTGTTTTCTGTGTTTGTTTTTTTCCTTATACTAGAATATCCTAAGAAAACAAATTTCCACACAATTGTCAAAAAGCTGTTATCATTCCCCTTTTCCCCATGCTTTGCCCTTTACTTAATATCTCTATTCTGGAATTAAAGTAAAAAATAATTTCTGATTTAGGGAAATTTCATTAAGTGTAACTTTTTTGATTGTTTTAGGGCAATTGTTAATTGCTTGTTCTTCCTTTCCATGTTCTACTGCTTTCTTGGTCTTTTTGTTTTGGGCACAAAAGTTGCTTTGAATTTTTAAGCTTTGTTTATACTGAGAATGTTATCCCTAAATATCTTTCCTGCAGGCAGTGCCCTTGCTATCAGATAATAGCCATAAGAAGAAAAATCTTTCACTGAGGGAATGGAAAGAATGCATCCCGAAACTGGGTTCAGTCCCTTAACAATTTAAACAGAGGTGAGTGTAATAAAAATGTGTTGCTCTGAGCAGGAAGGAAAGAGGCGTGGTGGAAGTTGTTACAGCTTTTACGTATACTGTCAGAAGAAGGAAAGCACAGAGACAGAGAATGTTTTCTTTTCCCCTCATAGCCATCAAGATTTCTTTTAAGTTTCCTGTTCTATATTAGGATGAAATCTGAATCTATAGAATACATGAAATGAATACAGCAAAGGAGATCTAACATGACACTGATCAAGAATACAGGTGACCCAAATTCACGGTCTCTGTTTTGCCAATGCTGACCGGAAAACATAATCACAATTCAGCAGGTCTTGTTGTCCAGTAATGAATTCCTTTCTATTGTTTTGTCCCTCTCAGACTTACAAAATCTTCCTGTCAAAAACCAGTGTCAGGCTTTTGTAATAGAAAACTAGCCAAAGAAGACTCCCAGGTAGATCTAGCAAATCTCAAATACACTTCAAATAGTCTCGACAACATGCCTATGTTGCACTCCAGATAAAGGTCTGAGAACTGCAAACTACCTTTATTTCCTTGGAGTCTCAAATAAAATACATTCTACAGCATCACAAGGAAGATGAGTTCATGAAGTTTCCAAGCTTCACACACCAACAAGCCCTACACAGCCCAATGAAGCAGGTAACAGAAATTTGCATTATTATTCAGACAAAAAGGCAGAGTTGGGATGTCACACTGCTCTGGCAAGCCATGAGATGGCTTTTCATTCCTTTAGAGTAAACAGTGCTAATTACACTCTCCTCTCTGCCTTTGTAGAGACATTTACATGTACCAAAGAAAAGCACAAGTATATGTATAAAGGACTGGCTGCTCTTTCTGTGAACACTGGAAACTGCTAGTGAGCATCATCAGTTAACTCCATGGCTTTGTTCTATGTCTCTTAAAGAGAAGTTTTTCTCCGTTCTTGCTGCACAAGAATTCTCCGGGACCTGAGGTGGATATTCCTTGAAGATCTCACCAAGACCAGAAGTCACTGGATATGAAAGGTTAACGTGTATATTTGGGTTTTGTAGTATAAAAATATGCTGGCCAAAGAGGAGCTAACATAATGACATACCTGACCTTCCTCCTCCTACAGTCTGGAGATTGGAAGGACAGGAGGGCAACTACATCATCCCTGGAGAACACAGACTGAGAAAGAAAACCATGTAATAAAAATACTCAGGCAAGGACTGTCCTCAAGCAGAAACTAGAGTTTCTTGAAACTTGCTGTTGCTGCAAAAAAGCATACTTCTCTTCGTCCTCTTATTTTGGTTATTCCTTCTGTAGTCCCAAGGTTTCTGACAGAGATATTTTTCTAAAGAGTGCTTTATATGAAAACACTAGTCAGCTTCTGGAGATACATGAGCAGTCTCTCTCTAGGCATTCGGCAGGTCACAGCGTTGCACAGCTACGCATGAAACCTGATAATGTACAGATCCGTTCCAGAGCTAGAAATTTTCCTGGCAAGAGGCTAGAAGTGGGAGAGAGAAATAATTTCTTCCATCTCTGTCCACTTAGAAGAGGATTCATCTAGTCTCTTTTTACTTTGTAACTTTAACTTTACAGTCCTCAAAAGGATCTGCTCCAAGTTACACAGATCATGTCTCCCACTAGGTCCACACTTCCAGGGGAAGCCCAGGTAGGCTCCCAAGCTGAGAGCTATGGACTGACCACTGTCTGTTTGTCAGTAATACAGCCTTAAAGTTGCATGCTCAGGGACTGCCCTAACTACAGCATGAAACTTGACCAACATGAAAAAAGGCTGAAGAAAGCGTCCAAGTTCCTAGTGATGCACATTCACAGCCCCACAAAAGTCATCAAAGTGCAATCCTGCCAGCATCAGAACATGACCCTTTGTGCAGAAAACGAGTGAATGGCCTTTGCCAGAAGACACCTAAGTGCACGCAATCAAGGATAAAATAAATGTGGGCACTCATCTAGCAGCACTTGATGTCTTGCATTGTCCAGTCATCTAGCTGTAAGAGCATGTCCCACAGTAATCCCTTACACATTAGGTTAAAAGATTAGTGAGGAGCCAGATAAACCAATATGCTGGTTTTGCTTCTTTTCTGTCCTGCACTACCAAGAAAGTACATGGAGAATGAGAGGAACATGAGGGGTGGGGTGGGAATCAACTAGCAGAGAGAGGGAAACTGTAATTTTTTTTTTTTTATTTCCCTTCTCCTAGGACATTTTTCCATCTAAGAACTGGTTAATGGAAGGCAGAAAAGAGAGGTAGAATCTATCTTAGGGAAGATAACAGAGAAGAGAGGAGGAAGAGAGAAGTATTGGAGCTTCAGTATGCTCAAGCACTCCCAGTCAGAAGGAAGAGGCAGGACAGAAAGCAGGGCAGATCACAGGGTCCAGAACCCATAGCATGTCTCACCACCTTTTTTAGCCCATGGCAAAGGACAAAAAAAAATGATGCACTGAACCTCTCTCAGCTCAGCAGACTGACACTGCCCCTTTCACTCTGAGGGGAAAAAGATGAAAGCAAAAGGAGCCCATGGTTGCTGAAATCATGAAGCCCTGCTGGCAAGCTATCAGCATGACTGAGCTTTAAATTCCCTCCACTCACTCTACACACTGCTTGCACTGCACTCTTCTCCCTCCACTAGTAAAGCCTTCTTAGGGAAACTCCATCCTCTCTGCTCCAGTAACTCCATTTCAGCTTCAACCTCACAGCAAAATAACAGTATTGTTCCTCTGCCATCCTTCCTTTCCATAAAAAAAAGATGCACCGCTGCTTGTACGAATGACTAGTGCATATATATATGTATATCTGCCAGGTCCATCAAAATGCTGTGAAGGCAGACAATTTTTGAGAAAGACAGGTACTGCACATTGGAAACTTAGGTCAGCAGCAGGGACTCCTCTCTCCATCTTTCTTTTTGCTATGAAGTAGCATATCATGTTTCTAATACAACAAATAAAGCAAATTCCATTCAGAGCTTTTAAAATTTGCCCTATTTTTCCTTTGCAGTGAAGTTAAATAGTATACACTTAATCCATTAAATATTTGAATTTCATCGTGTATGCATCATACTTCCAATCTCCTGGCTGAAAGCTAAGTTTAACTTTTATTGACACTTTTCTAAAATGAAGTTGACACAATTCTTCAAACACACTGAATTCTTTACCTACTTGGTCCTCTTCATTTGTAATCACAACCTGCAAGTCATCCTCTGAGCTGATTTCTCAATAGTTCTATGTAGTGCAAAGTTTAGTACAACTCGCCCTGCCAAAATCCTAAATAACCTCCGCACTAAAATTAGCAAGATGACCTGGTCAGATCTTGAGTGATTTGCAGTTCAAAGAGGGTCAACAATCTAACAGTTGTAATAAAGCATCCAAATAGATTCTTAAAAAAAAAAAAAAAAAAAAAAAAAAAAAATTAGAGGAAAAAAGAAGTAAACTGCCCCAAATATTCATCTTAACACTAAAAATAAATTACAGACCTTTCCCCCATTACTGTGGCAACCTCCCATATGCAAGAAAGATAAGAGTCATTGGTGACCTTGTGTTTCACTTGTGAAAGAATGTTTGAGATATTCAAAGAATTTCTTATATATGCAGAAATTACATCACAATGTAAGATCTTCTGAGCATTATTTTGATTGTATCTTTGTGACATACAAGCTTTCTTCACACTCTTCCATAAACTTCTTCAGTTACATTTTTCACTCTGAATCAAGTGATTGTCACTTTTATGATCGTTAGAAGTACTCAACACCTTATTGATATTTTACATGGAAAAATTTCTCAACTTTCTGTGAATTTGGGATGCGACTTCTACCAGGAAACTTTTTTTTTTAAAAAAAAAAAAAAAAACATAAAAGGAAAGAAACATATACATTAATATACAAGGAAGGAATTAGGGCATAGGAATTACATACACAAGAACAAATAGGAAGTCTATGTCAAAGATGGCACACTTAGCTCAAAGTAATTACAGACAAACAAGATAAATTTTATCTATGTTAAGGTTTATTAAACCTGCCTTAAAAACAAAATATTTAATTGCTAAAACTAGAAAAGTACCTTTCATACTTTTGAATTAATATGGGGTGCACAGTCATACAATGAGTAACTTAGTGCACACAGGCACATTGACCAAATATTTATCACAAGGCTATCTTCTCCTTAGAAATGCATAATATCGTAACATAAAAATAACTTCTCCTAAATTAGCACAGAAACTAAAGGTTTAAAAAGCTGCTAATGCCTTCTTAGCAGATAGCTTGAACCTCTGATAATCTGACAGCATGCGGTCAATCTCCTTTAAAATGGTCACCCAGGTGATTAGCAGTTAAGATATATTAGCTGTGACTTTTCTATTTTTACTGTAAGTGAAAACCTACTGTTCAATACTATTGCATTCAAAAAGAATGCATATTTAAATCTCACAAGCAGACAAAACTCAGAGAGAAGCAGACCATTTGTAACAACAGTCAGACCACATGTGCAGCTAGTACAAGTAACTAACAGACTTCATTTTTACCTAGCACAAAGTCAGTCTATTGAGGTAGTACAGACAGAATAAAGGTGTTCATCTCAGAATGTGATTATACCCAAAATTAGTTAACCATTTCACGAAGCATAATTAATGAAAAATAACAATTTGGAGCCAATTCCTTAAACTTTCATTTTAAATATTTGGCTTTGTTAACTGTTAATGACAAGATTAGTTTTGTTGCAACACAGATCCTGAAACAATAGGCCTGTAAACCTGCAAAATGGAAGCTTTGGTGTAAGATGACCTGAAATGTCCAAGTCTACTATAACCTGGTCAGTATGCAACAGGTACTATGAAGTCATAGTGCAGATAACAACAGCCACATGCAAGAAGGTACTGTTTGTCAATCACAGCTATGTTGGGAATTCACTGAGTCAAGGTTTAAAATAAGGGTGCACTGATGTATATGTAGCTAACCAAATTTAAACAATGCAGCAAAGACAAAATAAAATGGATTCTAGAAGGTTACTGAAATAGAATCTTCTAAATTTAACGGGCATGTAATCATACATTGTAAAGGAAATACTTAAAATATGAATAACACAGGCAAAACAAGTTATAAGGGAAGGTGTGAGAGTATGCATTTTAAAAGCACACCTGCCCACCATAGTACCTTTCAGTATCTCCCATGGTTCACAAGCCCCAGTTTCACCCGCAGCACGTTGTGTAAATAGCAGAGATACGGAATATTTGTATTGCTTCCCTCTCAAACGCTTTGCTTTGTTTGGCTTGGCAAAAGAGTAACTACTCTTAAATATGCCATTTCACTGGCTAGTGCATAGCTTACGCACTACAGAAGCGCACAGCAACAGGCCGTGTGTTGAGCAGGATCATATTTCTAACTCAGGTGCCCAAGAGCACCTCATACAGGACTGTACATCCCCTCCCTGGCAAGGCTTTCACAGCTCAAAACAAGGACTTGACCTGCTAGCAGCCATATGAACCGAGGAAGGACATGCAGGAGGAATCTCCTCCCTGTTGCACTGTAGCACAGCACAATAAGGTGTGAATTTGTGATCACATACTCCTCTGAAGTTGTTTCCCCAGAGTGCCAAGCATTTCTAAACTTGGCTGAACCTCCTCTCCAGCTCAAAGAAAGGAGTTGGTAAGAGTGCGACAGGACTTCCTCTTGCTCTCTCCTAGATGCAAGTGAAACGTTGTCCCCCTTGCTGCTCTTTAAGTCACAAACAGATCGCTCTGTAAGAACATTTTGTGGTTCACACATATTGAAAGACATGTGACTTAATCCATGTTGCTGCACTGTTCTCTAGAAGAGGCTGCCTGTCTGCATACTTGGCTCCTTCTCTGCTCCAATTACAAGTTGCCTTCTAACCCCACTGCCGGATGAAAAAAAAAAAACAAAAAAAAACACTAACCACAGCCAATTACCTCTTGTGTGCTGGAGGAGCTGGAGAACAGAAAGCAGTTGCAGTCAGGAAGATGAAACACAGCAGGGTATTAGCTACAGCACAGCACTCAGCACCAGAGCAAAATACTGAATCCTGAGGCATCTTGGAAAGTGGCAAGTTAGTCATTTCACAAAGTACTTGACATCCCAAGATTAAAAAAACAACTCACCCTTTGAATACTAGTGCTGCAGGGCATATGAATGCTCTGCTATTTCAGTTTTCAAATCTATTTGTTAGTATTGTGATACTTGGTAGTATCATTATGCTTTTTGCTATGGTATTCTAAGATGTTTAAATGGTTTCACTCACTGTGATGAGGATTTTGACTTTATTATTGACAACATCTGTGATTTGATTCAGATGTCAAACCCTATCAAATTATAGCAGGCTAAATTCCATATAATAGTTAAGAAATAAAAACAAAAGATGAGGCCATATTCTTAAATTAATTTCAAAATAGACAATACTGTTTAATATGAGATTAAAACCAGGCTTTTTACAAGCTAGCTTTCATGAAAAACCCAGATGTTCTTGGGCATTTTCAAGTCATCTGATACCACCTACAAGGAAAGCCTTAGCACAATTGCTGCTCCAACAGCCCCTCAAAGGTAACAGCCATTAGCAGGTATACAACAAGAAATGAGGATGCAGGTCTGAAGTGCCTTTAAAATCTGTAGAGGTGGAAGCCTGCACTGGAGACAAATTCAAATACCAACACTTTGAGTATGCCTAAAAGGAAGCACAGATCATCATACTTTTCTGTGAGGTGTTTATCAGACTTCCATGAACATTCATGGAAAACAAAACGTTTGACACTAATCTCTCCAGCTTCAAAGATCAAAGAATTTTCAGGGCAACTCTTTCAAGCAAAATTAATTCCAACCTAATACAGAATTAGTGAACTGAACAGTTTGAGTTGGAAGGGACCTTAAGGAATACCCAGTTCCAACCCTGCCCAAGGTAAGGACACCTTCCACTAGAGCAGGTTGCCCAAAGCCCCATCCAGCCTGGCCTACAATACCATCAAAAATCTTGGTGAAAGATTTTTCACCTGCTAGGTGAAGGTTAGGTTGGGCATCAGTCAGCAGGTGGTGAGCAACTGCACTGTGCATCACTTGTTTCATACACATTAGTAGTAGTAGTACAGTTATCATCATTATTATTGTTATTATTTTCCTGTCTTAATAAACTGTCTTTATCTCAACTCACAGGCTTCACTTTCCTGTTTCTCTCCCCCATCCCAGAGAGGGAGGGGGGAGGGTGAGCAAACGGCTGCGTGGTGTTTAGTTGCTGGCTGGGGTAAACCACAACAATATTCTATATTATAAAATACAATACAAAGTGTCTGCTTCTGAGTTCCATTCCACAATGCTTCTCTTTTCACATTTAAACCTTTACTTGCTAGAAGCATCTATGCACTTACTCTGTTGACACATATGCATGTCATTCAGAAATAAGGGTATAAGGAAAGTGATTGATCTCTTCTACATGATTGATCTTTCATAAATTCTATCTCTTTGTCTCCTTTTTAGCATCCAACAGAAATTGTTTTCAACAGGATAGTGAAGGGTTTGAGTGTGACTCCCTATGTGCTAATGCAAATTATATCCATTACTATGCATGCACAATGGCAAGCACGAGGAACTGGAAAAAAATAAGATTAACATATTGTGAACTTCAGCTGCCTGGATTACATATATAGGAACATATTTTCTTCTAAAAGCAATAAAAAATAAATAAAAAGAGAACCACAACTGTATTTAATTAAAGTAAACATAAAAATAAAACTGGTGGCTTATTTCTATGGGGTCCAAAGAACTCAAACGAGAAAACAGAAGTGAGAACCTTAGCAGAACTAAATATCTCTGCTATATCTAGCAGAACTCAATCAGTACCTATGTGACCTTGTATCAAACGTCGGAAGTTTTGTGATGCAGCAGGAGGGCCACATACTTTGCCAATTTAGTTGGAAGTGAAAACTCCAACTAAACTTCACTATTGCCATAATGATTGCTCAACAGAATATTCCAAAATTCGTAAGATTATATATCTGAGAAAAAAAATACTGCCTGATTTTGCTCAACACATTTTTTCCCTTACAATATCAAACTTTTAAAGAAAAAACATTTTCTGAAACACTTTTCCCTGTTACCACTGCTAATTTCAATCTACAGGTTGGTATTATCTTATTAACCAGGAAACAAAGCTGATAACAGTAGATAACAGAAGAAAGTACTTTTTCTTGTTAATGTTTAAATCTGAGTTTGAAAAGGTAGTGAAAAAGACCACATGGAGATTTCAGGTGTTTCCTTGTTCTATGACCAAGAAACCATGTCTGAAATATTTTAAGTGAGAAGAGACAATGATTTGCAAAACATATTTTTTTTTATTAATTATTAATTGTTATAATTGCTACTTTATCTGTATTTTTTAATTATATTCTGTTTTTAAATCATGTTAATTTCAGTCTAGTTAAAACAGACTGGGATACAAAACCATAGACGTAGGAGACCATAGGAGAGATGTAATGACACAGATGACAAGAGCACAAAGCATTACTGGATAAATCAAACTTAATTCACTTCTTTGGCAAGGCTGGAGGAATTGAGGAAGCAGTGTTTGACATCTACGTTCATTTCACACTAGGAACCAAGCTCTTCATACCCAAACAACCTTTCTGTTTCACATAAACCCATCTCTCCCTTATTCTGGTGCAAGTATCTCGATGCACCTTTAGCAAACTTTTTTTTTTTTTTTTTTAAGAGGGCTCATCCTAAACTCCTGCCTTGTGAAACAAGAGTGTTTTCACAGCTAGATCTACTGGGGTTATAGGATTATACACCCCAGGTGGTAAGCAAGCTGGTGTGTGAGCATGGTGCATGAGCATTCTTACCCTTTTTTTCTTTTCTTTTCTGTAATGATGTGTAATTTCAGCAATTAGAAAATCCCAGGTTAGTGCATTTTTTTGTGAACTACTTAATTTTGTATGCTGCATTTGACACGAAATAGTAAATGAGGATTTTTTATGGTTTTCAATGTTCTTTAAATCCACAGTGAACCAAATTATACTGAGATTATTTTGTTGCTGTGGGTGATATTTAATATGATAAGTTACTGCACCAAATTTAGGGCTACCTGCATATGCTACTCATCCAACATGCTGCAAGGAGCAGAACATCCATCTTATTGACCTGGCAAATTTCAAATACACGTCACTACATTCTGCATGTCAGAATTTTTATTTAATTTTGTTTCTATTCCATCAATGCACTTGTGGCTGTATTTCTCTACATGAAGACTGTTAGGTGTACTAGATGAGCAGCTTGTGTAAAAAAAAAAAATAACCATAATGAGAAGCTGGGAAATTGCATGTAAAAATTATTTTGTCAATCTCACATGAATTTCTTAATGGGCAAATATTTAACAAAATGATAATTTCTAGACTCACAAAAAAAGTCTCTCCATTGATTTATCATAAATATTCTCTATTGTTGTGGGGTTATTTTCCTCCCCCCCCCCCCTTTTTTTTTTTTTAAAGTAACGGAGCTATAATAAAATTTTGTCAGAAAGCCTCAAAATGTAATTAAAAATTCCCATCTCGAAATTTACAGACACACAAATGACTGATATTTTCAGTTACAATCAACCGGTTAAATATATGTAAATATACGTAATTGCTATGTTCTACAGCAACAATTGCTCCCAGACAAATCGGGGTATATATACACACAGGACTGTACTCTCTGGACTCAGTCCAAAAATAAAACTGACACAGCTATTTTTCATACCGATTTTTCATTTTTTTTATATTATTTTTTCATGTTAATTTTCAGACACCTTATGATGAAAAGTAGTATTTTTTTTAAACATACCAGCCTTCTCACATGAACAGAATTAAGCCACAAATACACGTATACCTACCCTGCATTGTTACTGACAGCTGTAATTCCCTTTACTCCAGTCTTCAGCAAACCCCCAATGAGGTTTTCAGGAATCCCACACAATCCAAAACCTGTGTATAATGAAATAAAATTGAATATGTCACAAGTGTTTGAAAAACAGTTTAATCAGAAGCACTGGTTAGTTAAGTCTTTCCTGAATAGAATGAGCACTTTAGATGACTAAAGAAACCAATACTTCTGGAAAGCGTGGTGTGCCCTAGTACTGTAATCTCCCAGTCACTGGATGCTTCCCAGTTTGGATTAAAGCAATTTAGCAATATTAAAGCAATAAAGATATCAGATACCTGCTCATATGCAAACAGCCTTTGGATAAGGTCTCCAAGACCTTGGCTATCCTGGTGTGTGTCCTATCCATGCCCTGTGCCCTTATATACATTACTCCTCTTTTTTTTTTTTTTTTTCCAGGCAACTAACCATCAGTAACAATGAATGGTTAACATTGTCAAACAAGAGGAGCAAAGAGTTCTCCCATACAGCATAACCTACAGTCAGTGATAAGAATCTGGAAATCTTAAACTTCTGGGTAAGACCAGTAACTGGAAGCACAGTAACCCAGATCTCCACCCAGGCTGAAGCACCTCACACCCCTGCCTATTGTGCAAGAACCTCATACTCCTAAAATGAAGTATAGCACATTTGAAGCACCAGTCTTACTCTTAATACTATGACTACTAGCATTTTACTTGCAACCATTGCATCTTTTCTTTTGTTCCTACTAAACAACAACAAAAAAATAGACAGTAGTAAGGCAAAATGATAAATAGGAAGAATTATCATTTCTTTGCCTTACTACAGATCTCTAGTGATGTTTCCCATGTTTTACAACATTACATTCACTACTCTTCTTCAGTACTAAAAATCAGATATGGTACGTTAAATAAAGAGACTGCCTTTTCTTTCAGGAGGTTAAACAGCATGAAACTGTGAAAAACATCTAGAATATTTAAGAGCTCAAGTCGTGTTGAAAGCCAGTATGATACAATTTCTTGACTCTTCTGGAAATATTACACATAACCATTCAGTATAACTGAATAATAGGTAAGTTATTTTGACTTCCAACAGTCAAACAGCTCAGGTGATTTGTTCAAGGTCACAGAGAGCCAGCGAAAAGGCAAATACAGAGCACAGAATGCATAAAAATAATCAAGCTAAAATGCCTTTCTTCACCATCTGAAGTAATGATCCAAAAGACCAAATTAACTTTCTGCATTCAAATTGACGCAATTAAGGTCTAACGCTTTATTAATGGGGAAAAATAACTAATGATTTTTTCCTGAGGATATTTCCTTCAACTAAGAAACCAAGATTTGCTTACTGATAAGGTCTGTCCCATGATTAGTAAGGTAGGAAATGACTTGTTTAAAATACCTACACAAAAGATATGGATTCTCAAATTAGATAACGTTAAAAGAACCACAATTATCTCATTAATAGAATACAAGTTTTCATCCATAAAGAATTTAAATATTTACCACCAACGAGTATAGTTGCCCCATTGGGTATGTCTTTTACAGCTTCAACAGGATCAGTATAAAATTTGGTGTTGCGTTGAGAGCTCGTAGAAAAATAGCATCCAGAAATCTAGAACAACATTAAAAGAGGTTAAGTGAGTGAATACGATGTATTATATGGTAGTTCTGTAATAACGACCATTCCTCTGGCTAACTAAAGGGGAAGATGTACAAAAAAGACACTGCTAAGACAAAGACTAAGCTTCCATATTTGTGGAAAGAGGGATAGAAGGGTAGGGGGACATATATATGGGTTAGGCTGTCTAGAACAAGGACTCTGCTGTCTCTCTATCCCCCAAATCATATCACCCATGTTTTGCTACATTCATGCGTGTTATAAAGGCTTTAGGACTAATATAAACTGCATCCATTAGACTATATTCAAACAGATTTACAGTTTCTGAATTCCATCTTAAACTGTTGAGAAGTCGTGACTTACTGTAAACAGACTCAAAAATGCAATTCCTCAACATGAGTTTGAGCAACATGTAGATTGCTCCAACCCAACATTACTGCTTGTAGCTCCGAAGTATCTGGACACCAAGGATAATCAGTAGGCGCAGACGCAGAGGGCCAACATCACCACAAACTCTGAGTGGAGGCCAAGGAACAATGTGAAGTACAGCACTGTGCTGGCCGTGTAGTAAGCAGGGATGCCCAGCTTCGTCCTGCATTCTTAGCACTACATGCATTGTTGGAGAACCACCCTCAGTCAGGGAGACTGCCACAAACATATGAAATAGGAGGACAAAAGGGAAATTAATAGGACTTCCACCCCAAAATCAAGACTTGATAGCGCAAACCCATTAAACAGTAACCACCATGAATCCTCTGCTGTATTCTTAGATCACAGCTATCCTAAAACTTTTTTTTTTCCCCTTGAAGCATTTCACAGTAATATTATCATGGATTAATACTAATGAAGTACTGTCAGTGCTCCAGCAGCAACTGACATGTAAACCACTACACTATACTTACACAGTCTTGAAAAATTGAGCATATTTGGAGGTCAAAATACTAGCTGATGTTGTTTCCACTTCTAATTTGATGTGGAAGTAGAAATTGTAGACTGGGAAAGGAGGAGAAGAATGGGTAAATGAATAATAATCGAGCTAATGTATGCACAACATAAAGAGAATGGCAGTATTCTTCCCTGCAGAGTTGTCTTAAGATCCAGTTACAACCAGTGCAGTAATTTTGGCTCAGTTTCAAAACTACACAAACCGCCTCCTTTATAAAACTAAGGCTAGAAGGGTTTGAATGGAGTATTAAGAAAACCTTTTTAAATGGAGGTTTCTTTCCTTCCCAATGCTCCTCTGCCATCGATGCTCCTCTGCTTTGAGGGGCTCAGAAAAACATTATTAAGTGGGAACCGTACTGGTTGAAAATAAGACCCTTTTCCCCATGCTCAGTAGCCCCATGGCTATTTCCTTCAGAAACACATTTTCAGAACTGCAAAGTGTGTCCCTGCACACCAGGGCACGAAGCCGAAACCCCAGGTGGTGGCCGTGGATCTGGCAGCTTGGTGACACACGGTGGCCACCCGCTGTCCCCTGCCGAGGGGCAGGGGGACACACAACCAGGAAGGCGGGCATTAAGTGGTGGGCCGAGATAAAGGGAGATTAACAGGGAAGAAAAAGTGGGGGGAAAAAAAGAATACACAAAGCAAGCGATGCACAGCGCAATTGCCCGACCCGTCCTTGAGCAATGGCAGACCCCTGCCAATTCTGCCCCATTTTATCGTTCAGCACAGCACCGCATGGTGTGGGACATCCCTTTGGGCAGCCTAGGGCCAGCCGTCCTGGCCCTGTCCCCTCCAGCTCCTGGTGCACCCCCAGCCCCTCATCGCTCGTGGGGCAGCAGGAGGGGCTGTAATGCCCTGGGCTGTGTGTGAGCACTGCACAACAGCCAACACATCGGTGGCTTTATGGCTTTATTCCTACCCTAGAGCCAAAGCATGACAACATTTTCTCGCTGCTATGACGAAAATCAGCTACCCCAGCCCAAACCAGGACACCCGAGCGGCCAGCCAAGGGGAAGGACGCCTCGCAGAAGGGGCAAGCCACAACCCGACAAAACAAAGGCAGGAGCAGCCGGGCCCCCCTGCCCGCGGAGACACGCGGGGCAGCCGACACGTGCGGCAGGAGGCAGCAGGTGAGGCGCTGTGTCCCCCAAAAATACGCCCAGAAGGGGATCAGAAGGGGATACCGGGGGCGGGGGGGGGCGGGAGGGGGAAGCGAGGGGAGCGGGCAGGGGCTGAGCCGCGCTGCGGGGCCGAGCCCCGCATCCCCTCTCCCCGTCTCCGCCAAGGTCAGCGCGGACGGATGGACGGATGGACGGATGGATGGATGGGTGATACGGACGGACGGACGGACGGACGGACAGACAGAGGCCGTCCCGCCCCTCACCTCGGCGGCGCCCCGTGTCCGCGCGGCGGGCAGGAGGATGCGGCGGGCGAGCGGCGGCAGGAGGAGTCTGTGCGCCGCCATCTTCTGGAGGAGGAGGAGGAGGAGGAGGAGGAGGAGGAAGAAGAAGAAGAGGAGGAAGATGAGGAGGAGGAGGAGGGGGCGGCTGGTGCTACTGTCCGGCGCCGGCTGAGCGAGGCCCGGCCGGGAGAGGCGCTGCCGTGGGCTCAGGCGTGCCAGGGGAGGGCGAGGGGCTCGGCCCCGACGCCCACTGACGTGGCCGCGCCCGAGGCGGGGCCCGGCGGCGGAGGGAAGGGGGAAGGAAGGGTCCGGCCCCGCGGCGATAAGGCGGTGTGAGCGGGGCGTGGGCTGCCAACGGGGCTCCTGAAGGTTGGCCGGGCCCCCCGCGGTCCCCCGTCGGATGCTGTTTGTGTGGAAAATGTGACTGGAATAGACGCGCGCCGGCCGCGGCCGTCACATGGCGTGCACCTCTCAGCGCTGGCACCTCGCCGTGCTGCGAGGGGGAGAATTCAAAGCACGCCTCCACCGTGCCTGACGCTTCCTAAAAATACCCCCGGGGATCAGCCCGTGCGCCGGCGATGCCCGGTGGAACAAAGATTGGCAGAGGAATGCGAGCAGCGGCTGGGATGCAGGAGAGGAGAAATGCCCCCGGCACATGACGGGAGGTCACGCTCCCCGCCGTTGTTCTCCTTTCCAGCGCAGCTGCCAGCCTTGTCCTCCTCAGCTATGGCTGTGCAAACGCGCGGCAGGGTAATTTAACACAAAGGAGGCAAGTTTTTAAAGAGGGCTGTTCCCTGCACATCCATTTCTTCTGGCTCAGAGTGCTGGTCCAGCCTCGCACACACGGGCCTCTGGCGTCCACGAGCAGAGCACAGCCGTGTCACCCTGATGTGTAAGTGCCCCCTACACGCTTTCAAGGACACCCGTAGTGACAGGTCCCATAACACAAACCCTGCAGACACCAGCGAAGTGTGTGGTGAAGGTCATGTCCCTGCTGGGCTCCAGGGCACTAGCATCCTCCCCCCTTCCCAGGCCACTGGATTCAGCCAGACAGCTAGGTCTGGGGCACTTCTAGGTGGCAAAAGCTGCCATTTACAGGGGCTTGATGAACTTGCAGGAACAGCTGGGTCTGTATTTTCTCAGGGCTAAACATCTGCAGGCAAGTTCTACAGAACTGTTTTTCTGAACCTCAGTTCTACATAAATTTCATATAGACATGTAAATACTTAATGTCATTTTTCCTTCCATGATTTTTTTTCCTTTAAGTATTGCAAAACTTATTCATCTAAATGTTTGTTCTCTTCAGTTCAGTAAGTACCTTCCTTTAAACCAGCAATGTGCAGTTACAAACATGCCAAACTGTTCACTTCTGAGAAGGTGTTAGATACTCAGCTAGTTTCACGTGGGTTTTGGACTATTGGAGATTCCAAGAGGGTATTATCAATAGGTTGGAGAAAGGGGGCTAACTGCATGCAGTAGGTAAAAGTGCATGAGTAATAATACCTCCTTGGAACATCTATTATGCCAAGCTGATAATCCTGTCTATATAAAGTAGTTAATGAACTAGGAATTTAGGAGGATATAACTTTTACTTATGAGGTGCTATAGATTTTATAAAAACAACTTATTCAAAAAAGACTGTGCAAGGTCTGCACATTTTTGAGCATAAGCATATTATTTTGGCAAGTTCCAGACGTAGCTGAATGAGCAGATAATTTATTCTGGAGTAGTTTATAAAAGATGGTAGGTAATCTACTTTGTATTGATTTCTTAGATGATTTCGAGCTCTTCACACAAGGGACTATAACCAGATAGCCAAAGTCTCCAAAATAATCAAAGATAACTGTAGTTTGTTTGATCTTATTTTGTTCAATGAAGTAAACCAAGTACCAGTGGTAGCATGCAAGTCAAACTATTGTCACTTTTACATTTATGAATGGGTAGAGGGAGAGTGTTGAGCACCTGGTGCCAAAAACAAGCCAGTAGGTATGTATTTTGGAGGTTAATCATCATGTATAACGTTATACAGCCAGCTTAGTAATACTACTATCAAGTATATTAAGATGAAGTCAGCACTACAATACAGTGAAATACTTATTTCCCCAACTCCAGCAAAAGCTATCAAAGTTAGCAAATAGGCAGACTTTTTTTATATATTTCATCCATCTATACAGGGTGGAGAACCAGAGCTCTGAAATGAGCAACTTCTATACAAGTTCTGTAATGTTTGTACTTGACCTAGATTTTAGCTAATTAAAAATTAGCAAATTACTTTCTTTCAGATCCATTAAAATTTCACAAAACCCCACAGTTATTGATGCATAAAAAATCACACACTGCACCATGCAGAAAGGAATGTTCTTTAAATTATGCAGCATCTAGAATACACATAGAACACCTGAACTTACCTCCAATGCATTAATAGTTCCCAATTCTGAAACAAGAGTTTGGAGTTTAAATACTTTTACTTGAAATACTGGGGTATTTTTTACATTAATCATTCAAGAGCACAAGAAACTTATCTTTGGATATAGTGAAATTAATCTAAATCCCTTCGTATGGAAAGTCAAAGAAAATTTCAACAAGATAATTTTATAACATCACCATCTTCCTACAAGAGGGGAATATCATAGGGAAAAGCAATTAGAGGAAGAATAAAAAGAAGACACCTTTTGAGAATTACATAATAGCATTGGATAATTATAAATAAATTTCATCTAAGAACATGAAAATAACTGCAAGCTCCTGTGCAAAACCATTCAAAACTTTAGGATACACTCATAGCATTTACAGGAGATGTATTTACCTAGAGGAAGACAAAAGGGCTGCCACCTGCCTGACCAATAATTACACTGGTAAGCAATGTGAACTTACATATTCAACTTATTAATAAGGTTCAAATGAAAAGAAATAATTACAAAAAAACAAAAACAAAACAAACAAAAAAAAAACACTCTTTACAAAGTAAAATGGGCACTTGAGGGTTTAGTGAAAACTATACATGATAAAAATTAGTAGGGAGTTAGCAAATGAAAGTTCATGCATAAAATTAAACCAAAGGCAAAAATCAACTGGAAAACAAAAAGCCACCTTCTAAAGAGTTATGGAAATTAAAGGAAGTGAGAGAATCACAGTGCCAAGACTGTGGATGGAAAACCTGTGGAGCTGCTGAGGAATCCTTTTGTCAACTAACTCTGCCAACATTTTCTCTTGAGGGGCCAAAGCTTAGGACCAAAAAGGAAATTCAAATGCAATATGATAGTCTTAAAAATAAAGAACTTCAATCCTTCTGATCACTGGAAATGCTACTCCTCCATTCAACACTGGAGTACTTACAAGATATAAGTAGTTAAAATTGGGATCATTTTTATTAAAAACAAACAAACAAACAAACAACAGCAACAACAACAAAAGTCTATTACTCAACATGATCCTTGGCACTTCTATTCATGTTTTAGTAATGCATATTTAGTAATTGTTATCAACACTGTCTTAATTAGTTAAGCATATTAACCTTCAACAGTGACTGACAGTATGTCTCCTAGTTCAGGAAAGGGGATAAGTGATTTATCATTCCTTTACAGAAGAAAAGAGAAAAAAAAAAAAAAAAAAAAAAAAAAAAAAAAAAAAAGGTTAATTCAGCAGATATTGGCAGACATCCTCTGCAGAAGTGGCATATGTTTGTTTATCAATATTTAAGGAGGATGGTTTAAATCCTTATTCAGTAAATGCTATTTTTAATTGCTCACTCTTCATTTTTGAGAAGAAGCTTTTGCTGCAAGAGTGTAACAGAACAATAAAGTCCTTTTTTTCCCCTTTGGCCAAGCAGAAAGAATGGGGTTATTTTACACTCCAATCCTATTGTTGTTGAGGGTTAAAGGTAAACACAGCATAAGGGGCTACAGAAACAAATTGGAAACAGGAATCCTGAGCAGCTGACACTCTGCGTGTCAGCACATGTTGTTAGCACTACTGTAACAGGCTTTTCCAGATTCTGCAACTCAACGTTACATTAATAAGCTGCATGGGGTATGCTCAAGCAAACCTTGTAAGCAAACAGTACGCATTTAAAACTCAGAGCCCAGGAAGACTTTATTGAACTACTATTGATGAAATAGTTTCCTTGTATTTGATACGTAAATGATAGAAAGAAGTATAAAACATTAACATGATAAGGAATCTAGGGTTGTTCAACTTGGAGAAGAGAAGGCTCTGGGGAGACCTTACAGCTGCCTTCCAGTACTTAAAGGGGGCCTACAGGAAAGCTGGGGAAGGGACTCTTTCTCAGGGGATACAGTGATAGGACAAGGGGGGACGTTTTTAAATAGAAAAAGGGTAGATTTAGATCAAATACAAGGAAGAAATTCTTTCCTATGTGGGTGGTGAGGCACTGGCACAGGCTGCCCAGAGAAGCTGTGGGTGCCCCATCCCTGGAGGTGTTCAAGGCCAGGCTGGATGGGGCTTTGAGCAACCTGATCTGATGGGAGGTGTCCCTTCCTATATCGGGGGGGTGGAACTGAATGGCCTTTAAGGTCCCTTCCAACCCAAACCATTCTGTGATTCTAACACAGAACCACATTTGCAAACATGGTATGCAGTAAACAAATCACACACCTTCAAACTCAGTGCATCTAGTCCTGCACCATGAGACTACAGGACAGCCAGTGGAGCTGGAAATGGAGAAAAGCAACAAGCCTAGACTGCAAATTTCAAAGAGGAAAACAGAGTTACAGGTGAAACTTGGACTTTGACATCCATTTCGTGGGTGTGGTGCTTAAGTGTCAAGCACCAGTTCTTGGCTACAGGAGTCTGGCATGCAAATCCACACACACAGTCCAAGCCCACATAATGATTTTATCATCCACTCTCTAGGGAGCCAGCTCCCTGCATGATCTGACAAAACCAGGTGCCAATATATTTTCATCTGCATTGCTTTGCCTAATTCAGCTGCTGGAAGAACAACTCTCTGCAGCGCAGACCTTCCCTGTACAGTGGAGCAGTCCATCAATAGCTTGGTCAATATTCTCCATGGGAAGCATGATCTGAACATGCAAAAGGAAAATGTGACAGTCATTTCTTGTTAGATTTCATTTCTTAGTCTCAATCAAATGAACAGAAGAACTAGGAAGGCAACTAATCTTACACATGGGATAGATGGCAATATCTGAAAATATTATTATAAGTTCTTTATCAGGTGATTTAAAAATAAGCCTTACTATTCACTCATCCAACTTTTTAAAAGGCCTTTTAGAATTGTTTAGTCATAAAATTTGGGGATTTCCTTCAGCTCTTCCCTGGTTTTGGCAAAATATAACAGTCTGTTTTTAGATACAGTCCCACAAATAGACACAAAAAGGGAGCTAGATGCCTGTTAAACCTAAACAGCAGGTAAGTTTCCTGCATTTGCAAGCACACAGATATTTGTTGAGAAGCTCTCAGGCCTCTTGCTCTTAATTTGACCAGCTCCAAACAGCTTTTCAAAGGTCCGGACTTTTTTTTTTTTCTCTCTCCAGATGCCAGCCTGAAGCCATACTGCAATAGTTCACAGGGACTTCACTACTCTGCTGTAGGGGGTTTGTACAGTTTTTCATTCGAGACTGACATCAGTGCTATGCAACATCCCCATTTAAAGCCTGAAGTGGATTGAGGACAGTGGAGACACCCTGTGGCATCCCGCTGAACTCTCAGACAGGCAGAGTGAGCAGTTTGACGTTTATCTTCCTCCAACAACAACGGCTGTCCTCATGTAAAACTATAAGGCCTCAATTAGGTGCTACATCTGTACCAAGCTTGGCACAGAGGTCTTTAAGTAACCACAGTAACTGGGCATACTGAACTGAAAGTTATTGCTATGGGAATGGCAAGAAGAGCCTCAGATTCCCATAAGACATTAACAGGCCTTTAGGATATATAATTCACTTGACTCTCAATTGTTCATCCAATAAATAATGTTGTGCTTCTTGTTTGTAGTGTATTTAAAGTGTTAAAATCTTTAAGCAAGCACTTCCAGAGTTTCATTCAACTTGAAAGCTATCCACAACAGGAATCAGAAAACCTATGATGGGATAGTAATCTTATATTTCCTATATACCACACAGAATAAAACCTTGATCACTGTTATCATGGCTTGCCACTCCAACAGTTGTGCGCCATAATGAAAGAGCTACCTATGACAAGAACTGGTCTTCAAAATCAGTATGCTTGCATTTATTTTCTTATGGGTTTGAAAGATTTGGCATTTGGTTAATCATAGGTCCAAGAGGTTGTACCAGCAGTCACTCTTCCAGGTAAAGCAAGCACATGCGTGTGTGAACACTCAGTGTAGCCCAGAAAATGGGGGGGGAGGCTTTGAACACAGACGAGCTTCCCAGCCATGTCCATCATGCACTACTGCATGAGCACAACCTACAAGGCAGCCTAAAAAGAGTGGACAGAAGGAGCAAGAAAGCAGAGCAGCTGTTTAAACTAGCACTCTTCCAAAAGAAATGCTTGCCGAAATAAGGCATGACACCTCTGCCTTGTTTAAAAGTTTATCAAGTGCATGTTTCTTCTTCTCCACCCCATTTCAGAATTCCCCCCCCCTCCAGCAGCCCCAAAATAACCAGGAAAGCTTTATTACTAAATACTACAATGATTAATATAAAATCCCAGTTAGTAGATTTAATTTTGCTATGATCCAAAGGAATTAACGGTATAAAGCCTCTTACAGTGGAACAAAACTTTACTACACGACTGACTTAGGTTCTCCAAAGGTAAGTTTCACATAACACTCTCAAAAGGAAGTTAGTCTCTGTCTGGGGGACAGTCATCAGAATTGCCAGTTATGCAGCTTACAGCCACACAGATAAGCTTGATACTCAGTCTGTAGGGAAAATAAATAAAGGCAACATTTAGTCAGATAAGCTAGCCAACCTCACACACCAAACCATTATGTGACTCTTAGATTAATACAATGAAGTGGTGGGAACATGCAAGTAGGGATGTGAGTAGGGACACTTTTTTTTTTTTTTTTTGACCAAATATCCTTATTTCTATGTTAGCTAAAGGTCAACTGTGAAATAATACCCTGAACTACAAATGTAGTAATCTGTAACAGTTGGAGGCTGGGGTGAAGTTTACTGTAAGCAAATTCTCCTAGCCTGACACCTACAGGAACCCATAAATTAGATATGCCAGGCAGAATGATGAAGCTGTCCACAGTACACACAGCTCTTTGATCATTAACCATATAATGGAAAAGCTGTTTAAAAAGCTACTTAAATTCTGTCTTCAGCTGCAAGAAACCATCCCTATTTGTCAGGCTCTAACGTTCTCCTTTTCCAGGGAGATCATTCCAGAGAGCAGTTCCAACTTCAAAGTTCAGCACGTGCCACTTCCTAACAACCAATAATCAGACTGCTAGATCATCTTATATTTTCTGAGCCTACTTAAACTTAAATGCAGGTCAGGTACCATGTTGTCCCACACGCAGGTGACCACATCATATGAAAGCAGGTGTTTTTTGTTTTGTCAGTGCACCACCCAAAATATGAACAGACTGGAAGCAGGTAGAACAAAGAACAGTCATGCAAGGTTAGACAAGAAAAATATGACACACCTACGGAGGCTATGAATAGTTGGCAGTCACGTGCGTCTCCGGAATTAATTATTTCACATCCATCGAACAAAGTACAACTCCATTACAGATCACCCTTATGCCCAGTTTCACATTTGGCATCATCAATATGAATATCAAATGCTCTATCTTGAATGTATTTCAGACTGAATATATAGCCTCATTTTAAGAGGGCTGACTTAATTTGATAGTTCCTAAATCGATTACATGACATTATCCATTATGACTTTGAACTCTGGAAATCATTTTCATAGAGTTTAATTCCACAGAAGTATGGAGGAAATTTTTGGTAACTACTTTCCACTCTTTTAGCACTGTTCTGATTAAATTCCAGTTTTGCTCACCTTCCCTGGTACTTCTAACGTCACTCTATAAAACAGAGCAAAAGCACACACCACCCTTTGTGAATCAGAAAGACATTTGAAAAGCAGTACTACAATATTGAGAAGCTTTCTTATAGATATTTTTAGACAAACAAAGTCATGAAGCTCATGTGCTACAAATATGCTCATATAAATAAACCAAGACTGACCTCAAGTAATACATTTTGAGCAAACTTGTATTATTCAGCCCCATAGCAGATAAGTGTGAGTAAATATCATTGATACAAATTAGTAGAAAGAGCAAGTACATTGGATTATTTTTTATAGAATGCCTCTTAGTTACTGGAAGCACAGCTTACTAGAAGAGCACCCTTTATAAGACAGATAAATCAATCTAATATCCACCACACACATAAATCCTGAATTTACACTGACAACAAGTAAAATGGTATTTGTCCCTAATTTGGGTTATTGTGCTTTTGTATGTTGTAAAGTTTGTAACCTAAATATATATATATATATATACTTAAAAAAAAAAAAAAAAGGAAAAAAAAAAAGAAAAAAAAAAGTTAGTCACTTCTCATTTCCTTGTTCTTGAAAATTTGCCATTCCTACCTAACATTTTACAAATATACAGCAAGCTTCAGTAATTTACCAGGTAAAATAAAAGCATAGATTTATCCTTGAAGTCATGGTAATTTACTGTCATTCTAAGATACTTACCAAATACTGTATTATAAACCTTTCTAGATTCTACAGGACTTGAAGCATGCTGCTGCAAACTGAAATCAGCCAAGCACATCTATATTAATATCCATGTTGTGTTCAGTCTTCATTTCAAAGCCAAATGTTGACCACAGACTTTAAAACTGCTAGGAATTGCTGGATAAGGAGTAGTGTCTGGTAGCTTGTTTGATCAGGTTCAATCCAGTCTGTGCAACTTTATCTTTTCTTTTTTTTATTATTATTTTTTTAAAATTTTGTAAATTGCTTTCATTCCCTCACACTTTTTTTAAATTATTTTTTATTATTTTTTATTTTTATTCTCCTTCACATGAAGAGTTAGTTTATAACCAAAGCAAATCATAAGTAACCCAATGCTGTCTTCATCACCAGATTTAGTAACGTTAGGTCAGGCAACAAATTTAATGAAAGGAAAGCCTCTTTCTTCCAATGTTCTTTCTAGAGATCAGAACACCACATAATCAAAATATACAGTTCACTTAATCCAAAAAGTTCCTCTCAGGATATTTTCTCCAAGAATTAGCATGATTTCTTTATCACCCCACTTATGTGCCACAGTTCGAGAAAATTTGCACAGTCTGCAAAACTGCAAAGTTCTTGAGACTGCTGGTAATGATAAAAATATACCATTCATTGCTGCACAAAGCTGTTTTCCATAGAGAAGTCTGTATTTTTAATTAAAGCTAATATTTTCCTGCCTCCATGGTATTCCAGTTCCTCTCTTTAAATTCTAGTTTGGGTAACACTAAACATAGAGAGGAAAAATGCACTTGTGTCTAACTATTGTTTCCCTAACCTCCAGAAATAAGAAGGTCACTAAAGCAAAGTATATTTTGTATATTCAAGACCTTAGTTGTTCTAATGTGTTCAAAATTTTCACATATTCAGAGATTTCAGGCAAGCCCTGTTTCCCAGCCATGTTTATCATGATAGTTAGGAGTGCTGGTGGAATACCACAGGACAAAAATAATTCCTTACTGGTAACTAGGTTACAGATAGTCTGTTTCTCTAACAGCATGCACATTTACACACAAATCTCAGAAGGATTGAAAAGAATGTGGTTTGGAAGAAAAGCAGCTGTAGACTCTACTGTAGCTAATAATAATAATAATGCAACATACCGAATTTAAACAGATGGTAGTGTATATTTTGGAGCTACAAATTTGCAAAACAAAAATCATAGCTATATTTATTACTTACGTAATTCTACAGATACTGCACAAAACCAATGTTTAAACATGTGTTTCATGCATGTACATTGACACTTTGCATATGTACTTGCACACACACACACACATATTTATATATAAAACCCAAATGACAGGACAGTTGTGGCAATGCCATTTGCTTGGCTCTGAAGAATGAAATAGTAACAGGTCTCCTGCTTCTGTCAACCTAAACTGTTCACACACTGTGATATTTCTCAATTTACCTATTGTGCTTCTATCAATTTAAGAGCAGAAACTGTTTTTAAATGGCCAACACCACATGTCCTCCCTTAGTAGTAACAGCAGCTTTAAAAATGGAGATGCTAAGCAGCAAATTATTGCAAACCCCACTTAAATATCTTTAACTAAGACTGTTTAACCATACTGCAACGATTCCTTAAAGTAGCTCTACACAGTAAAATGTTTTTTGCTTCAAAAAAAAAATGTATGTTAAGAGTCATCTTGGAAGAGCATTCTTCTTAAACATGGAAAATTTTCCAAAAAATATGGGATGCAACTTTCTTTGTGGGAAGCTTGGAGAAATTAGATTTTAAGACTTCCCAGCCCTGACAATAATAGAGAGAGGTAGCAAACCCAAAACCAGGACATTATCTTCCAAACATTTGTCAGGGCTTTTATCCCAGGAGGTTCTAAGCAAAAACAAAGTATCAGGCATATTGACATCATTGCTCTCTCAAAAAATCAGGCATATTCTTTTATCTGTCTTATGAACAAAGAGCTCTGCAGGGTGTGTGGCGAAGATTAGTACAGTAGCTCTACAAGCTGCAACACACATCTTAGGAGTCTAGTGCCAGAGGGAATGCAGCTTGGAGAAGAGACGGATGCTGGAGCTGCTCAGAGGCCACCCTGGCCAGGAGCAAGGCTGAGCCCAAGCAGAGGTTTGAGCTTGTCCATAGCAGCACGGCAGCAACATCCCAACCAGGCTCAGCCCAGCCCTCTCTTCCCAGCTCCACGGGTGTTTGCCCAGAACTCTTGACACCCTCTGTGTTTATAAGCTTCTTCCCAACAGGGTACAGAACAAGCGAAATGCTTGAAAGACATTATAGCTTCCACTCACAGACTGCATCAATGGCAAAACCAGGTTGGGAGAAAAATAAATAGATTATAACACTAAAGAACTTTGGGGTACTCTTTTCCTCAGAAGTGTGTGTCTCCAGTGTTTGTTTTTCTTCTTTTTCTTCTCTTCATTTCTAGCAGCTTTCTACTTTGCCAGCTTGGTATTAACAGAAACACCTCTCTTCCAGCTAAACCACTGCTGAGAAAGGTCAAATCCAGACACAAAAGTAAAGAAACAATGTGTAACTGTTTCTGGGCAGAAGTCACTGCATATACATTTAGCTTTCTTTCAGAACAGATACAGCTAAAACAAGATACAGATAAAATAAGCAGCAGTGCCCAAGCACAGGCTGAAGAACCATACCACTTCCTTCATCGAATGAGTCAACACACAACCATTACAGGTTTGTTTGTTTGTTTGTTTCTCCACGAGGCACATCTTGAAAGACTACCTGACATCTCCTCCACTATTAAGAGCTCACCCGCTTGCCAAGTTGTAAAGAAAGCCACGAGGAAAGCAATATAAATCATAACTGGATGTTGAAACAAAGAATTGAAGGCAGGACCACGGAAGCAGAGAATCTGGGGCAGCAGAAGGGAACTTAATGACATGCAGCCATTTTTCAGTCCCCAGGCTGTCAACGTGGCAAGTATTGCATTTCATTTTAAACATGAAGCAGTATCTCCTTGACTCTCAGGAATGACGCAATTATTTACCTTAATACTTTCACTATTAAGGCTCTTTAAAAAAGGTTCTTTAGATGAAAAAATTGTGCTTGGATGTGGACTATGCAGGAGTAAATAACAGTATGCACAAAAAATATTAAAGGATTTCTCCTAAAAATAAAATAAAATAAAATAAAACCAAACCATTTCTGGAAGCAGGTATTTTTGGCTTTTTGGTTTTACTTTTTCATTGTATTTGATCTGTTTGATAACTCTTACATAATGCACATAGCACAGGCAACAGCAAAACCACTGGTGTCTCTATGTAGGCAGGTTTCCACTACGAGTTCACAAGCACAGTAAATTGCAGGCAGCTTTTTAGCGCACCCCTGTGGGAGATAAGCACTAACATAGTAACTAACTTGGGAAGAGATTGCGAGCTAGAAGGGGAAAATGTCTCCAGTCACTCTTAAAATGTTTAAAATAAAATCCAGCACTGCATGAGCGCAGTGCTCACATGAGCGCTGATGCATTAGTTTTTCCAGAAAGAGAAACAGTTAAGAGCTAGAGAAACAACGTACTGAGATCAAACATTGCTGCGTTTATTGAATATAAAAAGCAACAGACGATTGACAGCGATTCACAACACGACAGCTGCCCATCTCCGGAGGTCAGGAGGAGAGCTGCTGTTAAGTTGGACGGCAAACTGAAACCTAAAAAAAAAAAAAAAAAAAAAAAAAAAGTAAAAATGCTCAACCGTAACGTCACCAACCGCCACTAACGGCTCCCGTCCCCTGACGGGAAGCAGCGGCCCCGCCGCTAGCGCGCACGCGCAGGAGCCGCGCGCCTCCGCGGAGCCGGCAGCGGGGCCGCCCCGCCCCGACATGGCCGCCGCGCGTCACGTGGTGCCGGGCGCGGGCACGGCCGAGGCCATGGCGGCGGCGGCGGCGGGGATGATGGCGGCCGAGGGGGTGGGGGGCACGGGGCCGGTGCCGGGGCTGCGGCGGCGCCTGGCGGCGCTGGGCCGGCGTCTGGAGGCGCCGAGGGGAGCGGGAGGCGACGGTGAGGGGCGGCGGTAGGGAGCGAGGCGGTGGCGGGATGGTGGCGGTGGTCGTCCTGGTGGTCCCCCGTGAGGGGGGCTCGCCCCCGGGGTGTGCCTGAGGAGGAGACGGGCACCAAGGGTGTCCGGTCCGGTCGGGGCTTGTGGCAGCGGGGCGGTTTTGGTGCTTTGTTCTGCTGCTGTTACCAAGGGGGTGAAACATAATGGAAAAGAGGAGGAAGCAGGGCTGTCGGTGGGAGGCTGTCAGCGCTAAGGGAGCGTTGTGTTCTTCCCTCAGGTACCTTCCTCGCAAAGGGCTCTGCTGCTCTGGAGAAACTGGAGGCACTCTGTGGTGAAGGGAGCGAGAACACACACCCTTCCAAGCTTTTGCAGCTTTATACACAGGTAGCGCCTTCAAAGCGTTCAGAGCTCCGTTTAAATACATCCGCTGTGTATAGGAGAAGGTTTGGTGTATGAGAGAGGGTGTAACAGAGAGGGATTTCTGTTACTCCTGTGGTAATTACAGAACATCTATGAAGTACAGCGCTGCTTTTGTCTGGAGTAGAAGAGAAGTTAAAGTTGATAGTAATTGTACTGATACCATGAAGACAGAAAGGGTTATGAGTTTATGTTCACCATCAACACCCTTACAATACCTTGAGGTTGTTACTTTTGTAAATTAAGTGCTGAAATTACTATAAAATTGTAATACTTCATAAACTCAAACGTATATGTTACTGCACGCTACCATCTGATTAGTCTGCAGGTAGTAGTATTGCATTTTATATCTTTTTGTTTCCGTAGGCTGTTTTAGACATTACATATTTTGAGGAAAGCCAGCTTGTGGATGAAGATTTTCCAGAGCAAACTTCTTTGGAAAAAGTTAAAGAACTTACTAGTGTTCTGTCAGAACCAGAAGATCTAGTGACAGAATGCAGCATAAATGAAGATGTGAGTACTAGTGTTACTCAGTGAGAGAATTAAATATTATTTAAAAATCAAAAATCTAAAATCGGATAGGATAGCAGTATTTGCATTTTTAATGGACAAAGTTTAAGATATTTGGAAAACAAATAATGTCTTAGGGATTACTATTTAAATACAACTCAAAATAACTTTTCAAAGAACATGTTGTACACTCATTTTTTCTAATGTTTCATGATTACAGAAGCTTTTGGCAATACAAATCTGAAGTATGAGGTCTGTGTTTGTGACCTCTGCTGTTAAGTACAGTCTCTAAGGCTGGAGGCTTAATATGACACTGTGTGTGTGTGTGTATGAGTAGTGTAGATGGTTTACTTTTTGCTTAGCACAGTTTGTTGGATTTTATTCCAGCCTATTAACATCCTTGGTACAGAGCTGGTAGAATGTCTTTACTGGAGAAGAGGAGCCCTGCTTTACATGTATTGTCATACAGTAAAAGAAAGGAGTGAATGGCTACAAGAAAACGTTGCCATATTTAAAAAGGTAAAGGAGAGTTTATAAAGTGCTACAAGTATGTGAATGTCCATAAATACAGTTTTAAAGTGTGACTCTTTTTTTCTTTTAAAATACATTTTTTTAATTTTAAATAAGGTTTGGGGGAATTCATGTCTGGAAATATTTCTGGCTATCATTAAGTTAAGTAGAATTTACCTAAAAGTTTTTTTTCCTCATTTTGTAACTGCGTTCAGTGTCTTAATGATGGAGTTCGTTACTTGATGAAGATGCTTAGCTTTAGATGCCCTCTTCGAATAAATGAAGATGACTCACTTCAGGATAAAGACACAGCTAGATTACTCAGTGAAGGTAAACAAAAAAGCACAACCCCCGCCCCCAATAACTACTCCACTTTCTGAAATGCTTTATTGTGTATTTTTGTCATTTGACTTCATTTGTATTCAAAACTATCTTTTTACAGCAAATCAAAAACTAGCAGACATAAGAAGCAGGCATGCTTTCCTGATTCCCTCCTCATCCCCTATAACTTCTTCTGAGTAATGGATTTTAGGAGTTGGTAACATTCATTTTCTCTGTATTTTTGAGTGCACTGAAGAAAAGTGAACTGAGGCTTTATACACTGTGTGCACAGTGTTTGTGGTTTATAACCATACAGTTGTCAGTGGACAAATGTCGAAAGCACAAACACAATTACAGAGGGCACAAAATGTTTCCATGTTAATGTCCCTGTTTAGATCTAGAAGAAAAAAGAAGATATGATGAATTGTTGACTTCACCCATGTAGAAAGTATAACCAAAGATGGTTAGAGTTGGGAAACTTTCTCTCTCATCCACTGTAGCTTCATGTAAGTTACATTACTGTAGTGCAATTATGTGAGCATCTGAGACTACATCAGTGGTGCTGGTATGGTGGTGGAGCAGGAGAGGATTTCCAAAGTAAAACAGCTGGTGATACAAATGGGATGTTCACATTATACCTTATCAAAACTACTTCTACTTTGGTTCTGTGCAACAAATGCTCACGGGGGCAGCAAAACATCTTGTTTAATTTCATCCAAAAGTGGGATTGCTCTAGTTCAGCTCTACATTGACTGAACAAATTCAGTAACTGATTTTGTACATTCATTCAGTAGGATTTCTTTGCTTTGAATGACCATGGACACTTAATGTGTTTCCTATTCAAATACAAAAGCTGTTGCTGCTTAACCTGAGTTAAGATGATGTTCAAAAAGCTATTTTCTAGTAGGCTTAAACTGTGGGAGGCACAGAGGTATTCTCATGTGGTCAATTCTAATACATGGTCATACGTGCACTTAATGGATTCAGAAATACTGAAGATGTCTAAGAGAAATAGGCAAACATTTTTTATCTTACCTATCTATATTACATTTTTATATTATTTATATTTTATATTGCATATACATATAAATAAATAATATATATTAGTCCTTAAATATTTTAGTATTATGGAAGGGCAAAATAGGTGGAGCAATGAGCAAGACCTCAGTCCAGGTTGTCCTGTGGGCATCATCGGTCATACGGTGGCAGAAAATTGCTCTTTGGTGTACCTCTTTAATAGGCTTATGTTGTCTGTACCATTTTTTTTAATTTTTTGCTGTGTTTCTAAGAAAAGGATGTAGTCAACAAGCTGCATACTTGGTCACAGCAGAAGAATAAAGAGCTTGATACGAATTATTTCTGCAGGTATATTTAGTGACACTCACTTACTGGCGATGGTGTACAGTGGAGAAATGTGCTACTGGGGACTGAAACTCTGTGGCGAGGGCGAGCAGGAAAGCCTGGAGACCCCAGACCCAGCGCCCGACAGCGGCCCGGGCTGCAGATCGCACAGCGCACCCCTGGATTTCCGAGAACTGGGCAAAAGCATGCTGACGAAGTATGTGTCTGTATGCGAGGGACCTTTGCACGGCCAGGGCTGGAGCACCAGCAGCGCCAAGCAAATGCTGTGTTACCTCGGGACCAAGAAATAAACGAGCTCGCCGTGCTCTCAGCCTCCCCCTCCACGCCAGCCGCGGGGGCTCCGCCTGCGTGGCCGGGGGACGGCCGCAGCGGCGCCTCCTCCTCCTCCTCTTCCTCCTCCTCCTTCTCCTCCTCCTCCTCGCCCGGTGCCGCGGCGGTGCGGAGCGGGGTTGGGATGGCGGCGGGCAGCGGCCCGGCGGAGCGGGGCGGGCTGGAGGCCGCCGTGCGGGGCCGCCTGCGGGGCCTGAAGGAGCGCTGGGCGCGGGGGCTGAGGGAGCGGGCTGAGGCCGCCTCACCGCCGGCCCCCCCGGGCGGAGAAGGGGAAGGGGAGGCTGAGGAAGCGAGCGCCCTGCAGGTGCTGCCGGTGAGCTCGGACCCGCTGTCCTGTCCTCCTCCTCTTCCTTATCGCAGCCATGCGGGCTACCGGGGTTGATGCGCCGGTGTCGGTGTTTTCAGATCGACGTGCAGCTGAACATCATGTCCTTCCTCTCGCCGCAAGACCTGTGCCACCTGGGGAGCACGAGCTGCTACTGGCGGGCGGCCGTGCAGGACCCGCTGCTCTGGAGGTACTTTCTGCTGCGGGATCTCCCCTTCTGGACCTCCGTTGACTGGAAGTCGCTCCCGGATGTGGAGATTTTTAATAAAGCCTTCTCAGAAGTCAGCGATAACACGCTGTATGACTACATGGCAATGTAAGTGCCTCAGTGTTCTCTTGCACAATTTACAGCCCACAGCCAGGCTTCATATTTACTGCAGAAAACTGAAAGCCACTGCTCAAATTTCGATGGGTTCCCAAACCTGCCCCTTATTTTAGAAATTTAATTTCCTGCTCTGCAACGGTTTGGCCCTGTATTTCTCCTTGGAATTCAACAGGAATGTAAGATGTTACGAAAAAAAAATCAAAGCCTTTTGTAAACTGCCTACTGTGCCATGAAATATCTTGCACTGGAGAAGCGGTGTTCACCACTGATCCTGATGAAAATGCTCTTCACTCTCAGTGCAATGAAAAATAATGTATTGTTTTAATAAAAGAACTAAAAAGTGTTTAAAATACAGCGAGTGGAATGATTGTTGGCTTTGTTTTATATCTTATCTGGAAGACCTAGTAAAAAATAAAATGTACTTTTTGAATGTGTGCTGAATAAGTACTAATACTGCTTTAGCTCTAATGGTTAGTGGCAATAAGACAGAGCCTGTAATTTCAACCAGTGTAGCTGAAAAGCACAGCAACACTCATAATATGATGATTGGGTGATTGAAAAGTCCTCCAAGAGAAGCAGATTATTCTGCGGTGTTTGTGTTTTTTAAAACTCATTCAATTTTTTTTTAATTAATTTGCAGTCAAAGTTAATTAATTTGCAGTTACGTTTTCCAAAGATGATTTCATGAAACTTGCTTCACAAAAAGTGCACTGAATCCTGTGGTCTCTGTGCCCTTCATCCCCATTTTACAGCTGGGAAAGAGGTGTTTTGAGAAAGAGGTGTTTTGAACATGAAGTGCAAAATATCATAGATTTTGAGCACTGCATTTAAATGTCTTCAGGTCCAAGTACTTCAGAGCATCACATATTGGAAATCACCTGTCACTGATTTTCATTGTGTCTGTGAGCACTTGACATTGTTGCTGATCTTAAGTGAAGCACACATTTAATATTTTCTTGAAGTGATTTGTCCAGCATCACAGTGCAGTGACCAACAAAGCAAAAATTGACCTGCTTCTCCAGGAAGTCTGTCTCTTCCATCACTGTTACTTCTTTCCCTGTGATTACAAAAGTCATTTCATGCCTTCCAGCTTCTCCATCAAATGAATGCATAAGGCTGCAGACAACAGCTTGTCTACTTCCATAACGTGTTCTCTGTTCCTCAATAGGAAATGGTCCTTTCCAGGTGGAGTGAACAATTAGTAAACACAGAGGCAGTTTAATGAAGGTTGGAAGTGCACTCAGAATTTTCCTATTTTTTTATGCTGTTTGCAACACAACAGCTTTGATTTTATCCTACCAATGCTGTGTGTGCAGTGAGGCTGGGAGAGTTTCTAATTTTACTTTTTTTTTTTTTTAAACTAAATATTCCATCCCATGGAAGTACGTTAAAGGTCCAACAAGACCGCATTTGGAATTTGGAAGGACTAATTCTTTTGTCTGCTTTAACCCGTTGCTGAAGTTCAAAACTGATTATTTCGGTCATTTTTCACCTGTGCTTGAGTTGTACCAGTAATAATGCATGAGAAGTGTGGGACCTGAGTAAACGTTGATTTTTACCTATTCTGTATTTTGTGTTTAATTTCTAGTTTGGGTCTATTTTACAGATACAAAAAAAGCTGTCCTCAGAGCAGAAGAAGCTGGAAATCAAGCCGTCCCCGGTACGGGGCTGTAACTTCCTTTTTGCAGTCACTGGTCACTCAGGCAGAACCTCGCTTTGCAATGTTTGGGCCAGGTTTGGAAGAGCTGGATAACTCTTTAGTGCGAAAGATGATGACATGCCCAGAAATTCTGCTAGTGGCTGGCCTACCTCAAAGACGAATTCATGGTAATGATGGTGGTGGTGTTGTTTGTATTGTTTTGTTTTTAATTCTTATTTAAATCTTAAATAAATCTTTAAACACAAAAACATTGGGGAGAAATGGAAAACAAAAATGATGCTTTTTAATAAATACTCCCCTTGAAAATCAATAGCATAGTTTTAAAAAAATAAAAAAAATCACCCTTTGTATTTGTACAAAACGATAAATGCAATAAACATTGTGATCATGTTGTAGCTGCAGTAAATGTAATGATTTAATTTGTACAGTACCATATCAAGATTTTGCTCTTTTTACTTCTGTTTTAAATCCTAAATTCCGCTTAAATCCAAACCAGACAAAAATGTACATTACTTTATATCCTTTAAGCACAGTACAATTGTAATGGTTACTTTGTATTTACAGGAAGTGTGAAAATAGAACTTCTTAGAATTGTCATCTTTTTTTTGTTTTGTATCATTGTTAATGCAGCCTGTTGTAAATGCAGAACATTTTCTGTGCTGATTTAGGCTAATAGAGGCAAATCTAACTCCCCTATGACCTAGGTTTCTAGGTTCTAATCTAAATATATAAAAAACAAAACAAAACAAACCAAAACCAAAACAAACCAAAAAAAAACAACATGCAAATACCTCCTTGTTTTAATTCAGTTCTATTTATTTTAATTAAATTAATAGTCCGTGTTACAAATTTAGAGCATGTATAAAATTTCAGCGTGAAATAATGTATATGCTACCCTTAACAGCAACACCTAAGTTTGGATATGTCCATTGTGTAGCACCACTGGGATTTTCAGCCTACCACTTAGTCATATCCAGTGACTAAGTATTTGTAACCTCATATACTCATTCTTTTCCCATGTAGGAATTGGATCAGGAGTCAGTTTTCAGTTTAATAACAATCAAAAATTCAATATTCTGACATTGTATTCAACCACCAGGTAAGATTTGTTCTGCACAAAAAAGGACAGTTTCTCTGTTCTTTCATATTTCTCCTTACAGTTTTGTGATGTGTTTTTTATGCCTGTGTTCATATGCATGGATATTCCTTATAAACTGAAGCTTCAATACATACCTTCAGTCTTTGCCTTCCTTTCTTCAAGCTATGAATTTTCACATGGAAGTAATAACTTTATTTTTCAAATCATATACATAACAAATGTATACGACAAAGACATAGCAGGTGCTCTTGTCTATCTTGATAACCTGATTAATTCCCATTTGAAACACTGTATAAACTCATCCTGGAGTGTATTTTCACGAGTTCTTGCAAATTGCTAGCTATCTGAATACATACACTAGAAAAAAAAAAAGTGTGAGGAATGAAACTTATGCTGGCTTAAACTATTTTCCTGCCCCTGTGCTATGCTGCCTAGATCCTGTTTTTGCATTTTCTATTTAATTAATCTGACTATTGAAATATTTTAATACCTTGCAGTGTGGAAAGAAAGAGAGCAAGGGAGGAGCAAGCTGCTGTTGTGAATAAGATGTTCTACCAAGAAAACAGTGTAGTAGGAAATCAGCAAGCTGTGCACTACAATGTAATAGCTCAAGTTAAAAAGGTGTGCGAAGTAGTTGATGGATTCATTTATGTTGCTAATGCAGAAGCTCATAAAAGTAAGGTTTTTCTCTTTACTCATATTTTATGAAAGGTTGGCATGTCACAAAAGATTTATGCAGAATATAGAATACATCAACATTCATGTTCTGATTATTTCAAAATCAACTTCATTAGTGCTGTTTCTTCATTTCTTACCCGGTCCAAGAGGTCGCTTGTCTAAGTAGTCTGTTACCTCCCTGTGAGATGTTATAGCCCATTCTTTCAGTTATGGCTGGTACTTATATGTCTGCTCTCTACGCTAGATCTGGGAAGTGATTTTGGATTTTAAAAAAGCAAAACTAAACCAACCTGAATAAAAAATCGTTGGGGGTGGCTAGGAGAAGCAGCCTGGAATGGTGCTAGGGGTATAATGGCCTGGAAAGAGAGCCTCCACCAGAAAGAGTGCAGAAAAAGATGCAATTAGCTCAAATCAGGACAGTCCTATAATAAGAATAATCCAAACAACTATCATGTTAATTTTCTTTATATTCATTAGTTTTAAATGGATGGAAAGGTCTAGCTCAGGAAAGAAGAGGGTAAAAAATGCGAGGGGATATACTAAAACGAAAAATACAGTCATTAGGGAAGGGCTGCTGGCTGTACAGAGTGTCAGTATATTTTAGTGATTTGTTGTTGTTTTGGAGTTAGAGGTACCTAGAAAATACTCTGTCATTAAGGACTGGAATAGCCCATCTGTGGAAATCTCTGAAGATCTTTAAATAACAGCTAAGTGTGACATGAAGACAGATGATCTGGCCTTGAATTAAGCAGAATGAGATAATTTGCCTATACCCCTTCTAGTTCTGTGTTGCCTCACCTCTGAGATCTTAAATATTTGAAAAATATTTAAGACAAAAAAAAAATTGTTCTTATTGGGATTTGCATATATGTAATACTTGCAAATTGTTTCTTAGAACATGATCGTCAGGAGGAACTGGCTCATATTTTGGCAATGATTGATCCAACCCTTGGACCTCCGAACAGACCTCTGCTAGTTCTGTCTTGCATCTCTCAAGAAGATGTGAAAAGAATTCCTTGTGTTTATGTGGCACATCAGTTGCAACTAAATCTGCTAAATCAGCCCTGGATGGTACTTGCTTTTTAACCTTTATTTTCCATTTCCATGTGGCTTAAATGTAATTTAAGTAATTTGTAGTTCCTGAACTGTACCCACCTAAGCAAGCTTTCAACACTAGTATTATATGAGCACTCCACTTAAATGAATAATTTAATTTCTCTGGTCCTGTAAGTGGTAAGTGGCTTGCCTAGGTACACAGAAGAAACTTCAGCTGGAGCCACAAGGTAAGGAAGGGTCTTGAAGGGGGTTTCTCTCCTCTGGATGTATTCAAGGACCTGAACACCCTGTTTATGTGGTGGAGACCACAACTGCAACCAATATTCATGGTGAGGTTGTGCCAATGCTAAATATAGTGGGAGAATCACCTCTTGACCAGCTGATCAAATCCCAATTTGAGATAATTCCTTTGTTTTCATTAAAGAAAACGTTCACAAGCTTTAAAAGTATACCATTTCTAATAGATGCTTTAAAATACATTACAAAATCTGAGAAGTAGTAATGCCTTGAATTCTAAAGTCGGTGACAATTTTCCTGTAAGAGTTATGAGAAGAATTTGCAAGTGGCTTCTCATCTGTAAAGAAAATTGTCTAGAATAGCCAATGGAGTGATTAAGATAAAATTCACCTGGATATCAATGCAAGGCTTTTTTTAATGGGTCTTATACTTCATTCTGTAAACCTTAGTGTTTTTGTTTTGTACCATACTCTCAGGAACCCTGTTTAAGGGATATAGAAGCCAGTGGTGAAAATTTAGATTTGAGGAGTGTTTTTGACTTCAAAGATAGACAAGCAGTGCTACTAAAATATTGTTACGTTGCCTGTTATTTGTAATACATTAACTTTTTATTTTTCATTTTTTATTTTTACAGGTGCAAGATACTGTAGCTGCAACTTTAACTGGATTGCTAAGTGGAATCGAATGGCTCTTAGAGGAAGCAGATTGTAAAAATACGCAATAATGGAACTTGCTTTGGTTTACTGTATAGAGACTTTGGTGTTTGGCAGTTAGATGAATTGAGAATCTTGTCCTGACACAGACGCATCAGAAAGGAGATTTAAAAGACAAACCTGCATACATTTCACTGCACATAAATAATTAACATAGTTAGTTTTCTTTCTTTTAAAATGAGGCCTTTAAGGTGCAATCTCTTCTCAGTATATCTGATAATCTAATCTCATCTGTAAATATACCGAACTAGGTTAGTTTATCAATGCAGCTGTATGGCACGCATCACACATTTAGTAAATACATTCAGTGGATGTCTCGACAATGACAGTTCCTAACCAAAGAAAATACACTGTGCATTGTATTATGCTCCTAACTCATCATCTTTTGTAGTAGATTGACAGAAAGACAGTATCTCTTTCAGAAGTGTAGATTTTCCTTTTTGTCTATTTTTTCTTCAGAAACCACAAGACCTTGACAAGAAATAGTGCTTGAGGCGTAATTGACAGCCCCAACCAAAACTCGCACAAGCAAACAAGCAAAATACCTTGCATGAATCAGTTATTTCTTGGTTGTGATCTTGTTTATCAATTGACTACAGAAACCCTTCAACATCTGCTTTCTGCTGCAGTGAAATTATTAATTTGAACTGACATACCCGTTGCCATGAGTGAATGTAAAATGGAGTTACTAGTATTTCAAAAGATTTATCAAATACGTAGATCTCCAGGACCTATTGTTTACTCAGATAATTGTGGCCATTTGCAGATGTGAAGTATTGGGCTTGAAATTTTCTACAGAGCTGTAAATATTTTTATAAAAAGTAGACAACATTTTAGATCCAAAATGTCATTTTCATATTGGTGTATTTTGGCATAGTTCTGCTCCTATTCTTCCACCTTTTTAATATTTTTTAATAATTGGATGAATGTTCAGAAAATTCCCTTGGCTTTTTTTTTTTTTTTTTTTTTTTTGCCTATGCATGTATTTGTTTTATTTTGTTTTGTTTTTTTCTTTTGTTTGCTACATGAAAGTGCCATAGTCTCAAAAACAGTTTTTTGTTGTTACATAGATAAATGTTGCACATGGTGCACATCCAGCTTGCAACTACCTTCATTCTGGTATACACGTTTGATGTTTAACACAGCTACTTCAGAAACATTCCATTTGAGAAGTCTACGTTTGTTTGTTTAATGAACTAATACAGAGATAGGAATTGTAATCTTATTTTGTTCATCTTTATACAGGATTAACAGTTTTCTAGGCTTTTTGTCTGACTTCATATCAGGAGATGTTCTAAGGGAGGATCTGTGACAAGCAATACTATGCTAACTGTGTTTATTATCCTGAATTTAATATAATATGTGTACTCTGTGCTTTAAAATAGTATGCAAAACATGAACAATAGGAGAAAAAAATTGACACTTTGTGACTGGGTGATTGTGACCTTCCTGCTAGTTATAATAATTCTGTTGTTATCTGTCTATGTTAAGGAGAATTGAATGCAGAAACCTGTGTTAGCTATTACAAATGATTGTTTATGCAAGATCTTTATTCTGCCTTCTTCATATGGAATAAATTATTTTTTAAAAAGTATTTCCAGTCTTTCTCTGTGTTAAGCTCTCCCCCCGTCTGCAAACACACAAACATGCACTGTCTGCAGTCATGCTGCCAGAACAGATAACTATAATTGCAGCATTGCTTTCATCAGTGACTAATGTTATTAAATGTTTAATTAATAGATGTTAATTTATTGTCATTTTAAAAGGTCAAGATAACGTAGGGAATACAGTTTATCATAACCGGGGGGACATATTTTACATTAACTTAGAATATCTTGAGATTTTTAAGGGCACAGCCTTGGAACCATGGAAATTGGCAGTCCGTGCAGCTGCATCATTGGAATCCCAAGAGCTGGGGGGGCAGCCTGCATGATAGTGCAGTCGGTGGCAGATCAATACGACTAAGGAAGATGATGAGTGGAGTGTGTGCTTTGCAAATCAACGGCTTGGGTGCAGGCAGATATGCCATGAAATAAGCAATCAGCCTGTTGAGAATTCATACGCCAAATAAGTATTGCAGAGAGGCACTGCCGATGTCATTTAGAAGTGGCTTTTGTATTTCACCTAGAAAATACACTATTTAAATTCCTGAGCCTGGTGAATTTAGAAGCATGATAAGGCAATTAGGTTTGGATAAAAGTAGTTGGATATTGAATATTTGAACGTCACTAAAATTTATTTTAAAACAAGCTTTTAATTTGTTGTTGGTTTGTTTTTAATATGGTTTTTACATTTGTATCGATAGCAGCAATTATGACTGTGATGAGATTGTGAGAAATAAAACTCAGCAATTTGTTTCCCAGAGATCCTGTTCTCCCAGAGAAGAAGGATTCTAACACTGCTAGAAAGAGAATCATTTTCCTGTCCACTGACACAGGATGCTTATTTAAAAAGCGTTCACAAAATAAAAGCAAAAGAATAAACTGACAGTAAATCTAATTTATGATAGATCTGTTAATGGGCCCTCCTCTGAGCAGCTTTCCCCCAGCAAAAAAAAAAAAAAAAAAAAAAAAAAAAAAAAAAAAAAAAAGGAAGTGGCCGTGGGGGCGCTGGTTTTCATAGTCTTTGAAATCGAGAATAACAGGAACGCTTGCTGTCTACTCCAAAGAAGGTGGAGTGAAGGAACCTGCCGAGTCCACAGGACACCGGTGGTGCCCCAGGACCGGGTTGGCGTCTCTCGGCTTCTTCTCGAGCGGTGCCGAGCGCCCCGGCGGGGACCTTCTGCTCCCCGCAACCCCACCGCGTCCCGCTGGATGGCACTGCCGGTCCGCACCTCGCACCTGCGGCAAAGCTGCTTCAAGGGGTCCCGTCCCTCTGACTTTCCTCAGATACAGGCAGTTATAGAAAAGCCTGTGAGAACAATCAGCGTGATTTTCAAAGGGTTATAGAGAGGGAATTTGATGCCCCTGCTTTCAGTCCGGTGGGTATTGACACCAATTTGTACGGAAGGATTCTGATTAAAGCAAGTTGCAGTCAGGAGGATGCATGGAAATCTGGCATCTTTGAGAGGTGGTTGAAGCTTAAGCCAGTGATTTAGTGTGTCTTTCATGCCATTTTAGCAAGAGTGGTTCTGGATAAGATATCCTTGTTATGTAGAAGAGTGAAGAAATTATATTCTTGGGCCAATTAGACAAGGCGATGCTAGAGTTTGAGCTTGTGCTTAAATCTCAGGTCAGATGTTTGCACACAGGCTGCTCTCAGTTCCCTGGGGAGGATGAAATTACAAATGAAGGATAGAAGTAGCTGTACAGAAGAGATGTTCAATGAGAGAGACAGAGCAAGCAGCAGAATGCAGTGGCTCTGGACACAGGGGTATATTTAAGAACCAGCGAGGCTGGATGATCTCCTTCACTAGCTCACTTCCCCACCAGCATTAAGTTTACTTTCTCTATACCTCCCTTCCCAGGCCCCACTCTTAACCACTTCAGCTGTCCTGTACTGGATTCTCTATAGGGTATAATCACACCACACCACAGACCTGAACTGGACACAGTGCTCCAGATTCAGACCCACAAGTTCCCAAACCAGTCTCTGACCCATCGTGTTCCCTTCCAGATGATGGACTTTGCATTTATCTTGCTCAGCATCTGGAGGTTCCTGAAGAACCCATTTACCCACTGAATGCACACTTGCAAAAATTCTGGCTGTCCTTGCACCAGGATTCTTGTATCTCTGGAAACACCGGCCCTGCCCATGACAACACGCAGAATCAATCATCTGCTGGGAGAGAAAAAAAAAAAAAAGAAAAAAAAAAGAAAAAAGAAAAAACAAACAAACAAACAAAAAAACCATGACATAAAGGCATTCAGTCTTTTTGTGAAGGCTGAAATCAATCAAGCCATCTGCTCCATCAAAAAAGCTGAATACTGTGAGTCTCAGAGCCTCTAAATAAATTCCTGCATAGTTTGGCAAACTGGTCACGGGTGAAAGAGAGCGTCTGGGACTATGTTAGTCTGATACTGTCCCAGAAGTGCATTTCTCCAAGCTCTGAAAAGTTTTGCATTATGAAATAAGGCTGGCGACAACCCACAAACACCTACCATACTTGTTAAAATATTTAATGGTGATGACAAGAAAATAAACTCTTCTTCAGTTTGGTCTCAGGAATGACAATCAAGGAACTGAGGGAGGTTGAGAGGGACTGAGGTCTGTATTTATTAATCAATTGCATTTTGTTGATAAATGGATGCAATTTTTTGGTGTCTTTCATATCTTCCCCACTGACTTGAATTATGAAGACAATTCCACAGCCTGATTGCAGGGGAGACACATTCCACAAATGTGAACATACAAGGGCTACTTTCCAAGAACAAAAATAACCCTATTTCTCTACTTTGAATCAAATCCACCTTGTCTTTTATGAAAGCATCTTATACAAGTTTCCTGTGCAAAATGAGTCCAGAAACTGCAGTTGCTTTGAACTTTGTTCTATAAGACTGATAGTATTTCCAGCCAATGTACTATATTTTCAGCTAATGGACTGTGTTCTGTAAGACTGGTAGTACTTCCAGCCAGACATCTTTGACATTGAACTGGCTTCATATTAAATTTTGTAGAGATTTAAAGATGTGTCCATACCTTTAATTCATATGAATATGGTAGTTTATATTTGACCTGGATATGTGCTATACATTAAATTCTGTGTGAGGAAGTATTTAGAATTGTATCATGAATCTGAATCACTAATTTTAAAGCAAAAAAGTTACCTGGGAATCTCCTTTTTGGACTATAAATGTCATTCATTATGCATCCAAGCCTTGTACTGTACAACAGTACAACATAAGGATGTACTGACACAGCTGCACAAATGCATCTTTTAAGAAAATCACAAGCTATATTCAAGACAATAAATAGAAATAATGTTTAACTAACAGAAAGATTAAAGTAGTCTTATGTTTATCCAAAATTAGAGATTCAAATTTTGTAAAAACATAAATTATTGGGAGAAAAGAACCTAATTACCTGATCACTGCTGCATTCATATAAACTAGGAAGGGCAACTCTGAGAATAATCAACATGTGGTTGAATTGTGCACTTGAATACAAGCATATTCCAGTCTTCTGATGAAAAAAAAAATTGCAGCTGAACCAATATCAATATCCTTTTCAGCTGATACACCTGAACTTCTTTTGAGCTCACTAAAAAATCACAAAACTTCTATCAAGCACAATTTTTTTAACTTGTTTTTAATGACAGGATGTGAGTCGATACAAATCAGCTGGTGCATAGATACACAACAAGACATTTTTCCCCAGCAGTTCTCTGATCACTTGTTCCAGTCACAAATTGTTAATAATTTAGAGACAAATTGAGAATTAAACAAGCCACAGGAAGTGTTGGTGTAATGATTTTTTGGAGTGACTCAATGTGCCTGAGGGTGTAGTCATTTGAAGGGCCCAATTTACAGAAGACATTGCAAACTGCTGCCACCATGATCAACAAGATTCATGGTAGGCACTGAAAATCACCAATAATGGAAATTTCTGGCTGACAACAACAACAACAAAAAGCATCATAGGCACTTTCCACAACATCCAGGGGCATGTTCATGCTGACCCCCTCACACTGACCATGAGGCTTACAGTCAGCTCCTGCCTTAATTTCCCCCTGGCATCTCTGGCCTAGAGCAGTAGAGCATAGCACTTTTTTTCCTGCTGTTATTCTGTCCACCAAATTCTTTTCATTGGCCTGACCTGCAACGTGCTGAGTAGATGAGGCTGAAGTCAGGGGGTGGAAGAAACTGCAGATCTGCGTTGCATCTGGAGCCCATGGTCTGTGTGAGATTCTGCTCTCAGAGGTGCAGCCATATGCCAGGAACCCTCTCCTAATCCTAACCACATGCCAGATCTATAAATTTACCCCATATTTGAGCACACAGAATTGCAGACACTGGGAGAAAGGAAAGTCTCAGAATATTTGAGCTACATCCACAGAATTTCAATAGTTGTGGCACGGCATATAGGGAAATTCCTGAGGCCTAGCTATTCCTGTAAAACCACTGCTGAGATATTTGTATGCATTTATATATTGCTAGCTTGATCTCTTCATGCGTGTGTCACAGGAATGGAGGTATTTGGGTACTGGAATATCAGCACTGTCACAGCATTTCTTTGCAATGGCAAAAGGGCTTGCTCTAGAGGGGCGCTTACAGCACACCAGAGATTGTCAGTCTGCATATTTATCTGAGCCACAGGTGGAAGCTGGCATGACAGCCAGGTCACCTCTCTTCAAAGAGGGTATCTTCCTCCTGACAACCCTGTGGAATGTCTAAATGGCTTGGCTATGCTTGAAAGTTGGCTCAGATTAGAGAGTGAATTCAGAAAGAAATTGCTATTCTTGGACAATTGCAAGTAGGGCCACCCTTACTCCAAAGGAGGAGCACTTGGTTCATTCCAAGTGCAATAAACTACACCAGAAGGACACGGCCATGTCCTGGAAAACAACACCAGCACAGTGGACTTATGCTCGGGGTTAAAATGTCACAAAAAGTTCCAGAATAACTTCACAGAAAGTGAGCCTTAATTGTGATATCTAATGTAAACATATTAATGCTGTAGCTCCAAAACACAAACACAGTGTGTCAAATCTTTGAAATAAGTCTTTATTTCTTCCTTGATCATTGTTTGACAAACTGTGGTCACAGGGACACTGAGAAGCACACACCCTGGCCTCAGTGAGCTGTGGTCCATGCTTGTACTGTACTTCAGCTGCAGCATATGCCAAAAAAAAAGATGCACCATCTGCACCCTGACAGCCCTGTACGGTGCCATACTGTCAACAGAGTGCATCGCAAGTAGTATGTGTGTGGACCCAACTCAATAATCCAGGGTGACAACAAGCTATGACAAGGAACACTGTGGGCTTAAGTTATTTCCTCTGAGGTGTCAGTGCACTGGAGCACACCTGAAACCTAAAACTTTGTCCCAGTCTAACTGAGGGTGGGCTGGAACTAGCTGCTAAATAGAGCAAAAATGTAGCCTAAATCCACTAAAATCAGGTTTCCATTGGCTCAGGTTAAGACAAGATCAGGATCATATAACTTGTTGCTCATCACTAGGACTCATTAATTAGGACCCCTGTATTTATCACCAAGATTTCTAAATATGTTTTCATCAGGCACCTATTTTAAGAGCATGTAAGTAATGTGTTGTTGACAGTATCCACAGTTAGGGATCTGAGCTCCTGAGAGAGAGAGGGAGATGGGGAGAAATGCTACCTCAGAGAGCATTTCAGAGCTCCTGTGTTACTTCAGCACATTGCAACACTGCTCCTAAAGATTTTGGTTTATGATATTTAATTACTTTTGTTCTATCTCTTTGAGACAGCCTGAATCTTGGATGAAAAAGTGCTGGAGTCTCTCCTAGCCAATACTCTGCTTTTGTCTGGATGCTGGCAATATCATGTCTTGCTCCTTGCTATCAATCACGCAGAGGTCACAGCACTGTTCACTCCGGGAAATTGCCCCATTGTTTGCAGAATAATAAGAGCTTCCTGTACAGACTATGTTTATTTAAACACCTAGGACATCAGAGTGTATTTCTGCCATAAATGTAATAAGACTAGTGCTATTGCTCCTTCAATATGCTTAATATACTCCAGAATCAAACTACATGTATGGATTTGGATCCTACACTAACCACATAGGTGGCAATGGTTATTGAAGGCAATAAATAGTACTGCGCACCTGAAATCTGGCATGCAAGTCTTTGCAAAATGGGTGTCTTGCTTTTTCTTTGGAAATGATAAAGGATTTTTATATGTAGAAGCAATAATTGATTAATTTTGCTTCTTACTGGGTTCAAGTGTTCTAATCAGACTGATTTTGAAGCTCTAGGTTTATTTGGTTTTATGGGTGTTTTGGCTGATTTCTTTTCCAGAGCCTGAGGACTTCAATCTATCTAGTCCTGTGCTTGCCAATTCTTCTGTGTGCAGGACAAGAATCACCTTTTGCCTGCTTTGGGGTTGCTGCAGTGATTTTACTTCCTTTATCAGCACGCTGTAGGCTTGTTGTTCAGTAGGTTACTGGCATAACTCACTCCTGAATCCAGTGCAGAATCTGTCTAACCTGGGGAGGCGAAAAGAATTTTGTTCATAAATAAACAAATGTGGTAAAAATTTCTGTCAGCAAAATATACAATTGATACCAGTGAGGGTAAAAGTCTACTGAAGTCAGTAGGGACTACATACTTGAACTCCAGAGCCAAAGGTGCTTTTACTGGTATGTACATAGACCTTTCTTCTAGTAACCATCACCCCTCTCTTCTCTCCTTCCAACCCTGCTTGCAAAGGGTTTGACCAGATAGGACAGTGCTGCATATCCACATGTTCTCCTCATCCTTAGCACGTGTACTGTTCCAGCACTCAATTTCAGTGCACTGCAACTGGTCTCGCAAGTCCTCTGATCTCCTTTCTCCCACCAAGCCTAATCCTGGCCTCCCCTACACATTTGCTCACCAGCTCTCTAGGTGCCTTCTTCACATGGCCCCATAGCCCAGCACCTCTGGCTCCCATGAACAGCCTTCATGGCAGCTCCATCACCGCAGACCTACGTACCATGGGAAGGGTTTACAAGATGTTGGGCCTAGTCATGATCAGACCTCTTTATCAAAGTCTCTGAGCCCAGATTTTGTTTTTATCTCTGTAGCATTTACTGTTCTTAGCCAAAGATGTGGGAGCAGTTTGTGCAAGGTGCTGTTCAAACACAAAGCAGGAAGATCAATCTTACTCCAGTGCACTCACCATTTAATTATGAGAAACAGAGGTGGATAAAAGAGGGTAGGTGTGTTTGGACAGGAACAGAGTGGATGGCTCTGCACGGTTGATAAAGGCAGCACAGCAAAACAAAGTTTTAAAGACATTTTTCTTCCTTTACCCGTTTGCTTTACTCATTTCCTTTCTCGTATTGCTTCAGGTAAACAGTCATTTTCCCTGAGGCCTGTTCATCTGCCTCTCTGGTTTGTTCCAGATTGTGCAAACTTTGACTGCTGCTTCTTTCACTTTATTACACAGAATCAAGGATTTACTTTCCTGTTTACATCACTAAATCAGGGAGAAGGAAAAGAAGCTGGAAAAACCTTCACCTAAAAAAAAAATTTTTGCTTATGTTTGTTAACTGAAGAACTTTGTAAGAAATGTTCTGTCTGAATAGCCCCTTTACAAATTCCAAGTTCCACCCCCAGTTTTGCACACTACACGAGGAGAACATTTTCATGTACTGCCAGTGAAGGGAGGTTGTGGGTTTCTAGGCCATGAAAAGTCTGCTGGCTAGTAGGAAATAACAAAAACTGAAGTTGAAACCTAAACTGAAAACATGAGCTGGAGGCTGGGAGAGAAAATGGATGGTCCAGACATGTTTTTTGTGGTACTGCTCTCGGACCCACTGACTTCTTAGAATTTAAAAGGCAAACAAAGTCAAACATATTTCAGTGCGTCTCTTAGCATACACCTCACTCTTACTTCAGTATCAACTCTCATAAAATGATCAGGCTGATAGTATTTTATTGTCTCTTTGCCCCACATGTAAAAAGCCAGGAAATCAATTCTCATTTCAAGAAGAGCCTGTGAGCTATTTTTAACAATTGTACCAAATGTGCTACTTTCATATGTGTTACATATCAAAATATGCATCTCTGTTCATGAATGCAAAAAAATTACCTGGTACTGTTAAAAATATCTGCAGAACTCCCCATGAAAACTACTTGGTAAAGGAAGTTGCAAGCTCCTTCTTATGAGCAAACACACACGAACTTGGCTTTTGAATTTTTTAATTTTTTTTCCATTGATTTCACTAAATCCTTATAAGGACTGGTTAAGTTTTTGTTTGTTTGTTTTGTTTTGTTTTGTCTTTGTCTTGTTTTGTCCTTGTTTTGTTTTTGGATTGTGGTCATTTTCCCCAAAGCTAACCAAATAATAAAAAATAGGAAGGCAAAAACCTTGGAAAAATGCATTTTAGGTATGTGTTAACTATCTCTCCATTGTCTGCAGACATTGTGATGGAAAAAATATATATATATTTCAAAACAAAAGGAGTACGGCAGTGTTGAGACAATCTATAATAGTAAATTGCATACCTCAAAGTGAGGGTTGAAAGCCAGATATCTGCCACCTTAAGGCTTTATCTTTCTATCAGAATTCCAAAAAATTCCAAAAAATTCCAAAAAAAATCCTACACCAAAAAAAAAGCCTCTTGAATATTCCTCTCTCTGTGACACTGAGGGAGAATATCACTGCTGCCTAATTAGTTTTCAGCCTGCTGCAGAAATTACAGTGGATGTGCTTATCACTGAGAAAACAGCAGAAACACCTAACCAAACAGCTGCCTTCATCCACAGTGACACAGAGCCATGTTGGAAAGGGACTACTAATATGTCCACGCAGTACACCCTGGAGAACTGGAGACTTTGTTTTTCACAGGGTACTGCAAAACAGCAGCACTTGAGAGTAATGATAAGAGTGATTCAGTATTCAGTATTATTCAGTATTTCCTCTGCACGGCTTACACCAACGACCAACATTATCTTACATTAACCTAGAACCAAAAAAGAAGCACAAATGGTTTGAAATTTGTGTGCTTACGACTAAACATACAAGCAACAGAGTGCAGCAATGCTGGGAACAATTTGCTTTTTATTTTTTTATTTTATTTATTTATTTATTTATTAACCAAAATACAGCTGTTTTGTGGTTAGTGGCAGAATTAACCAGAAAATAGATTTAACTACTCAATAAATGCTTACTATTTCATCTTTATTACTGGTGGTTTAAGTCAGAAGTTACACCAGTTCCTGTAGACCAATGAGCACTATTAGACACTGGAATTAACTTTGAGTAGAACTTACTACCTAGTTCCAAACAAATAAAGGGAAAAAGGCTTTTTTTCCTCCCACACAGTTGGATATTTCAGGCAGTATGTTGCTTCCCATTGCATCAGTGCTGTTTAGACAATTTGAAGAGGATACAAATAAGATGAACTGGAAGAAAGAAGAAGGAAAGTAAACTATTCAACTTTTGCATGGAGGAGGAGGAGGAAATGAGGGTTTATCCTAACTCCAGCAGGCTGTTTTTGTTTGTTTGTTTGTTTGTTTGTTTTGATTGATTGATTAGGATGTTGTTACTCTGTTATATTGTTCCTAGCTTTTAGATGTGGAGGTAGCTGGAAGGCAGCAATACACAGTACAAGGCAAGAGGTCTGGTGGCATTCTGTCCCTCTTGTTCTATGTGTTTGGTTTCAAAAAGAAAGTCATTACCTGATCAGTAAAACTCAGTGCACCAAGAATTGTTACTGATTTTATGTACATCATTAGATAGTTCTCCATATATTTAATGTGTTTACCCATTCTATCACTAACATGCCAACATCCCCCAGTAACTAAGGAGTTGTGATGCGTCAATGTGAAATCTCACCATTCACTAAGGATGCCCAGTGTTTTATTCCATTTGTTTAGTCTCTTAACTAAATCATACCCACCTTAAGTTCAGTGTGAGTGTTCTTGGCATGCTGATAGAGCATATTGTATAGGAACATTGCAACAACTACTGCCTGTAATTTAATACCAACATTGTAAATAGGCTTCTTGACTGCAGACAGCATCTTAAAGTGCATTCACACACGGGTTACCTGCAAAAAATGCACTAAATAATCATAATAATCTGAACAATACAAATTCAACAAATAATCACCTCTGTTTCTGGAGGTCTGCATTGTTTGTAGGATGATAATGAAAGGATGAAGTGAAAAACATGGGTTTAGCTTTAAGCCAAGCGGGATCATGAGTCTGCAGTTCCTTCTAGGTATAATGTATTTTCTGATCTATTTGAAAAATTAAACATTTTCAGCAGAGAAGTCTTTGGAAAATAAGACAGTGATTGGCTATCTCAGTTGAAGAGTAGTAATTTATTGAATTTATTGTACAAATTACATGGTTAAAGTCTGCTCTCAAAATTAATACTTCTGTCTCCATTTATTTTTTTTTTAAACTTTGGACAAAGATAGGTTTGAAACTGTCAGGTCATGAAATGTGATTGCTAGAATAAGAAATGTGACTGCTAGGATATGAGGGTGTGACTCAACGGGACGATGTTTCACTAACGTGAAGTCAACTGAGGATGGCAAGAGATGTAGACCACTTCACTTGGTTGTAACCAGTGCTATTTTCTTCATGCTTTTTCATGTAGGCATACAAACTTGCTCAGAAAGAGCTAAAACATTTCTAAAATGGCACTGCATGACATGTCCCTGCATGACATGTCCCTGCATGTCTTTTGCTGTTCTCAGTTCACATAAACATCATATAGGGCTACCAGTACAGAAAAAGTAAGTCTGGTGACAGAATTCAGTGGCACTTCTAAATTGCCAGTTGCCACTTGGGTACTTCATTGAACAGTTGGACATAGTACACCCAGGTGGAGACATGTGACAAATGGCATTCCTTAGGGGTCGGTACCAGGACCAGAGCCTCAAGGATGCCTTGACAAGCCATGTTCATGGGTGCTGGCACTGTCAGGTCTTTTGCTGCAGAGTCACTCCCCAGCCAGTCAGTCCACAAACTGCACAGGGTCATTCTGCACCAGCTTCAAGACTTTCCTCTTGTCCTTGAAAGTCACGAGATTTCTGCTATCCTACACTTTTATCTCACCAAGGTCCTATGAGTGACAGGCCTGCTCTTCAGTATATTGATCACTCACCACATTTTGGTGTCTTCCCCAGACTTGACAAGGATACATTTCATCCTGTTCAGGTTGTTGATGACAAGGTTAAATAGTACTGGTCCCAGTATCAAAGCCTGTGGAGCAGTACTCATCACCAGTTGCAGGTTAGACCTCACAGTGTTGAAGAGCACACTTGGAGCAGATGGGTAGTTTTTGTTTTTTTTTTTTTACCTACCTTGTTGTTCACCATCCCTACTAAATGCATGTAGTCAACACTGCAGTCAACAGCTGTCCATGCGGAGGTCAGTAATGAGTGGTGTTCGCCAGGGGTCAGTATTGGGACTGGTGCTGTTTAACATTTTTGTCAATGACACGGACAGTGTGATCAAGTGCACCTTTAGCAAGTTTGCCAACAACCCCAAACTGTGTGGTATGGTCAACACACTGGAGGGAAAGGATGTCATCTAGAGGGACCTGGGCAGGCTTGAGAGCTGGGCCTGTGTGAACCTCATCAAGTTCAACAAAACCAAGTGCAAGGTCCTGTACCTGGGCTGGGGCAATCCCAAGCACCAATACCACCTGGGTGGAGAATGGATTGAGGGCAGCCCCGGGGGGAAGGATCTGGGGGTGTTAGTTGAAGAAAAGCTCAACATGAGCTGGCAAAGTGTGCTTGCAGCCCATAAAGTCAACCTTATTCTGGGCAGCATGAAAAGCAGTGTGGCCAGCAGGGCAAGGCAGGTGATTGTCCCCATCTGCTCTTCACTGTTGAGACAACACCTGGAGTCCTGCATTCAGGCCTAAGGTCCCCAGCACAAGAAGGACATGGACCTGTTAGAACAAGTCCAGAGGAGGGCCATGAGGATGACCAAGGGGCTGGAGAAGATAGGCTGAAGGAGTTGGGTTTGCAGGTATGTTGGAACTGGGTGATCTTTAAGGTTCTTTCCAACCTAAACCATTCTGTGATTCTATGAAGTACATGTACAATATGAAGGACACATTGGACTCCTTCTCTGTTGAGAAAGTTGCTATCAACTTATAATGAAACTTTCCTCGGCTACAATGAAGATATAAACAGACACAATAAGAATTGCATTACAAGTGTTCGTATTATTCAGAGAGCTGAAACCATCTGGTGTTCAAATTACTGGAAAACCATCCTCATCAGTTCAGAGTTAGGGAGATTAGTTGTATGTGAATAGTACATTATGAGTCCAATTCTCTGCTGTCATCAAGTTTTTTTTCCCTGAACAGACACATCTTAAATTGCATTTTTATCCAATTTTCTAACCACACTAATTAAAGTCCAAAACCTTATTTCATGTTCTCGCCTGTGTCACTACTATAGCCAAAAAGTGAGGTGCCATACTATGTAGATGACAGAAGAGAGAGCATTTCACTGAAAGAGTACCTCAACCATTCTTTTGTAATTCCCAGAGTGGAAAAAAATTGCATCAGAGGCTCCCTGAGACACAGCAGGCAGTGGGAGCTGGATCCAGGCACATGAGGGGACAGGTGCATGTGCAAACAGCTTGGATCAATTCTATTTCACCAATTTCAAAGGGAATAGTGTTGAGATAATCACTGCCTGAATCAAAAGTTAAGGTAATAATTACAATAGAATGAAGCAACCTGCAACTGCTCTGCTCCCAAGAGCTAGAACCGCAGCTTGCTTTCTGTGCTTTGCCATGCCTATGGCTTCCTTGGCAGAGGGACTGGGAAATGACTCTATGATCCTCATTTGATTGCATATTAAGCTACAAAGTCTAATGAGTGAGAAAAATGCAGTGCCGTGGGGGAAAGGTAATAAACTCCTTTTTGGCCTACCTGCAGTCGTATGTGCAGAGCCCTGTACTTTGAACACTGATGTCCCAATTCCCCATTACGCCACAGATCCTGGACCATCCATCTGGCACAACAGAGTGGTCATACTGTGTAGGAATTACTTTATATGAATTTATGCCAATTTAAAATAGGCCCTTTTAATTCAGTCTACAAAAGACTGCTGCTGCCTGGGTGCTCCCGTAAGGGTCTGGGCCTGCAGCACGCCACAGGGACCCTGGGGCCCCACCAGCCATATTACCCGGGGGAGTCTTGGTGCCTTGCCATGGGCCCCTCTCACTGCAGACCCAACTGCTGGGGGAAGAGAGCCACGTCAGGAAGCAGAAGGCTCGCCTCTGGTGGTATCACTGCAGTAGTAGGGTTTGTGGAGCTCTTTGTTGCACACAAAACTGAAGTCAGTTGATACAACCTGGAAAAAGGATGGTGTGGGCTCTTGTCAGCAGCATTACCTCTCAGTGCAGAAAGCTGCCTGTAAGTGGCATGGGCAGCATGAGAAAGGTGCCTGCAGGCAGGTCCTTCCTATGCCACATTTTGGCACATTGTGCCAATTTGACACAAACTGTGTCTGTTTTGGAGACACTGGGCCCCAAGGTTATGATGAACTGAGGGTACAGCAAAGGGCTGCTAACAGGCTTAGGGGGCAGTCAGGGCCTGCATTTATAGAGCCCTCGTAATACCTTGGAGTAACACAGAAGTGCATGGACTCCCTTAATGGAGGCTTTATAAAGTAAGCACATCATAGTTCTTTTACTAAGTCAATATTCTGCTTGCAAGGCTGCTCTGCATTTACCTGTTAGAAAGCATGAGGAGAAGGCCAAGCAAATGTTTTCATTGTAGAGCAGTGAGTACATTTTATCAGTCCCTCCAATTATCCAGATCCAATGTTCCCTTCTTCAGGTCAGGATACACATTCCCCACACCAGCCCAGTGTTTCTGCCACATCATTTATATTGGCTTAAACCAATTGTGAAGTTATACAAGACAGAGAGATAAAGGGGAAAATGCAATGCTACTGCTCCTCTTTCTCTGCTGGAGTACCTGTCAGACCATACAGGTGTCAGAAAGCCAGAGAGCTCCCATGAAGTGCTAATTTACACCAGCACAGGTGTCTGAGATTAGGAAACAGAAATCAGATGACAAGCAGAGTAGGAGCTGAGAGGCCACAGGTGTGTTGCTTTCTGACAAAAGTGAATTTAATCAGGGCTGGAAGAAGAGAAGGAAGAGGAGCATTTTTTTCTTTTCTTTTCTATTTTCTTTCTTCTTCTCCCCCCTTCCCTCTCACTCCCCTTGCTTTCTGCAGAGTGGGTGAATTCTTGGATGGTATGTTACTAAATATAATCTATTAGTTCACCAGTTTCTTCATATCATTTAGTTTCAGTACAGCACTGACTCTGGAAGATGTGATAGGGGTTAAACACTGGACTAAGTTCTTTACCGTTTGAGCTAATGAGGTTGTTGTGAAGAATAATTTGAGCTTAAAAATACATGGATACCTAGTTAGATAACACTGAGAATAACTTCATATGAAAGTGCTTCCTCAGCCAAAGAAAGCTGTAGTGTCTTAGGGTGCAATTTATTACATTCATTATTACCATAACTAAAAAATCAATGGATGTGTTTCTTTCATAGAAGCTGGGTGCAACATTTCCTTTGGTGTTTATGCCACTGCAGGTTGGATTATTCTCCTACGCAAAGCAATCCATTTTTCATTTTCTGAAGTGAAATAGAAGGTGATACAAACAACACAATTCAGTAAATTGTATGCCTATATTGGTATACTCTAAGGTACTTACTGTTTGTGTTTAGCAAACCTTTTTAGACAGATTTGTACACATGCAAATGTGCTGGCTTATGTTTTTAATTACTTGTGTATTTTTCTCTTTTTTTTTTTTTTTTTTTTCTCACTTCCCTAGAAAATAAAGTATTAGATCAGATGAGATCTTCTTTAACTCTGCCATACCTGCATTTACAAATAATATAACAGGATGTCTAAGGCATAATTGATGGGTTGCCTTAGCAAGCTATATCGCTAGCTGGTGACATTAGGAAACTTTAATTCCAAAAATTTAATACTAACTTCTGGTGGGGGTGGGGGGAAAAGCTTTAAAGTAACTAAACTGTCAAAGTAATACACCTTCAAGGACAGACTTCTCATTTGAATTCACAGCTCCAAGAGATGAATAGCTTTAGAACCTCAGCTGCAACAAACCAACTACATTTTATTAATGTGAAAAAGCTTGTGAAGTTCTCCATGAGGTAGGAAAGGTCTGTAAGTTCCACCCTCCACTCCCATTTCTCCTGCACCCTCCCTAATCCAAAGAATCTGTTCCCTGGGGATATATTTATCTCTATTTATATTCTGGCTCCAAATAGATATTCAGTCTGCATTATAATGCCACCAGCTTTGTGCTCTCTCCTTCAGCATCGGAATCTAAATGTTCTCCGCCCTACAGTTCACCTCTCATTATCAGTTAGAGCACAAGCTAGCCAGCTAATACTTCTGGAAAATTTCAGGCTCACTTTAGTAACTTCACGCAAAATGCGTAGCTCTGTGAAATAGCTTTGCCTGGTGCTTTTTAAATTACAGATTATTGAAAAATACTGGGACTGCATTGCAGTGTTACAAATAAGTATCTTCAAAGCCTGCTATGGATTTCTATAATTAGTCAGTTTTCTTGTGCTTATTACTTCTCAGTACTTTTTGAAGTGAAGATAGGCAATGTAGGTAGTGAATTATGTCTGTACATGCTTGTCTTTCACAAACAAAAGCAAGAGGAGCTCTTGCTCACATACCTGTAATTGGACCTAACTTTGGACCCGATGGAAGTCTTATAAATGAAAGGCGTTTTAATTTCAACAGTCTGTTCAATAAGCTAAATATTTGTCAGTGATTTATATTCTTTAAGTATGATTAAAGATGCATATGACTGCAAGCATACCTGGGACATGTACACTAAAGAGCTAGTGCTAGTATTCAGTATCCATAGCACATCCTACAGCCCCTGGTGAAATTGATTGAAATGATAACTCAGGAGGAGAAGGAAAAAAAAAAAAAAAAAAAAAAAAAAAGGCCTGGAGGAAAATTATTTGAATGCAATCAAAAATTATTCAGTGAAATTCAATGTAAAAGAGTACTACTGGGATGAATATCGTAATATGTTTAGAAGACAAATGTAAGGTTTTTGTTTTTGTTTTCTGGCTCATGTCTTCATGAATAATAAGAACAAACTAATATAAGACCAACTGCAGTCAGATATTGAGTTTAATTGCTGCTGGAAAAGAAGGAAATCCCAATTTTATAAAACACATCACTATTTTATATAATCACTTATTCTCTACTTTCAGTTTTTGTATATAAAATGGAGGAATCTACCTGTAATGGATAGGAAAAAGTTTGTAGAAATGTAAATAGAGGTAAAACTGGACATAAAATGGAAATTTTATTCAATAACCTATGCAGTCCTTGATCTCAGGTTTGGGAATAGGCATATACTTAATCGAGAAAGATTTCATCACTGCAGTAGTTCAGAAGTCTTTCTATAATCTTTTTGCTTTTAGATGCAATTTTACAAACCTGTAATAAATTTTGTACTCAGGTGTTCATTTTGCCTTTCATAAAAGATTTACTACTGATCAAATTTAAGCCAATACATTTATTCTTACCTTGGAAGTCTTGTTTACAATATACAGCAACCTCTGTGGGATTTACTACACTCTGTGTAATACAACCACTAATAAAAACTAGGGTCTGTATATTCTCTTTGATAAATCTTTTGCCTAAATATTCTCAATCAGATATTTAAAATCTCTACAAAATTTCCAGGAGGCCCTTGTGAACCATTATCTTTTCTCTGTATAATGAATTTTCTACATTAACATTTTTTTAATATTTTGACCTGTTATGAATCATGTGAACCATGGAGCTCTCACTGCTACAAAAAATAATTTAAACTGAATATATTAAGCAATGTGTTCTTGCTTAAAAGAATTGAATGTACACTGGAGGAATAATTTCCCTGGAATAATTGAAACTGGAGACAAATGTCTACAAAATTCCACATTCCAGGATTTAAACTATTCTGAAAGATTAGAATGAGATGTAAGCAGGTTATATTACTTCCTTAGTTTAAGATTTTTGCAGTCTTTTGGCAGCTGTTTTCTGCTGTTATTGGCAGAAAATCAAACTTCTGAATCAGTTCCTGAATGATAAGCTCAAAATGTAAAAACATTTTTCTTGCTCTAAGATGACTGAAGATGTGTACAAGTTTAAAGTAGACGTATGACATATCATTTTGGCTAAATCAGTTCTAAGTACTGTGTGTATGTGGTAAGATTAGTATCAGAAATAGCTAATTCAGGGTTAGGCCAGGAATTTCTCTGTTGTTCCACAGTCAGTGCTTTGTCTGTGGTATAGACACATTCAGGTACCTGGACTTAGTTTCACAACCAGGGTAATAATAAGTCGATGGATTTAAGAAAAGTTTCTTCTCAAACCATTTCTAACAAAACAGTTGAAGCAGCAAATTCTCTTATCAGTAAAGGAGAGAATTCTTAAAGGTGAAAATGAACACTTAGAGCTCATGTTTTGAGTTAACATCATTAAAGGAAAGGTTAATACTGTAATTATTGTCATTAACTTTTTCACACCCTTTCCTCTTGTTTTTATGTCTTCTGGTTGGAGTCTGAAGTTGCCACACTTTTCTTTTCCTCTTGAAGGTCAAAGATTCTTCTGTTTTTATTTGAAATTGTTTCCAAACAGTGTAGAAAATACTTTAAGCTGTTAGTCTACTCTTGTTTCAGCTCACAGGAATGCCTTCATTTTTCATTGACATTGCTCTGAGTCGGGTCAGAATACAAGATAATTCTCTAGAAAGAGAAACAAGGGAGGAAGCTTTTACTGTGCAGCATTTGCCTTTGAACTCTCCTCTTCTCAGTGAATGTTAAAAAGTACTTTGAGGACCAGTCCGCATACCTCTTGTTCTTTTCTGATTCATTCTGTCTTTTCAGAATGCTTTGAAAAACAAAGTAGAAATTGATGTAGAAGCTTGTGCAATCTTGGACTCCAATTATATGCACTTAACGGAACAGAGAGAGCACCCTGCTGTCACGTTAAAAGGATAGGTACTTATGTTTTGTTTTAAATCTTTGATTAATTCAAAGGATTTTGTTTGCAGATCAGATGCTATGATTCAAATGAGATGGCCCATCACCTATTTCTATTTCAAAGGCATTGGAGTTTGCTGTTTACATATTAGGCATACAACCGCTCTTCAGTAGTGGGTATGCTCTTGCTTCCTCACACAGCTCTATTAAAATGAGCCTGGCTGGGTAATGTGTTTGCAGTAACAGATTTTCTAAAGTTATGCTGAGGAGCAGCAAAAACAACATCTTGATTTGAATAATAACTTCTGGCAGGATGGCTGCACCAAGTACCTGGGGTCTGGACAGGTGCAGCAACCTGTTCACCTGCCCTGACAACAAGCAGAACAGCATGTCTGATATCAGTCTGAGTTTCTTGGGTGAACTACTTTTGGAAAAATCAAATTCCAATTCAATTGGAATCCAAATTAATCTTTCTCGTTCCTCCTAATGTATCATCTTCTGTGGCTTTAGGACTTCACATCTTTAAGAAACCTCAGTCCTGCAAGACAGCAGGCAATCTAATATTTTTGCCTAATGTTACATAATGCTTGAGGTGGAGTGACTTATCTTCAGTAGGAGTCTCTGGAGATTACAAATTTAGGCATATTTTCAAAAGGTAGATTAGTTTATGGCACTCTGAATACTGGGGAAAGGAGCCAAGTCTTCATTTGCTCTTCATTGTGATGTTTCCTACCTAGCTCACAGCCCGACTGGGCAGCAGAGTTTTTATGTTGTTCTTCTCTCTAGACTGGTGCAATGAGCTGCAATGATTTTCTTTAGCTAGAGAAAGTACTTACCTAAGCCTGCCACAGTAAGAAGCAGCCCCCTGTAGAGAGATGCCATTCAGTTTACACTTCAGCTCTTGGGGGTCTTTTCGTTCCTGTTAGCTGAATGCAGCTTTGCAGACTTCAGAAAATAGGCTATTATGTTGTATCACATTTATTTCATAAAGTCACAGTGCTTATTTATAAATATTTGTGTGTACTTGCTGTGATGGAAGAGCACACCAGAGACTTCATTTGGTTACATTTTCTTTAATGTGGATTATTTGCCAAGAAACAGACACTATGAGGGACTAGCAGGTGAAACTATTAAAATGAGTTCACTCCAGGTGCTCACATTTTCAAGCTAATAGAGATCTCATAGTTAATAAACTTGAGCAAAGCCTTAAGGGGATGTCCTGCCATTGCTTTTTCTATCCTTTTGTGCAGCACTGAATTCTTAGGCCAAAGTGTTCACATTACTTCCAACTGCAGTTGGGATTTTGCTTGTTCTATTCATTGCATATTAAAATGTTGAATTTCCTTTACTGTCTTTAATACTTCTAAGCTTTAAAGTTTAAAATAAACATCAATAGCCACAACCTGAAGTCTGCCTAGTCAGGTGTTTCCAGGTTTTTGCACAAGTCCACATGAATACTCTATATTTTCAGGAAGCAAGGTTATTATTTATTTGGCATTTTAATCAAGTTTTCCATTTGAAGAATGATTCAATTTGCTCTATTGAGAACAATAACCAGAAATATATTTGAGTATAGATGAAGTTGGTTTCTTGAAGACTGTTGAATCATTACATTCTGGGTCCTAGAGATTTTCATGTAAAGGCCTTTTTAATAGAGTACCATATGTTGCAGCAAGAAGGGAGATTCACATGCTCTCTGTGCTTTATTTCTGCCCTGTAAAACAATCCAGGTGCCTCCATGCACGTGTATGGGGAGCCACTGATATGCTAATCAGTCAAGTTTTTTAGGTCTTTTTTCTAATGTTATGGAAACTCCTAGAGGCTGCCTCTCTACTCTTCCTCAGTGCTAGATTCTTAGGGTTCTTATTTGAGGCTAACCTTGCTATAAAATTTTGAAATTTATTACCGTTGAATTTTTGCATCTATGCTAATTTGAGGGTAACTTTTGCATTATTTTAAAACCAAAAGACATTAGACATCACCATGCATAGTTTAATTTTAAAATCAAACTGGTAATTAAAATTAAACTGATAAAGCTGGAGGAAATCCTCTCATTCATTTTCATACATGCTTTTAGACCATTTCTATCTTACTACAGTGTAAGACTGTTCAATAGTACTTCAGCAAGATCTTCAGTGATCGGTCTGTTTGTCCTTAGAGGGTTAATGTATCCTACAATTTTCCTGATGCAAAGACTACTGATGCTACCACTGAAGAAATGGACCAAAACTGACACTGGTTCCACTTTCAGAAACATCTGCGCGATCCATACCTACTCTAGTCAAAATAATGGAACTCACTGGGAATAGCTGGACCTCACTGGGCATAGCTGGTAAATACTGTAAATAGAGAGAGCTTGTTCTTTATCAGAATAAAATTGTCTTTGTGCTCACAAGGCAATGTACTATTGATCAGAATGTCAGTACATGATGGCTGTTCCTAGGGTCTCTCCCCCATGACTCCTGCTTTAAGGTGGAGAAAAAGTCTCTGGATGGTAGGAAAGGGTAGGAAAGCAAACAGCTGTGGTCTAGGTGCAAAAGGAACAGTTTGCAGTCATGATGTCCAGAAAGTGTCTGCTGGTAAGAAAGAGTAGCCTCTTGGGCTTTTCAGAGATTTGGCTGTAGCTCTCAGATACACTTGTGACAGGTCGATGTGATGCCCACTGTTCGCTGGGTACCTGCTGCAGACGGTGTTTTGCCAGAAGAGCATGACTTGACAGTGGAGAAGCCTTGGTCCTGGCTGCTGGATGCTCTCTTGTGGATTCCTCTGGAAGGTCAGGGATATAGATTCTTCCTTGGGGACAGGTGTGCATGTCCCAGGAGAAGCAGTGCTGGGAGTTGGGATCATGAAGCTACAAAGTGCACATAGCACTCTGGAGAGGAGGATGCCTTCATCTGATGAAGGGAAAGGAGTCGTAGCTGCTCCTCAGACATGAAAGAGAAGTCTCTCCTGCATGTGTACAACCTTTTCAGCCCAAGCAGCTACTGGTGGGCTATGAAGCAAGACAGCAGGAGAGACTTTGTTTTTCAAAGTCAGAAGATAGCTGCTTTTTGAATATCTCTGTATCTTGTCAGTTGCTTGCAGCAAATCTCAGTTCTCTCTAGTTAGAGATTGTATTGCTCTAATATATTGTTTTGCTAAAAGAAAGCTGAGACTCCTTTGTCTCTTTGGTGCATTCACTTAAAAGAAAAATGGAACTTTCTTTATTTTTCTGTATCCATATTTTTCATGGTACATGTACTGTGGGTTGTCCTGCCTGTAACAAATGTGCATTCTCTTTTTCTGGAAATAATATATGTGGGACAGGAGGGTGTGCCCCTGGACCCTAGATAGTACTTAATTTTTATTTTTTCTGTTTGAGTTGGAAACAAGAGGGAAACAGGCAGATAAAGATGGCCAAGAAGTTTTGGAGGTTTTCTTTTTACAAGTAGCTAGCCTTTCCTCTAAACAGGAGGGAGAATCACAGAATCACAGAATCACAGAATCACAGAATTTTCTAGGTTGGAAGAGACCTCAAGGTCATCGAGTCCAACCTCCAACCTAACGCTAACAGCCCTCCACTAAACCATATCCCTAAGCTCTACATCTAAACGTCTTTTGAAGACTTCCAAGGATGGTGACTCCACCACTTCCCTGGGCAGCCTGTTCCAATGCCTCACAACCCTTTCAGTGAAGAAGTTCTTCCTAACATCTAGCCTAAAACTCCCCTGGCTCAACTTAAACCCATTCCCCCTCGTCCTGTCACCAGGCACGTGGGAGAACAGGCAAACCTCCACCTCGCTACAGCCTCCCTTGAGGTACCTATAGAGAGTGATAAGGTCGCCCCTGAGCCTCCTCTTCTCCAGGCTGAACAAGCCCAGCTCCCTCAGCCGCTCCTCGTAGGACTTGTTCTCCAGGCCCCTCACCAGCTTCGTCGCCCTTCTCTGCACCCGCTCAAGCACCTCGATGTCCTTCTTGTAGCGAGGGGCCCAAAACTGAACACAGTACTCGAGGTGCGGCCTCACCAGAGCTGAGTACAGGGGGACGATCACCTCCCTAGCCCTGCTGGTCACGCTGTTCCTAATACAAGCCAGGATGCCGTTGGCCTTCTTGGCCACCTGAGCACACTGCTGGCTCATATTCAGCCGACTGTCCACCATCACTCCCAGGTCCTTCTCTGCCTGGCAGCTTTCCAACCATTCCTCTCCCAGCCTGTAGCTCTGCTTGGGGTTATTGCGCCCCAGGTGCAGGACCCGGCACTTGGCCTTGTTAAACTTCATGCAGTTGACCTCAGCCCATCGGTGCAGCCTATCCAGATCCTCCTGCAGAGCTTTCCTACCCTCAAGCAGATCGACACACGCACCTAACTTGGTGTCATCTGCAAACTTACTGAGGGTGCACTCGATGCCCTCGTCCAGATCATCGATGAAGATATTAAAGAGGACCGGCCCCAGCACCGAGCCCTGGGGGACGCCACTAGTGACTGGCCTCCAACTGGACTTGGCTCCATTCACCACGACTCTTTGGGCCCGGCTATCCAGCCAGTTTCTAACCCAACGAAGCGTGCGCCAGTCCAAGCCAAGAGCAGCCAGTTTCTTGAGGAGAATGCTGTGGGAGACGGTGTCAAAAGCCTTGCTGAAGTCAAGGTAGACCACATCCACAGCCTTTCCCTCATCCACCCAGCGCGTCACTCTGTCATAGAAGGAGATCAGGTTCGTCAGGCATGACCTGCCTTTCATAAAGCCATGCTGACTGGGCCTGATCGCCTGCTTCCCCTTCAAGTGCTGCATGATGACTCTCAGGAGGATCTGCTCCATGAGCTTTCCTGGCACTGAGGTCAAACTGACAGGCCTGTAGTTTCCTGGGTCAGCCCTCCGGCCCTTCTTGTAGATGGGCGTCACGTTTGCTAGCCGCCAGTCGATTGGGACCTCCCCCGATAGCCAGGACTGTTGATAAATGATGGACAGTGGCTTGGCCAGCTCCTCTGCCAGTTCCCTCAGTACCCTTGGGTGGATCCCATCTGGCCCCATCGACTTGTGCACATCTAAGTGCCGTAGTAGGTCACCAACCAGTTCTTCATGGATAATGAGGGCCACATCCTGCTCCCCATCCCCTTCCACCAGCTCAGGGTACTGGGTATCCAGAGAACATCCGGTATTGCCGCTAAAGACTGAGGCAAAGAAGGCATTGAGCACCTCCGCCTTTTCCTCATCTCTTGTAACTAAGTTTCCCCCCGCATCCAGTAAAGGATGGAGATTCTCCTTAGTCCTCCTTTTTGTGTTGATGTATTTATAGAAACGTTTTTTGTTATCTTTAACGGCAGTAGCCAGATTGAGCTCCAGATGAGCTTTGGCCTTCCTAATTTTGTCCCTGCACAGCCTCGCTACTTCTTTAAAGTCCTCCTTAGTGGCCTGCCCACTTTTCCAAAGCTTATAAACCCTCTTTTTCCTCCTAAGATCAAGCCACAATTCTCTGTTGAGCCAGGCCGGTCTTCTTCCCCGCCAGCTCGTCTTTGGGCACGTGGGAACAGACCGTTCCTGCGCCATTAAGACTCCCCTCTTGAAGAGCGCCCAGCCTTCCTGGACCCCTCTGCCCTTCAGAACCGCCTCCCAAGGGACTCCACCAACCAGTGTCCTGAGCAGCTCAAAGTCAGCCCTCCGAAAGTCCAATACAGCGGTTTTACTGGTCCCCTTCCTGGCCTCGCCAAGAATAGTGAACTCCACCATTGCGTGGTCACTCTGCCCTAGACAGCTCCCGACGATCACGTCCTCCACCAGTCCTTCTCTGTTTGTGAAGAGAAGGTCTAGCGGGGCACCTCCCCTGGTAGGCTCACTAACCAGCTGCGTCAGGAAGCTATCTTCCACGCTCTCCAGAAACCTCCTAGACTGCTTTCTCAGGGCTGTGTTGTGCTTCCAGGATATGTCAGGGAAGTTGAAGTCCCCCACGAGTACAAGAGCTGATGATTTTGCAACCTCTGTCAGCTGCCTGTAGAATTCCTCATCCGTCTCCTCATCCTGGTTCGGCGGTCTATAGCAGACCCCGACCAGGACACTAGCCTTGTTGTCCCTGCCGATCCTAACCCAAAGGGACTCGACCTTGTCATTCCCAACCTCGAGTTCTACAACCTCAAAAGACTCTCTAATATAGAGAGCCACACCACCACCCCTTCTATGCTGCCTGTCCCTTCTATAGAGCTTATAGCCAGGCATTGCAGCACTCCAGTCATGAGACTGGTCCCACCACGTCTCCGTGATGGCAACCAAGTCGTAGCCTGCCTGCCGCACGATGGCTTCCAGCTCCTCCTGTTTGTTACCCATGCTGCGTGCATTGGTGTAGATGCACTTCAGCTGGGCCATTGCCTTATCCTCCGGCCTTGCCATTGTTCCCCCTGGCACAGCCCCAACAATCCTAGCCTCAGCCCCATCCCCCTTCCTACCTAGTTTAAAGCCCTCTCAATGAGCCCTGCCAGTTCCTGGCCCAGGATCCTTTTTCCCCTAAAAGATAGGGACCCGTCTGCGGCCATCAGGCCAGGTGCTGAGTAAAGTGCCCCATGATCAAAAAACCCAAGATTTCTGCGTTGGCACCAGCCCCGGAGCCACGTGTTTAACAGGTGGGCTTTCCGTGTCCTCTCTGAACTCCTCCCTGCCACCATAGGGATGGACGAAAACACCACCTGCACTCCCGCTCCATCCACTAACCGACCCAGCCCCCTAAAGTCCCTTTTGATAGCCTTGAGGCTTCTCTCTTCGATGTTATCACTGCCCGCCTGGACTATCAAAAGGGGGTAATAGTCAGAGGGGCGTACCAGGTTAGGAAGCTAAAACAAATCTCTAACAAATAATAGCTCCAGTCCCTCACAAGGAACATTGTATCTTCAGCACAGAAGATTACCCAATTCCTAACTTGTGATCTATCTGTGGTGTATATAAACTTAATGGTGATTATAGCAGGGGCTGTCACCTCCATGGAACAAAGCTGCATGGATAAATTCCAGCTTCTTTTCAAAGTTAAAGCTCTTGTGTGTTAGAACCATAGATCTCAGATCAACCATCCTGAAAAAGAAAAATACATAATTACTGACTATTGGAAGATTTGTTGCTGCATTTCCTGCAATAAATAAATTCCTGCTTATGAATGCAGGGGTACACCTTGATGTTCAAGTCTTATCTATGACAGAAGAATTTCTTTCCTGCCTGCCGTTGTCTTATTTGCAGGTAATTTCCAGCTACTTCACACTAATGAATGGTGGGTCCTAAAGCCAAGACCTTCCTTCACTCCATAGCCCAGGATCATCCTGTAACTTTGTCCATTCTGGTCAAAGAATGAGGTGGAGGTCCACAGAAAAATCGCTGATGACTGAAGACAGCTACAGTTCAAAGGACATGGGTTTCATCTCCTGTCAGCCTTAACTAAAAGATGCTGGCTATTCCAGGATGAATGTTTTCTGAAGAAAAACTCTTTTGAAGTAATGAAGTGGGGAGGAAGGGTGGAAACCTCAATTTAAATATAAAGGTACAGAGTTGTATTTAATCTGATTTGACAAAATCTGCTTTGATAAAATGATAAGCACCTGTACACCTGCTCTACTCTCTGTAATTATGTCAGAGCTGTTTATATACGGTAGTGATGATATCTCACTTGTATTGAAAAGTGTTTAGGTTAGATTGTTAATAGTAAGCTATTTCAAACAAAATGGAAGCAAAGGCTTGCAGAAAAGTCTTGTGATAATGACTGGTTACTAAAATATCAAATGAAAGGCACTGATGATATGGGTGAAGTGAAAAACTTTCTTTTCCACTCTGTAAGACAGCAAAAAATAGTCCTCATTTCACATGTGCAGTGTAGACTCGGTGATATCTCCTTTCTCTTCCATAGCCATATGCATTGAAGGAAGCATTGATGTTTTCTACTTCAGCAGAAGTTAACAGCACTTTGTGATTCTTATTTTTATTTTTTACTTTTTTTCCCCCTAAAACATCTTTCTTTCTACTAGCATCAGTAGTTGAGGCATTTTGCAACTCTGCAGCAAAACTACTGAAATACTTAAATGTGTTTTGTGGCTAAAATATGAGCTTCATTTAAAAAAAAAAAAAAAAAAAAAAACACACACAGATGCTTGTTATTTTGTTAATATATGAGGCTTTTCAAAATGCTTTTGCTATTTCTAGTATTGATAAACGCTATTGGTCATATCTACAATGTCAATGGAATGCTGACCTTACTCATGTTAGAATATTTTGCCATTGTGTTTCATAGATACAAAATTTCAAATTTTGCTTTCAGGTGAGTTCATTAAGTCTCAGTTCTTCACCCAGACAGTCCTACTATGAATGCATTGTTATTTTTCCATTTTTAATTAATGCAGAAAGTCCAGAACAATTTGAAGTTTTAAGAAGTTAAATTTTCAAGAGATAATTTAGTGTTAGATGCTGCATACCACAAAAGTTATTCTTGCACACTGAATAGTTATAGATCATCTTATAATGAAAGATTACCTCTGTAAATAGAGAACCTTATCCCCTCCTGAAAATAATTGCAGTAATGTTTAGTTAGGTATTCCAAGCTATTTCCACATGTAAAGAACTGTACTCACACAACAGAGTATAAATAAAAGTAGTAGGTAACATTGATACACAGAAAGGTAACAAAGCAAACTTCTAGACATTACCTCTATGTCATGCAAAGGCCCCAAACACAGAGTTCAGTTGAAGCACCTGTTGTTTTTCTCTTAATCCCAAATAACATACAATCAGAATTGTTTTCATAAAAGAGGAAAATTACAGCATTAACTTTAGCTATCCATAGATTTTCCTTAATGATAAAAATCTGTCTAGCTGGTTAAATTGTATCTCAATGATTTGTTAAATTGTTGCACATTAATGAAACCAAAACTTTTGAAGACTTACTGAGATGTTAATATTGAGCTTGGGCAAATCATTTTACTAGAATACTGTAAATCTGCTGTCTATATATATTGGTTTCAATTTCCTAAAGTCCTTTTTTTCTGGACACATGGAGCACTGAATAAAAATCACCTGTTCTATATGCTCTTTCATCTTTGGCAAATAAGGTGCTGTAATAAGCTAGTAATGCAAATAATTATTATTGGCAAATAATAAGGTGGTCATAAAATAATATGAACTGTTGCATAGATTGCAACAGCTCATCTATTTATGACCCTGCTAGTGTGGTTGTAATTTAAAGCTTGTTGCTGCCTTTTATTCAGGATAATGCAAAACTTGTAAAACGTAGGATTACAGCAATAAATAAATAATTTTTCCCCTCCATATTGTTAGTAGAAATATAAAATACTTCTCTAGGAGGACTCACCACAGAATCTGTCTAAACTGAAGCTCTGGAGAAGAGGCAATGAACACAGGGACAAAATAACAAGTAAGTAGTAGCCCCCCAGATAATTTCTTCAGTTCTAAAAGAATTAAGGGTTTAAAATGTCTGCACTGCTAACAACACTATATGAATTTATGACTGTCCTGGGACCCAGAGCTGCAATTTGAAGTATGTCGAAGAGCCTAGATATGAGTAAGACAGTAACTCAGTGGTGCCATGACTTCTCTTTTTCTTCAGGGAATAGCTACAGAAACTTTACTGTCACTAAAATTCTTCAATCAAAAGTGTATTTCTTTGGAGGATTAAAAAGAAAGCATACATAAGATGTCAAAAACCTGGTGTGGTGATGGCAGAATCAACTTGCATAACAATTACCTTAACTAGGGAAATAATACACTGATTGACATTGTCACTAACTCTCATTTTGAGTACAGTGGCAATCTTGCATTTTCAGGAAGAACAAAATGTTCCTGGGGTTATATGTTTAACTATAACTTACATTTAGCCCTGTGCAAGCGAATGTTTAATTTAACCAGAAAAAACAGAGTATATGAAGTGGTTTGTTTATTCAAGAGAAAGAAATAATGTGATTTATTTATTTATTTATTTTCGAGGAGGAGGAGGAGAACTTGTACATTGAATCTGAAAACAAGGTACTCAAGAGCTTTAGCTCTTTGCTGGTAAACAACTAGAGAAATGCCAACTTTCAGGCAGATATACTCTGTGCCAGCATTGGTGGAGCCCTAAAACCCTTCAACAGTTCTGCTGAGCATGGGGTTTGAGGGAAGCACTTGAGTGTCTCCCTGCCCTCAGCTACAGGAACTACAGGAGCCCTGGAGAATCTTCTTGCAAAAGAGTAAAGGAAAAGGGCAGTTCTGCAGGCACAGTCTATAATGCACTGCAGTAAGACAGCCTGAAGCAGAGTAAATGGAGTTGCTGGGAGAGTGTGTTAAAGTGGTCTGTAAGTCCAGTTAAAAGGAAAGGGCTAGCTAGATAAGGAACAGATAGCAGAGGTAGCTCTTCCCTAGAGCTGTTAAGGTCTGGCTTTTCTAATGAGCATGCCTTTGTAAGAACAACTTCTACCACTTCTTGTGCAGAAAAGATTAGTATATGCGGCTTTTTGAGTTCATTTGGGGCTAGCTTAGAACAGGGTTAGTTGCATGGGTATGTGCAAATGTTTCCTCAAAATGTGATGTCTATAAAACCACAAGTATTGTTTGGAAATAAGTAGGAAGCAATGCTGGCTGCCGTTGCAGTCTGTTTGGAGAGCAGTCAATCAATAGAGCACAATAATGTTGAAACCCTGAAAGGTCTTGAAAAAGAAGATAGAATACAAGAAGCTTGTTTTGCTTGTTGTGATAAATCTGTATGAGAAGTACATAACATTTTCTGTATCACCTAAAGCCACTTTCCTATCCTCTTGCTACTTTTTGCCTTACTGGAAGCACTGAATATCAGTAGGGCAAGTATATATATAGCAGGAAGCATCTCAGCAGCTAAAACATTTGTACTTGTTTTAGAGTGTAATCTTAAAATTACATGGGGAAAGTGTATCTAAATAATTAATTTGAGGTTAACCTCTGGGGAAAAAAAAAAAAAAAAAAAAAAATTTCTGTTTCTTTACAGTTTCTTTGTAGCCATACAAACCCCTCTTTGGGGTAATTTTCTCAGATCAGTAAAAGTCATGCACCTAATTCAAGAACAAATCAGTTTATTGTAGGGATAAAAAGCTAAAGGCAGTAAAACTTGCAAAGTGCTCATCTATGACCACAATTTTGATGTAGAAGATGAAGATATATCTGTTACATCCGCCCTTATCTGTATCTTTTGCATTCTCCGTCTTGAAAACTGTGGTTTTAAACAAAAAGTGACCTCAGTAATCCAACTTTCCACTTACTGGAATTGCTGCTCATCTCTTTTTAGTTACTGCCTTTGACTTACCTCTAGATGGCACACTAAAAAATGAACTTTGCATTTTTTATTTTATTTTACTTTAATTATCGTATCGGTATTAAAACAGTGGGGAAGAACAAATCTTGCAATACTTAAAGTTCACAGAATATCTATTTTGGCTTCAAATCTCTGCTTAATCTTGCTGCTTTTCTGCATATTTCTCACCGTTTTAGCTCTTCAATATTGTATCCTGAGCAGGGTTTCGGAATCTTTTTGGGATACCTGGAATTGTTGCTGTGGCTTTGACCTTTGGATGAGATATGCAAGATCTGTTTTGGTTCCTTTGGAAGAGAACAAGTTTGTACCCTGTCAGATGCCTTAGTTTTCATTAAAATAAATTAAAATTATCTCTGGGGTATAACATGAACCACAAAACTTCAGCCCATTTAACTTTCCTGTTCTCCATATTTAAAGAGTTGACATTAGGAGATAAACTCACCCCCACACAAACACCCTCTGCCACCCCCAAAAATTTAACATTTTTTTACTGCCAAGTAATGTTGAGAAGTATGTTGTAATAAGGAGTCAGATAAAGATGCAGAGATTATCCTATTTTCTCAAAACGGTGGAATAGCTGAGGTTGGGAGGAATCTGTGGAGGTGGTTTTAGTCATATATGATCCATACTACAGATTCAGAAGCGGTTGCATGTTCTATGGTGATAAAATTCCTGATGCAGAACACAAAAGGTGGCCTTGCCTTGCTTTGTGAGTTTCTATACTTTTCTATGCCTCAAGGTGATGAGAGAGAACATTGTGTTTAGCATATGCAGTAGCTCCCCTGCTTCCCTTCCACTTGCAAACACAGAAAGAAGACTGTATTCAAACATGTTATTAACTCTTACAGGTTGGCACCTGAATTCTGTAGGTTTTTCTTGTTTTCTTCTGCAGAACTATTATATATATTTTTGCCTATGCAGTAGAATATTAACTGCTGCTAGTTTCCTTCATGCCTTTATCACAAGTAATAGCTGAAGGTTTCATTTTGTTTTCCAGCCTGAGTCTGAATGGACAGGTCTGTGCAAGTGTCACCCTTCTGCATATAAAAGATATAAAAGGACATTTTCCCTTGTTTCAACCATTGCTTACACCCATAACCTGAAATAACGTGGTGGTTCTGTTACTGCCTACAGAACCAGAACAGACATTATCTGCATTATCTGCTTGAGAGTTTAAGTCTTTGTTTCTGAAGTCCAAAACACATTAGCCTTTCATGTGGCCAAAGCATTTGAGGACTCTAAAGAGAACATGCTGTTTTGAAAGGAAGACCCTGAAAACAGGCAATCAGCAGTCTCTCATCATTTCTTTCTTGTTCCCAATTCATGCATTTATTACTGGAATTAGCTTACAAGAAAACCTTGTTAAGCCTCTTCTCCTTACTAAGGAGTAAGCCTGTAGGGACAGGAAGCGTGGTTTTCAATAGAAAACACTTAGTTTCAATAATGAATGTTAGCAACATCAGGAACACACAATGACCTGAGTGATATTTGAAAAGAAACAACAAAACCAGCTTGGGACAGAGGTCAAGTAGAGGACATCCTCAGTCCAAACAATGTATTTTGAAATGTGGAATTCTTTTGAATTTCAAGGGTCGCTTTAATTTATATATTTATTTATTTTTAAGGAAAATTTGAAGTGCATTATAGGCTCCTGTTTCTTACTGTTTGGTCTTTCTGTTGATATTACCAGGCAGCTGAATTGCAGAAAGTCTAAGTAACTCATTGGATGTTTTTTGTAGATGTCACAGGTAACATGGCTCTTCCAGAAAAACTTGAATGCCCTTATGAACTAGATCAGAATCTGTTATTGGATGCTATAGGAAATAACAAAAGAGTGTAGATGTAGAACAAATGGTTCCATTCACAGTTGTAAATTTGACATTAAACATATTTCAGAAGTCCTTAAGGATCTCTGAAAATCATGATTTCAGCATGGAAATTACATTCACACTGAGCATAAAACAAAGTTGTTCTATATGTAGCTTTTAAATAAAGTTCACAGAAAACCTGAGCACTGCTGAGCAAAGACTTCAGGCAGGTTTCTTCTATAAAGAAATGTAAGAACTATTACATGATTTCTTAGCTAATGCATCCAGCTCTTACTTTCTTGTCAGTTTCATTGTGTTTTGTTATTTGGCTACAAGAAAACTGAAAGAAAATAACATTTTTAATAGTATCATTCTTGTCACAACATGTATATTATTCTGCCTATTTACCCTTCAGGTTCCAACTTTACAGCCTACTTCTCTATATCTCTGTTACTGATATGTGAATGTAGCATTGTGATACAAACATGAAAAATGAGGGCAGTAATGATGAAAAAGGGAAAGTTTGGAATTCAGAATTTAGATTTTTATCTGTATTTCTGAGGTGGTTCATGAAGAAATACAGCAGAAAACTGTATGAGAAAAGGATTTCTTAGACTAGACATAGCTAGACTAGGCATGAAGTACTGCTTTCACTGTGCCATTTTTTGTCACTGGGGTGTAAATCTAGCCACTGAAGCAAATAACTTGCTCAAAGTGCAGGTGAAATCTGGAATCTTAACATCCCAAACTTCTTACACAAGAACAACATAGAATCACAGAATATCCTGAGTTGGAAGAGACCCTAAAGAATCACCAAGTCCAACTTCTGTCTCCACACAGCACAAACTAGAAGTCAGACCATGTGTCTGAGAGTATTATCCAGATGTTTCTTGACCTCCAGCAGCTCAGTGCTGTGACCACTGCCCTGGGTAGCCTGTCCCAGTGCTCGGCCATCCTCTGGGTGCAGAACCTTTCCCTAACCCCCAGCCTGACCCTCTCCTGTCCCAGCTCCATGCCGTTCCCTCGGGTCCTGTCGCTGTCCCCAGAAAGCAGAGCTCAGCGCCTGCCCCTCCACTCCCCTCGTGAGGGAGCTACAGGCTGCCATGAGGCCTCCCCTCAGCCTGCTCTGCTCTGGGCTGAACAAACCAAGGGACCTCAGCTGCTCCTCAAACATCTTGCCCTCTTGACCCTTCATCATCTTTGTAGTCCTCCTTTGGACACTCCCTAATAGTTTTATGTCCTTCCTATATTGTGGTGCCTAAACCTGCACACAGTACTGGAACGGAGGCTTCAGCAGTACATAGGAAGTTCAGATGGATTTAGTAAGAGAATCAAAATGTTTTAATCGTTGTTTTGCCACTGACTGCAAAATTTTTGGGCAAACCAATTACAATTGGTGTTCAGGTTTCTCTGCCTGAATAATTGGGTAGCATTATCTCTACCTTTAGAAATGAGCCAAATAGTAAAATAAATGTACCTTATATTTTGCTTGCAAATCAATAGGAACTTTGCTGTTCATTTTGATGAGAGCAGCATTTCATCCTAGGAAAACAAAATCTGTCAGAATAGAAAACTAGCTAGATCAAGTGCTATTTATCCTTAAACAAACTTTGTGAGGTAAATGGTGTAAAAGAAGTAATACTAGCTACTGCTCCTTTATAGAATATTATAGACTGCACTTTTGCATTTTTTTTAATATATATATTATTTATATATATATTATGTATATATTATATACATAAATATATATATAAATAAATATATATATAAAATAAATAAATATATATATATAAATATATATATATATATATTACTAGACCTCAGTAGCAAAACATTTGGGAGTGGTTAAAAACAAAATAGTGTTTTTAAGAAAGCTCAGACAACACTGGAAACATTTTCTAGTTATGTATAAAAACTAAAACAAGCAAGAAAACTGAAGGATAAGCTACCAAAAAGCAGAAACCAAACCCAAGTCCAATGTCAAAACCTGATTTCAAAGACATCAGGAGTAAGCCTATTGAGATGATATATTGAGCCAATAGATACCACCACATGAAAGGAGCTTTCAGAGAAGGTAAACATCTAGAAGAACACCAAATGAGATCTTCATGCTCAATGCATGTGAGCTTCAAGACGTTTGTGTGCTGGAATTCTTTTGAGAGCACATTCATCAGACTCAGTGTCTCAGTGAAGTGTTAGTGGAAGTTGTAGAACAAACAGATAAACTGAGGTACAGCAGATTGCCAGAAGCAGATCTGTATTTACCCAGTACCTATAAAAGTTCGGCTCAAGGATGAAATCTCTCAACAAGTAACTAGGGTATGTAGCTAGAAGTTTAAAAGCCTCTTGCATTTCAGGCCTCAGAGTTGTTAGTTTTGACAGTAATTTTTGAAAGGGCTGCATGGGAGAACTAGGGGAATTAAAATCTAATAATCTTGCTATCTGTAACAGGCAAATTAGTGGAAAACTAGTAAAGAATATTTCCCGGATACCTAGATAAGCTTGTGGAGAGGAGTAATTGTGTAGAAGGCATTAGGAATCCTGAGGAAGGGGGGGAGAGATACCTGCTCAATCTCATCTACCAGGACTTTGAAGAGGTGTACCATGAGCTCCCTTACCACAGGCTCCTAAAAAAATTGCCATTGAATTAAAAAAAAAAAAAAAAAAATGTTTTCAAGGGTAAGGAGACCAGATAGAATTTAGGTGAGAATTATCAGTAGCACTTATGTTGTATGCTCCCCTCCCACTCCCAATTTCGTAAAAAAAAATAAATAAAATAAAAAATTCTAGTAGATCTAGCAAAAGCAACTAAGAATGTGAAAAGGCAGATAAGAGTTATGAGACGGCTTTCATTCCAGCAGTTACTGATTAAACCCAGGGCTCTCCAGCCTGGAACAGGGACTGCTGACAGCAATATCATAGAGGTGTGTTAGATGAGAGTAGCTTAGATATGATGCAAAATAACTGATTGCTAGGATCTTTTCATATACAATAGCTTAAATCTTTAAATCAAATTAATAGGAGAAAGGTTCAAAAGAGATCATAAGGCTCCTCGTACACCTTACCAGTGACCAGAGGAGCTCCTTCGGTCAGGAAAGCTGTAAATGCCAGAAGGCTTGGGACAGGCATAACAAGATAATTGGTGAGAAATCATTTGAGATTTGTTAAATTTATTTGTTTCAATGGTCCCGAAACTACAAATTGCTGGAGTCTGGGAGAACGTTTTGTAGAAGCATCACTACCTGCTTTTATTTTCACTTCTAGGCATCTGGTTACTTGACAGCCTGACCCAATATTAGCAGTGTTCAGTCTTTCCTCCCATAGCTTACAGCTGGTTGCTTCTAATCGCACCTCTTCCAGCAACCACTTAATCTACTTTGCCCGGACGTAACACTTGACTTTAGATTCAACATTCAGACTGCTTTATGATCTAATGTAGCAAGAATCAAGCAGAGGTCTGGCTGTGTACTCTGTGAAGTCCTCTCTGTAGCAGCTCTTGTTCAGTGACTGTGGAGAAGGAATTATAGCTCAGTTTGTTTCCTACTCACTAAGGTTTGTTTACCAGCTTTCTCTCTTGCATCTGTATAATGTATCATCTAATTAGTTAATAACTCTATTCGCATGCTAAGCATGCACAGCCATTATTAGTGTCAGTCATTCAGTCTGTGGTAAATGTTACTTTAAGATCTTTTCTGGTCTCTGTCCTTGTTGAGCATTTCCATAGCTAATGTGAGCCAGATCAAAGCTGTCCTGCTGTGATTAGCCAAGGCTTTGCAGCCTTATTCACTTACTACCTCAAAAACACTATCAGTCAGCCCTAAGCAGCTGTGCACATATGCACTTATCCTCTTTTAAGATAATGTATATGCCTTCCACCTATCTATCAGTTACCAATTATATCATGTCAGAACTAGTCAAGGATGATGTTTTTTCATGCACGCATAAGTGATGGGCTGCTCTGAATGCCAGCTTTCACCTTTTTAATGCCACTTGGCACTGGTCTTTATAGCTTTGCTTTCTGGCTGAGCAGTGGTAAATGGACAGATAAAGGAGCAAGCCTAAAATACATGATGTCAATTATCTGTTAGATAAAATGTGCTCCTGAGCAGAAAGTATGGCGTAAATCCTCACATATCAGAGGTACAACTAAAGGGAGGAAGGGAAAAGGCTGTGCCATGTAATTCTGTTATATGTTATATCAGATTTATTTTGGTGATTCTTCATCATTCATTATTTTAATTGGTAGTTTAGGAGAGAGTCCCAAACAATGAGGTGTCCATGGCCAGGCAGGAGTGCAGACTGATGGCCCCAGACAGAGCTGAAAGGGACTCCCAGGCCATGGACAGGGGTTGGATGGTCCTGAGGGGGGCTGGCAGGGCTGTGAGGCACACCGGTGCCATCAGGACACTTTTCAGTGTCCAGGAAACCAATCAGAAAAATAAATTCCTGCAACACTTGGATATAATTTTATTTTGAAATATGGTGACGTTGAGAGTATATTCATACTTACGTTCTTCCCTTTCATGGCTCAAATGTATTGTAGATTTGGACAAAATAGTCTGCTAGACATAATTTTAAAAGCTTTGAGCTTTTTTTGCCAAAATATTTCAGTAGGATTTTTTTATTTTTTTTTTCCTGGCATTATTTCTAATGGTATTATAACCCTGAAGAAATTGCACAAATAATAAAGTCATCTATGTAATAAAGAAACACAGCCAGGAGATCATCTTCTAGCTATGTGTTTCAACTATCAGATTATTGAATACAGGTCTCTGCATACCCTGGTGAAGCTGATGCGGTTTTTGTAAAATTCTTAAATATTTACTGTTCCAGAATGTGGAAGAGAATTGGGCTGCTGGTTAGACAATCCACGAAGGACATGGTACATCTGGATTATGTATCATGTGTCAATAAGAGTTTAATTACTTACACAAGAATATCAACAGGAGAGATTATCTAATGAATCTGTGTCTTGGCAAAGCAAACAAGTATAAATGTTGAATGTCAACAGCATTTGACGTTTCACATCAAATCAAACCAGAGGGCACTGCACTACAGTGTGCACTGTCACTTTTCCACAGCTTCATTACATGCGCCCCGTCTGGAGAGACCACCCATGGTCACTGCACAGCCAATGCAGTGACCTCAATGAACAGGCTGTAATGGTGCAACATTAAAACAAAAATGTGATAAGATTAGTGATGGGTTTTCAGTTTGCTATCACTGATAAAAGGTCACTTTTCTCAAGAACATGGCTACATGACTGCAGCTGTTGTGACATACTGGATAAGTGAGGCTATATCAATGACAGTTAAGTGTATGTCACTTCAGATGTCCATGTAGAATGGCAGATCAGGAACAACAAGGGCATTCTCTAGGATTTTGAGGTTTTTATCTTCAAGATGGATGGAGGTCACAACGGTTATGTTAGCAATCCTTTTAGGATGAAGTGTTGCACACACGCTACCACAGTTTTATGCTGATGCATATGCACAACCTATGGAAAGTGTTGAAAGACGTACATGTATAATATTTTACAGGATATTAGAAGAATGAAAGCTTGCAAAATTGTCATTGATATGTGGTTGTTTTCTCTTGAGGTTATTATGAAATTTCATTTTGGTGGTAGTCTGACTTCTTCTGCACGTGTGAGAGAAGGTTGAGCCTAGTGTTACAAAGATACACAGTTTTAATATTAGGCGTTGCAGGTCAATGCACATGTTGTTTGTGGACCACAGAAGCACCGTGGAAGTAGGCTACATCTGACAGTGGTTTAGTTGCATTCGTCTAATGACGTCAGCTCCCACGCCAACATTTGAGGTAATATGCAGGTCAGAGAATGCTAAAACTCAAATACCAAGGAGTGTTTCATCTGCAGCTTTTGCAAGGAGAATAGTACTATTTCATCAGCTGTCTATTTTCCAGATAAAATTCAGTCATGCACAATGCATCCTCCTTGTATCTCACTATACTCCTCTTTGTCTGTCTGGTGGTAATGCTCCAGAAGATGAGACATTGCTGTACTGTGCAACACATGCGATACTGGTATCTTTGCCCATTTGCTGCATTTTGCAGCTATTCCCTGGCTTTGGCCAGGCACTCCCCACATTTTTGAAGTTTTTCCTGTATGGTAATCCAAATAAAGATCTGGACTGGGAAAATGCAAGCGTTTAGGCCAAGTTACGTCAAGGTCTTCTGAAAAGCTAATGACATATACAGTGTAGGGCTGGATTTTAGATCATTTAATGTGTTTTGCACTTGTGATACTGAAGACTTCTAAGTAGTTCAGAAGTGGCTGAGGGCTCTCTTTCCCTGAATATTTTGTCAGCTGGTTGTTTGAGTGCTGTCCTGCTAGATGACAAGTTTATTTTCCCTGAGAGAAGAGGAACCACCTCTGTGTATGTTTATGACTGAACAAGCAAAACTATTTTTTCTTCATTTCTGTGATTTTCTTTATTCAACAGGCCCTACCCTAGAAATAGTTTAACCTGAACTGAAAATCTGGGAGGGATGGGCAAGAGAGGAGAGGTGAAACCAGTTGAGGGCTAGAAACCATCTACAGAGCTGGAGCTCACGTTGTGCTTTAGCTAACAAGCAAATAGCAGCTCTTAAGACTTATTTGCATGTATCTCTCATGATCCTCAATTGTTCTTGATGTGTTATTAGTGAATGTTTCTCCCAGTAAATTGTCCTGGGAAGTGGTCATAAGGTAACAGCCATCCTGTGTCCATCTCCCTTGCTACAACTGAAAAAAAAAAAATCACAAAGCACAACTGTTCGCCTCTGAATAATTCAATATAATTGTTTATTATAAAGCACAGGACTGGGGCATACCATTAACCTGTGCATGTGAGAGATATTCTGAAAAAACGTCTGGGGAACAGTGTAGTTCTGTTTCTAATTTTGCTGTATTCTTGCTTATTCTGCAGTGGATCATATGCCACTTGGAGAACATTGCACAGAGCATAAATTATTGCAGTAATGGGGCTTCCCTTAAATTAGATCAGTGAAATAATTTGGAGTGCCAAGCATAGAGAAATCAGATTTGGAAAACTTCTGTGGCTGCTACTTATGGACTTCCCTTCTAGGAGGACAAATGTGAGAGCTCATTCACAGATGATGACAAAATGCTGAGCAACCAGTACTTTTCTCAGTGCTTAAGTCTTGAGCAGGATCTGTAAACTTGTTGCTGTATATTTTAGAAAAATGCCAAGTTACTGTGTTTTGCCTCAGTGAAGTCATATGTGCATTGGTAACCCCTGAGGAATGACACTTTGGACTATTTTACTGGCTGCTTATCATACATCAATTAAGGCTGACCAGTTAAGGGATTTGAGGTAGCTGTGAACTTCATGACCAACTCTGTTATGCAAGTCATGAATCTTCCAGGTTATAAATAGCTTTCAGGGGAGTTTTTTCAAAAGTAACTTCCATATTTTTGAACATACAGATGTGTTTTTCTTCACATGCCCCATCTGATTCTCCTGTGAATGGTAGCCAGCATCCTGTTGGTGCTGTGGACACAAAATGTCCTTTTCTCAGTTAACAAATTAGTTCACTTTTATTTTACCATCTCCTATCATTAATTCCTTTATTTTCCTTTCCCTCTTGCCTACCCACTCATCAGGTTAATGTCTTTTGTTGTCCTTATTTTGACAAGACTTTATTCTCTCAGCAAATAAAGAAACTCAACCTCTGGACCCAATTCCTGGCGCTTCATTTAGATTTCTGTTGTAATTTTTCTGGGAAATGTAGTCTTCTGGATGACTGGACAGAATTTTAAATCTTCTGGATTGAGAAGCTGATATTGGGAAGAATCATATTACATCTCTTGCTATAGTTTACACTCAGGAATGTAGTTTCTTAAGTCTTTAATCTGGAGGTATTTAAATGTCTTTGTTAAGCTTCCAGAGAATTTTATTGATAATTTCATTTTTCTATTCTTTTTTGAGGTTTAATGCATCCTCAACAGCTTTTAGAGATGGGAGACCCTCACTAACTGAAAATTTGCACAACAGTTAATGTCAGATCAGTCTTCACTGATCTCCAAACCTTTTATCATTAACTAAATGTTATTTTTATTAGTGATTCACCACAAACACTGTGCCTATTTGCAGTTGTAGTTACTTCTAGACCCACAGTAAACATTTTACCAGACTATTTGTTTAGTCTGCTTTAGTTTACTTAATGTATCATTTAGATGAAGCAAATATACCTTTGCCCTGTTTTTCCAACTCATCAGTGTTCAATTTATTGTAATATAAAATACAAGTATCTTCCTACATTATTATTTTTATACATATATGTATAATTTTATACATTATATTTTGTACGATAAGGTATTAAGATTTTAAAACATAACATTTTGTTTTCATTCTATTGTTTACATGTAAATACAAATAACTTGCTATTCTTTCTGATGTTGTTAGTTTGCAATTATATCTGATTAACTCTTCTAGTTTTCATTTTCATAAAGTTCACTGGGAACTGGCAATTTGCATAGCCATGTTGTGCATAAGTTAATAGCTTAATTGACAATTACAGCTAGAATGAAGCAACAGTTCTTCCTGACAAACAACTTGGGGAGAGCAGGGAGTTAATATATTTCAGAGAGCAAGGAAAGAGCATGTAGAAAAAATATGATTAGGCATGAGGGAAGTATGGAACAACAAGGGCTAGTCCTTAACCATTATTGTATATAAATAACATTGTAGACTGGGACCAATATTTGGTTCATCCAAGCTCTCATACATGGCCCTGGTACCTTCTCTCCACACTATCTTTCAATCAAGGAGCTCGAAAAAAACACCCTGAGTCCTTTTTCTAGGCTTCTGGAGAATGGTTGGTCACACCTTGAGATGGCAACGATTCCTTACATATCAAATCTTTGTACTGTCTTTGTATTCCCTTAGAAATGTCAGCATGATGGGTATGCTTTGCTATGATTTGCACAACTTTTGCGTCAAACGAAATTATATCCTACTGATCACAGCAGTGATCTATTAACAACAGGTAGTACAAATAAGTTCCTTCCACATAAAAGAAGCATGATACCTCCTGATGAAATGTGTTTGTAGTCTAACAGATTATTCCAGGATTATTCCACAAGAGTTCATGGGAAAACTTCTATGAGTCATCCCTTGGTTCAATATTTTACTAGAATTCAAGGGTCTTATACTGTGCTTGTTGGACATAATGCTGTGGCATGTGAGAGTAGCTTTGTATTAAAAGTTGTCACACAGCAAGGAATTGAGAAGTGAAATTTCTGGTACCATAAAGACTGTCAAATGAGTAGGTAAAAATAAGGAAAGCACAGCATGCATCTTGATGAGCATGAATTACCTGCCTACATTGTAGGCCAAGAGCATCCCCCATGCTTATATTTACAGAAAAAATAGGCCTTTTTAATAAACTCGTTTGTATTAGCAATGGCAGTAGAGAATGCACTAGTGTGGAATACTGGGGACCACTCACAATAATGTATTTTTATAAGAACAGTAAGATTGAAAAAACAGTCACTGAAAAAATTTGAAAGAGCTGAAAGTTTAAGTTATTCTGACAATGTTATCTTAGAAGCAGACTATATCCTGTGGGCTTTCTGATAAAGATATAGTTAAATTTTACTCTTGGCAATGGACAAGAGAATTAAAGCTTTGCCTTTGTCCTCTTTTCCTGAATATTAGCAGGCTAACACTGGAGGATCAAGGGTTAAGACCAAAATACCTTTATTTCTAAGGGCTCTTTTAAAATGTTAATTGTATTTTTCTCATTCTTGGGTAGTGTGTTTTTTTTTTATCCTTTTTTTTTTTTTTCTTTTTTTTTTCCCCTAGGAAAAAAATACAAACATAAGAAATCTTCATAGCTAATCAAGTTCGGTGCTTTTAGTAATACTGTCAGTTTTGTCAGAAAAAAAAATTAAAAAAAAATAAAAAATGAATTGGAACTATTAGGAGATATACAAACATTTTATAGAGATGCTTTGTTGAAAAATTCAGGAAACCTTGAAAAGTGTTGAGTTATGATTAAGCCAGCTACATTCCCTTTGACATGTATTTTCATCATATTTAATTTTTTTCTGAAGGGTTTAGGTATGTCTTATACTTGTCTCTAGATCCTTTAAGATATCAGCTTGTTCAGAAAAAAAATAAGGTTTTCTGATGAGCCATTTTGCATGTGTACTTCATATATGATTTATTGCCTTTATGAAGTACTACTAACAGTAAAACTTCGGATGAATCAGCACTTTTCATGCATTATTATATTTTACAGTCCTTCATCCATTGCAGAGGATATATTTTCAAAGTGGCTTTGAGTAATACTAAGTTGAAAATGAGCAAAGAAGTAAAAATATTTTAAGAAGTTAAATCAATTGTAGATCTTCAGGTTAGTGAAGATTAACCACGATTTTCCATACAGAAAAGAAAATTCACAAGGTAGTTGTTTTCCTTAAAGTGAGTCGTAGAGCACAAAAAATTTCACATAAGATAGATACATAGAGAGATATATGACCATATAGTTAAAGAAATACCTCACAGCTTTCACTCTTTTGGAGTGTGTGTAGGTGATCCAAGCAAGGTAACATGAGGTGATTAACTGAATTTCAACCCATTAGTCTCATAAATGATAAAATCAACCCACTGATGAATCTAGTTAAGGTGCACGTGTGCAGTCTGGCGTATTACTAACACTGCATAGCAGTCAGTGTCTTTGATGTTTAGTGGTTACAAGCGGTGATATTTGTCTTCTGATAAATAGTGAGGGGTGTAACTTTGTGCAGTTGCCAACGTGTGAGTCAAAGGTTTAAAGAAACTGAGATACCAAACTTAGTGCATGGCTATTGCTGTTTCCCAGCCTTGGAGTTGCAGTGTGGAAAGAGAGTAACTGGGCCATTGGCCTCTTTACAGAAGCAGCATGCCTCCATGGCAGTAAACAACCACAGAAACAATAATTTACCTACCAGATAAAGACAGCGTTCTGCTGAGTTTGCCTCAGCATGCATATTGACTATATACATTGATAAATAAAATTGTCAGAGAGGAAAAATGAGCACTGGATCACTGATAGTCCACATTGCTTAGTTGCTAGCAGATGACCCAGGATAGTTATGTCTGTGCTAACTTGTCTTCGGCTACTCTGTCTGTTCACTAGCCTATGCCAGCTAGTCCAGGAACAGTTAAAATGTTCGCATGCACCAAGTCCATGCTCAGTAGGCAGTATGGAAATAGCTATGCTACACTGCTCTACAACATTATCTCTCTATCCACTGTCCCTGTCTCACAGGACGGTCCATACTCACGGGTATTCAGCACATATCTTCTGTTTCCTGTTATGAATTGTAGAATAGAATCATCATAGATGATGACATCATAGATGAAAACACCATTCTGAGAAGCTGTAAAACCCTCACATTCCTTCAGGTTCTTTGATGTAAAAATAATACTTCAGGATACCACACAGGGCTTAAAAGAACCATATGGGCTGGAATGTGTTCATATCTCAGGGCCAAGATTTGGTATCTTGTTTGGTGACATAGTACTGAATTTTTGGTTATCTTTCAAACAGTAAATCCAGAATGGTGAGTCTGGAGACTTTTTGAGCTAGTTCTCCTAGTTTCAGCTGGGACGGAATTAATTTTCTTCATAATTTTAATTTTCTTTTCTTTCTTAGCTGGTGTGGTGCTGTGTTCTAGGACAAAAGTAATGCTGATAACACACTGATGTGTTAATTGCTCCTGGGTAGTGCGCATACAGAGCCCAGGACATTTCAACTCCTCATGCGGCCCTGCCCAGAGGGGGTGCACCAGGAGCTAGAGGGGACAGGGCCAGGACAGCTGTCCCAGGCTGTCCAAAGGGACGTCTCAGTCATAGAAGCTGGGAGGAGTTGGCTAAGGGGGGCTGTTGTTGCTCAAGAACTGGCTGGGCATTGGTTACTTGGTGAGTAATTGTGTTGTGCATGACTTTTTTTTCCTTCTCGCTATTAAGCTGTCCTTATCTCAACCATAGATTTCTTCTGCTTATACCTTTTTTGATTGTCTGGCACATTCCTTTGTGCAGCAGAGTGGTGAGAGGTCAGTTCTGCAATAGCTGTTTGCACTGCTCTGCCAGGGTCCCTACTACCAGCTGAGAGTGCCTCTGCCTGATCAGGCCCCAGCTGAGATTGCAAAAGCCTGGTGTGTTTGATACACAGAAGTAAGTAAATAAAAATACTGAAATATCAAGAGAATTCACACTGGTTGCTTTAAGTATCTGAATTCTGTGTTCAATTTGTGGCATCTGACCTTACCAAACTTTATTTTTCATGTATTACCAATGCTGAAATGCACTTCAAGAAAGTCATTTGGATAACCTGAATTTAAGAGTATTAAGCTACTTTCTATTGCTTGCAGGTGGTAAACTATGAGGAACATATTTGCAAGCATTTTTGCTAAGACTGACTTAATTATTTACCTTGAAGCAGAAAATGTAATGTAGACATTTGTTAGACCGTGTACTCCTAATTTTCTCAATAGTTATTTTCATACATTTATAAAGAACATTCAGTTAGGGATACCTCTGTGCTTGTCAGTTGTAGTCTATTGCTCATCATTTAGAAATTGTTCCTCTGTCAGCCTAAGTGTCTCCTACTTGCTAAGGCCTGCACAGAACTTCTAATGGCATACATGTAAGTGATCTCATTGCTGTGTGGGTCCCTGAAATAAAGGTACTCATGAGGATGTCTCTAAGAACCCAGATCATATAGATTGGAATATCTAAGGGATGGATCTTGTCTTTATCTGACGGACAATTCAAAACTAAATGGGCTTCTTTCCCAGGAAGTCACTATAATATTCCTCTTTTGTCGTGGTCTTTGCCTTTTGGCTCCTTGTTCTTCATGAATCTGTGTGTGCTCATGTGTGTGCATGACTATAGTTTTACAACTTTTTATCCACAATTGCCAAAATTATTTGCATTCCTATGGAAAAATACTTCCAGAAGGAGATGAATGTGAGGGAGGAAAAAAAAATAAGTCAACACATTTAGAAATTTCAAGGCTAGCACAAAGTCCAGTGCAAAGTTATCAAAATAATTGCTTTAATCAGTTTAGATATTTTTAATGTTGCATGTAACTTCAGTCTATTTTTTTTTTCTAAACAACTCTTTAAATATTCCATACTCTAGCAACTGGAGAACAGCTATGAAGATGACAGAAAATATCTGGAAAGAAACAAAAATTCTGCAGCAGTTAGGTCACCAGAGCATTTATTTAAATATATATATACACATATATATTTTAAAGCATACAATATCAAACTCCTTTAATAAGAACGAGCAATGTGGGTTCATAAAGCAGAATGCTGCACATGTGCCCAGTTGTAATACATTTACAAAAGTAATAAATGTTGGGTATATGGCCTTTTTCCTAAGTGATTTGATGTATTTATTAAAATTTTCACAAGTTTACAACAGCCAGATTTTTATGGAGCTAAATTGATAAAGCAATAAAGAATTTAAAAGGAGTTTTGCCCTTCAGCAACTGTAGGAAAGAGTCTTACACTGAGATTTACATATTTAACACATTGCTGAAAGCAAGACTCAAGCAATGGAGGTTGTTTGCATGTATGTACATGTATGTAGATTACAGTATAAGCCTTCTCATGGAATAGGCTGAAGATAGGTAAACAGAAGATGAGCTGAAGGGCAAGGTGAGAAATGAGTGAAGTATCTGCAGTGATGGTACAGATCAAAAGAAAGAGTTTGAGACTCTATTTTCATTTATCATTTAAGTGTGGGAGTGCACTCAGTCCATGAACTGATAATACATCACATAGGCATATAATTCTTTTATTGGATCTAGCCTTGTATTGAGGTAATTAGCACATCCCTGTTGAAGCCTGAGGCACTTTCTAAGGTACGCACTTTCTTAGTGATTAAGGACATTATTGTAATTCAGTTGATACTCTTTTAAAAATTTCCTGCTAGGTTATGTACTCAGATATTTTAGCTAATGAAGTACTGAAGAAAATATTTTTTTTCCTTTTGCTTTGCAAAGATTCACAGTAGACTGTAAACTGCAAGTGATCTTATGGTGACAAGAGTATTGTTCCCAAGGGAGTATCATTTCAGGATTGCCAGAAGTCAATTTCTACTGCATTATTAGTCACATTCTTTTCCCCTTAATTGATCTATTAAAACCGTTTGCAATTTAGTTCTGCAAACTTTTGTGTCCTTAGCCTCCACCAAAACCTACAACAGAAACTGAAGACAGCAGTTAGATCCTCTCAGCCCTTTTCTCCAGGGTGAGCAAGCTCAGGTCCTGCAGCCTCTCCCTATACATTCTTCTTCCCATTGACCATCTTGGTGGTCTTTTGCTGTGTTCACTCAAATTTGTCAGTAGCTCTTTTGGGGGACCAAAACCATATTTGGTACTCCAGTGAATCTCAGAGGACAGTAGAAAATTAGTTTTCCTCAATCTGCTACTAATGCAGCTCACTGTGTGATCAGATTTCATTGCCTCAAGAATGCCTTGACAAGCCATGTTCACAGGTGCTGGGACTGTCAGGTCCTTTGCTGCAGAGTTGCTCCCCAGCCAGTCAGTCCCCAGCCTGCACAGGGTCATTCTGCACCAGCTTCAAGACTTTCCTCTTGTCCTTGAAAGTCATGAGATTTCTGCTATCCCTCTTTTACAGCTCACCAAGGTCCTATGAGTGACAGGCCTGCTCTTCAGTATATTGATCACTCACCACATTTTGGTGTCTTCTCCAGACTTGACAAGGATACACTTCATCCTGTTCAGGTTGTTGATGGCAAGGTTAAATAGTATTGGTCCTAGTATCAAAACCCTGAGAAGAAGTACTCATCACCAGTTGCAGGTTAGACCTCACAGTGTTGAAGAGCACACTGGGAGCAGATGGGTAGTTTTTTTTTTTTACCTACCTTGTTCACCATCCACTCTCTGTCTCCTTGGTTAGGCTACAAACATGAAGTGCAAGTGAAGCCAACGTGCCTTCACTAAGGGCAGATCATGTCTGTAAGATCTGGTGGCCTGCTACAATGGATTTACAGCATTGGTGGGTAACAGAAAAGCAACTGACATCATCTACTGGACATGTCCAAAGTGTTCGACAGACTCCCACATCATATATCCGTATGTCTCTAAGTTGGAAAGACATGGATGGACCACTCAGTGGGTAAGGAATTGGCTGGATGGTCACACTCAGAGTTCCAGTCAACAGCTCAATGTCCATGTGGAGGTGAGTAACAAGTGATGTTCCTTGGGGGTCAGTATCGGGACTGGCGCTGTTTGACATCTTTATCAGTAATTTGGACAGTGGGATTCGGTGAACATTCAGCAAGTTTGCTGATGACACCAAGCTGTGTGGTGTGGTTGACAAGGAGGGAAGGGATGCCATCCAGAGGGACCTGGACAGGCTTGAGTCGTGCGTCTGTGAGAACCTCATGAGGTTCAACAAGGCCAAGTCCTGCATCTGGGTCAGGGCAATCCCAAGCACCAATGCAGGCTGGGTGGAGAATGGAATAAGAGCAGCCCTGCAGAGAAGGACCTGGGGGTGTTGGTTGATGAAAAGCTCAACATGAGCTGGCAATGTGTGCTTGCAGCCCAGAAAGAGAATGGAGTCAAGCTGTGACATGGGACATTCAGGGTGGATATCAGGAAAAGGTTTGTCACTGAGAGCATGGTCACACAATGGAACAGGTTCCCCAGGGATCTAGTCATGGCACCAAGCCTGTCGGAGTCTAAGAAGTGTTTGGACTATGCTTTCAGCCATATGGTCTGAATTTTTGGGTAGACCTGTGTGGAGACAGGAGTTGTACTCAATGATCCTTGTGAGTCTCTTCCAGCTCAGGATATTCTATGATTTAGAAAGCCAGCTGTATTCTACTCCTTTACTCTGTTCTCATGAGAACCCACCTGGAGTCCTGCATTCAGGTCTGGAGCCCATGCACAAGAAGGACACTGAATTAATTAGAACAAGTCCAGAGGAGGATCACAAAGATGACCAGAGGGCTGGAGCACCTCTCCTATGAAGACAGGCTGAGGGATATGGGGTTGTTAAGCCTGGAGAAGAGAAGACTCTAAGGAGACCTTACAGCAGCCTTCCAGGGACTACAGGAAAGCTGTGGAGGGACTCTTTGTCAGTGGGTGGAGTGATAGGACAAGTGTTATAGCTCTAAAATAAAAGAAGTTAGATTTAGGTTAGACATTAGGAAGAAAAAAATTCTTCCCTATGAGGGAGGTGAGGCACTGGAACAGGTTGCCCAGAGGAGCTGTGGATGTCCCATACCTGGATGCGTTCAAGGCCAGGTTGGATGGGGCCTTTGAGCAACCTGGTCTAGTGAGAGATGTCCCAGCCCATGGCAGGAAGGTTGGAATTAAATGATCTTTAAGGTTCCTTCCAACCTAAACCATTCTGTGATTCTATGATGTTATGAGTGAGAGTGTTAACCTGCATATAGGAAATATATAAGCCATAGGATATATTTGTTGCACTCTACTCATCTTCAGGGTCAGTCATTTCTTCTTAGAGGCAATTAACTTGATTAATCTGACTTAATTTCCTTCAATGACAAGATCACACAGCTAATTGGCGAAAGGAAGCCAGTCAACGTAATCTTTCTGGATTTCAGTAAAGCATTTGATACTGTCTTTTACATTACCCTTCTGGACACAATGACCAGAACACAGATAGATAAAAGCATAAGAAGGGTGAACAATTGGCTGTTGTGTTGGGCCCAGAGGGTTCTTGTAAATGAGTTTACATCATGCTGATGACCTGCCATTAGACCGTGAAGGGTCGAGGGAACAAGATGTATGAGGAGCAGCTGAGGTCCCTTACTTTGTTCAGCCCAGAGCAGAGCAGGCTGAGGGGAGGCCTCATGGCAGCCTGCAGCTCCCTCACGAGGGGAGCGGAGGGGCAGGTGCTGAGCTCTGCTCTCTGGGGACAGCGACAGGACCCGAGGGAACGGCATGGAGCTGGGACAGGTGTGGTGTAAATGCCTGAAGTAACTAGGAAAATAAAACTAACATTCACATTTTTAAGGAAAAGGTACAGCATTGAAGAGGCTTTCAGGGTAGGGCATAACTGCTTTATCTGAGCGTTCCCTAGGCTCCCAGCCTTAGATGCTATCGCGCTGGGGAAACTTGGTGTGCTAGCTCTAAGGAACAGCACGGAGCATAGAGTGGAGTGGAGACACCACGGATATGCTCTGTAATCAGATGGGACCTCGATTGTTCTTGTGCACAAAGCTGCACTTTTTGCCACCCTAAGCCAAAGACCTGTCATGTTTTGACAAATGCCGTACCCTAGTGTACTTTTTGCTCATTATAATATCATTATAATACCAAAACACACCTCCATCCCAAAAGCTACCCGCCTCCAAGGTGCGACCACCCCTCACTGAGCATGCGCTCTGAATTCCTCGGAGCCTATTACTTTAAACGGAGACGGGAAAACTTTACACCAATCATAACTAAGATATGCTTGACTAGAGCCACTCAAGCTCCACCTAAAAGATAGAAAATAATATAAATTGGCCCAAGAGAAAGGGGATGTTAGGGAAGATACCACCGTCAGGGGAGATACCATCCCGAGGACAATATCCTTAGGACCTCCTGACTCCTGGGATCAGTCGACGGGCTGAGCCTCTCTTCCCCCCCCATTGGGACGCCTTTGGGTGAGATCTGAATACTTGCTTATAAATCTCTATAGAGTCTTTGATCCTTTTAACGCGTTTATTTCTAGGCTGCACACCTGTGACACCTGTAAACACCTGTAACATCTGTAACACCTGCAAGACCTATAACCTCTGTAACATCTGTAACATCTATAAACATCTATAACACCTGTAACACCTACAACACCTATAACACCTGTGTATTTTATGCATACTAACTTGCTTTTGCAGACAGTCACTATCGCCGGCAATCCAAAAGAACCTGATTATCTGTTGCTGTAATAAACCATACTTGATTGCATTGTGATAACTCTCATTGAGTGCAACGAGGGTGAGGGTGGTTATCCGTGATAGTTCAGTGTTCTGAATCTAACCAGACCCCCAGGCGGTTAATGCATTTTTGGTGAATGTCCGAGCGGACCCCCAGATGGTTAATGCGTTTTTGGTGAATGTCTGAACGGACCCCCAGGCCGTTAATGCGTTTTTGGTGAATGTCTGACTGGACCCCCAGGCGGTTAATGTGTTTTTGGTGAATGTCCGACTGGTTCAGTAACCTGAATCTGACCGGGCCCGTAACGGTTAATCAGCTACACCCCTTAACGCGACAGACAGGGGAGGGTCAGGCTGGGGGTTAGGGAAAGGTTCTGCACCCAGAGGGTGCTCGGGCACTGGGACAGGCTCCCCAGGGCAGTCAGTGGTCATGGCACTGAGACTGCTGGAGTTCAAAAAGTGTTTGGATAACACTCCCAGATACATGGTCTGATTTTTTGGGTGTGACAGGTTTGACTCAGTGATCCCTGTGGGTCCCTTCCAACTCTGATATTCTCTGATTCTATGATTGGTAACAGCTAGCATGAATTTGGCATGGCCAAATCATGTGTGACCAATCACCTTCTTGTCCTCCATATTCCTGCAAATCGCTTCTATGAAGATTTAATCCATAATTTTCCAAGGGGCAATGGTGAGACTGGCTTGACTCTAGAGCCTCAAGCCCTCCTTCTGGCTCTCTGTGAAGATGAATTCATCTTTTACCCTTTTTTCAGTCATTGTGAAGTCTTTGCTCTTATCTCCAGAGCTTTTCAAAGACGGGGAGCACCTTCACAATGACATTTATAGTTCTTCTGCTGAAATGAAATTCTTATTGTTCCATTACCTGTGGACAATTTAATGCTCTAGAATATGCATGAATAAGTACCATATTTATATTACTGCAACTAAAAGAAGCAAGGTACGGAGATGTTACATTTCAACCGTGCTTATTCACAAACCTGGGATGTTTCCATACAAATACGCAGTATGGGTTTAGAGAGTAGTCTTGGCTCCAACTCCCTCATCAATCCCTCTATAACTGCAGGGTAAGATAAGCCCTCCCCAGCACACAATAGCTACTCCACTTTCTTCCTTGTGCAAAAAATTACTTCAGAGAGTCCCAGGGAGAAGCTGTCAAGACTTGCTATCAGAGCTGAGCTGCTGCTTTTCACATGAAAGAGCAGAGACAGGTCGGGATGGCCAAAAGAGGGGCCTGGCAGGAGGATACAGTGGCTGCTGCTGTGAAGGAACTTTCTCATCACAGGTATGCCTTGCCTTGCACTCCTTAGTTCAAGAGCAACATCAGCCCAACTTTTCAGGGATATGCTGCCAGTGCCAGGAGGCAGAAAAGGATATGCTCGGGTGTTTGAGTAGTGTTTGCCCCTCAACCCACTATTTTCCATCTCTAGTGTAGGCAAGATGGAAACAGTGTGGATCATATTGATGCATAGGAAGTTAGCCATAAGCTAGTTTCATCAAAATGAAAGAGCTAAGTAAGAATTTTCAAGTTTTTTTTGGAAGGGCAAAACAGCTGTATAAACTGAACAAGATATTGCTAGCATCATTTGAACTCACACAGTTTTAGAGGAATACATTGGAACTGGTTTACCTTAATGATATTGGAGAAGAGTAGCTCCTTCTCAAGGATAATTCTTCTCCTTCAAATGTATAGTCTTAAAGCAGTCACAAGACAATTTCTGTACATGCCTATTTCTAGTAATCTGCATAATATGAACCAGAAACCATTTCCATATTTACACCTCAAAAGGAAGATGTTATCTTTTAAGGATGGGAAATGACCAGGATTTTGGATATGAAATTGACGTAATTCTTTTAAGAGTGCAGTTTAACAATCAGCTAAAGCAGAAGATTTTTTAGCAGCTGTGGGACTACCTGAGCATTGCTGCCAGCCCAAGGGAATGCAGAAACTTCCTTTTGGTGGAAGCACATTCACATCCAATTAAACAAGTTATGCACCACTTCTGCTATATTTATTTTAGCTTTTGTAGTTTTGTTTACTGATGTAAGCAAAAACATTTCAGATTTTGTTCATAAGATTTCAGAAGAAGCTTTTGGAATTCAGTGTGAAAAATAGTAAAGTTTGTAGCTATGTGAGTTATGCATAGATTTTTGTGGGCTTCCTCACCTAGTTACCTAGATGATCTGCAACACCACATTAAACACTTTTAGTCATTTTTTTCAGACATCAGTTATGAATGTACATGTTAAGTATGGGATGTGTGTGGCCAAATGTTTGAACTTCCCCAAAGCTTTATTTGTTACATTAAACAAACCTTGAATTAAATTACTACATTTTTGGAAAATCATACTTCATTTTGAAATAAGAAGTCATAAACATAAGTAAGGCATGAGGAAAATGGCTATAAGCATGAATTTTGGTGTGAAAGTAATGTTCATTTCTCATTTCTAAAGTATGAAAAGATTCTTAAATGTCTGATCTTTCCTGCTGGACCAAGGTTTTCTAAATAAGCTAATGGGGGCAAAGGCAGGAACATTGTAGCCACTGCCTTTTGTCTTCCATATTACCTACAGTTTGGATTATCTGGTTGACATTTTTCTTTTTCTTCTGAAAGCACGTGAAGCTGAGAAGTGAGAAGACGTTTTGTTAGTGGCATAATGTGCAGCTTAAAAATAAGTATGATATTCAACATTGCAAAGATACAAACAGATAATTTAGTGAATAGTGAAAGTATCTTAGCCATTATTTGACATCTCTGTATACAGTTCTGCAGAGCTGTTAGACCACTGTATTCTTTGAAATCATATAAAGTGTTACATTATTCTGGCTTTTAACTAAAGGGGGGAAAACTTCACAAATGTTTCTATAGCATGATCATATAAAGTAAATGCATCTCAATTCAAGGCTGTATGGGTCACCTCTTTCAGAAATAATTAAACAATGATTTTTAAAAATAAGCAATGATTTTTAAAAATAAGTCAACAGTAGAGAATCACTGTACTTTATGTCCTAATACAGTTATAGAGAGACACAGCCAGATGGTAGTAGCTCCTACTCAACTGGATCTACTGTAGCAATCATTAACTATGGTTAATGATAAAAAAAAAAAAAGTCACAGTATTGTTAACTCAAACAGTTTCTCATCTCGTAGTTAAACTGTAAAAAAATAAAAATACTATTTTTTTATATTTGTGTTGGAATGTGCTTCTGCAGTCAAGCTGTGGCCATTGCAAAATTAGGCTGGACCTTGGCACAGTCTCAAGAGGAGAGGCTCAAACGATATGTGAGATATTAACTCAAGCAAAGCCAAGTACAAAAAGGCAACAGATTTTTTCATTGGCTTCCTTTGTATTATTTAATCACCTTACAGTGTTTTCATTTTAAAATATGTTTGGTCAGGTCCTGCTTTACAATTCTAAACCTTCACTATCAAAAACAAATATCCAGTTTTAGTTTTTACAGTCCTTTGATTGTCTTGTTTTATCAGTCTAAGTCCATAAAATGGGAAATAACAATAAACCTTGAACGGAAAGCCTCAAGAAAGCTGTTCTGCTAAAGGAAAGAAAGGTTGCAGTCAGATGGTTTGTTCTCTGTTGGATTTCTCTTTGTGTGTGTATGTGTATGTGTGTGTATGTGTGTGCCAAGCTGTCCTGTTTAAAGTTTTCATACCTGTATAATCTCCTTTCATTGACTACAAGAACAGCTACACTGAAACAGAAAAAGGTGGTCTGGTCTCCGTAAGTGGTAAGTACTGAGAGTGTAAGAACAGTGCAAGCATAGATTGATCTTTCCCTTGCCATTTCTCCCAGCTTCCCACAGTCTGTGGGTTAGGCAGTCACTGAGCTGGAGGTTACGTGAATGATGCTCTATATTCCTTGAATTACTCCAATCCCTTTGGCTTCCTCAATAGCCTCTAGTTGTGAGTTCAATCAATAGACTTATTTTAATGAGGCTACAGAAATGCATTTCATCTCAAACATCTTGATCATTTCAGAGAAAAGCTTTTCTTTTAAGAAATAGTGAATAATCTTTTCCCATTCACATGCACTACATGACTGTCATGTCTCCCTGAAGTAAATAATTTTCAATGCTTTTGTGAGGGAAGCAAGAAGCAGTCAAGTCGCAAAGATGTTTTGCTAACCACTGGGCAGGTAAGGCTTAAGGTTAAGACTTAATAAATACAGTTGTTATGGAGCTTGGTTCTTATTAATGCTGTCTTGTTGAGCAGATAATCATTTACTATCCTTTAGCACTGGCTATAGTGTTGCAAAGGAATAATGCATATGTGTAATTTTTATCTAAGTGGCTGCAAATGTTTAAGCTATTTATGCCCTTTCCATTTTTAGAACAGATTTCAATTTTCAACTTATTTTCAATTTAAACGTAATTTTCAATTTAGTTTTCTTCTAGCCTACTTCTAGCCTGGTCACTGTTTCTGTGCCCCAGTATTGTTTCTCACTTTCCAGGCCAACTGATTGTTCTATGCCCAACTGTGTTCTGTGTGCCTCTGTTTCTGCCACGTCTAGCTGTGGTGGTCCTGCTGTCTTCAAGAGCCTACACAAATCTCATTCTATATGTTTGTATGACTAGAGCACATAAAATTCACTAGTCTCTCTAGCTCTTCCTCCTTTCTGTTCTGCTTAGTTTGGTGACTCTCAACTTACGCATTTACTTGGTCCATTTTCTTGCATTCAGTGCTGTAAAATTATCCATTTAATAAATATGTTGAAAAGAAGTTCTTTGAGAACATGAAGTTCTTTTTCCCTTTTTTTTTTTTGGGTCTTGCATTGTCTTTTGTGGTATTGTGGTATTGGGAAAACTTGCCTAAAAACAATCTGGCTTGTTGCTAATGATCTCTATTTTTATTTATTCATATGGGGGGTATTTGTTTTCTTTTGTCTTTTTGGCATTTGTCTGCAGCATGGTTTTTGCATTGCATAGACAGGGAAAGGAAGTAGATTCATCTCCTGAAATACTTCTGAAAATTCAATGCATGGTTCTCATTAACTTGCACGCATTCAGAAATATGGGATGAATAAACAAAATGCTGAGTGTAATAAAATGGTGCAGTTAAAGATGTGAATGGAGGCCAATTTGTATCATGCAGAGGAGGAAAAAAGGTAAAATACAGAGAAATGGTAGAACAGTGAGGGTGTTGATACAGACAACCTTTACGCTTTATCTTATAAAATCTGTGCACTCAGTAGAGTGTTATGTGTTACTGAATTTTTGTTAATAGCAAAGAAACCTTGAGCATTCACACATGCTGAGCTCTTTCTCTGAAGGAGGTGGGTGGGCTGTAGCTATGAACAGTACCACTCTGGCAGGCACAAATACACCTCAGAATCAAATCAAAAACAGTTGGATCCCACGTCAAAGATAATGCAGTGGTTGGTAGGTTCAGCAGATTTTGTCATTCCTTGTTAAATGTTAAATTCCATTTCTTTCTACATAGTTGCCTAAGCCCCTTCAGCGGCCTCTTTCTAAGGTAGTACCTACGACATGCTTAGAAATGAACATGAATCTCTATTACCATTTTCTTGTGAAACAGTGCCCATGGTTTACATAAAATGTGAGTATTTTCTTCAGAACTTGGGAGGGTGGGGGGAAAAGCTGTAAGGTTTGAACACCACCGAGCCTGCAATGAGGTTGGGTGCCTACAAGGCTCAGCCACTGACAGCTGTGGGGTTTGGATTGCAGTCTGGGACATGGGATAAATTCTTTGTCTAGGTTCCCACGGCTTTTAGTAATTGGGACTTGGGGCATTTGTGTCCCATGCTCAGCCCTTATTAGGCTTCTGCTGTCTATCTAGTTTATAATGCATGCCCCACACTAGTGCAGCAGGTCATATTAAGGCAGAAAGGGGATTCTACTTACAGAAGACGACTATTTTCCACTGTGGGAGGTAGATTTCCAGGTTGCTGGGAACAGCAGCTACTACAAATGCCAAGCTCTGCTCGCAGATACATCACAGTTATGCAGTATTTTAATGTTATGAGTGTCAAAATACAGCATCTGTGTTCTTAATAAGGTCAATGACAAATAAATGCTTTAGCTGCTGGCCACTTTTGTCCCAAGAAGACAAGCCACATCTAAAATGTGTTGAACTTTCTGTGGTGCAGCTTATTTTGTAAACACAGTGAACCAGTGCATTCCTCCCCTCTACATCACAGGATGTGAGGAGAGTACTAATAATACAAGTCAATTGTTGGCTCCAGTTCTGGTGTTGGTGACAGGTTTTTGGGTTCTGTGACCACGGGATCTGTTTGCAGATCAACATCTGCCTGAGAGAGATGGGATCTACCTTGCTAAGTGGGGCAAAGATGGTTTTGCTTATATGATGACTAACCTTGTACAAATGGCTTTAAAATAGGAGTGAAAGAGTGATGGGGAGGGAGCATGGAATTACCAGCAGCTCTGTGAGGGAACAATGGACAAGGCTGATGAGCAAAGGTCATGAAGTGATGTGACAGGAATAGAGCATAAAAATCAACAAAATGGAGCTTAAGTGGGGTCATTTTGAGCATTTGCAGGTAAACGATGAAGTGTCTACAAGGCACCATTATAGAGAAATCTCCAAAACCTTTCCAGGAAACCAGCATGCTGGGATGCCTCTCAAAAGTGCCTGTACTCTACCTCACACAGTACGGAAAGTAAACATGTTAAGTTAGAGATGTCTGTGTGGCTGCAGGACTATAATCCAGCTGGGATCATGGAGATGTGTTGAGATGGCTCCCATTAGTGAAGAGTTGTAATGAAGGGATACAGGCTCTTTATTAAGGACAGACTGGGAAGGCAAGGCAGAGGAGTTGCCCTTTATGTGAGAGAGCAGTTGGCATGGCGCTTTGCTTGGTGCTGTATGAAAAGCCAACTGAGAGTTTATGGGTTAGGAGTAAAGAGGAGACAGGTGAAGGTGACATTATAGTGGGTATCTACTACAGACCACCTAGCCAGGAAGAAAAATCAGACGAAGGCAGCTACAGACAGACAGGAGCAGCCTTGTGTTTGCAGGTCCTGTTCCTCACAAGCAGTCAGTGAAGTGGATTGAAAACTGGAAGAACAAGGCCCAGAGGGTAGTGATCAGTGGTGCGAACTCTGCAAATAGCACTGTATCCTAAGGGTCAACTATGGGTTACAGTCCTGTTTAATGTCTTCATAAATAATCTGGATGATGGGGCAGAAATCATCCTGCAAAAATGGATCGTAGAATCATAAAATAACTGAATATCCTAACTTCGAAGGGACCCACAACGATCATCGAATCCAACTCCTGGCACCACACAGGTCTACCCAAAAGTTTAGACCATGTGACTAAGTGCACAGTCCACTCGCTTCTGGAATTCAGACAGGCTTGGTGCAGTGACTGTGTCCCTGGGGAGCCTGTTCCAGTGTGCAGCCACCCTCTCGGTGAAGAATCTCTTCCTGATGTCCAGCCTGAACTTCCCCTGCCTCCGCTTAACACCATTCCTACGGGTCCTATCACTGGTGTTTACAGAGAATAGGTCACCTGCCTCCCCACTCCCCCTCGCAAGGAAGCTGTAGACTGCAGTGAGGTCCCCCTTCAGCCTCCTTTTCTCCAGGCTGAACAGGCCAAGTGCCCTCTGCCGCTCCTCATATGTCTTCCCCTCTCAGCCCTTCACCATCTTCGTCGCCCTCCTTTGGACACTCTCCAACAGTTTAATGTCCTTTTTGTACTGCGGTGCCCAGAGCTGCACTCAGTACTCGAGGTGAGGCCACACCAGCGCAGAGTAGATCTGGGTGTTCTGGTGGATGGCAATTTGAATACCAGTGGAACAGGTATCCCTCTTCAAATGCAGTGTTGGTTTCCACTCCACTGAAGGATGAAAGATCCTTTAAGGTCTTCTGTTCATGCAACCAGGTTCAAACCCTTTTTTCCAAAGACTGAAATAAGTTACAGAAACTTGAAAGGATTTCTCTTTGTATTTATTCCTACATATCTGTGGGATCTGTTACATTGATCAAACCTTGAAACTCATCTTTACGAGGGCTGTTAAACCTTCATCTGAATTATCTGACCCTTGTCACCTGGATCTGAGAAGAGCACAATGTGAGCTAGTTGAAAGCTAGCTGACTACCAATTAGATAGAACAACATCTTCCAGTACAGACATTCTCGTGTTTTCTCCTGAAATAATAAATTTAAAAGGCTGGTGGCAGTCTAATGATAGTGCAGCATTTAAGACCTGGTGTCACTTTTCACTGACTGAGTTGTATGGGAAAGCCCATCTCCTCCTGATGGTGCAGCATGTGCTGTGTGTATAAACAGGACTATTAATCTGTTTTGACAGGAAGAGGTATGAGTCATATGAGATTTAGTTTTTTTCAAACATTTGTACGAATGTGCCGTTTAAAAAAAAAATAAATCTGTTGGGAATAGAATTGGGTGCATGAATTGAATTTCCAACTAGAACAGGCAGGCAGCAGATGTTATTGCTAATATCTATTCTCTAGAAAACCCTATCTAAAGAATGACCTGTTATTGCCAAAGTCAAGATTGCCGAAGAAATCTGCATTTACATCAGGCAGGAAGATGCTTCTTTCAGCTTGTTTTTTGCAGAAGTGTGGAAAAGACAACACATGAAAAAAAATCTGGAAAATATTTTATTTTCTTTCTGATTTGAAGTTTATCTCTTTCCACAGGAGTTGTGGTGTTTATGTCCTTTTTATTGTTACCTAGAATAGTACATTAAGAAGTGGTGTTTATGGATGTAAGATGCATTGGTTTTCACTATGGAAGAAGTAGTAAGCTGCAGTTGTCAGCATCTGAGCTAAACCTTTAAAATAAAATAAAATAAAATAAAATAAAATAAAATAAAATAAAATAAAATAAAATAAAATAAAATAAAATAAAATAAAATAAAATAAAATAAAATAAAATAAAATAAAATAAAATAAAATTGATGATGCTTCCTGCCCAATGGTTTTCATATGGTAAATATATCCCTTTCACCAGGTGTAGAAATGGTTTCTCCATAACCCGTCCAGATATCCATCAGTCTCGTTATGTGAGACGGTTCTTGTGTTGCCAGCCTGTAGGCTGACATTAATGTTTCATGCTTCTGGTATTGTTTTTAAAACACCGTTTCTTTTTGTTTAAAAGGTTGACATGAAAGTGAAAAACTACCAGTATATTGATTACTTTGTAATTAGGACACATCTGTCCTGAAATTTTCTTAATCATATTCTGAAATGTGTGGAATGTTGTGATGTCCTTGTATTTCCTTTTTCTATTTTTCTTTTTATTTTTTTTTTTCTTTAAATGTTTACCTTGTCTTTAAATGTTTATCTGTGGACAGATTTTTCTCATACATGCATAGATCTTAAAAACTTTTTTAATCTATGGGATTATATCTGTGGGATCTGGCTTTGTCAACATAACTGAAATTTGAATCTGAACCGGTAATCTCTTTTTTTTTTCCTTGCTTAGTATACAAAAACCACTTTAAAAAAAAAATTACATTACTTTTATTAATTAATTAATCACAATTCTTCTCACTCATGCTGTAAATCTGTATTTGTTCTAGTTGTCATGACCCTTGCTTGTCTATATAACACAGAGAGAGTATGGGGAGGTAATAATTGGCTGTTAGCTTCTTCACTATCAATTTTACCTGAGTGTTTAAGTGCCTAGGACAGAACTTGGCTTAGGTATGGGACAGATACTGCTTACCTGTAAGGTTCACAGTAATAACAATATCATAGAATCATAGAAAGGTTTGGATTCAAAAGGATGTTAAAATCATCTAGTTCCAAACCCCTTGCAATGGGCTGGGCACCACATACTAGACCAGGTTGCTCAAAGCCCCATCCAGCCTGGCCTTGAACACCTCCAGGGATGGGGCATCCACAGCTTTTTTGGGCAACCTGTGCCAGTGCTTCACCTTCCTCATAGGAAATAATTTCTTCCTTATATCTAATCTAAATCTACCCTCTTTTGATTTAAAACCATTCCCCCTTGTCCTATCACTATATTCACTGTCAAAGAGCCCTTCCCTTTCTTTCCTGTAGGCCCCCTTTAGGTACTGGAAAGCCACTAAGAGTTCTCAATGGAGACTTCTCTTCTCTAGGCTCCATCTCCCTCAGCCTGTCTCACAGGAGAGGTGCTCCAGCCCTCTGGTAATCTTTGTGGTCCTCCTCTGGACTCATTCTAATATACCAATGCCCTTCTTGTGCTCAGGCCCCAGAGCTGAATGCAGGACTCCAGGTGGGATCTAGTGAGAACAGAGCAGAGCAGAGGGGGAGAATCACTTCCCTTACCCTGCTGGCCATGTTTCTTTAGATGCAGCTTAATATATGGTTGGCTTTCTGGGCTACAAGGATACATGGCTGGCTTTTGTTGAATTTCTCATCAAGCAACACCTCTAAGTCCTTCTCCTTGGGACTACATTTGATCCATTCCCTGGCCAGCCTTTATTGTTGCTTGGGATTGCCCTGACCCACGTGCAGAACTTTGCACTCAGCCTTGTTGAACTTCATGAGGTTTGCACAGGCCCACCTCTCAAGCCTGCCCAGGTCCCTCTAGATCCCTTCCCCAAGTCCTTTCCCTCTAGCATGTCGATTGCACCACACATCAGCAAACTTGCTGAGGGTGCACTTGATCCTACTCTATGTCACTAACAAAGATGGCAAACAGAGCCAGTCCCAGTACTAACCCCTGAGGAACACCACTCTTTACTGATCTCCACTTGGACATTGAATCTTTGACTGCAACTCTTTGAGTGTGACCATCCAGCCAGTTCCTTACCCACTGAGTGGTCCATCCATCAGGTTCATATCTCAAACTTAGAGACAAGGATATATGATACGGGACTTTGTCAAACACTTTGGACAAGTCCAGGTAGAAGATGTCAGTCTCTTTTCCCCTACCCACCAACACTGTAACCCCATCGTAGAAGGACACCGAATTTGTCAGGCACTATTCTACCCTTAGTGAAGCCACGTTGGCTGTCACCAATCACTTCCATATTTTCCATTTGTATTTGCATAGTTTCCAGGAGGATCTGCTCCATGATCTTGCCAGGCACAGAGATGAGACTATTTGGCCTGTAGTTCCGTGGGTCTTTTCTTTTTTACAATTTTAAAGATGGGGGTTATATTTCCCCTTTTCCAGTCAGTGGAATACAGGCTGCTACATATTCAAACACAGCTTCTCTTTATTTTTCTTGCCAGAATGCCTGTTTTATTCAGCTTCTGTCCCATCAAACTTTCCCTTAGATAGTATTTTTCACTTACTGATGTTTTACACTAGTTCTGAGCACACTGTACTCAGGTTTGCAGGAAAAATGTTGCAGTAGCATATGGACTGGATTTTATATTTTTAGAAAATGGATGAAGTTTGTAGTTTTAGCATTATTTCTTCCTGAATGTTTTAACTGCCTAGCACTTCTTTGATATCCACATAGTATTTAGCTTGTTATGGGCACTAATGAAAACAAAGACACAAATTTCTCTGCACCCCAGGTGAAGCAGCCCATGAATTTATGGCCTTGAACTTCCTCTCACAAATGCATTCCACCAGGACAGACCTGGTATTTGGTCCAGTGTGAAGCCATTCTTCCCTTATTCTTTCCCTGTGATTCTGTTATTCTCAGTGGTGGGGTTAACTTGGATGCACTGTTTCAATTTGTTTTGTTTTTGCTTTCACTATTTAATCTGAATATGAGTTGTTGTGAAATCAAATACTTTTTTCATTACAGAATTAGTTTTTACAGAATTATTATGGCATGCTTTTTTTTTTTTCTTTCTTTCCCCCATTGGAATTAAAAATTCTAGTAATTTTTTGTTAACAGCTTATATGACTACTATCAAACTTTTCAGAAACTTTTCAGTTTACTCAAATTTCTTGTATGTATGAGAGACCAGCTGACTGTGGTCAGCCCACATGTGGACCAACCCACTCATCTGACTCTATATGAAGCTTCCTGCAGCACTGTGTGCTATATTTCCATGATGTTCCTTTACCTTTTTGGTTGGCTTGTGAGACTGTTTCGCAGTCATTTGGACCCACTGACGATCTCTGTTGATGAGTTTGCAGGCTATGGACTTGTTTTCTTAGCTAGAAGTAACCTTGCTGAGCTTTTTTGTTCTTGTCTGTGTTATACCTCATCTTACATAATAATCATAAAACCAATACATTAAAAATTCATCAGAATATGTCAGGGAATGGAAATATCTAACATACGTAGCAAATTCAATTTGCTGACAGTTTTCTAAAGTTTAACTTCTCTATAGCCTTCCCGGAGCTAATCAAGGATCATAAAATTTGCAGATCCACATTGCTTACAACTATGCCTGCTTCCACTAAATTCAGTTTACCTTTTCCCATAATGGAGTTACCTTGTCTCATCTGTGAAACTTGATGTCCTATGTTTATTAGATAAATAATAATTCTGAACCTTGAACTGCATGTCCTCTCTTTTTTTTTTTCTTTTTTTTTTCTTTTTTTTTTTTTTCTGTCAGATTTTACCTGAACCAGCATCAGAATGGTGTTATAATGGAAAACCAACAAACTGCATATTAATATAATCTCAAGTTTACTAGATTTATTTTGTGTTGAGTAGTGAATGCTACAAGAGAGTCAGAGAATATGTTTTGATGGAGTTCATAGTTATGAAAAGCAGATCCTCAAAAGCCACAAGTTCATTCTGGTGATAATGATACCTAAAAAACACAGCTTGATACTGTCAGACTTCTGGCTGATTTTGGAGAAATTATTCATATACTGGTAATTTTTAATGCCTCCACATGGAGGTCCAGCATGGAGTGTAATATGGAACTTGCAGTCAGCCTTCAAATATACAGAAATCCTGATCCGTCTTTTCATCCCTGGTTAAATGGTGGGTAGTCCATACTACTCCATATATTTTTTCAGATCTTTTTCTTCATTGGTTTAATTTCATATTTTTGCCCTTCTTAAAAGAGAAAAATGTTTGATGATAATCAGAACATAATCATACATTTAAAAAAAAACACCATGTTTTCCTTTTTTCTAATAAATAAATAAATAAATAAATAAGAATGTCACCAGTCTTTTACAATAAAATCATCTTCAATTAATATTCATGAGGAAGGCTAGGATAGCTCTTATAATGAATGTTGCTGAATGTCAGTAAATGTAAATAAACTATTGGCCTTGTCTTTTAATTGTGCTGTAGGTTCTAAATTTCCTATTAAAATCCAAAATCAATTTTAGACTAAATATGTAAGCATGTTTAAATAGAAATTGTTATCTGAATATCATTACATCCATCTATATTATTAAAAAATAATTTGTGTAAGCCTACTTCACTGGCACAGAGGAAATTGTCTGAAGTTCTGAAAAAGGGTCTCTGAAACATTTGGAAATGTTCACTTGTAGCAATATTTCTCGAAATTAGACAGGAAGATGGGACACAATTTAGTTGCCTGAAAATATGTATTTCATACCATTAAAATTCTGAAGAGTTATCAACAATTTCCATGGAGCTTGTGTGGGACTTGAGAGAGTCATGCCTTTATGTGACCAATAACTGCATTTGCATTGTCCTTTAGGTGTTTTTAATAACTCCCAGAATAACCATCCCTATAAATTTGCCAGGCACTGAAGACAGCTCTCTAATTACCAGGGTCTTCTTTCTTGTTATTATTCAAAACTGAAACAATGTTTGCCAGCTTCCAGTTGACTGGGACCTCTCCAGATTCCCAAGACCGTTGAAAAATAATTCAGAGAGGTCTCACAATGACATCAACCAGCTCTTTGTGTACCCTGGGATGAATCCCATCAAGCCCCGCAGACGTATGTGCAACCAGCTAGGGCAGCAAATCCCACAAAAGTTCAGGGTTGGCTGGGAGATTGTTGTTACCCCAGTCATGGTCCTCCACCTCAGAACTCTGGGGCTTCCAGAGTGTTGAAGATGGAGGCAAAGAAGGCATTAAATACCTCTGTTTTTTACGTCTCTGTTTGTGAGGTGACCATCCTCATCAAGTAACAGACCAAAGTCTCTGGTCCTCCTTTTACTGTAAATATATTAAAACTGTACCAAATCAAACCGAAACAACCCAATTTTTTTTTATTGTCCCCCACAGTCCTGGCCAGCTTCAACTCTAACTAAGCTTTGGCTGCACAAATTTTCTCCTTACAATGTCAAACAGCATTGCTGTGTTCCTGACATATCACCTAACCTCTCTTCCAGTGCCAATATAATTTGTACCTACACTCTAGAAGATCCCTGCTCAATCAAGACGATCTTCTGCCCTATCTGCTTGACTTCTGTCCTTTTAGAATTGCCTGTTCCTATGCCCATAAGAGGTGGTATTTAAAAATTGCCCAGCACTGATGGACCCCAATGCCTTCAAAATTGTTTTCCAGGGGACCTTGCTAACTAGTTCCCTAAACAGACTGAAGTCTGTTCTCCCCAAGTCCAGGGCTGAAGTTTTGGTGATGGTTTTTACTTACTTTTGAATTGCTTGCTTCATGTAACTACTATTTCTTTGTCATGTGTAACCAGCACAAATAAACATGGTCTAATACAAAGACATGAATGTAATGTGTCTGGGCAGGCAGAAAATGCACACACACACACACACACACACACATGATAAATAAAGTTTGAATTACTTAATTTTGAAGAGCAAATTCCCCTGTGTTCTTTCACTCAGGCTTGTAAACTGATAATAACTGAAACCATGCTCATAACTGAAAATGAGATAAGAAAAAAAAGGGTGTTAGTTTTGCTTTAGAGTTTTGTATCTTATTTTCTTTCACCAGTAAGAGTTCATGCAATAATTCCATTTAAGAAAACCGAAAACTTCTGATTTTGTTGTTGTTGTTGTTGTTATTATTTCCTAATACAGATGGTAAAGATGATATGATATGCTACTATGATATGATATGCTACTATGCTCCTTATCCTGCCTCTGCTCATAGCAATGGGATCTTTTACTTAGGTTGCATTGAGTCAGTGCAGTTCAGGGTAGATGACAACATCTATCTAAATTGGAATCAGACATTCTTTTTTAGTGAGTTACTTCTCAGCTTTGACACAAAGAACACTTAGAAAACAATTTGAAAAGTGTATTATTGGATTAATGCTGGCTGTATTTTCCAGAACACTTATTAATCTGACTAGTATTTACTTGTCATCCACATAAGTATCAATGTAACTCCACTAACAAGCTCTGACTAAATGAAAAGTTGGAAATATTTTTCCTGTTCTTTTTTTTAGTTATTAGAATGTTATTAACCAGTAACTGAAAATACAACATGAGGGAATGGAATTGGAACAGGAAGCGTCCGTCACATAGAATCACGGCGCTGCTGAAAACAAAGACAGTTTTTATCATACTTTATAGAAATTTGATTTTTCTTTAAAGGAATAAGTAAACAGTTAAAAGGTAACAAAGAGATTCTGGGCATAGAGTCATTTCTGGCTTCACTGTGAAGGAAAAAAAAAATAGGAAAAAAGAAAAAAAGCCATATTTTAAATGCTGCTTAAGCAAAGAGTATCTGAGAGATCTTTTCACTGTGCTGATATTGTTTGGTTTTCATTTTTTAGTAAACACAACTTTGACAAATATGATTGCCATCAATTTTTCCTACAAACAGTAATAGACAACAGAATCACAGAAGGGCTGAAGTTGGAAGAGACTTCCATGTGGGTTTTGAATATCTCCGGAGAAGAAGACTCCACAACCTCTCTGGGCAATTTGTTCCAGTGCTCTGTCATGTTCACAGTAAAGAAGTGCCCTCTCATATTCAGCTGGAACACCCTGTGCTTCAGTTTGTGCCCATTGCCTCTCGTCCTGTCACTGGGCACAACTGAAAAGAGACCAGCTTCATCCTCTCAACACCCTCCCCACGGTCTTCTCTTCTCCAGGCTAAACAGGGCCAGCTCTCTCAGCCTGTCCTTGTACGACAGGTGCTCCAGTCCTCTCATCATCTTCATAGCCCTTCTCTGGACTCATTCCAGTAGTTCTATGTCCCTCTTATACTGGGGAGCACAGAACTGGACACAATACTCCAGGTGGGGCCTCACCAGGGCTGAGTAGAGGGGCAGGATCACCTCCCTTGATCTGCTGGCATCATTGTTCCAAATGCATCCCTGGATACGTTAGCCTTCCTGGCCACAAGGGCACATTGCTGGCTCATGGTCAGCCTGCTGTCCACCAGAACTCCCAGATCTCTCTGTGTAGAGCTGCTCTCCAGCATGTCAGCCCCCAGCCTGTACTGGTGCTTGGGGTTATTCCTCCTGAGGTGCAGGACCTGGCACTTGTCTTTGTTGAACTTCACGAGGTTCCTCTCGATCTTACCCTCCAGCCTGTCGAGATCCCTCTGGGGTAGCAGCCACTCCTCCAAGCTTTGCATCGTCAGCAAACTTGCTGAAGGTGCACTCCACTCCATCATCCAGATTGTTGAGGAATAAGTTGAATAGGACTGGACCCAGTACTGACCCCTGGGGGACATTGCTACCTAGCTCCAGGCCTCCAAGAATGGGTTGGGTTGGAAGAGACCTTATAGATCATCTAAGTCCAACCACCCTGCCATAGGCAGGGATGCCACCCACTAGAGCAGGTTGGCCAAGGCTCCATCCACCCTGGTCTAGAACATCTCTAGGTATGAGGCATCCACAGCTTCTCTGGGCAACCTGTTCCAGTGCCCCACCACCATTCTACAGTGAAGAATTTCCTCCTAATGCCTAGTCTATCCTCCTCTGGTTTAAGACCACTCCCCTTTGTCCTATGCCTTCTTACAGGTAAGAGGTATAAATGATATAAAACACTCTGATTTTTACCCCAGATGGAGCTCCCTTTGTCTGAGAAGCTTCCTGTGCTGCTCTGAGGAGAGTAGCCCATGCTGGACCAGTCCATTCCTGAAGGACTGCTCCCTGTGGTAGGGCTCCCAGGCTGGCAGTTCTCAGGCCGGCAGGCATTTTCTTCTGCCCCAGGTTCAGGAGACTTTTTCTGTCAGCCTTTTTCCAGTTAGGGCATGGTCACCTTTAGGGCTGCTCCCTCACCCAATCCCATGCTGCAGTTACCCAATCCCATGATAATTTCTCATCCCCCAAATGACTTCCATCTAGGTTACTTTTTAGGATTTTATTATTTTTGCCTTAAATGTGGGGCTCAGCCTGGCAGCCTGCATGGTCACCAGCCCCCAGCTCCTCCTGCCAGGCCCTACACAGCCATGATGTGTCCCCGGTGTTGGTGTTCAGCAGGGATCAGGGCCATCTGTGCCTGTCCTGTTCCCAGTGCCACAAGAAGCTGTGGACAAGCTGTCGTGGCGTGGAAGGGCTGCGCTCCCTGCCCCTGGGCGAGACGCTGCAGGACCGGTAGCTGGAGGGGCTCCACTGCCACTGCTGCAGTCGCCACCCCGGCCATGCGTTGCGTTGGGCCCTTCCCCTGGGCTGGCAAGCCGAGGCGTCCCGCACGGAGTGCGGCACCAGCCTCACGATGGCCAGGATGGGCCGCCGGCAGAGCGGGCAGGTGGCTCTGTGGGCAGCCCATGGCTGGATGCACTTTGTGCAGAAGGAGTGCCTGCAGGGGTCCAGCCAAGCTGTGTCAGCCGGTGGGCCCAGGCAGGTGATGCACGACTCTTCTCTGGGCACCTCTGCTGGCAGCTCCTGGTGTGGCTGGCTCATGGTGCTTGCCTCTGTCCTGCTGGGGAGATGCTTGTGGTCTGCGGGACCCTGCTCTGATGACAAGCAGGTATCAAATGCCTCCAGTCCTCAGCACCTCCCTTGCAGGTTGCTGGCAGAATCTCAGAGAGCCACAGCCCACCAGCAGCACCTTGAGGCCTTGTGCTCCACCAAGAAGACCTTGATGCCTTGCCTAAAACTTATGTGCCACCAGAAGGATGTTGACGACTCAAGTTTCACCAGAAGGACTGGGCTACCTCACCTGCCACATAGAAGGACCTCATGTCTCTTGTGTCACAGGAAGGACCGTGACATCTCGCATGCCACTGAAATGACCATGATATCACGCCTTCCACTAGCAACACCTCCAAATCTCACTTTCCAGCACTAGGATCTCCACCTCTCGAGTGCCACCAGCTGGACTGGACACAGGCTGGATGCTCAGGGCACTTACGGCCAGCTGCCTTTTGTGGGGCCATAGGGTGGCAGTGACTCTAGTACATCACAAGGCTCTTGGGGTGCCCCTGGTAGCAGCACTTAGGGATTAAATGTGACTGTTGTGAGAAAATGCTGATGTGAAATGGCTGCTCCATGCTGACAGGAGCAACATCTGCCAGGCTGGGGTCCGGGCCGGGAGCTTGGTCTTCAACCTGGGAACTGTGCCTGGGAGCCAGGGATGTCCTTAACTTGCAGCTGGACACATGAGCATGGGGAATGCCCTGAAGAGACCATCGAGGAGGACACAACAAGAAACTGAGGAACAGCTTATTACACGGGAAGGGGAAAAAGAGCCTTGGCATGAGGAAATTGGCCCAAGAAAGTGGGAACATGCATGAGAAATCAACAGTTGTTTAAAGAATATCAGGAACGTCATCAGCTATTGATGCCTGTTGCCTCTCATCCTCTCATTGGGCACCACTGAAAGGAGAACGGCTCCATCTTCTTGACACCCTCCACTCAGATATTTGTACACACTGGATAATGTAATAGAGCTAGGTTCAAAAATGATAACCATGCTTGTTCTATGGTAACAAGTAAAAGCAACATGGCTGAAAATCTTGTTTTAATACGGATGAAGGATAAATGGAAAGTTTTCTACTTGCATTATTCTGCAACATGCTTCACACCATCAGGTGCAGAAGCAAAGTGTAAACATGTTCTGGACTCTAAAAGAATGGCTTTAATCCTTTCTGGACAGACTTGAGAGATCATTCCTTTGAATTTAGCTTACATTCAGTTCCTTTTTTTTTTTTCCAGCACTTCTAGTGAAGGGAAGAGAGAGTGAGAACAAATGTCTCAGGGTACACTTCCATTGCCAAATGCTGGAGTTAAACTATAGGGATACAATTACTCACTTTAAAATGTCAGAAATAAATTTATTCTCTTATGAACAGTTAAAGCGTTTGATAATCTAAAGCTCATGGAAACATTTTTCTCAGTGTCAGGCCTGACTTTCTCAGAGGAGTGTTTTCAGTCCAACAGCTAAAAAGTATACACAAATGTGTCTCATATACATTCTTGTAAAATTCTCATGTAGAAACTCTAAAAAGTAATACTACTGAAGAAATAAGATTAAGGTACCTATATTATGGGAACTGCTAGTATCAGGTAGCAACAGTAATTTTGTTCACATGGCTGAAGATATACTCTCATGCTAACTGGCTATATCCCTCAACTGAAAGGATTCAGCAAACTCTCAATCACCTGTTAGTTCATATTTCAGGGAGACACAAAGGTGGCAGTTAAGATCATATCAACCCCTGTTTTATATGAATGCACTTCTCCACACACAACTACTAAACAAATGAGGATGACATTCTAGCTTCCCTTTGTAGAGCCCTCTGAGGTGTGCTTTGAAAATCTGTGCAAGGAGTGCAGCAGAAGGGAGAGGCAAAGTGCCTGTTTGGTATTATCAAAGTATGAGGATGATGTTAAGCTGCCTACTTTTATCAAAACTCAAAATTTTGTATCTTGCTAATATCCTTCATATCTTAATAATCACTAAGGTTGTGAAATTGAGCACCAATGTTTGCTAGACGTCTTCATGTACACAGGACTCTTTTTATTTATTTTTATTTGTTTAATTAAGGTATCTATAGCAATGGGAAGTCTTTTAGTGTTTTCACTAATCTAGCCATTACTGCTTTGTTTCTTTCTTTTTTATTAATGTTGGTTCAAATGTAATATTTGTTATGTCCAGTTACTCTTGCCATTCACTCTGAATGATGACAAAAACACTCACAGGAATGTTGCCTTTTTGCAGTCACTGGACCTGATTCAGCAAAAAATACATTGCTTATTATACTTATTTCAATAATGAAGTCATGGTTCAAGAAAGGAATAGACTGTTTCAGGACACATATTTTGATTTCAGATTGAAACATCCCCCATGTTTGTGAAAAGAAGTTCTGATGTGAGAATGCTACTTCCATTTAAAGCTTTTTTTTTTTTTTTTTTTTTTTTTAATGTTTATTTTACAGTCTGTGTTAGTCCTGTGCTTCTCACTTTGCAGCTGGTCATTCATGGATATCACAATTACACTTTTAAACCAATGATGCATCAATTCAACTGTGAGCTCAGAAACTTTACAAGAACTTTGTCAGTAGTTCAGACATGTCTGTTATATTCCTAAGGAGGCACTGTGTTCCTCTGCCCATGGCTTGGGACTGGAAAGGACATCTGGGCTCCCTTATAAAGATTTTCTACACAACTTTTGCTAAGTTATTTATTTATTTGTTTCCGAACCTCTCCAGACTTCAAATACTGATGATAATCATGTTACAAATCTTTGCAAAGTACTTTGAGGCAAAAGCACTATATAAATGCTAGGTAGGCTCTTTTCTTCAAGGGACTGTCTCGCTTGTTTTTTCTTCTCATTCATCTTATTTACTCCCTTTGTCATCACTGTCACTGAGAATCTACTTATAGTGCCAAATTTGTTTCATAAGAATGACTCAGGGCAAAAAAAGTATTTTCAAAGTCACCTAGAATGCCAGAAGAAGGCATCTGTAGTAAGTGATATTCTCATATAAAAAGAGCATAGTCATAGATTTTAAAAGCAGGAGCCAACTCTTACAATGCATCAGCCTGATCTGCTACAAAATAAATGGTTATAACCAATAGTTTAGCAAGATAACTACCCAATCAATGTTTTTAAAAAGCTCAGCTAAGAGAAATGTACTGTGCACAAAGGTTGATTATTACAGCACTTGAAAATAATCATGTCTTTTAGTGTCAGCTGCTGATTGTTGAATTCCGTTATGTCTATTTTGTTCGCTAAAGGAACTGTCTGGTATCTGAAATCACCACATGTATAGACCCATAGACAACTTCATTTTGTCCAGGTGAAATTAAGGAACAGATCTCAGGATCATTCATAGACTTTTTTGAACATTTTTCTGTTCACCATCTTTTTAAGCTATAGAACCAAAAAGTGCATGCAGTTTACCAGGAAAATTATTGATGCTATTAGTACCTAGCTAGCATACCTACACAGGTATGGCTATTCCCTCCTTGTTGCATGACTTCTGTTCGTGGTGGGATGACTGGTATATGCAGTGTCACCAAGCAGTGTCCATGGCCCATGGAGACCTCTATGCCCAAACACAGAGACAGAAGGAGGGGTGAGTTCTGAGATCATAGAATCACAGAATGGTTTGTGTTGGAAGGAACCAAAAAAATCACATAGTTCCAACCCCCCTGTCATGGGCAGGGATGCTACCCACGAGATTAGGTTGCACAGGGCCTCGTCCAACCTGGTCTTGAACACTTCCAGGGAAGGGACACCCACAGCTTCTCTGGGCAACCTGTTCCAGTGCCTCACCACCCTCTGAGTGAAGAATTTCCTCCTAAGCTTTAATTCTACCAATTCTTCCCAATTTTAGTTTAAAACCATTGCCCTTTCTCTTATCAGTATCTGCCCAGGAGAAGTTGCTCTCCATCTTTTTTGGTACTGGAAGGCTGCAGTGAGGCCTCCCCAGAGCCTTCTCTTCTTCAGGCTGAATATCCCCAGCTCTCTCAGCTTATCTTCACAGGTGGGGTTCTCCAGCCTTTTGATCATCTTCATGGCCCTCCTCTGGACCCACTCTAACAGCCCCACACCCTTCTCATGCTGGGGTCCCCAGATCTAGATGCAGCACTCCAGGTGGGGCCTCACAAGGGCAGAGCAGATGGGCACAATCCCTTCTTCCCACCTGCTGGCCGCTAATCTGTTGATGTAGCCCAGGACACCATTGGCGCACACTGCTGGCTCATTTTGAGCTTTTTGTCCACCAGAACCTGCAAGTCCTTCTCTGCAGGGCTGCTCTCACTGGGTTCTTCTCCCAGTCTGTGCTCATGTCTGGGATTGCCCCGGCCCAGGTGCAGCACCTTGCACTTGGACTTGTTGAACCTCATTAGGTTCACATGGGCCCGTTTCTCAAGGTTGTTCAGGTCCCTCTGGATGGCTTCCCTTCCTTCTGTTGTATCGACTGCACCACTCAGCTTGGTGTCCTCTGCAAACGTTCTGAGGATGGACATCATTCCACTGTCTGTGTCATTGATAAAGATATTAAACAGCACTGGTCCCAGGACAGCCTCCTGAGTGACAACACTAATCACCAGCCTCCACCTGGACATAGAGCCATTGACCTCCACTCTTTGGGTTTGGCCGTCAAGCCAATTCCTTATTTACTGAATGGTCCACCCATCAAGTCCGTATCTCTCCAGTTTAGAGAGCAGAATATCATATGGGACCATGTCAAAGGCCTTACAGAAGTCCAGGTAGATGACATCAGTCAGTCTTCCCTTGTGGACTGATGCAGTCACCCCATCACAGAAGACCACTGGATTGGTTTGAGATCTCATTACTGAAAAGATCCTCCTTACTTCTAACCTGGGCCATGCCAATCATGTTTCACTGTTCAGTGAGATAAATGTGTCAAATACGCTGGATGCTGTTTTCAAATCATTAGTATGCAGAAAGATTATAGCAGTAATCAAATTTCTTTCCTAACCAAATTATGCTCTATGAAGAAAAACACAATCATTTCTGTCTTGAGCACAAATGTATTAGTGCTAATGAAAACTCCAGGGCAGCTTTTAGCGATTTCATTACACACTACCTCGGAACATGGTAGTTCAATTAATCTCTGCAGTGCCACATTGCATTCTTAACTTCTTTTCAAACAAGTCTCATTTAAAGAATTCTGTTTGATCTTCAGTTTTTAGTTTGTTTAAATGGGAACAGAACCTGATATGTTTAAATGGGTATAATACAAGGAAATGTGTTTATTTAAAATACCAGTTTTCAGTCTTCTTATAGTACATTTCTGTCAAAGATTCCTATTTCAGGTATAGATACATGTATATCTAAAAGATGCTGCAAGTCTCAAAGTGTGGTAATTTTATACTTTTCATTACAGTTCCTCATGCTCAATATGAAGAAATATTTAGCTTCAGCCATGCATAAGAAATAAAAATTATACAGGCAATATACATGCACCATCTGAGGATGTAACAGAAGAAAATACCTTAATAATACATGTAGATAATAGATTTTTAGTCATGTTTCTATCAAAGAAACGTAGGGTTCATCATGTCTTACATGTCAATGCCATTACATCCAATGCCATTCGTCAAAAATTCAAAGTCTGGTAGTCCTGTTTTCTTGCTCTTTGGAGGTTTCCTTATGCTTTCTCTGGTTACATGTCACCACTGTATCTGACTCTGCAAATGTTTTGTTTTATTTTTAATTTTATTTTTTAGGCCAAATTGTTAAATAATTCCATAATCTATCATTTTGCAGGCATGGTTACAAAATATAGTTGAGTAGAAGCCATGATTATTCTCTGAGAGATCCTCGCTGTGTGCCTTCATACTATATCTATGCAGGAACTTTATGAATGTCATCACCACTATCAGTTCTGGGGCAAACCTATGCCTATCACCCAGGCTACTTCTAATGGGAAGATTTTTTCAGTAGTGTAACTGTGGTTTTCTTTAATCATCTTAGAAGTTCAGTAAGGTTTATTCATTTGTACTGACCTGCAGCTTCCCTGTTCTAGCATTATAACTGGAGAAAACAAATTTTTTAGTTGGTCTAACTAAATTCTTCAATTCTTCCTGGTTTTCTAGATGCCACTGTTTTATTCTAGACATTTTTTTTCTAACATCACAGTTTCTGTAGTGTCTTACCTGTTTTTGTTTGTGAGCTCTTTCACTATAGATACCTTTCTGGTGTCCTTTATGATCCAGAATGCTGCAAACAAATTGTTCTTTGGCTACTTATATAACTCCCTTTTGAGTGTGGTGATTAACTCAAGTGCTTCCAAAATACTATAGAGTGTTCCTGCCTATACAATGAGCACTAGACTGCCTGTTGTGTTTTTGTGTTACGCAATATTCCTGATAACCAAGAGGATATCTTTGGCATACTCAGAACCAAAATAAAATTCAATGAACAAGGATCTTCCTTCCATCCCCCACCTACATCTGACATATCCTATTAACACTTTGATGCATTGATTCTTAGTTTGCAATCACAGGTATATATAACTCATGAAAAACAAAAAATGAGGAAGGAAGGAAGGAAGGAAGGAAGGAAGGAAGGAAGGAAGGAAGGAAGGAAGGAAGGAAGGAAGGAAGGAAGGAAGGAAGGAAGGAAGGAAGGAAGGAAGGAAGGGAGGGAGGGAGGGAGGGAGGGAGGGAGAGAGGGAGGGAGGGAGAGAGGGAGGGGGGGAGGGAGGGAGGGAGGAAGGAAGGGAGGGAGGGAGGGAGGGAGGGGGGGGGAGGGAGGGAGGGAGGGGGGGGGAGGGAGGATCTGTTTCTTTGTTATAAATGGGGTTGAGTTGATTTTTTTATTATTATTATTGTAAATTACCATGTGTCTGGAGGACAGATCCTTTTAAGGACTGAAAGCTTGTTAAGAAAGAGGAAGAAAAGGATATGATAACTTTTTCAGGGGGAAATGAATCAGCAGTGATGATCTTGTAGGATTGGTAATGGTCAGGGTTTATTCAACTTTTTCATTGATGACCTGGAGGAACAAGTGCACAGCAAAGACCTGGTTGTCCCTAAATAGTATGGACTTTATTCTTTTGGCATCACTTCCACAACTTTAATTTAACAATAACAAATGTGCTGGTTTCTGTTGCTCTTGTAGGAATACCAGTCAAGACCAAGCTGGATTTCCTTAGCTCCTGTATTTCCCCAGCCCACTGCTCTGTGAGGCACTGAACCTGCCTTTTAGAAGGACCCAGGGCAAAATTCATCACTGGATCATTCACATCATTTTCTTTAACTGACAGTTTAAGAATGAAAGTGAATAACTTGACAACACTTCCCTTAAACTAGCGGCTGGTGGAAGTTTGCTCAGTGGGAATCATTGTCGGTACAGGCTTGGCTGTGCTTCTTAGATGAGATTTGGGTATTGCTGTGCAGACAGCAAGATTTGTATCTGACTGTTGTAGGAAACTGTCAGCCTTCACGCCATGTAGTTTGACAGTTACCCATCAGCAGCAATCTGTTTACCATTTTTGATTGTCAGCTAATGAGTGTGTTCTATTAATTACAGAACACAAAGAAGAACCTTTCCTGTAGTGGAAACCTCAACATTTAAAGTTTGCTGCTCTTTTGGATTATATTACTTAGTGTCATTCAGATCAGTTATTTACAGGAACGGATGACACTGAGGCATGAAATACAAAATTATTCCAACCAGATGAATTACAAATAAAGTAGAGTGGAGTTATTTTTCAGTCACAGGTAATTTCAACCATTTAAAGATTACTGTGTCTGTGTATCCTAAATAAATGAAATGGAGCTATGTAATTATCATTCTCAAGAAGCCTCAGAGACTGCTCTATTTTGCAAGCTGTCAGACACAATGTTGTAAAACTGTCGCAAGCCTCAGCTAAACCTCGCCATGCAAATGAGCTCACTGTCTCTCACCAGACAGCTCAAAACTATTTGCCTGTAGGAGTTATTTTAAAAGACTAACTTGAATCCTAAAACAGGCACTTGACAACAGAATATATCAACTAATCCTGTGGAGATAGAATTTCTTCCCCATTTTATTGTAGCACATTACACTGAAAATTTGAGACTAAATGGTTGTCCAAGCTTAAAACACAGCAATTACCTTCTTCTTCTTTTTGCTTACTGACTATTTCCCTCCTTTTGCCCCTCTCCTCTCCCTTTGAATGCTGTAAGGTATCATTAACTTCTCTAGGAAAGCAGCTATTCACATCACGTGCTAGAAAGTCTCAGCATGCACTGGCACAAAGTGGATTAAGGAATAAGTGGTTTGTCTTAATGGCTTTCAATGCTTTCAAACTGGAGTGAAATCTAGATTCCATGGTTTTTACATGTGCTTAGCTTTATGAAAAGCTGTTTTGATTGTATAGACAACTTGTAAGAATTACTTCTGCTTTTTCACAGTCATACTGATGTCAGACCTGATCCTGACAAATGTTTTAGCACATAAATAATCTCACCATAATCAGTGTAACTGCAAAGTCCTACCTATTTTAAGTTTGGCTAGTCTGGGATGATAAATAATTAATAATTAAAACAAACAAACAAACAAAAAACTACAGGGATTCTGTAGATGTTATTTGCCCCAACATATGCAAAACAAGATGCCAATACTAATCCATTCTAGACAGAAATGTTCCTTTAACCAAGGTAGACTTACAATTCCATCTTTTAAAATATATATATTTAAAAAGTACCATAAAAAAAAAAAAAAAAAAAAAAAAGTGAAACTGAGCAAAATTACAGCCTTGTGAACACTTCTGAAAAATCATGTCTGTAACTTACAAATTCGAGGGCTAGTACTCTTGTGAAATAAATATGGTAGTCCTGATTTTTTGGTGGTACTGTTTCAGGTTTTCTGTTATTTTAAACAAACAAACAAGCAAGCAAAAAATATGGATCTGTTTGTTAGTTGATAATTTCATTTGTAATTACATTGCTATCTTTGAAGATCACACAGCTCAATAAAAGGCAGCCTCTGTACTTTGTGAACTGGTGAGATGTGAAAGAAATATATACTCAGTTTCTTGTTTAATAATCTGTAGTTATTTCACTGGTGTTTTTCTGTCCTTGGCACGTAGCATTTCTGTTTCAGACAACTAATAAAGAAGATGATAATGGAACATTGAAAGAATTATATTACATAGATTAAATTCAAAAGTAAAAATGATTTGAGAAACAAAGAGTGCTCTAAAACCTTGAATACGGTAAAATTGATGATGTGCTCAGTTCTTTCATTTGTACACGTTTGGGAAACACTAAATCACTAACAGCAGCATAAATGATTTAAGTTAAGTAGCTTAAATTGCTGACTTATTATAGGAAGATAAAAGCTTTAATTTAAAGTCTCACCAGGGTTCATCAAGATCATGACAATTCTTGTAAATAGATTTTTAGCCTAATCCAGAGTAAAGAGAGTATACTCATGTCTGCTGCTTTTAAGAAAGTTGACATTATTGTCAGAGAAAAGCTTTACTCTTTGAAAATAGTTTAGCTACATACCAGTGGTCATATAAGAGAGCAAGAAGGATGAAGAATGAAGAATAAAAAAGTTGCTTTTTTTTAAAAAAATAAATGGTTACACAAATCCAGTTTGGGGCACATAGGAGGTACAAAAATTATACCTAACTTGGTAGCCTTGAAATGCTTTTAAAAGAAGTCTTAGTTCTGGATCTAAATTTTGGTGCAAATCTTTGTTGAAGAATTGCTGAGGATATTCATTTATCCCACAGTGGACTGGAGTTTGCAAGCTTTTAATCATTTAGCCAGAGCCTTCTTTGCTGCATCATCCTTACTTAGCTTAGCCATTCCTTAGGTAGGCTACAAACCAGATATGATAACAGTTTCTGGAAGGACCAATTCCTCCTTATAAATAACACAAATTAGAAGAGAGAACAGGGGATGTCAAGCCTTTGACGAAGAGGAAAGAGGTGCATTATGTCCAGAAGAAAGGGTGAAACAAAACTGCAGTGCCCTGAACCAAACAAGAAATATTATGAGTTACATTTCTTCCCATTCCTGTTTTCCACTGCCACCCGTTTTGCAAAAGAGCTTGCTCTTCTGTATGCTCAGTAGGCTGTCTTGTCATGGTCCTCCCATCCCCTCTTAGCTCTGAAGCAGCTCCTCCAAAAAATGGGGTTGCCACTTGGAAGTATAGATGAGTCTTGCCTCAAACCTGAAGCTTCCTGAGTTTTGAGGGCAGGCCTCCAGTTCTGGAACCTGTTCTGCTTAGGAAAGAGGTACAAGCCCCAGAGAGGTGTTTTGGTTGATAGTGGTTGTGTGAGTAAATTGTGCAATAGGAGATGAGAAACTACAGCAGAACCACAGACAAGGAGTACACAGTGGCTGCCACATGCGTGTTGCAGGCGTTTTACCTCAGACAACCTCTTGTCTTTCCAGCTGGCCAGAACACCTATTAGCAGCTGGAATAGCTCTCCTGGATTAGTTTTTGCCTGAAAGCACCCAAGGTTGGACACTATTAGTCCTCCTTATGGTAAAACCAAAGCATAGCAAGTGGTAACCATTAAAATTTCACTCCTAAACCAAAGTAAAATCGCAGAATCACAGAATCACAGAATTTCTAGGTTGGAAGAGACCCCAAGATCATCGAGTCCAACCTCTGACCTAACACTAACAGCCCCCACTAAACCATATCCCTAAGCTCTACGTCTAAACATCTTTTGAAGACTTAAAATACTAATTGAAGATAGCTTTTCTGATGACACTTGTGGTCAACACCTTGCACGATGTACTGTTCAGAAACCACTGGAGAGACTTAAATTGCTGTCACTCTGAAGTGCATGGCCAGAGCTCCCAGCAGCTAAGACCTCCTCAGACCACCCAGTTAGCTGCTTTTCAGTGCTACTGTTTCACATGTTTTATCCTCAGGTAAAAACAAACAAACAAATAAACAAACTAATTAAAAATAATAATAATAATAATATTAAAAAATTGCAGCAATTCGTTGCCATTGCTACCTAGAGAATCAGTGTACAATAAATTCAGAAGGAAACAGGTTAAAGCATTTGAATGTGCTGACAGAACATCCATCTTATGTTTTAATTTATTTTGTTTCTGTCTATTACTGCTAAAGTTTAATCAAACGTGCTGAATACTAAAAGGTTGGGTCATCTACTGAACCTGTCATCCAAGCCCATCAATTACTACAATGTTTAGATTTAATCTTCTGTTTTTTTTCATCTCTCCTTTATCTGTCCAACCTGAATTGCTAAATCCAAAGGATTTCAAAGGGACCATGATTACCAAGACCCACTAAGTGCAGGTCAATGACTGAAAACTGAAGCTGCCCCAGAAAAGAAGTTTTGATGCATGAATGTGGCAAAAACACATGCTGCAAATAAGAATTTTTGCTACTGAGATAGAAATTACATGTGTAAATTAGCTTATTTCCTTTAACACAAGAATAGATTAATTGTAATGCTAAACCTAAAGATTATACTTAAATATCTGTGACTTTTGAATGCCTTGTACTATTGAAGGTATGTTAGCATTTAAGAAATATTTTTAAAGTAACTGAGAGCAGCATTAGATACTAAGCGTGCTTCATTGTATGGTGCTTTAAAAATAGACCTGTAAGCAGACTCTGACATTATTGGTTATTTCCCCCTCTTAAAAATGAGAGATCAGACAAAAACTGCACAAAACTCTTAACAGAGTAATGAAGCTCATGTCTCATGGCTTGTAAAAACGGAATAAAAATATATATATATATACACAATTATGACAAGTAACAAGTAAAACTTATTATTGGCTAGAACGGGTAGAACTGTAATGTACAGGAAGGTTGCAGGATGTCTGCTAATATTTAATTTTCTTGGTTAAGAGCCAGTGAAATGTTACAAAAGGTAATCTGGTAATGCAGCATCTAAGCAGTCCTTTTGATCTTTGATTATCACAGAATCACAGAATTTTCTAGGTTGGAAGAGACCTCAAGGTCATCGAGTCCAACCTCCAACCTAACGCTAACAGCCCTCCACTAAACCATATCCCTAAGCTCTACATCTAAACGTCTTTTGAAGACTTCCAAGGATGGTGACTCCACCACTTCCCTGGGCAGCCTGTTCCAATGCCTCACAACCCTTTCAGTGAAGAAGTTCTTCCTAACATCTAGCCTAAAACTCCCCTGGCTCAACTACTTAGAATAAATCTCTAAATTATTTAGATTCTAAATACTGGAGTGGGTTTTTTGTGTGTGTGTGTTTTTTTCTTCTTTTTTTTTTTTATTTTTTTTTTTTTTCTTTCTTTGTGACTGATGTCACAAAGTGACAAAGTGACTGAGTGCTCTGGGCTCTGAGCAAATTGCTTTCCAGCACTTTGGTCTTAGTGATGTGATATCCCAGACTGGCAGAGCTGCGACACAGAGAGGAGGAGGTGGACTGTTCAGAGCTGTTCTCTATAGCAACATCCTGGCAAAAGTAAGAGTTTAACAAGCCAGAATTAGTAAGACTTGATCTTCCAAATCTAATTCTTTCCACTACATATTCATCCAGGGCAAATTTTAGATCAACATTTCAAAAGCCTTATTATTTATTTATCTGGTATATTTTTCTGCATATAACACAAATGAATATCTTTTTTTATATATATATAAAGACAGAATTAATCAGTACCAGTGTTTACATCTGCATACATAGTTTTGGATTCCTATCCTTTTCCAAATACTAATTGTGTCTATCAGAAGAAATCCAAGAAGTATTTATTATAAAGTATTATTATAAAGTATTTATTATAAAGTAAGCACTCTGGGGAGACACAGAAGCAAATAATCTAGATAGCTATTCAGTGCTGCATTTAAATCTAGTTGTTATGAATGAAACAGCTGAAGTGATCTTTGTCATTGGCAGCAGCTTCTGAAAGGCCCTTCCAGACTGACAGCATCATCAGGAGAGGGGGAGCAGAAACATCCAAGAAAATTCAGGTGATCACATCATATTTATTACAAAGACTAGTATCTTTATAGGTACATGATGTTTACATTCACATATGTATGTTTATATTTTTAATGCAATGAGTTCAGACTGATTTGGTTTTTAATTGCTTTGCTGAAGAGCAAAATTAAACGTATTGCTGTTGTCCCAAGCTGGGACTTTGCCGTGTCTGTAGAACCTATGGGCAACATAAGCTGTATTTTAATAAAGCAATGAAAACTATTTATAATAAGCAAAATGTTGACTTTAGCTTCCAGTTTGAAAATACGTAAAACAAAGCATTCCAGAATTTTGGGATTGGGTTTCTAATGGTGCAGTTCATTATCAAATTTTAACTAAAAGTGAGAAAGGAATCTGTGCAGCTGCCTAACAACTGAAATCAAGTCTGTTTCAAAAGAAACAGTCAGTTTGCAACAATGACAGAGCCGAAGACTTGCTTGCAGGGACCAAATTCAAAAACAGGCACCTCAACACTTGCTTCTACTGTCAGTTGGTGCACCACAAAGAGGAGCAGAGCTCCTCGCAGAGGATTTGGAAGAACCAGCTCTTCTACATGTTGATGGTTTTTGCTCTGTATTTCTCAGAGATAATATCTTGCTGCTCCTAGCTTAGAATTTTACCATCGCTTTGTCTCTAGATGGTCTGCACCAACAGAAGTAGCAAAGGGAAGGAGAGATTCTCTCCAGCATAGCACCACTAACAGTCTATGGCAAGAGGTGGGTGAGCACATCTTCTTGCCCAGTTAACATCTCAATATAAATATATCTCATCTATAAAAATAAATAAATATATAAATAAAGATGTTGCCAAACATGATTCCAATGCACCACTGTGGAGATCAAATGTAATCTCATTTGTGGCATCCTTACCTGAAAACACCTAGAAACTCATAGAAGTTTGACTGCAAAACTGCTAAATAAGTCTTCTCACAGAAGAGTTCTTTCATGAAGTCATTCTCTTCCATCCTTCAACAAAGTATAATGAATCTCTTTTCTATAAAAAGAGGAAATATAAACCCTTTCAAGACAGTAGAGATTACTTTGATTTCAAATCCCTTACTTCAAAACTATTCCTGTGCATTTTTATAATTTACTGGGCAGATATATTTCTTGTAATTTTGAAGTATATTAAACTATAGTTGGGATGGAAAGGTGGTAGAAATCCAGAGTTGTGAGATTTAAAAATAAATAAATAAAAGGGGAGGTGGGAAGGAGGGAATAAGAACTTCTCTGTAATACTGGGAATTTCATTTTTCAGCATTACTCAGGAATAATTTGTCTTCTATTTTCTCATCTCTTTTCTCAAATAATTTAAATTAAGACTCTTTTTTCACTTTTAAGAAGTTAGCAGTGATTTGAGTCTGAATTATATATTAATATATAAGTTTTTTTATATGAAAAGGTCTTTTTGTAATTTTTTATAATGTCAATTTTTTCCACTCTTACTCTTAAATACATTGCTTATTGCTAGTGTATTCTATTGCAGATTTGAATGGTGACAACCAAAGCAAAATTTATTAAAGTTGATGATAAAAGCTCTCATATAGTTCAACACACTTTCTTCGGGAATATGTCAGGTGAAAGATGGGTTGCAGTCTGGATGCCTGACTTTAAGAACACATCTGATCCACTCCCACCTGTGCAGAACTGAGCAGCTGTGCAGAACTGAGCAGTATCTGCTTTTTGTTGTTGTTGTTGTTTGTTTGTTTGTTTGACTGTGTTCTCCAATGGCTCTCATAAACTCCCTTTGCTTCTTTTAAGAACTGTAAGTGGTTATCCACATGGCTATCTAAGCAAATTAAAGATGAGACATTTCTTAGCAACCACTTACCAGGAGTTGTGACATTTTTTGCAAGCTTCAATTTGGCATTTGTGAATGTGGCCAGTTTTCAGTCTACCCAGCTGTCAAGCTGTGGTGATGCAGCTAAACTACTGTTTTTTATGAGCTGTATTAATTGAAAAAGTATGGGAAAAGGATGAGAGACTAAACCTGTGTTTGATCAGTGTACTGAGATGAAAGGACATTTTGGCTTAGTACAGGAGGCAGATGAAAATAACTAAAATTGATTACCCTGTTTATCGCTGACTCAATTTGTTGGTTCCCTTGGCAACTGGCACTGAAGTAGATGAAGTTACTAGTAGCCTGAAGGAGATCAACACATAAGATTTCTATTTCTATCAGCTACATTAGGCATCTCTTGATTGTCAGAAATACAGAGAGAAAAGTACAATCTAGTGGGGGATTTAGATTGCTCTCACTCCAAGTGTAGGTAGTCCAACCTAATTATTTTTTAAAATATTTGCATCATATAGAGTCAAGAAAATGGTAGAATATTGTGTTGTAATACTGTATCATTTTCATTTATTGTTTTGTTTTCTGATCCAGAGAGTAAGCTGAGTGAGTCAGTGTTTCATGTGGAAAAGTCTGTAAGAAAAAAATCCTCTCTAGTGTTTCAGTGAGATGTGGTAGTCTTTACGTTTATGTATTACTTCCTCACACTGTTAGATATTTGATCAGAAGTTCCTCCATTTGATGTTTGGTGTGATTTAATCTTCATTGTGGCAACTGCTTGCGAAGCCTATGAAACTCAGAAATGGTGATTTACAGGAATTGAAATTTTATTGTAGACTGTGCAGTTCACAAATCCATTGGACAGGATGAAATTCGGTACACAGTGGCTATAGGTTTCCAGCAAAGATGTGGATTTTCCACAATTTTGGTTCTCTGTTTGGATGTGTTTTTATTTTTGAATGTTCTCTTCCCTCAGCCTACAGAAAGAATGACTGGGAGACTGTATTGTTTGTTCTGCTTACAGGATGTAGTTCAAGAGCTGTAATACAGAACTTCCTCAGAACTGTGTGTTTTCAAGTGCTAAACTTTACTGATGGAGATTTTATCTTCTACCTCAGTCCCACACCTTATTTGTCTCCTTATTTCTTTCAATAGTCTGATCCATAAGGGTGTGAGAGCTGGGATGTGAGCCCTTTCATGTCAATATTCACATTTCTCCTTCCTTGAAGACAGGTCTTATGAAAAATCAAATGACGTTGAAGCCTTTCAGTCTTGTTTTCAGACCCTTTTGCACAATTGGAGCATGAAAACCAGAGAACTGGGGAGCCAGACCCTGGCTCTCTGTGGCTGTGTCTGTACTTTGGGATCTGGGAAACCTTCCCAGTTTCCAGACCTGGACACTTGCCCTGAGCACGTTGACTCCCTGTAGGACAAAATCCGTCTGTGCCATTTTCCGTTCATACACACGCGCAAATGTATACTCTGTTTCTAAGGAGAAAGTCTGGGCACGTAGGCCAGAGTGTTCCCACAGTATACCTCATCTGGATTGTCTGGGCTTGCCAAAAAGCCTGCTTAAGTTGCAATCTACACATATTTGGAATGACTTTTACGTGGTTGTTTTCTCTAAATTTTAAGTGAATCACCTCATTGAGATATCGGGAGCCCTAGACCATATATACACGTGTAAAATACTTCAGACATTTTACAAAACAGGGAATAATTATTTATGAGAGGTTTCTGTATGGCTCTGATTCAGAAAACTTCAGAGCATTTCCAGCTAATATAGGTCAAGAGAACAGGATTCTTACACACTGAATGGAAAGCATTCAGTTGCCCATAAGAAACATATGCACTGCTGGCAGTAATATAGCAGCAACTGTAGTCATCTTTGGCAGACTAAGGTTTTTCTTGTTGTGTAGAAATAATTTCTCATACTCTGTTTCCATCTGTTCGTGAGTGTGGCTCTGAGTTTGTGGACTTCACTGCAGGCTTTCCTGCCTACAGATCTGCTGCTCTATAGGGAGCTGGCTTCAACTAGTAAAACTAGAAGAATAAAATCAAAAGATTAATTCCAGTTTTCTCTTTCAGTGCTTATTTTTTGATGTTTCAATGAATAAATCACCTTGGAGCTTTTCTCTACATTTAGCACTGAGTGCTTACATATTAACAGCTGCACACAGAGTAACCTTTTAAAATAGGGTTTTATTTAATTAAGCCATATGCTAGCAACAAATCCTAACCCACTCAATTGTAAATTGTCACAGTTGTGCAGTGTGCTTTCTCCTGCTGAAATCTGATTTGGTTGTTTTCCTGCCATAGGCTATATATTTGGAACAAACCAAATTCCCAGGCTTAATGAGCAAGAAACTAAAAGACCCTGAAAACCCATTTTATTTGAGTTAACCAGAGAGATCAGCAACATCAAGTGTTCTGTTCCCAGATGGAGCTTGTATAGAAAGCAGTCACAGAGATGCTTTAAGGTGTGTTGAGACAGACACTGAAACTGGCCCATCTGGGAGCAATGTCCTAACAGACTGCAAAAGAAAAAAATGTAAAGGCCTTCTTGGCACAGGGATATTAGCCCTACCAACCTGTTTTTCTTCTAGGCTTTCTTTTGACGGTATAGAGAAATAAAGAAAACAGAACACTAAAAGGAATTAATACGGTAGTTTCTAAGGTCACTTTTTTTTTCTTTTTTCTTTTTTTCTTTTTTTTTTTTTTTAATTTTCTGTTCTAAGAATGTTTTTTCACCTTACTACAGAATTAATTTTTTTTTTTTTTTCTGTTTCTGATTAAAGCAAAAGCAGTGACTGGTATGAATGGAACTTACACAGCCATAGCACTGCTAATTGAGATTTGTTCCAATGACATCAATGAGGCAACAGCAGAAGTGTTTCCTAACATAGTGCCAATGATAGAGCTGTGACAAGAAATTGAAATGAGGTGAAGATTAAGGCTGCTGCCTTCTTGAAAATCATAGAAAAAAATTTGCTCACTTTCTTATGGATAAACTTTCACTGTAATTTCTGGAGTACCAATTTAAATGTTACTTTTTTGACATTTGACTGCAAAATCTTATCACCAGCACCTTCCCCCAGGGGTGTCCCATGGTGCTTAAAGGGTATTGAACTTCCCAGCTACTTCCCAGACCAGAACAATAAAACAGATTTGCCTTCAGGGATACATTGTTTTTATTTAGCCTGATTCAAAGCACAATGAAGTCTATGAAACATTCTTCCTTTATTAGAATAAGGTATTTTCTTCTAACGGAGAATGAGTTATATATGAAGATCCTCAGTCGAGCAAGAAATGGCCACTCTGTTTGGTCAAACAAGATTCAGGGAATTCAAATTAATTCAATTATTTACCTCTAAGAATATTTTCATGATCCTCTGGTTTTAAGCTCTGAGAAACATCTAGTTATCACTGCAATAGGTGTTTGGGAAATTTAGTTTGATATGTATATTAATATTCCAAAATATGTTGATCTGCATTCATGTAGCTGCCTTAGTGTAGAGATGTCACTAACACCATGGATCCAGGCTGATGACATTCTGCATTTTCCTGGGACTTTTGGTGGACAGCAAGCTGACCATGAGCCAGCAACGTGCCGTTGTAGCCAAGAAGGCCAACAGTATCCTGGGAAGCATTCAGAAGAGTGTTGCCAGCAGCTCAACAGAGGTGATCCTGCCCCTCTACTCAGCCCTGGTGAGGCCCCACCTGGAGTACTGTGTCCAGTTCTGGGCTCCCCATTACAAGAGGGACACAGAAATCCTGGATTAAGTCCAGAGGAGGGCTACAAAGATGTTGAGAGGACAGTCGTATGGAGACAGGTTGAGAGAGCTGGCCCTGTTTAGCCTGGAAAAGAGAAGACTGAGGGGAGACCTCATTAATGTGTATAAATATCTGAGGGGAGGGTGTTGAGAGTATGGATCCAGTCTCATTTCAGTTGTACCCAGTGACAGGACGAGAGACAATGGGCACAAACCAAAGCACAGGATGTTCTGGCTGAATATGAGGGGTACTTCTTTAATTCAAGGTTTACAGAGCACTGGAACAGTTGCACAGAGAGGTTGTGGAGTCTCCTCCTCTGGAAATATTGAAAACCTGCCTGGATGCCAGGTGGTCCTGCTTGGCAGGGGGGTTGGACTAGATGATCTTCAGAGGTCTGTTCCAATTATACAAATTTAGGAAAAAAAAAAAAAAAAAAGAAAAGAAACTTCAAATGAATAGAACAGTCATACAAGATATGCATTTAGCAATCCAGATAGAGATCCTGGAAAGAACAAATAAATGGTAAATTATTTAATGGCCTATAAGTAATGAAAAAAAGAAGAGGAAGAAATGCATTACTTAAATACTGAGGAACTGAAATCACAGAATCACAGAAGAGTCAGGGTTGGAAGGGACCTCTGAAGATCATCTAGTCTAATGCCCCTGCTGAGCAGGAGTACTCTTTGTGGAGAGCAGCCCATGATGGAGCAGTTCGTACCTCCACTGGCAGCTGCCTCTGCTGGCAGCTCCTGGTGGTGCCCGCCTCTGTCCTGGTGTGGAGGTGCTTGTGCTCTGCGGGACGATGCTCTGATGACAAGTGGGTAGCAAGCGCCTCTGGTCCTCAGCAACTCCCTCACAGGTTGCTGGCAGAATCTCAGAGAGCCACAGCCCACCAGAAGCACCTTTTTTTTTTTTTTTGTTTCTTCTAAATTTGTATAATTTGGTGTAACTTGAAAAAAGGTCCTGGTAACTTTCTATCTAGCTTCCTAGAATAAAAAAAGTTTGGACATGAGATTTCTGTGAAGCCTATATCTTTTGGTTTTAGGATTTCACTATGTAAGACTTTAAGTGGTGGGGAAATAATAACATAATGTGAATATCATGGTTTTGATTGTGACTAAGCAGAGATTAGCAGAGATGTGCTTGTACTGCTCAGGGAATAGCCAAGTAGCTGCCTCAGATTTACAAGTCAGGTTACTGAACTCTCAAGGATTTTAGACAGAATAATTCTCTTTCTTTTCCTGTTTATTCTGTTAACTTTTTACAATGTGACTTTTGCTTCCAAATACATTTCCAAATGGAAAGTAGTAAACTGAGAGTATGACATTTTCGATTTAGAGCCAAGGTGCAGAAAGTGGCAGTGCGTGCTTCATAATGGACATAGTTTTGGAGCATACCTTTTTACTTTTCAGTGATAGGATAAAAATCAGAGTTTTGGTTTGTTTGGTTTTGTTTTGTTTTGTTTTCTGTGTCAAAAACAGCTATTAAATGGGTATTATTAACACAGATAAACCCTACGTTGTTAAAGATCTTAAAATTAGTTGTAATTCCCTGTCTGAATAGCTATAACATTTACCTATGGTTTATCAACAATTAAAAAAGAGCACTACTTTTAACGTGGAGGTAATTTCCATATGAAAAAAAAAAAAAAAAAAAAAAGAAAAAGTAATTTTATGCATTTCAGTAGTACTTTTTCAGAAGACGAGCACACAAACACTCACGCAGTTAGGCAAGGTAAGCTAATGGAATTCAATGTCCTGTGTGTTTTCCTCTCAGGGCTGGTGCAATGCCACATCCATGAAGTCCAGATGGACTCTGTCTGCAGTCTCAACTAACAAGTAAGGCTTAACAGTTAAATAGAATAATTGCTTTATGCTCCACTGTGCCAAATACTGAAAGAGGAAAGCTGATTTCGGGGCCTGGAGCATCTTCCCTATGAAGAAAGGCTGAGAGACCTGGGTCTGTTCAGCCTGGAAAAGAGAAGACTGAGACAGGATCTCCTCAGTGTATATAAATATCTGAGGGGTGGGGGACAGAAAGATGTAGCCAACCTCTTCTCAGTGGTTTGTGGGGACAGGACAAGGGGCAATGGCTGCAAGTTAGAGCACAGGAAGTTCCGCACTGACATGAGAAAAAACTTCTTCACGGTGAGGGTGACGGAGCATTGGAACAGGCTGCCCAGGGAGATTGTGGAGTCTCCTTCTCTGGAGATATTCAAGGCCTGTCTGGATGCCTAACTGGGCAGCCTGCTCTGAGGAACCTGCTTTGGCAGGGGGATTGGACCTGATGATCTTTCGAGGTTCCTTCCAACCCCTACAGTTCTGTGATTCTGTGACTTTTCATCAGATAAGGCCATAGCATTGTGTTGAGTTCAAGGTGTGCATACTCAGGAGTCAGCTCAGGGGACTACCGGTGCAATGGAAGACCAAGGATTGTGCATTAAATAAACTCAGATAAAAGTTATTCCAAACCTTAGGAAAAACAAAACAAAACAAAACAAACAAACAGAAAGAAAAAACTGTTAACAGGATCCTTAGTCAAAGGTATTACTGGTAAAATAAGAGATGTAAAATGAGATTAGAGTTAACATTGAAAAAAAAATCCTTCATTTTTAAAGAGGATTTTTTTTCAGGATTTTATTTTTTATTTTGGTCAATTTATCCAGGTCATGTTGAAGGAAGAAAATAAGAAATCTTGAACGTGGTAAAAATTTATGGACTTACTGTTTCATATGTACTGCTGGAGTCTCAGCAAGGTGCTTCTTGTTGTGGGTCTTCCTACTCACTATTCATACAAATATTATCTGTCAAATAAAAAATAAAATATTATTGCCTAGACTTCAGTGTCAGGACCTTCTGTAAAGTAGTGTGTTGTTTAAAGGGGTTGTTTCATGATGAAGTTGACTTGTTGCTGACTGATAATTCATTTTTACTAGCAGCAGATACATTTGAATAGCTTGATATTTACAGTCCCAAGTTCAGAGTGTGTGTATGTCAAAGCAAAAAGCTGTAGACCAGTAGTACAAGTTTTAAGAGTGAGAGCAGCAAGAAAGCACTGTAAACTACTAATAGTGCCTAATACTTATATTTAATGCAGGATAACAGTAGAAAAGAGAAGAGGGTAAAAATGTTTCTTAACAAAACTAGGTGGAAATCCTCTGGTTCAAGTAGGAAACTGGTAAATTGCTTTAGCTGGGAAATCATTGAGAAAATAGCATCCGCGTTCAATTGCCCTGGTGCAAGCCAGTGGGAACTTGTGCTCCCTGACTGTTGTGAGTGCTTTTCATCCCTTTGCAAATAAAGAGGTATATCAAGAAAATATGAAGGCTTTTGTATTGATCAGTTAATAGCATTTCTGTAAATACACTACTGTTTCCTTGGATAGTCTGCTCCTTCACTCTGTTGGCAATCTTTGATTATCCATTACAGAACAAAAGTAATAGCAAATATGAGACAAATATTTCCATAAACTATACATGAATAAATCTAAAACCTTCATAAGAAAGACAAGAAGAAAGAAAAGAAAAGACATTTGAATCAAAAGGATATAGTGGTGAATATACAAATGCATTGAGTAATAGAATATCCTGAGTTGGAAGGGGCACACAAGGACCACAAAGATCACCAAGTGCAACTCCAGATTCAGGAAGAGTATAATGTGGGCTAGAAATGAGAATGCCTCTAGCTAGAAGGGAAAAAACCTTACATTACATGTATTCTTCAGGTTAATGGAAACAAAACAAACAAACAAACAAACAAACAAGAAACCTTTTTGAGTATATGGAAGGTTTGTAAATTTGTGTGTTGAGATGTGACATGAAAATAAGCGCACTGGATTTATAAATTAAATTTTATAATCCAGGGTGCTACTGCTAAAGTTATTTATACTTTCTAAAGTCAATAAATTATTTGGTGCAATTTGTCACATCAGCTCTTCAAAAACCTTTCCAAGAAGTCACTCAGGGCATTAGTTAAGTCAGCATTCTGTAGAAACCACAACTGAACTTACTGTAGTTAAATATATTGTTCTTTTTGTCCTGATATACATCAGAAGGAAAAAGGAAAATGGCCAGTTTCCACAATTCTTCGCAACTCTAATTTTGTCCTTCCAAATAGTATTTTGTTCTTTCTTCCAAATAGTATTTTGTTCTTTTTTTGCAGTCATTTTGCTGTTGTGAGGGATACCACCATAGTGGCTGATGAATTAGTCCATTTTACTAATTCTGAGTCATGTTTCATATTCATGTATTCTAGAAGTCAACTGCATGAACATTACGAAATACACAACTTAATCTACATCTGTTTAGATAAAGTGTTGTTATCATTTCCCTATCTGGTCACTCATATTTTGCAAGGGTGTGATTTCTATACTGTTTTCAGGAAAAAGAGAGAGAAAGAGAAAGAGAGAGAGAGAGAGAGAGAGAGAAAGTTTAAAAGTTTCAGTAATGTACAGACCTGTTATCTATGGTTCCTAGCAGAACAGGTAGAGAGAAAACCCACATATTGAGTTTATAGTGTAGCTTTAATAAGATTTCTCAAAAATATTTGAACCCAAAAAAAAAAAAAAAACGGATAGCTGGTCTTTGAAGCATTTTTTTTTTTCCAATCAATTTGCCATACCAGGTTGGCATTCAGGTCATTCTTAGACACAGACTTAAAGGTGACCTGCCTTAGCAAATCCTGTGGAGTGAGACTTACACGTGTTGGTGTTCTCTGTTCCTGCAAAGGCTTCCACGAGCTCTCTCTTTCATACCAAGAATAAATAATTTTATTTCATCAGCATTATTTTGGTATATAAATTTAATTACGTATGCATCAAATTAATTTATGTGTTGGGCCTTGTTTTACATAAAATTAACGAACTATTACTGTTTAACCAATTAATCAGGAGAAATGTATGAAGAATCTCTGGGCTAATCTCTCCTGAAAAATCATTGAGAAGTCCAGTTCCTAAAGGATACAGTTATATATTAACATAATATTTGAGGTTCTTGATGAAGGGACTGATAAAGGTCCTGCCATGTATTTTCATCATAGTAACAGAAATGAATAGTAATTTGCACTTCAGATTGTTTTCTGTTCAGTTTCATGTTTACAGGAGATTTTCTGCTGCACTCCCTGCCCTCAGGGCCACCTTCTCAGTGTGCACATCAACAGCACATCACAGGGCTTTCTTTTCAGAGGAATTCAAGATTCTCTTTTTGCCTCTTTAGCTCTCTCTATTGATGAAGTATCATTTTGCTTGTTACTTCAGCTGCACAGAGCTTAATGCCATGTGCTTGTTGTGAGAAATTCACATTATTAATAATTTTTTCAGACAGGCTCTTCTGTCAAGCTATTTTATTTGCAGGAGCGCCCAGCAAAAGTATGTAACAACCTTATGTTCCCTATAACCCAACACTTGATTTCTTCCCTGTTTCCTCATTGGCTGAGTAGTACAGGTTCACAAATGACTCGATGCTTATTACTATACCATATATGTACAAATTTATTTAACTAACTGTTAATTTATCCTTTTCCATTTTTTTTTCTCTCCTTCTCTCATGACTAGAGGGTCAGTGTTTTTTTTTTGTTTTGTTTTGTTTTGTTTTTTAATTATTTTTTTTAAACTGATTTCACACTGCTCATCCTGTTTCTCTTAGCTATCCTTCTTTTGAGACAGTGGGACCTTCCCCTTATCTGCTTCACATACTCCTCACTGCTATGCCACTGTCATGCCTGCACAATCACTGTTGAAAATGCAAGCTTAGTTTCCACTGCAAAAACATTCTACTGCAAAAACACAATTTTGCATCTCACATTGATGAGACAAAGGACACAAAACTGATTGTTGAGGCCATTGTTCTTTGAATGGGGAGTTTGAGCCTTCCTGAGTATTTCTAAATGTCTACTGTAATACTTTGGGAAGGTTAGAGATCTTCAGAGCACACCCAGCTCAAAATCCAGAAACTGAGAGGCACGCTGGAGTTATTTTTTTAAAAATGCAGGTCCATACCTATGTAACTCCTGGAGGAAGCATTGTTTCTGTTTTATTATTTTCATTACTCTTATAATTTGTTAATCTTATAATTTTTTAACTTATTGGCTTGGTAAGTTTTTCTGCCTTCAAGTTATTAAAAAATATTTATTTTAAAGTGTGTTCATCTCCCATAGAGAAGGATTCAGGTCTGGCCTCATAAACATTTGAAATATTGCTTTGATGATAGCCATGCTTTTAAGCAAGAAGAACAAAATCTGTTGAATTCTGTAGCTGTCAGTTTTCATGTATTTTTTGTAGCATGCATGAACATTAATAATATCCTCCAATATTAATAGTAACTACCCTGGCCATTTCATTTAAGAGATTCTGTCAAGCCACTTTAAGAAGGGGCTGTTCACATTTTTTATTGTCATCTTTTCCAAATTTTCCTGCTGTTATCTTAAATTCATTAAAAATTTTAAATGTTAATGTCCAACAACATGTTTCTATTGTCAATTATTACATGCCAATTATAAAATTAGGTAATGTTTTTTAGGAAGATCTTAATAAAGTGTAGATCTTCTTAGCTTTCTATCACCTACCCATTTGAGTACTGTCTACTGGGGCTTGTCAGGAGTTGGTCATTCCACACACCAGGTTAATGATTCTGGTCAGTTCAACTCCTCAGCATGAATGCTGGAATTGATTTCATGAGTCCTGCATCAAAGCTTCATTTACTTTTCATAGGCAAGAATTACTTTTGCCCAGTACCAGTTCTTGATGTTATGCAAAACTTTCTGTAGCTTTGTTTACTTTAGTATTTGATACCTCCAGGGGTACATTTTTGGCAGAAAATGAGGATTTCTTCATACAGTTAACCAAAATGCCTGAATCTTAAACTAAATCAAATGTTAAGGTCATGTCACAGTGCAATGCCATGTACAGGAAGCAATACTGCTCAGGCAGAAAGTTCTGTTTGTGTTCTCTTACTGTTTTCAGATCACTCAGAGAGCTAACTCAAGTTTGTCCAAGTTGTGCAACAACCTTGTTTTAAGCTTTATTTTTCTAATATAAAGTGTTATTGTTAATGAAATTATGAATCAGCATTTGTGAAAACACCATCATTTGCCAGAAAAAAATGAAAATCCCACTATCTGTTGGAGGGACAACACAGAAGGACATGAGCAATCCAGAAGGTTCCTGAAATGCATTAATGATAACTTCCTTCTCCAAGTGATACAGGAGCAAACAAGAGGTGTTGTGCTGTACCATGTTCTCACCAACAAGGAGGGGCTGGTGGGGGATGCAAAGCTCAAGGGCAGCCTTGGCTGTTGTGATCACGAAATGATGGATCCTTAGGGCAGCATAGCGGGAGCACAGCAAGCTCACTGCCCTGGGATTCAGAAGAACAGATTCTTCAGGGATCTGAGTACCATGGGACAAAGCCCTGGAGGGAAGAGCAGGCATGGTGTGTATCCTGTACGAACAAGGATGAACTGATAAAGATGAAATAATTGTTGTCACAGGTTACATCCTAGAAAAGACTAGATGCCTTAAATACTTGCTGAAAAGCTTCAGAAACAGTCTGGATGAGCACATGTGGGTTTAGGTGAACTTCTGAAATATAAGCTTTTCAGTTATTAAATAATACATAGAAATCATTAAGAAATTGTGCCTCAATAACTAAAGTAATAAGTTGATATAAAGATTTTAAATTAATTTTCAAGATTTAATTTTCAAGAAAGAATTTGCATCTAAAAATATGTCTATACATCTATCCACTTACAATTTAGTGTTAAGCGCTATTTTGGGTGCTAGAAATATGTACATTTCTATAAATGTCAGTGTATTTTAAAGTGACAGTTAGCCCACTGCTCTTTAGATGGATCAACTGCCAACCTTTCTTTCTGCCATCCATTTTTAAATTGTATTTTTAAATGCAAGTATAACTTGCTGACATCCAAGATTTAGCTGTGGTCTGGAAATCAGTAAGCTCTGGTATTTCTTCAGAGAATTAAACATTTCACTCCCTTATTCTCAATTAATTCCTTCAAAACCTTGCAACACCAGGGACACTACCTATTTTTGTGTGTGTGTGTTGTACATCATATTTTCTGTTTTTCTTATTTTTCTAACATACACATTTCTGCAACTCTGAACCATACGGATTGTGTAAATAACAGTGTTAAAGGAAAAACTCACGAATATTTCTGTGCATCAATACCAAGTGTCTCTTATGGTACAGAATTCCATAAAATCAGTTGGACATCCTTCCAAAATGCTTTGCAGCTCTGGGTCAGTGTATAATAGTATTTGTTTCCAGTTTGACTTATCTTATAGATTTTTGTTTTCTTTTGTTTTTTTTTTTTTTTTTTTTTTTTTTAAATTAGGCAACATTAGGTATTTCCATGCTGATATGACTCTTCAGCCCTCCCTCTGACCCCCCAGTTAAATCCATCCTTGGGAAACCAGGTTCTTCACAGCACATACTTTACCTGCTACTAGTAGGATCCTGGGTTTCCTTCTCCATGTGTGGTCTTGGGAAAGTGGAGAGAGAAAAAATGAACCTCTGGGCATAAGATTATGATGTGATTTGTAACCAGTCCTTTGTTTATTGGAAGCCTCTGCTTAGGTTTGCCAAGGGTGTCAGTCCTGTACGTGCCCACAACCTGTTATCGTGGTTGTGTAACCAGCTGCAGGGTGGTGCAGGAGGCTGACCGATGGTTTGTTGCAAATACAAAGTGTACAATGGGATTGCACAGCTTGGTCTTTGCTGGTCAGTGTGTCTTTGGGTGTAGGCAAGCCACATATTTGCCAGCACCTGATTTCTGCTCCTCTGTCTCAGTTACTCCTTTCATCACCCCCACGTTATTCATGACACTGCTGCTGCCTTGGTTCCCACATTCATGGTGTGTGATCCTGTTCCCTAGGGTTCTGCTGTGGTACTTGCTTGCTTCCTCTGCTTTTATCACCTTCTTCTGCCTTGTGATCCCATAGAGTATTCTTCTAACCCTGATATTCATCAAGATATCTGTCTTTCAGTATATCTTTATCTTGCTCTGGCTAGTCATGCTGTTCTCTAGTATTTCTCGGAACCTTTTTGGTCTCTCACTGGCCTACTAAAAGTTTCTGTCTCCACTGGTGAAGCTGAAGAACCCTCCCAAGGATATTTTTAACAGTGCTTTTGTGCTTCTGTTCAGATGAACTGTATTTTCCTCAGCATTTCATAACAGAAATATATTTCAGTTTAGGTTTCTTGACTTCCTCCACCTGTAGCACACAAGGCTTGATTAAGTTGATATTTCAGTATGCAAATTACCTGTGTCATGCCTGTAGTCCAGTGCTATTGATTAACTTAGAGAGGAGACCCCAAATCCTCTCTAATCATGTTTCAAGCTGAAGCTATCTCAGACCAATAGCAATTCTGTACTAAGACCAGGATTTGACACTGATTAGGGATAACTTGAATCATATCTGCAGCTCATAAAGGTCAGCTGCTATTAAAAGGATGTCTTTGCAGCTGTAGATCTCCATTAATTTGTTTTTGGATCTATTTTAATGGGGACAAGCTACTACAGTAGCTTTAACGTAGAGAAATAGCAGCCGTGATAGAAGTGACTCTTTTAGCCTACTCTGAGTTTGTACCTTGTCAAATGCTGAGGGTTAAGTTGTTGAAGAAGCTTAAGATTAAATAGCACTCTACTGCAGCATTGCAGGTTTCTTATAATTTCAGTTAGATGGAAAACTACTGCTAATGAGATCCATGCTGTCAACAAATAGGCTGGATTTGGAGCCTCATCACAAGCAGTTCTCACTTTGCATGAGCAAGGTAACCTTAAATGAACTGATATTTGCGAAGTATTTTAAAGGTCAGAGTCTACTCTAACTAGCAGTCTTTTTATCAACCATCTGATTATTCTTTTACTCTTTTGTTTGCTAAAGCACCAAGTCAATGCCATATACCTCTGCCACAGTAGTTGAAGCAGAGGAACATACTGTACTAATAAATAGTAATGTCTGAGTTGCAGACAGGTCCATAATATTTAAGGAGAAAACAAACTTACAGACAGAAAAAATCTTTGTAGTTTCAAGTAGGATATAATAGATATTTGTTTTATTTTTTTTTCATTTGCAAAGTTTATCATATATGACTAGATATCAAGTTGTTGGATATAGAATAGAAAGCGTAGTAAAGCTTAAGCTTGATTCTGTGGTTTTGAAAGGAACTTAGTTTCAGGAAAAATGAATCTGACAGAGTTTCCTCAGCACCAATAAAAGGTACTTAAATAATGCATTGAGCAATGACTGTTGTAAATGGGACAGAAACTCTTGCAGAAATTGTTACTTTTAGCTGCTGACGGCAACCAAAAGTTATAGCATTGGATAGCAGACCTCAGCTTCATAAAGTCACCTCTACTCTCAGATGTAGTTTTGTCCTGTACTTTTTCTCTTCATATTCTTTGCTTCATATACTTAAGAGAGGTAGCAGCAACAATGGTAATTAATTATTTATAGGGAGGCTTTTTTCATTTGAGCAGCATTCAGATCAAAGGGTATTGGGACAACAACTGTAGAAAGGTGTATGAATATGTTGTTACACATTCTCACCCCCCTCTGTGTCCCCTGATATAGTCCAAAAGATATCAAAACTCATCATCCCCTTCCCAGTTCTCAGGGCTTAGACTCATGAACATATAGCTGCAATAGTTGCGTAATAAATTATACTATTGCATCTGTTGCAAAGCACATGTACAGGTGTGTACTCTAGGTTCTTGGTTATTTTTTTTAATGAAGGGGTAAACTGACTCAAGGTACTTATTATTTTTCATAAATAGAGATGAAAGTATTACAATAAGCCAATTTTTCACAAGTAGTTTGCTTGTATGTTGAAATGTATAACATCTTAATGACACCTCCTTCAGTATCAGACTGAGTATCACGTTACCTGAACAAGCTTGAGAAGTGAGTCCATGTGAACCTGATGAAGTTCAACAAGTCCAGGTGCAAGGTGTTGCACCTGGGTCAGGGTAGTCCCAGACATGAGCACAGACTGGGAGAAGAAACCAGTGAGAGCAGCCCTGCAGAGGACTTGGGGGCTCTGGTGGACAAAAAGCTCGACACGAGCCAGCAGTGTGTGCCTGCAGCCCAGAAGGCCAACTGTGTCCTGGGCTGCAGCAACAGAGGGGTGGGCAGCAGGTGGAGGGAGGGGATTGTGCTCCTCTGCTCTGCCCTTGTGAGGCCCCACCTGGAGTGCTGCGTCCTGGGCTGGGACCCCCAGCACAAGAAGGATGTGGGGCTGTCAGAGTGAGCCCAGAGGAGGGCCACAAAGATGCTCAGAGGGCTGGAGCACCTCTCCTGTGAAGAAAGTCTGAGAGAGCTGGGGATGTTCAGCATGAAGAAGAAAAGGCTCTGGGGTGACACTTGCAGCTTTTCAGTACTTAAATGGGGCTTATAAAAAAAGATGAAGAGCAACTTCTTTCCTGGGCATATAATGATAGGACAAGGGGGAATGATTTTAAACTAAGAAGGAAGATTTATATTAATGGTTAGGAGGCAATTCTTTAGTCAGAGGGTGGTGAGGCACTCGAACAGGTTGCCTAGAGAATCTGTGGATGCCCCATCCCTTGAGGTGTTCAAGGCCAGCTTGGATGAGGCTGGGCAACCTAATCTAGTGGGTGGCATCCCTACCCATGGCAAGGGGGTTGGAACTAGATGATCTTTATGGTTCCTTCCAACAGGATCTATTCTATGATTCTATGAACTCCTGTGAGGACAAGCTGAGATGGGACTTTTCTTCTTGGAGAAGAGGAGGTTCAGTGGGGATCCTATCAATGACAACAAATAACCGAATGGAGTGTGCAATGAAGATAGAGGCAGGCTCATTTCAGTGGTTCAGGACAAGGAGTGATGGGCACAAACTGGAATGCAGAAGGTTCTCTCTGAACATCGGGAAGCACTTCTGTGCTGTGTAGGTGATGGTGCCCTGGCACAAGCTGGCCAGAATGGCTGTGGAGTCTCCTCTTTATCCTGGGCAACTCTAGGAGTCCCTGCTTGAGCGGATGTTGGACCAGATAGCCTCCAGATGTCGCTTCCAACATCAGCCATTCTGTGAATGATGTGAAATGAAAAAGTGCCTCCGCTGTGTGAATTTATCAGAGACAGATCTCAAGTGCAGAGCAAATTACTTTAGGGGAAGTAGGGGGAAGACTCAAAAGAAAGATGGACTCCCTACTTTAATTTAGTCTTAACTCCTGTTTCACAAAATTTAGATGATATCTCTTTAAAACTATTTATAATGTATTTTTTAAAAGTGGTAATGTAACCATGATATATTGTGTCATATATTTCCTGTTTTATATCCTTCTAGATAAGATGCAGTGTACTACTTCTACACTCCTTAAAGTTGTCATGAAAAGTTAATATATAATGTCCTTTAGATATAGACTCTAAAATGAGGATGTAATTCTGAATCTGTTGACATTTGATTTCTAAACCTAATTAGAAATCAACTGAAGAGAGAAAGAGAGAGAGAAAGAGAGATCAAGAGAGAGAAAGGAAGGAAGAACGGACGGACAGACGGACAACCTTGAAACCTGAAATTAGAGGTAAGAATTTCTGGGAAGCTAGCAAAAATTGTACTATAAAGTCAGATCACAGATGTCAGAAATAGGAACTAACTAGGAGCCTTAATGTAAATATAACTATTTTGCCTCTTCATATGCTGAATTCATGTCAAGATTTTTCCATCTCCTCCAACACAGTATGTAAAATGGTTATATGCAGTTTACGCACACAACAAATGTGCCAAACAAAACTTTCATTTCATTTGCCCAGGCAGCTGACATAAACACAGAACTTAAAGTTCAATTTTCTCTACTCCAAAGCCATGAAATTAAACACCAAGCCTATCACACTGTTGTGTCTCTAATCACATTTTAATCAAATCCTTGGAAACTAGAATATATCAAGCAGAACACAAGAAGTAAAATATGCGTTTTACAAGTGCAACACTTGAGATGATGGATAACTTTATTGCTAACATATAGGTAATCACTCCTTCCACCCCTTCTAGTGAGAAGTTGTGTTTTTTATTTATTACTCTCTTCTTTATGCCAGCTAAGCCTGGGCTGATTTTCTTGTTTACAGGGAGCTATGTTGTAGTCTTGATTCCAGAAATACTAGCATTCTCCCAAGGGTGTTGAGGGAGCTGGCAAATGTAATCGCTGAGCCGTTTTCCAACGTCTATCTGCTGTCATAGTCAACTGGAGAGGTCCCAGATGACTGGAGACTTGCTAAGGTGACATCCATCTATAAGAAGGGTCGCAAGGAGGATCCAGGGAATTACAGGCCTGTCAGCCTGACCTCGGTGCCAGGACAGGTGATGGAACAGGTCATTGTGAATGCAATCACACAGTATATACAGGACAATCAGGGGATCAGGCCCAGTCACCATGGGTTCATGAAAAGCAAGTCCTGCCTGACCAACCTCATCTCCTTCTATGACCGGGTGACCCACCTGGTGGATGAGGGAAAGGCTGTTCATGTAGTCTACCTAGACTTCTGCAAGGCCTTTGACAAAGTCTCCCCCAGTATTCTCCTGGAGAAGCTGGCAGCCCATGGCCTGGACAGGTACACTCTTGGCTGGGTTAAAAATTGGCTGGGAGTCTGGACCCAGAGAACAAATGGAGTGAAATCCAGCTGGTGAACAGTCACCAGTGGTGTTCCCAATGGGTTGGTGTTGGAGCCCATCCTCTTTAATATCTTTATTGATGATTTGGATGAGGGAATTGAGAGCACCCTCAGTAAGTTTGCAGATGACACCGAGTTGTGGGGGAGTGTTGATCTGCTGGAGGGTAGGAAGGCCCTGCAGAGGGACCTGGACAGGATGGATCAATGGGCAGAGGCCACTGGGCTGAGGTTCAACATGGCTAAGTGTCGGGTCCTGCACTTTGGCCGCAACAAGCCCATGCAGCTCTACAGGCTTGGGGCAGAGTGTCTGGAAAGCTGTGCAGAGGAAAATGATCTGGAGGTGTTGGTCAATGCTCACCTGAACATGAGCTGGCAGTGTGCCCAGGTGGCCAGGAAGGCCAATGCTATACTGGCTTGCATCAGGAATAGTGCAACCAGCAGGACCAGGGCAGTGATCATCTCAGCTCTGGTGATGCCGCACCTCGAGTACTGTGTTCAGTCTTGGATGCCTCAGTATAAGAAGGACATTGAGGCCCTTGAGCATGTCCAGAAAAGGGCTACAAAGCTGATGAAGGGCCTGGACCACAAATCCTGTGAGGAGTGGCTGAGGGAACTGGGGTTGTTCAGTCTGGAGGAGTCTGAGGGGAGACTTTATTGCTCTCTACAACTCCCTGAATGGAAGATGTGGGGGACTGGGGTTCAGCCTCTTCTCACAGATAACTAGTGATAGGACAAGAGGGAATGGCCTCAAGTTGTTCCAGGGGAGGTTCAGGTTAGGAATGAGGAGACATTTCTTCTCAGAAAGAGTGGTCAGCCATCGGAATGGGTTGCCCAGGGAGTTGGTGGTATCACCGTCCCTGGGGATGTTTAAGGAAAGGTTGGACGTGGTGCTTAGGGACATGGTTTAGTGGGTGACATTGGTGGTAGCAGGACAGTTGAACTAGATAATCTTGAAGGTCTTTTCCAGGCTTAACCATCCTATGATTTTAAAGAGAAAATATTTAACATACAATTCAACCAGTCTCTCCTTGCATGCAGCAGCTGCAGCATGATGTCTAACTAGACTTATCCTGGTTCTGGCTGGGACAGAGTTTTCTTCCTAGAGGCCTGAATGATGCTGCAGTTTGTATTTTTGATGAAAATAGTGGTGATAACCCGGGAATATTTTAGTTGTTGCTCATCAGTGCTTATACAGAGACAAGGACTTTGTCCTTGGTCATATTAATATATACTCAAAGAATGTCTCTTAAGCACTTGTGTACACAGAAATTTGTATTTACCTCCTTTATCAAATAATCTAGTAACATATTCTCTCTCCTTACAAACCTTACCTTATGCATACCGAAAGACCACCATGACTTTAACAGCTATTTTCATACTAAGAAGAATTCATTGCATGATCTTTGTCTCTGATATTTAAAAGATGTTTTTCTGACTACTTCTCTTCAGCTGTTCTGACAGGTAGTACAGAAAGTTTTGAATGTGAAATCCAGAAGGGTGAGCACCAATATTTTGCTTTGCTATGCAGGAAATCTAAGCTATCACCCCTGACTTCATTTAAGCATCTTTGAAAATTTACTAATAAATAGTTTTGACAGAGCAATCTGCTTCTTAGATGAAAGACCCCAATAGTACAAGATGTTCCAGTGTCTTAAAACCAACGTTTAAAATTTAGTATATAACCACAAGCCAAAGCCATGAAAGTAGAAAAAACAAGGTCACATTATTGCATATATATATATATATATATTCATGTCTGAAATATATAGGTGAGAAACACCTAATACAAGGAAAAGTCTGAAGGACATATTTGCCTCAATACCCTGACAGAATTATGACTAAAGACAGCAGGAAAATACAAACAAAGCTAAAAAGAGACTGTTGTGCTGTGTGAATATGAATGCTTGGATGGCAGGGAGTAGGTGGAGGTCAGCTGGTATCACTTGTGAGCTGAGATCGTGTTATGAAAACATTGGTGTAGTGCTCCTTACTCCTCACATACTAAATAAACTCTTGCCATCTGAAATGCAGCCCTAAGATAGAAATTTCAAGAAGCTGGTCATCTCTAGAAACAAGCAAAGCAGAGGCAGATAAATCCTGACATGTACTCAGTTCTAGTGAGGCTACACCTCGAGTACTGTGTTCAGTTTTGGGCCCCTCAGTACAAGAAGGACATTGAGGTCCTGGAACATGTCCAGAGAAGGGGTACAAAGCTGATGAAGGGCCTGGAGCACAAGTCCTGTGAGGAGCGGCTGAGGGAACTGGGGTTGGTTCATCCGGGGAAGAGGAGGCTCAGGGGAGACCTTATTGCTCTCTACAACTACCTGAAAGGAAAGAGTGGAGAGCTGGGAGTAGTTGGGAATTGGAACGGGTTGCCCAGGGAGGTGGTGGAATCACTGTTCCTGAGGGTGTTCAAGGAAAGTTTGGATGTGGTGCTTAGGGACATGGTTTAGTGGGTGACATTGGAGGTTGGGGGATGGTTGGACCAGATTATCTTGGAGGTCTTTTCCAACTTTAATGATTCTATTATTTTTTCCTCAGTTCTAACATGACCTTTTAGTATTTTGGTTTTGTTTGTTAATTTTTTGTGTTGGTATATTTGCACTACCCTTAAAATTCCCAGCTGAGACAATCAGCAGCACAGCTAAGGCAGCATGGTTGAATACCTGCAGTAACTGAACATTTGTCCAAAAAATATGGACTGATGTTTGGATCTGGATTGTGCTAATCTTAACTTTACCATGGCTGCACTGCTAGAGCAGCAGACCACCTAATTCACAACTTGCCTGGGTATGTTTGGTCACAGCTCTTAGGTTATTCTTCTCCTGTCCGATTCTCCAGCTTGATATTTCCGTAAAACTTAGGAATGCTGATATGAGCTAGGAGTGTAACATCTCGCTCTGTTCCTGCACATCTGCTTAAGATAGCGCTTTATTGTCACCTTTTTTCATCCCAAACATTCTTTGGGGCTCTGCTTCCAGTGCATGTGTTCCTCTATTGAAAAATCTGTCTCTGAAAAATGCAACTTCTAACAACTCAGAAACGGAGATGGCAGTGAAGCCATCTTAGGTAATTTTGACTATTCCAGTGTGTTACTTTGTAAGTGCTTCCATGAATGAGGGTGGGGGGGAAAACAGCAATGGTTTGAAGAGTGCCCTGAAAACTGTCATGGCGGCTCATAGTTCAAATGTCATTCTCCTTCCTTTCACTAGGATTTATTTTTTATCTATGTGTTGTTGTGGGTGTGTGCAAGCAATAAATAAATAAATAAATAAACAAAATTGTTCTCTGATTCTCAAAAGCTAAATTTGTATTGGCTCCCAAATTCTTTCATGGTTTCTTTTTGTATTTGGCTTGCTTGGCAGTTCCCTCATTTTACCTAACCAAAAGGGAAGTTCAGAAGTTTAAATTTGGTTCTACTATCACTGCTAGCATTTAGGGGGCAGTCTTTTGGAAAAGGTTGGTTGCTCTTCGTTCCCATATATCCTTAGCTCTCACTTACTAATACACTTAAAAGAATGGCACAGTTAACAGACATCTGCTATGGGAAATGCCAGATGTTTAAGCAATATTTGTCAATATAATTCTAAGCTAATTTATGTATTTATATTGCAACAAATAGACTTGTTAATTATCTAGAATTTTGTGATACATTCTGCTACTTTACTAGAACATACAAATTTATCTTCTTGAGTCACCTGGCATTTTATTATTGAACTGAGTAACATCAGGGCTTCTACCTAATGACATTGTTTTTCAGAGAAACAATGGTCAAGAAGTAGAAATGAAAGCAGGTTACACCTTACTTCAGAAACATTATCTCTAGAGAATCTTTAAAAATGAAATCATGCAATATCACCTCAATCTTATCTCTCCCAGACCCCCAAAACTAGGTTTTATATCTCAGTAGTTTACAACCTTTCTCTTTGCTTCTTCTTCAATACATTTCACAGAAACCTGTGTTTGGAATATGAGGAGAATTTTAAACAGGAGATTTCACATCACCAGGACTCCTAATTTTCTCCCCAAATTTTTATTTTCCAATCCATACCAGCAGGTCTAGTTCAATACTATACTCAAAATGAGACATTTCCAGTCCTTGTGTTTGTAGGATTTCATCAAAAATGTGAGCTGCTCAATAATTGATAGAATGAAAAGCTGAATTACTGAAATGATGATGTTCTCCAAATACCAGTAATTGCAGGGCATAAAGCCATCTTCATCTACCTCACCAGGCTGTACCTGTTAATACTTTAGATACTTGTTTTTGTTGTTCTTGTTGGTTTGTTTGTTTGTTTAAAACATTCTGAAACGTTTTATAAAGGGGTGGGAAGAATCATAGATTTTTGACATAGCTATTAGCAAATACTGGGTATCTTTCTCTCTCTCTCTCTCTCTCTCTCTCTTTGATTTCTTCTTTCCTCCCCTGGCTGTACTATTAGAAATTCAGGGGCCTTCTTATTTTTTCCCCCACAGCTCAGTATTACAGGCACAGTACAAAACCTAGACTGGACCACCAATAGACAGACGGCACTGTGTATTGCAAGGAAATGAAATTCATTTATGAGGGAAATAAAATTTATTTAGTCCTCCTCTTATTTTTTTAAGAAGTGAAGTGGTACTTCTTAAGGAAGACCTGGAAAGCCTTGAAAAAAATAGTATTGGTAAGGTATAGTTTGGACAGTCAATCAGTCTTGGTTTCCACCAAATTAAACAAATGGTGTACATCAACTTATTCTGTGTATTAGTTTCAGTTTCTAACAGAGTTGTTTTCGATCAGAAAATGAAATGTTTGAGCTTGAAAGGGTTAACAGAACATGTTTAAAAATGTTCAAGGAGCTTTTTGAAAATGACCTTTTCCCACAAAATATTTTGGTTTAGATGAATCAACATTTCCAATGAAAATGTTTCACACACACACACAAAAAAAAAATAAAAAAAATTCCAACCAGCCATATGCATCCACCACTGCCAGTACTAAGCATTTAAAAAGTCATCTGTTGAGCCTCAGAAAATCTTCAGAAGTTTAATGCAGCTGGGATTGATTTCATTTGCTTTCTGGTGCATATGGGTCAGATTGTTATGCTTTATGCTTCAGTACTATATCATAAAAATTATAAACTTAATAACACAAAAGCAGATACAAAGATTCTCACCTTATGAAATGTGTTATGGACCTCGTGATATCTGCATAACATACTGGTAGTGCCCATACACAGATCAACAAAACTGTTCTGTGCCCTTCGCCGGCTTTGTCCTGTGCTCATCCCAGGGACAGGGTGGTGAGGAGCAGGGCTCCAGGGCCTGGGTGTGAACCAGGAGAGGCTGGGAGGTCAGACCTAGCCTAGGAGCAAAATCAGTGGGGGGCTGATGGAATGGACAGTTGTAGAAGACCACAGAATACATAGGTTGAACTGGTGAGAAGACTGCAGGCTTTAACTGATTTAGGACTTGGTGTGGAGAATTCATTACAAGCAGGACTGCAAACGAAAGAGTTGAGGGAGGAAAGGCAGTACCCTCCAAATGACTACAATCACCTCTATTAATATTACTAATATTCATATCACTAATATCAAAGAATAATATTGCAAAATCCATAGAATTATACTATCATCTAGGTTGGAAAAGACCTTCAAAATCATCAAGTCCTATCATCAACCTTACGAATCAAATCCCATCACTAAGCCTTGTCCCTTAGTGACACATCCACATGTCCCTTAAATACCTTTAAGGATGGGGACCCCACCACTTCCCTGGGCAGCCTGATCCAGCTGTTGACCACCCTCTCCATGGAGAAATTCTCCCTAATGCCTAATCTAAACCTCCCCTTGGCTCAACTTGAGCCCATTTCCTCTTGTCCTGTAACTTGTTACATGAGGAAACAGACTGACACCCTCCCTTCAAGTAGCTGTAGGAGTAGAGACTTCTTTCTGAAAACTTTCTAACTTCTGTATAAGCGCTATATATATATATATATATATATATATATATATATATATATATATATATATATATTTGTAAATTTGTATGAATTGTTTTCTTCCTAGGAGTAAGGGAATATAGACATAGTGTATTAAACCTTTGATGAAGCAAATTGTCTCAGCATTTGGATGGTGCCATCTTCTTATTTATCATTTGCAGGTGGAAAGATGTCTCCCAAAGTTCTTCATTAGAGAAGAAGCTTTCAAATAGCAGGTAGAACTGACAGTTCATGCTGTTTAATGTTTAAAGAAAAATTTGGCATAAGAGAAGGAAACATGCATTTTTTGCTGTAGATCATTGTTTATTAGAGATAGAGAAAATCTGAGAGACAAAAAAAAATACTTCAGGGAACTTTAAATTTGACAAACAAATAAAAATACTAAATATAATCCCAAACCTCATGTTTTCTGTATGTCTCATGCTTTCAAGAAGGTTTATTTGATTTGTTTTGCTACATTTTATTTGACTGATGATTTTTGAATTAGGAAGTAAGCAGTCAGCAGCACAGCAGCTGTGCTTATGTTTCACATAAGATAAATACAGCTATAAATTAGTTAGCTCCTAAATGTCAGTAATGTTCTGTGATTGTTTTTAAAACACCTGTCCTGTGAGCAACTGACAAAAAAAAAAAATCCCTCACCAACCCCCCCACCCAAAAAAAAAAAAAAAAAGTACGAAAAATTGTTCTGTTGACAGACCACGTCTGTCATGGAAGAACATTGTCATTATTGCAATTGTGTAAAGAATGATAGAAATTACAGAAATAAACTTACCTTTATGCTTTAAAGAGATTTTTGGGTATTTGGAGCTGTTAAGAGTTTTTCTTCTAAAGGAATACATTTCCTGTAAGTCTGTAAATACCCTATAGCAGCAAAGGTTAATATATTAACCCTGAGTCCTGAAAAGGTGGCAAGCAGATTTTACCAGTAAACAATGGTTCTGTAAATGGTTCTGTTTACCAGTAAACAATGGTTGGTAGCATATTCTTCCATCTAAGGCAGGGATTTAATTGGGAACACTTGGATGTATTTACAGACAGTCTGGCCCTACCCTTAATGTTTACACAGCTAGGATCTTCTGAGCTGCCTGCATTCTACTTGGCTTCCACAAGGTTACAGCTGCCTTCTCTTGCCAGCTCCTGCTGTCTCGTTTGGTGACACTGAGCTTCTGGAGCATAAAACTACAAAATGGTTTATCTGAGAGAAAAATTGTTCTTTTAAGACACAACAGATAATAGAATTTTGTAGTGAGGACTCTACCATAAGAAACTTTTAGCCTTGTAACATCAATAACAATTGCCAGTAATTGTTTTAATTAAAAAAGAAAGAAAACAAACAAACAAACAAACATACAAACAAAACTTTTCTATATGAGTTTTTTTAAAGAACTGTATATTCTGCTTTTCAGCAAAATCTGGAATTATAATTTCTCAAAGGAAAATATGACAAGGCTGTTATGATAGGAATAATAAGACATTCTGTTCTGTGTTATACCTGCAATGTGGACTGCCATATATAAATCTTCAATTCATTCCTTTATTGAAATACATTCCTTTATAGAAATATCTTAAAGTTTGATAGACTTATTAAACAGAATTTGGCATTTAGACTGTCATTGAAACCATGATGTCAGGACTAGCACAAGTTTCTAAAACTGTTACTAAATGAATGTAGTCTTTCAACAGAACAGTCTAAACAATGTCCTGAACATTACTGTATAGATTTTTGTTTTTAAAAAATGTGATAATTAGAACATCCAACTTCACAATGAGAAAGTCCAAAATAGGAAAAGAGTTGAACACAGTAGTTCATGAAAAGCTCTCAAAGTCCAAAAGGAGATAAATTAGTCCCTAAATAAATACGTTGCTAATCTTTACTCAACAACAGAACAGACTTTGAAAGAATTACCCCAAAGTAACATGCCATATGTTACAAACACCTTGCCACAGGCAAAACCGAAGCACTGTGCACAAATAGTACTCAGTGAGAATACGTCTATTTTCTGTGATCACTTCAGCCTTCAGAAACCCAGACACACAGCTCCAGAAATTACTCAAGCCTCTGAGCAGGAGAGGATGGCATATTCTTCCTGTTAAAGCTGTTTGTCTTTGCAGAAAAACAGTTGCAAAACAATTGGTAGAGGAAAGAAAAATGCAGATAGGATACCAATATGACTTGCTCCCCTCATAGTGCGTTTTCAGCTGGCAGAGGCATGGACAGTTCTCCACATCCCATTAGGTATTTGTGTAGTTTATATGAAGATGGATTGAATAAAACACATAGCTAACATCTACTGAGATAGCTTCTAGTACCTAATAGTGCTTCTCCAGTTAAGAATGCCTTTAGGGATGTCTGCAAGTGTACCTTAGACAAGTGGCACTTTGAATGTCCAAGATGTGCAGCTGAAAATTTTAGGCACTTTCATGGTTCAGTGGCAGGAAAATGGGAGTCTGAAGACATTTGTGTGTCTTAGATGTTTGGATGCCTAAACCTCTGCAACAAATTTTCACCCTTTAAAAAAAGGGATGATTATCATCTTTAGGGTTCTCTTCTCTAGGTGCTCCCAGATTGTAGAATTTCATTTTGCAGTGGCATTACCCTGTTGTATCTGATGAAAATTCAGTGAAAACTCAAAATCAACTTTGATTTTTGTTATGTGCAATTTCTGTAAAACTGCTATGATGCTCTATCTTCCTCAGGCAAGTGCTGTGCACTGTTATGCTTTCAAGTGTCACGTTAACATCCCAAAGCTTTTAAATCCACTTAACCTATTTTCAAATGTTGGAAGCACCACATTAATCATGATGCATTTTGCTGACTGCTCTGAAGCTCCAAGGGTGGAATAAGACCGAACTCATTCATCTGTGTCTTTTTAACCACTGTAATGAGCATTTTCATTATATGTAGCCCAAATTGCCATGATGTTTTAAAACACTGTGACTAGGCTACTTTATAGTTGCTACAGTTTTAGACTTCAGAAGTGCTGATTTTGACTTCACAGCTTTATGGCTCAACTTTGTGCTATAGTTCACCTCTACAGACAGAGAAATAATTTCCTGATGACATCCACAGTGTTGAGTTCTCATGCAACTTTCATTTTATGGAATTGCCCGAATAGGAACTGTGCTCCTTTAGTAAGAAGGACTTGTTTTAAATACCAAATTATTGGAAATGTGGGCTTTAGAGTATTTGAATGCCTGACTCCCATGACTGTGGTTCTTTTTCTGAACAATTCTATAATTTGGAATCAAATAAGGCAGTGAAAGGTGGTAGGCTTCATAAGAGGAAAACAGCAAATCTCCCAACAAGATATTGCCAACGAAAGACTCTTTCTTTCTGGAATTAGTTTTTCTGTACTGGGATGACACATCAGAAATATACAGATTCTAAAATATGCCAACATGAGATTTTGGTACTGAAGCAACTTAAAGACCAGTTGAGAGGGAGTGAATTACTTCCCCCCCCCCCCCCCCCCCCCCACTAATTAGTGTTGCTTGCAGTTTTGTTGCACTGGGTTTTTGTTGAAGCTGAATGTCATGTGCTTAACTCTCTCTTAAAGGTCAAATGCTCTACAGATAAATTCCACTTTTAATAACTGTTGCTGAAGTATAACCTGGGTTCCCAGGAAAACTCACCTGTCAGATTTGCTAGTTGGTAGCCAGGAAGCTGGTGGTACCTGAGGAGCCAGAGCTTCCAGAAAACAAGGCTTCATACTGGCCACCTCAAAGCCAAGGACAACTGCATTTCCAGCTGCACAGAGCACACAGGCATTTCACTGCCCCAGATCAACTAGGAACGCAGCAGCCCCTTGGACTGGTCTTCTGTACTACCCTCTCTGAGACATTTAGAAACAAGTGAATTAATAAAACCTAAATAAACATGACCAATGAAGTTAAAACTTTCAAACAACCAACAAAAGGTTTCACTTTATCCTGGCAACCCTAAGCAACTTCCCAGGTGTATTGTACAATCTCAGTAGGTCTGGCACATGCTATGCAGGGTGTTGTTTTCATGTGCAAATCATATGCACATGCAGTGTTTCAGCCCTTCACTTCCCCACACCATTTTGTGGTTTTATTTCAATATTTTTTTTCTTAAGAAAAATGTGCCATGCCTTTCTTTTGTAACCAAATACATTCTAGGCAAAACTTTCAATGTTTATTTGTATTTTATTTAGCCTATTTTATTTCCTTGCATACTTACGTGTTTATATATTTTGAGCTTTCTATTTAAATTTCCTCCTTGTTTGACAAACCATCTTTGATGCTAATAAGGCCAGAAGAGTGCATCCTAAGGTATTCTTCTTCATGACCTATTTCTACCTACTTTAGCGCAGAAGACAACTGATAGAAAGTGAAATATCAACTAAAAAGGAAAATGACAGTTTACAGAGCTGATACCTAGCATTTTGTGAGGCTAGGTATGCTTCTTCAATGTGATACAAAAAGCAATAAAAATAAATAAATTTGATTTTGCTTTTGTAACTCCTTCTTCCTAACTTCAAATTTTAGAGAAACAGTACCTCCCCAAAAATATGTTTGTTTCTCTTTCTGCCTCCAAGATCTCTGGTTTTCATATCATCTTCACAACCTTTCTATTCTCCTAAAATTACTTTTTCCTTCCCAGCTCTAAGCTACTATTGATGATCAAAATTGAAATACCATGTTCAGGCTTCTTATCTTTAAAAATTGCTGCTCTATTTTCAACTATCTGTGATTTATTTAAGGTATATTATCAAAAAGAGTTCCAGTCATTATATTGCAGAATATTGAAATACTGCAAGTATCTCTTCTCAAGAGCACTCCACATTTCTCTGTTGGGCTTCTAGTGTCTGTAAACAGCATGTAAAAAGATGAAGATGCTCACAAAAGGGATCCAAAAGAGCAAGCACATCTGGGTAAGTAGTCAACTAATAAAGTCTTTAAAGAAAGGGAAAAAAAAAAAAAAAAAAAGACCATTTATTAAGTTTTATGCTTTCTGGTACACAGACACTTTGCCCTGACCTTCTTGGAGGAGAAGACCACAAACTAAGCAATTAATCACAGCCTGAGCCTTCCTCCAGTCTTGTTTCTACATCTACTCTCTTGCTAAGTGAGTAGAACATTGTCTTTTATTTTTTTTTCTTCCCAAAAGGGGTGCTGATGCTTTCTTCACCCAGATTACAAGCAAAGCACTGTGACATTTCTGTTTTGAGCAGTATTGGAGTGGCATGAATTGGTTGTGAGAGACATTTGGTTTCTCTTCCTGAATCTGGAGAGTAGACTTTCCTATCTGTATGCTACTAAGCATTTAATAGAGACAATAAAACATTAATTAGAACGAGAATAGAACTCCAGCTCTCCCTTCTCTCAGAAAAGTGCTCTAGCCACTAGATGATAAAGACATGAAAAAAAATTACCATTCCCAATGAATATTTAATAATATTTAATAATGGCATACTAAGTGAAATAGCTCTGGGATCATAAAACAGACTTCTATTCTGGTACCTACAACATGGGACTTTTTATCAGGAGGTAAAACAGGCATGTTTGTATCCATCCTGGAAGAGACACAAATGAATCTGTATCTCCTACCTTCTCGATGTTGGTCTGAACTTTGAGCAAAGTGAAAAGGCTACACATTGCTTTAGCCACATTTTGCCAGTCTAACAGGCACACATTATCAAACCTTAGGAAAAAAAAAAACAAGGTACAGAAACCTCTTTTGGAAGAATCATAGTTATGACTAATTCTGGGGAAAGTTTTAAGCAAAAATAAATAAATAAAAATGAGGCATATTTTGCATACAATTCTAAGAAGCTTAATATTAACTTAGATATTGGCTAAGATGAGCAGCATCTTCTAATCATGCTGTTTCCTGGGCAATGTTGTGTAGAAATTGTAAGGACTGCAACTTCCATTGCCTCCAAATAGCAAAAGTAAATACCAGGAGATAAACTCTATAGTTCCTGCTTCCTTTGGATTTATTACTGCAATATCCTTGCAGGCTGCAAAATGATACTGATTCACACCAGTATTAGATGTCTACTGTGCAAACCAAGAGAATCAAAAAAAAACAATGAAACATATTTTTATAAATCAGTTTTTTGGGGGAGCTAATGTAAACCTCACTGATATCACTGCATTGCTCTCAAAGCATCTGTTCTACTATTTGAGAAGTTAGTATCAAGTATCTAACATTTCTCTCCATCACTACACTGTGTTCTTATTTTTCTAAGATTTATGATTTACTCGCAGCTGATTTTTTCATCCTCTTTAAATAGATGCAGTTTTGTTACATTTAGAAATTCTAAGTGTTTAAGGCAAGAATACTTAATTTCTGATCTGTTAAGATGTTCCTTCATGCTCATATTTTGGTGTTTAGTCATTTGTATAGATTTGAGAAATCTGATAACCAGTAGAATCACAGAATGGCTAAGGTTCATAGAATCATAGAATCATAGAATCATAGAATATCCTGAGTTGGAAGGGACCCTTAAGGATCATCAAGTCCAACTCTTGACACCGCACAGGTCTACCCAAAAGTTCAGACCATGTGCCTAAGTTCACAGTCCAATCTCTTCTTAAATTCAGACAGGCTCGGTGCAGTGACCACTTCCCTGGGGAGCCTGTTCCAGTGTGCAACCACCCTCTCTGTGAAGAACCCCCTCCTGACGTCCAGCCTAAATTTCCCCTGCCTCAGCTTAACCCCGTTCCCGCGGGTCCTGTCACTAGTGTTAATGGAGAAAAGGTCTCCTGCCTCTTGACAACCCCTTACGAGGAAGTTGTAGACTGTGATGAGGTCCCCCCTCAGCCTCCTCTTCTCCAGGGTTGGAAGGGACCTCTGGAGATCATCTACTCCAACCCCCCTGCTGAGCAGAATCACCTAAAGCACAAACTCAAGAAGCCCTAAGAATGTAATTCCATGTATAAACATTCCGTAGTATCTAAACATAATACTGAAACAATACCAAAACAATATTGAAGCTTATCAGGAGGCAACCCAAGTTTCTAAAATACAGAATCACAAAATCATGTAGGTTGGAAGAGACCTCAAGATCATTGAGTCCAACCTCTGACCTATCACTAACGAGTCTTCCAATAAACCATATCACTAAGTTCAACATCTAAACATCTTTTAAAGACCTCCAGGAATGGTGACTCAACCACTTCCCTGGGCAGCCCATTCCAATGCCTAACAACCCTCTCAGTAAAGAAGTTCTTTCTAATATCCAACCTAAAACACCCCTGGCGCAACTTTAGCCCATTCCCCCTCATCCTGTCACCAGGCACGTGGGAGAACAGATTAAGCCCCCACCTCTCTACAGCCTCCTTTAATGTACTTAGAAAGAGCGATAAGGTCGCCCCTGAGCCTCCTTTTCTCCAGGTTGAACAATCCCAGCTCCCTCAGCCGCTCCTCATAGGACTTGTTCTCCAGACCCCTCACCAGCTTCATTGCCCTTCTCTGGACTCTCTTGAGCACCTCCATGTCCTTCTTGTAGCGAGGGACCCAAAACTGAACACAGTACTTGAGATGCAGCCTCACCAGAGCCGAGTACAGGGGGACAATCATTTCCCTAGACCTGTTGGCCACACTGTTTCAGCCAGGATGCTGTTGGCCTTCTTGGCCACCTGAGCACACTGCTGGCTCATTTTCAGCCAACTATCAACCAATACTCCCAGGTCCTTCTCTGCCATGCAGCTTTATAACCACTCCTCTCCAAGCCTGTAGCACTGCTTGGGGTTGTTGCGCCCCAGGTGCAGGACCCGGCACTTGGCCTTGTTGAACTTCATGCAGTTGGCCTCAGCCCATCGGTGCAGCCTATCCAGATCCTCCTGCAGAGCCTTCCTACCCTCAAGCAGATCAACACACGCACCTAACTTGGTGTTGTCTGCAAACTTACTGAGGGTGCACTCGATGCCCTCGTCCAGATCATCTATAAAGATATTAAAGAGAACTGACCCCAGTACTGAGCCCCAGAGGACGCCACTAGTGACTGGCCTCCAACTGGACTTGGCTCCATTCACCATAACTCTTTGGGCCCGGCTATCCAGCCAGTTTTTAATGTAATGAAGCATACACCAGTCCAAGCCAAGAGCAGCCAGTTTCTTGAGGAGAATGCTGTGGGAAACAGTGTCAAAAGCCTTGCTGAAGTCAAGGTAGACCACATCCACAGCCTTTCCCTCATCCACCCAGCGCGTCACTTTGTCATAGAAGGAGATCAGGTTCGTCAAGCAGGACCTGCCTTTCATAAACCCATGCTGACTGGGCCTGATCGCCTGGTTGCCCTGCAAGTGCCGTGTGATGACTCTCAAGATAATCTGCTCCATGAGCTTCCCTGGCACTGAGGTCAAACTGACAGGCCTATAGTTCCCCAGGTCTACCCTCTGGCCCTTCTTGTAGGTGGATGTCACATTTGCTAGCTGCCAGTTGACTGGGACCTCCCCTGATAGCCAGGACTGCTGATAAATGATGAAAAGCAGCTTCACCAGCTCTTCCACCAGTTCTTGTACTACCCTTGGGTGGATCCCATCTGGCCCCATCAACTTGCATACATCCAAGTGCCATAGCTGGTCGCCAACCATTTCTTCATGCATTGTGAGAGCCACATCCTGCTCCCCAACCCCTTCCACCAGCTCAGGGTACTGGGTATCCAGAGAGCAACTGGTCTTGATGGTAAAGACTGAGGCAAAGAAGGCATCAAGCACTTCAGCCTTTTCCTCGTCTCTCATCACTAAGTTTCCCCCTCCATTCAGTAGAAAATGGAGATTCTCCTTAGTCCTCCCTTTCATGTTAATGTATTTATAAAAACTTTTTCTGTTATCTTTAACAGCAGTAGCCAGATTGAGCTCCAGATGAGCTTTGGCTTTTCTAATTTTGTCCCCACACATCCTTACAACATCCTTATAATCCTTCTGAATGGCCTGCCCTCTCTTCTAAAGATCATAAACCCTGTTTTTTCTCCTAAGCTCAAGCCACAGCTCTCTGTTCAGCCAGGCCTGTCTTCTTCCACACCAGCTCGTCTTTGGGCACGTGGGGACAGACCGCTCCTGAGCCTTTAAGATTTCCTTCTTAGAGGAGTGCCCAGACTTTCTGGACTCCTCTGCCCTTCAGGACTGCCTCCCAAGGGACTCTGCCAGCCAGTGTCCTGAACAGCTCAAAGTCTGCCCCCCAGAAGTCCAAGGCAGCAGTATTACTGGTCCCCCTCTGACTTCACCAAGAATAGAGAACTCTACCATTTCTTGGTCACTCTGCCCAAGACAGCTCCCACCAGTCCTTCTCTGTTTGTGAACAGAAGGTTCAGTGGGGCACCTCCCCCCGTAGGCTCATTAACCAGCTGCATCAGGAAACTATCTTCCACACTCTCCAGAAACCTCCTAGACTGCTTCCTCTGAGCTGTATTGCATGTCCAGGATATGTCTGGGAAGTTGAAGTCCCCCACGAGGACAAGAGCTGATGATTTCACAACTTTTGCCAGCTGCCTGTAGAATTCCTCATCCATCTCCTCATCCTGGTTTGGCAGTCTGTAACAGACCCCCATCAGGATGCCTGCCTTGTTGGCCTTCCCACTGATCCTAACCCATAGGTACTCAACCTTATCATTCCCAGTCTCAGCCTCAAGTTCCACAATACCAAAACACTCTATAGTATAGAGAGCCACACCACCACCCCTTCTGTGCTGCCTGTCCCTTCTGAAGAGCCTATAGCCAGTCATTGAAGCACTCCAGTCACAGGAGTGTTCCCACCACATGTCAGTGATAACAACCAAGTCATAGCCTGACTGCTACATGATGGCTTCCAGCTCCTCCTGTTTGTTACCCATGCTGTGTGCATTAGTGTAGATGCACTTCAGCTGGGCCATTGCCTGCTCCCCCGGCCCTGACATTGTTCTCTCTGGCACACCTCTAACGAGCCTTATTCCCTCCCCATCCTGGTCCCTGTCCCCCTTCCTACCTAGTTTAAAGCCCTCTCAATGAGCCCTGCCAGCTCCTGCACTAGTGTCTGTTTTCCCCTTTGAGACAGGTGGGACCCATCCGCAGTTAGCAGGCCAGGTGCCGAGTAAAGCTCCTCATGGTCAAAACCTCAAAATTTCCGTGTTAGCATCAGTCTCTGAGCCATGCGTTTATCAGGTGGGCTTTCTGAGTCTTCTCTGTAACCCTCCCTGCCACTGTAGGGATGGAGGAAAGCACAGCCTGTACTCCCGCTCCATCCACTAACCATCCCAGTCCCCTAAAGTCCCGTTTGATAGCCTTTAGGCTTTTCTCTTCAATATCATCTCTGCCAGCCTGGACTATCAAAAGAGGATAGTACTCCAAGGGGTGAACCAGGTTAGGAAGCTTTCTGGCAACATCCCTGACCCTGGCCCCATCTGAAGATTTTTCAAGGGAAGAATCCAGAATGCACAGCAGAATAACCAGTTGTGAAGATTCGTTCTCTCTCCTTATAACTAGGTAGCAATTTCTGGCACCTTGACAGCTGCCTATACTACTTTGAGCCATAAAGAACAAGGGTAAAATTCACTGAAGTTAATCACAGTTTTATATTGACTTGAAGAAATTTCAGATTTCATCCCAAACAAGGCTAGTGCCTAATTCTATATACTTGTTTTTAGATGAATATATTAGGGAAGTAGAAAACAATGTAGACTATCAAGAGAACCTCTACCACCTGCTGTGGTAGTGGATATTAAAAGAAATAGTGATATTCCCATTGCTGAGAGCTACAAAGAGTTAATATTCTTGGTAGGTGAGAAGGAAACCAATTATTTATGAAAAATGCATGTAATGATCTAATTCTTTTGTCAGATTATATGGTAATTATACAAATAATAACAAGGCTTTCAATCTCTGGCAAATTATTCAGTGGTAACCGATGGACATCTTGCTTCTGTTTCATCAGAAAATACAACTTGAATTAATAGGGAGGCATACAGGAGGAATTGCAGTTAAGTGGTACTTGATTATACAAATGATCAGGTTTTATTTTTGACCAAAAATGAAACTCCTGTTTTTCTCAGAAGAAAAGAAACTTTCATGTGTTTTCATGTATCTATTAAGAGTAAACCTACTGATTTTATTAAATTAAATAGGGTTAAAAATAGCTCCAATTCAGGACTCTTCAGGATAGGTGTGAATAAGACAGGAATCTTCTTGTCCAGGCTCCAAAGTAATCATAGATCTGTTTAATGGTTATTAATATGCAATGCCATACTTCACTTGCGAGAGAGTGAAAATCCTTCTGAAGCTCTAGTACCCACATATGTGCCTGTAAAGAAGGTCTTGAAAGGACTTTTCTTTATTCAAAATAAACAGATTTTCTGGAAAACAAACAAACAAAAATTTGACAGCTTCTTTGCCTGCTACTGAAAACACCATGCAGTCTAATAGAAAGCGGAGAGAACACACACTGAAAAAAAGCAGAAAGTATATTTTTTTTCCTGCAAAAACAAGGAGCAATAAAAAGCTGTTCTGTACATTTTTGCATTTCAAATCTTAAACTCAACCTACTGCTAAACTTATTTTCATTTCCAGTGGTATCCCAAATGCCAGAAGAAAGGGGTTTTAAACATTTATCACAATCAAGATATTATTTGCTGTGTGAAAAATGTTGTGTTTATGTCAAAGGAAGACAAAAACTCATACCTACCTGTAATATCAACTTTTTACTATGTTTTAGAAGAAATTTCTAAGGATGAATAATCAAAGTCAGGGATGTAACAATAAAAGGGGACAAAACCCAACCAAAATCAAAACAAAACAAAAGACAAAAACAAATAGAGTATTTAATTCTGTATTGTCTTATTATATATATATATTCACTACTATTACTATTTATTATTATATTCATACTTATATATATTTATACGTAAATAAATATATATATTTATATGTAAATATATATAAACATACATATAATATATATCATACACATAATATAAAATATTAATATTATTTATATTAATATATAAGTATATTTATATATATTAATATATAAGTATATTTATATTATATTATATATATTAAATTTTACATATTATATTTTATTTGTATTTTATGTATTATATTTTATTTATATTTATATATTATAATATATAAACACATGATTATTTATATATAAATATATATATTTACTTAATACATTTATATATTATTTCTATATTATTTTAATATTTTATATATAATACTTATATACATTATTATTTATTATTATTATATTATATATTGTTGTTGTTGTTGTAATTTTATAGGCAAAACAAATAAATTAAGCTCAGAGGTTTATTACTTTCCCGTTGGGTACCTGGCAATCACAATACAAGCAACTCCTTTCCAGAAGGCACTCATGGATTCACTGGTGATGTTATAAGCCAGAAGATGTATTTACACTCATTAACCAGTCAGCCAGCTGAGGGGCAGACTGGATATCTCAGCCTGCGAGGAAGGCTGCCTTTTTTGTGCATTTTGTGCTGCCTTTCAACACTCAGGTCAACAAAGCCAGAGATGGGAACAACTGTGTTATGTAGGGAAGTTTGCAATAGGTAGCAGAAGAAAAAAGGGAAACAAGATGACAAGCAGGAGGAGGTAAGGGACATTGTGGTTCATTTGGAAATGGAGACAGAGTGACATAATACTTTACAGCCCAGGAGTACCACATGGTGTGGTATGGGACCTGATGATATTTTGGCTCTATAATGACTTGCCTTTTTGTTTCATTAGAGTATTCTGGATCTATTTGCTCTTTGGTTGAAAACACAAGTGTCTCCTACTTCTGGAGAAATTCCCAGAAAGTAATAGCGGAGGAGTTAAATTTCTCCATTTTTATTTTCTGCTCTGCTAAGTGTTTACCTGTGTTCCTAAAAGAGATCCAGGAACTCCTCCTTTTGGTTTTGATTCTTTTTATGAGACTTAATTTTTAGACTCTACATTTACTCACCTTTATCCATTTGCCTTTTAGCTATGGTTTTAAGGGAGATTAACCCTGTCACTGGAAAGCAAGTTTTACTTATTTCTGATTAAGTTCCTATGACCTTTTCTTCAAGTAAGTTTGCAGTAAGATACCATTTTAATTACCATACTGTTTTCATCCTGATTATCAATTTTTCACAGCAAGGTGGTCCATTTTTCCTTGCAGACCCTCTGGGTGGTTGGAGCCGTGTCCTCCTCTTGGAGTCCATGCCAAGTGCTGAGAGATATCTGCAAAGTGACATAGTCATCTGTGTTTATTGCATTTTTTCTCAGACACCAAACATCCTTCTTCTCCCTTTATTTTGTTTGTTTGTTTGTTTGTTGCTTTGCATTGATCTTTGAGCTTTATATGTGTATATCTCAGTTCTTTTCTGTTCTGCAAAATATTTTTTTTTTCAGTACAGTGATGTGATAACTTTGATCTCCATTAATTTCAAAATGAAATGCATGACTTAGATTGCTCTGTGAAGCCTAAAAGCTGTATAGAAATAGGCTCTTGATATGTATAAGATAAATACAGGATCTGGATATCATAATAGGCTCTCTCTGAGGTTCTGTTTTTTCTTTTAGTTATTCTGATGGTAAATAGTCTGACATTCTAACATCATTAATACCTCAAAGTATTATCTCAATTTCTGCAACTGACTGGTACTGAAATTATGGAAAAGTTGCTTAGAGGTCATACATGCAAAGATGCTTAAGACACTAAGTCCTTTTGCAAAATCTTTATGCATCTAGCATTACTCATCATTTGTCTTTTGGGGCTATTTGGATTACAAACTCTATGGAGAAGGAGTGCTGTCTCCACTTCGGTATACCCGGAATACTGACCACATTGAGATATATCCTGGTATCATCCATGGGGTGTCTGGGCTCTGATGTTATATAGAAAGTAACAGTACATTTATATACACTTTCAAGTTTTATTTATTTATTTATGTTTGTAATCCATTATGTATATATGTATGAAGATACTTCTTTTCCTACTGGAAGTTGTGTATACTTGATATATACCAATTATGAGACAAGAGATCATTTTGAAGTAAAAAAATATTCTTAACCATAGAAAGAACAGGGGACCTAAAAAATACGCATTAAAGAACATCACATTAAAAAACATCCTTTTATTTTAGCTTTCAAATGGTCAATTGTGGAGATCAAAACATGTGAAATATGAAGTGCTTCCAAAACATTACCTATGAGTTTGAGTGCTTTTTATTTTTTTACCTGCAGGTCAAAATGGGCTGTCACATTAAGATGGAAAATAGAGAAACCCTAACAATGGTGTTCTTGAAATTTGGTATATGTTGGGTGAAAAATCAAAGAAAATATTTGTATATTGTCAAGATGGCTGAGTAGGAGATGCAGGTGCAGACCATCAATATCATACAGTATTACCTTTGAACTGTAATAGTATAGAACTGTTACAAGCATGTAATAAAAAGATATGGACTTCAGTCTGTATCTAAAATACAAAAGGTACTGAATAGAGGCTGTTTTCATAGCATAATTGCAGCTGTTTTCAAGCAAGCTATAACATGATAAGGAGAAAAAATTCAATGTCAGTAATATAATTGGGTATCATATATCAGTGTCTCTTAGCAACAACCCAGTAATGTTCAGTGAAGGCCATGCTCAAATGGAGTAATAAATAATAGCAGAGAATATTTTCAATGAATGGTTACGCTACAGATTTTTCCCCCTTTGAAAAAAAAATGGATGTTAAGAAACCTTTCTGCTCTAGGTTGGAAACATGAATCACTGGCTTGTTTTGTTTTGTTTTCAAAATCTGGTTATAATTCAGCTGTGACAGTGTTCACTAAGCAAAACAAAACTTGATTCAAAATTCTTTCTTTATCTTTGTTATACAGGTAGGTTTTCTGTCCTGCCAGGAATCCTGTCTTTCAGCCCCTGAGATCTCTCTCAGGTAAGAGTCTCGTCTTGTGATGTACCCATAGTGGTGAATGGGTACCTGTATAAACCCTCATTTAAAGGTAGAAAAATATTTTTTTTTCCTATGTTCAAGATATGTCATCTCAGATATACTCACAGACCTTCTCCCTCAAAGTTCAACTCATGTCTGAAAGCAGATAAACTTCTAATGTTGCAGCATCCAGAGCAGAATGGATTCAATCAAACAATTAATAACAGAAAATGCCAAGGAGCAGAAAAAATATTTAAAATTGCTACTGAAACCCTGAAATTCTAAGTTACGTTTTTATAGCCTTATGATTCTTTATTCGTTGTCCGAAAGCCAAAAATCATGTGTGAATTAACACTATTGTATCAGCAACTCGGAAATGATCAGAAGTAAATTCCCAGCTGCTGTTCATACTTTATAACAATTTGCGTTACCTGAACCTCTCACCCCTGCTTGGTCAGTACCCTTGAGAAAATCCATCTTCTGGAAATTTTTCTGCCTGATGTATTTTGTTTTAAGGAATATTGCTTTAGCCTTTCTTTTTTCTTTCCAGTCCAAGTGTTAGGGAGATACATACTCTTACTTCTTTTAAAATATTAACATTTTGTGAAAGAGAAGTATAAGTATAAAAATGATTGGACTTCTCCAAGAGAATGAGCCTTCTCTTGTCAGAACAAAAGGTTAATACGCCCATATACCATTTACTTCAAAAGGATTTTTCCAGTATTTTAACACACATTTAAGGTCCTGCAGAAGAGCTTATCATCTGAAACAGCTGCATTGTCTGTTAAGGCAACAAAGCAGGTGGCACTTGAAAGTAGATGACAACATCGTGAAAAATTGACAAGTATTGACCATAAAGACAGTATGTCTCCCTACAACCAGTGATCTGTATGCATGTTCATTCACACAAGCCATTTACTTCACTACCAGAGTCACAGCATCTCAGATTTCTCAAAGGTGTGGAAATATTAAACTTGGCAAGGCAACGTCTCTATCTCAACAGGCCACTGAAGGTTTTATCTGGAGTGGAAAACTTACCAAAACAAATAGATTCTTTCTATTAAGAACCCTTTCCAAATAACATATTTTTGGCCAGGGCCTCTGGGCCAGTCTCTGCATTGACAACACCTCCGCTCACAAGAGATAAAATCCTGATGTCATTCTGAGAGTATTCAAACTCTGATTGCAAAGCTGACTGGGTCTGCAAATTCTGTGAGTGAAACAACTTCTTTTCCTAACTCCTCAAAACAAAATAGAAACAACCAAAGAAAGCACTCCCGTAGATGAACCCACAGCCTTGTGTCACACTCTGGAACTGATCCCCTCGCCAAGGCCACGTGAAGGCTTGTTGACATAGGTGGGTGCAGATAGGGCATATCTCCCTCACCCCCCTCCAGCCAGGCAGACACAGACTGGTTTTAGGCAGGAAACCTTGAACTCCCATAATTATGCCACCAAGCCCAAGGCTTGGTGGCAATATACTTTGTCCCTTTCAAGACTTTTAGTTTAGGTTCAGCAGTGCTCTAGCACAACTGCTGAACATGAGCCAGCGTGCATCTGTCAGACCCTGAGTGAGCAGACACACGGCTCTGCAGCTGCTGCTGGAGACAGGCCATGGGTCCCAGATGGCAATACACAGTTGAGGTAGGAGGACAGAACTTTCTATACAGGCTCAGGCTAAAAAACATGAACCTAACAGTGGTCAGCACTGGAGGCTACAGAGGAAAGCACAAGAAATATGAAGCTGGCATTTCTAGAGCAGTGGATCCACCAGAAAACTTCATCTTACTGGCTTGGCCAGTGGAATAGGAGGGACAAACATTTCTTGCACTGCTTGCGACAACCAAAGCTAAACTGCTGTGCCCCATCTGATGTGCTACTCTGAGCAGCACACATGGTGACTGCCTATATCTGTCGTTCCTATCGTCCATTCTAAAATGCTCTTTTTCATTCTCTTCTGCACTGCAGGCAGTTATAGGAGAGAGGTCAGAGGGAGGAAGTTTTAACAAACCTGCAAAACACAAAGTATCTGTGCAATCAAAATGTACTTTTTTCATAAGTCATCCAAAATGATAGAGGAAGCTGGCAAGGCAGGCCTTTAAATTCTTTCCCAAGGCCATTCTATGATATGCCTATAAATCCAGCATTTAGAATAGATTATAATATCATTTTTCCCTTTCTTCACTGAAAATTTTCTTTTGGAAAAATCATTTTAGATTTATTTTTGTGCAAAATAGATCAGCAGCAAAAAATGCAAAAGCAAATGTGATGTGGTACTTACTACTTGGAAAAGAAACCTAAATGAAATGTAGACTAGATACAACAGCATTAGCCTGCTAGATAAACAGCATAAGCAACCTTTTAGCTATCTCTTAATGGCACTCTGCTTTCCACAGAGTTAACTGTGTTTAAATAGATGGTATGATGATATTGCATATGAAGAAATAAATTGGGTATTCTACCTGCTAATCACATCATGGTAAATGATTTTCTCTAAATCAGTTTCTGGAGATGCATCAGATCAGTGTTCTTTCCAAGACTTAACCAATTTTTAACTAACCCAATAACACACCGGAAATTTTGCTGTCTGTATTCAGGTCCATGATGGGGCTGCACAGATGTGATTTGTTTGATGGAGGTAACCCAGTGCTTCCAGGAAGGGTCAGTGTTGAAACATCAAATGTGTTTGGGAATACTACACATTTCTTTGCTCAGTCAAACCAACAGCTCTGTGTAAAACCCTGGCTGCTCTGCTCTATAGAAATTTTTAAACTAACACTGGTAGTCTATCTACAGTTCATCTGAAGTATACCAAAACTGCAGTCTCTCCACACACGGAGCAAGGGAGTACCTGGGTTTCATGGCAGTGCTGTGGTCGGTCTGTTCAACCTAATACCTCAACTACATTATTTATTTCTTTGCTTGTTTGTTTATTTATTTATTTATTTTAGACCTGAATTTCCCATTTTCAAAACTGGTTTCTTCAGCATTTAGAATCCGAGTTAATTAATCCCTTTGGGCTCCTTTCTGTGTTAGAAAGAAACTGTGTAGAAGTAGAAAAAGGGAAAAGGGAAATTTTATTTATGAGAAAGTAAAAAAAGAGCTCTTCTGGTTTCTACCAAATTCAAGGAAAACTCAAAATTTCATTCTGAATCAACACAAAAGGATTCAAAATCCACATCACAAACATAATATTTCATTTACTCTCTTGAATACTTACACTTTTATTAAAAAAAAAAAAAAAGTTTTTTCATTTAAAAAATTGATCAGTTTGTAAACATGTCATTTCAAATTTAAAAAAAAAAAAAAAAAGAAAAAGAAGAAGAAGAAGAAGAAAATGCTTTTTGAAGACGTTGTAGTCAGATATTTCATTTGCAGCATTTTCAAAATTTTCTCAATGTCTCTTCTTCTAAACCAAATTTTATTGAATTAATCTTATTTTCACAATATTCCATTCCATTTTTGCTTAATTCATTATTAGAAAAAGAATTAAAATGATTCACCTGTAGCTACGAATGAACCTTGTTCCCTGTAGGCATTCAAACTATGTCGGGTGGGATGTCAGTTAAGTTGTGTTTACCTCAGAGCTTGTTATTTTTCCAAGTGTTGAAAAGCCTGATATACTTAGAATTGTTCAGCCCCAAAGAACTTCATTCTATCAGAGCTCTAACCGTAGCTCTATTTATAGTTTCTTGTGTTATACAATAGAATCTCTTTGAGAGGCATCTGTGTAAAAATAAAAGTGAATTCTTGGGGAATGTTCACACCTTACACAAGTATACCAAAAGTGATGTCAGATCATTGATTTTGTAATCATCAAACCTGTTGAAAATTTCATAAGCTCTACCCTCAAGTACTGTGTGCAGTTTTGGGCCCCATGTTGTAAGATATAAAACTGTTAGAGAGCGTCCAAAGGAGGGCTACAAAGATGGTGAAGGGTCAAGAGGGCAAGATGTTTGAGGAGCAGCTGAGGTCCCTTGGTTTGTTCAGCCCAGAGCAGAGCAGGCTGAGGGGAGGCCTCATGGCGGCCTGCAGCTCCCTCACGAGGGGAGCGGAGGGGCAGGCGCTGAGCTCTGCTCTCTGGGGACAGCGACAGGACCCGAGGGAACGGCATGGAGCTGGGACAGGGGAGGGTCAGGCTGGGGGTTAGGGAAAGGGTCTGCACCCAGAGGGCGGTTGGGCACTGGGACAGGCTCCCCAGGGCAGTGGTCACGGCACCGAGCCTGCCAGAATTCAGGATGCGTTTGGACAATGCTCTCAGGCACTTGGTTTGGTTTTTGGGTGGTTTTGTGTGGAACCAGGATTGGGACTCAGTGATTCTTGTGGGTCCTTTCCAGCTCAGGATATTCTATGATTCTAAATCTGACTAAAGTGATATGTTGCCTTTATTTATACTCTTGTATCCAATGAGGCCAAACTGGTGAAAACGACTTTTAGCACTTCCAGTCCTGACACTGCAGTTTGTACAACTCCTGACGGAGTTCCTGAAAGCCACTAGTCTGCATTTTACTGGACTTCATGAATTTGGCCTTAAAATTTGTTACAAATTTTAGTAATTGGAATATGCTTTCAATACACCAGGGTCTGAGAGACACTCAGCTGTGAACCCTTTATTTTAAACGCACAGTTTTCTTAGGCTGAAGCTTGGAATGACTATTGAGAATTGTCCCACAGCTTACTAACCACTTGAACAACTAGGAAGTTATATCAGATGATGGTACTCAGGTTACTTTGTGAAGCAATAATTAGATTATTAAGAGGCTAAAATAAGAGTTCAAACACCTACATTTATTTTGGTTATTGCCTTATAAAACAGAAATAAGGTTAGTTTTCCAAGAGCAAAATAATCTGGATTAAAATGATAAATCCTGTTTTATCTTAATAAATGCCCAAGTAATGCCATACAGTTAGAAGACTACTTGTGATGTTTAGCAAGCTGGTATCACATTTATCTAAAATTCAAAATTATTTCCTTAGTGCATCCAGCATGACTAGAAAGAATCAGTAATCCGATGTAGAAGACAGTCATTGCCCTAATTGCGATGAATCAAGAGATAAGAAAGAATATAGGGACATTACAATGAGATAATTAGAGAAAAGAGTGGAGTAGACTGAATAGAGAAATAGATGTTTTTGTCATTTCTGGACAAGAATATTTATAACTGCTTGCAGTGTTCAAGAAAATACAGTAACAGTGGCAGGATATTTCAAATATGCAGTATTAGCCTTATGAATAAATGAGGGTTTTGTTGTTGTTGTTGTTGTTTGTTTGTTTGTTTGTTTGTTTTTTTATCACAGGTTTCATGTTTCAGGTTACAATAATCTGTAGTTGATGAGTGTCAAAGACACCTGTTGTATTGTTAGCTTTTCATAGAAATAAAAATTTTGTCACTTTATATGAATTAGTCAACCCCATTTAAATACACTACCTTCCTAATTTTAGAGGAAAAAATTGCAATTCACCTTCTAATTTTGTCTGAATATTCAGGAAATTGTGTTATACTCATCTGTGCTTACTCTTGGAAAAAAAAAACAAAATTGGTAGCAGTATATTTATGTGTCAGTGTAATTAATAGATTTGTAGTACTTATGGCTTTCAACAAATGTCTGGTACTCTGACAGTATGTGCACTCCATGAGGAAATCAGTCACTCTGACCTAAAGATATATTTTTCACTACCTACAGATGATGGGACCTGGTGGAAATAGTAGGCAGAATCTTGATGACATTTTCATATGTGATTTGTTCATATATACACATATATACATTTGATAATGCCTCTGAGTTTGCAGGTATTCAAGTCTTCTGAGGGACATAGTATAATTCCATGCCTTAAGAAAAAAATACTTTCACTAAACTTAGTGTGAGAAGTTCTCCAAAAGAAAGAATATATTCAGAATTACTAAATTTGTGCTTTTCATTAATACTAATGGAGCAAGTCTGAGATCTGAAACTTTGCCCATTGTCAGCATGTACCATCTCAGTGTAGTGAAAACTGTCACTTCAAAATGCTTGAGAACGTTTATTCTCCATGACAGAAATCTACATGGATATATAGATATTTTTTCCCCTGAAATTTTATATTTGTGACTATGGCTTAGTGTACATTCATGGAGCAGTGGGTTATTAACGAGTTGCTACAGCCAGCACAACAGCCTGTGGAATGCTGAGTGTCTCCTGGAACTTGCTTCTTGAAGGTGCTGCGGAATTAGCAATGCACTCTCTGAATGTTTCTTTCCTAGAGCATAGTTCAGAAGGAGGTGTATAAAGACAGAAGGACCCCCAGGGTGACAGCTGAGCTGTCAGGCCACCCTCAGAGCATGGCCCCTCTCAGCATGGTCTCATGTGGGGCTGCCCATGGCAGAGTGGCCTCCCAGCTCCTCTGCTGCACCAGGTTCTCAGTGGGTTTCCAGCCCATGGGATAAGATGGCACGAACTCACTGAGCCTGGCCTGCAGGGCTGACCAGCCGAACCGTGGCCTCACAGAGGGCTGTCCCTGTCCCCTGCCTTCCCCTTGGTGACTTGTCCTGGTCCTGTGCAGCAACACAAGCTCAGGTTCAAAACTTCAAGGAATTTGGCAGCTTCTGAGCTTCAGGGATCTTCTTTGTGGAAACCTTCCAGTAGAACAGCCATGCTATGTCAAAATGATGGCCTGCCAACCCACTCCAACCCAACCCAACCCAACCCAACACAATACAACACAACCCAGTACCATTATCTTATGTCCTGTACACCAAGCACAGGTTCTTCTCATTGTACTTCATGCCCAGAACATGTTACAGTTCTTTACAAAACTACAAAGTGAGGTACATTTTTAGAAGTAGAAAAGCTCACTAGAGGTGATTTATACATGACTTGCAGGCTCATATTTTTTATGATTAATTCCCCGGTTTTAAGATTATTTCAATAATGTCCCTTATTATTACATGTGAATGCAGTTGGTAGGCTGGGAGCAACCACAGCATAACTGTCAGCAAAGCAGCCCTTATTTGTGTGCCATGGGCTCCTCCTGAGCATACAATACTGCAATAAGTGATTCTCTGGTATCCCTTTGTGTACCTCAACAGGTACCAATCTCATTTCCATTTTATGCTTACCTGTGTGAGTCACAAAGCAAGTACATTCAAGGTCCTGGACTCTATTCATAAATATACATACTAGCCTAGCATTATTTTACCTTCCTAATGTATTTTTATACAGTTCTGTTATTCCATCAGCCAGGCACTTTATGGTTTCAAGCTTCTGCAGTAATAAATTGATTACCATTTATAAGGCCCTTTCTGTTGCTTGGAGACAAATGCCTATAAAACACACCTGGAGGAGGTTTCTTCAGTTGTACCTCTTTTGCCCATCTCCAGTTCTATTCCTGTTCAAGCACAGCTGGAAGCTGCTTGTATGACTATATGCTTGTTTGACTGATAGAGCACATCACTAAGGTCTACAACGGAAAATTGTTTGCCATTCCTAAACAGGTTAGGATGTTTAATATTTGGAGGCTTCAGCATGTTTAGGTATGTGTTTGTGCACGTAGTCAGAATGAGATGAAGCAGTAATTTGAATTATTGTGCTGAGAAAAGTTTAGGAATATTGCAGGATTCAGAAAAGGAACTTCAGACTAATGCCTGGCTGTGTTTCACAATGGGATCTGTGACTTGCTACAGTGGTCACATTGCTGGGAAGTATTACAATCCGGGGCAAATATCCTCTTTGATTTTATATATGAAATGGGATTTGTTTTATGGTAATTCTTTAAATGTAAATAGAAGATACAAAGAACCAGGTCTATCATGTATCCATATACTTTCAACAAGTTTAAACATGACAGATCTATGCCAGCAGTATAAATTAATGTTGTCTTCCTTTTTTTTTTCTAACACAAAAGTCTATCCAGCTACAATTGCAGCTTTCACTTAGAACAATGGATTAGTTCGTTTGTATGTGTGCAATGCTGTCATCGGTTTAAATATTGTCTGTTTTCATAACAAGAAACATTTTCATCCTTCTGACCTCCTGTTCTTCCCAGGACTATGAATATGCAATACTCAGTCTCACTAAGATAATTGGAGTAATTGGCTCCAGTGTAGTTGTTTAACTGAGAAGTCATATACAAGGTTCAGGTATACATATTCTCCCTACATAAGCTATAACACAAAATAATATGAAATATTCAAGCAGTATAGATGGTAAAAGAAAACTATACTCCTCGAAATAACTTTGAACATTTCTTTGAACTTTAACATCTATGGATATGAAGAGAAATATTATAGAAAAAAAAAAAAAGAAAGAAAAAAACATATCTTAATGTTTCAAACTTTCAGAAAACTAAAAATATGTTATTTGAAGCTCATGGTATTTTGAAAGAGTTCAAGACAACTTCAGTATAAGTCCATACAAAACATTATCTTGAGCTCTTAAAAAAAAAAAAAAAAAAAGTAAAAATAAAAATAAAAATCTGATGTGCAATGTGGATTTGCAGCATCTGTAAAGGACATTAAGAAGAATTTCTAAAATAGTTCTCTTAATGGAGAACATTTCATTCTGCAGTTTCATTGTCATTTATTGTTCCTGAAAGAGTAGTTAAGAAAATATGTTGGTGCTCATTATATAGCACTGATTACATGATGAATAAGGCACTTATTCAAGTGCTTCAAGTCTGTGCAAGGGTTTCTATTCCCCATAGTAAGTGAAATTGCCCCCATGGGTACATGGCCACAAGCACAGCTATTCTGCCTTTGAGAGGGAGGTCCATATGCCACAATAAAGGGCAACTATCAAAATACCACAAATGTATTTTTGAGCCCACTAGCTATGTTAGTGTTTCACAGCCATGGTGTACTGTTCTGACTCTTTATGTGACATCCACCTCTCCAGAGAGGTGATCCAAAGTCAGCATTTTTATACCTCCCTAACAGCGAAAAGGCTGATTATATGATGGGGGAAGTCCTTAGGCAAGCATTTTATTCAGATTTTATTCTGTCATAATTCTTGTGTCTGTTTCTATTGACTGCTATTGGAACGTGAACCAATGCCTGACTTTTAAATTTTCTCTACTAAAATTTTAGATGTCTTTTTTTTTTCCCCCCTCTTAACCAGGAGGAAAACAAAATCTTGTACTTAATCTCACTTGCAGTATTAACATGCAATGAATCACCCCTGGTATATGCTGTACAGCAGTGACCATATCACACATGACAGTGCACCAAAAGCATGTAGCTCCAGAACAATCAGCAAGTTATCACATCACAGATTACAATAAATATTATCTTCCAATATTATATGCAAATCACACCATTTTAGCACAGAAAATAGAGATTTCAGAGTAGTCAGTGCTTATAGGAAAAAAAATAACTTTCTGCTCTCTGTATTATCTCATATCTAAAACACATCAATTGTTTATTGCACAAAGCTATGCTGGGTACTGCGTAGGTTATGCAGAAAATATAATGATAGTAACTATCATCCTTTCTTCCAGCATTTGTTTTATTGTTTGCAGACATTTATTAGCTGCTATACATGAAGAATCTTCTGTAATATTGCTGTCATCAAGATGAGAGAGGAGAGGTGCCAGGCTGAGTGTTATAACATATACATAAAATCCTAATGATGCCATTGCCTAGCAATACCCTTAGTCCTCTGCCTTGTTATTAGCTTGAAATTTTTCTTCTTCCAACAACACGTCAAAATAATAATTTGTCAGAAATCAACTCTTTTCCCATGTAATAGGAGTAAAGCTGAGTAAAACTGACAAGTGTAGGTTTAAATAACTAACTGTAGCAATCATTTCTATTGCTTGCAAGAACCTTTCAGGAGCCCTCTTTTAATTAGCACTGCAGTTGTTCCACTGTCTTGAGAATTGTTATGGCAATATTTACTGCTACAATTGAATAGAGAGCATTTGTAGTGGAGAAATACACATGCCTTGGCTGAGCTTGCACTACTTTTATTACATGAATAGGCGTGCCACTTAAGCACGTGCAAACTCTTATGAAAAAATAGGCTCCTCTGTCAAAAATCCTAGTCATCTAGGGAGTGTCATTCAATGCCACTAATCTTCTAGCATTTGGTTTCAAAATATATTAAAAAGAAGAAGAAAAAAAAAAAAAAGTACACATCCTTTCTGATATAGAAAAAAAAAAAAAAAGGCAGTGAAAAAACTCTGTCACATACCATAATCCATACTTTGATATTTTCAGTAATTTGAAAAATAATTTAATCTTTGAAGCTGAAGTACTTTTTATTTATTTATTTATTTTTATTGAAATACCTTCTTCTGTTTTCACATCCTCATTTTGTTTTCTTCAGAAACATTGCACGTTCAAAATTAGATTTGAGGGATAATATTTTCCATGGCTACAGTTATATGTACAGTTGTATATTCAGATAAGAATTAATTTGGATATTGCAAGGCCAGAATTCACCTTCATTGTAAGGTCTGCAAAATTTGGGCTAGACTTGTGGTTTTAGTGTAAATGGGCAGTAACTGTTCACAGTAACAGAGTCACGAAGTATGAAACTGCCATAGACACTGAAAGTCAATTTCAAATCTAAAACAACTTGAATGACATCAATAACTGTATGCTGGATTTATGTCCATGAAAACAGAGGAAACATCTCTTATTTGGTATCCTGACTAGCACTTGGAAATGAACTTTAGTACTAAGAAAACTGACAAATTTGGAAAACTTATAATAAATTCTGTAATTTCTCACTGTGTCAGGGATGGTGGAGGAGACTTTTTCAATAAAAATTATTTTTGACAAAACTTTCTTCTGAAGAAATCTTTATGTTTAGAATGAAAAATGCAGATAAAAGCCATTTGACTGCCAGATGTTGAAAAATGAGTGATTTAGTTTTTAATGAAAACCAAAGATTTCAAACAAACAAACAAACAAAAGCTCTTTTCCTGTAAAGACTGAGGAAATGAAAAATTTCCTGATACATTGCACTTCTTATAGCTACCATCCCTTCCAGCTGTCTGCTGCTACTCACTCCTAAAAAGCACCATGGCTGACTTCAGGTATCATCATGAAACAGAGGCTATTAGATTAATAAGGTAATTAATCTCATCACTAGACTCTTGTTAATCTGCAACGCTAACCTCATGTTTTGCTTCTGAAGTATGCTTTACCCTGGGCACTAGGCTGTAACCTCTGCAGATTAAGACAAATTTCTACATTATTAATTGCTACATTATAATTAAACACTGTGCAAGAACAATTAAAGGGAAAGTTACAAATCTTTCATTGTTAGAAATGTAACATACATTTGGCTCAGAAAATATGACTATCTATGCCAGTCTGTGTTTAATTTGGGATGACATCTTCCATACAAGGTGTACCAAGTTAGTTTGCTAATCAGTGAAAAAGCTATCAGCATGTATTCAAAAAATATACATTATACACATTAATTATGGCAGCCAAGAGACTTGTGAAGCAGCAAAATTTTCATTTACTACTACAGACACGAGTCATTTGAAAAGAAACTCTTTCTGGCATTAGTAGTAGATACTCTAATAGAGATTGCATCACCTGTTTTTCCAGCTAAAAAAAATGTAGAGGCAGGCATTGTGCCTCCATCCTCTGCCACTCTTTTAATCTCCTTCCAACTTTTTTCATAAAAGCTATGCATTTAGCATATACTTTAAAATGAGTTACTCTATTTCACTGAAAAGTAACAGTCTATCTACCCAGCAGAGGGAGAAATTTGTCTTAAGAGCTGAATTTTGAACAAGTTGTAATGGAGAATTATATGGATTAAGCCCAAAGATGAGGTTAGAGAGCAAGAAAGGGCCTGGAGGGGCAGCCGCTGGGTGCTGACAGGGTCAAGATGACTCTAGTTTGAATGACTGAAAACGTGCATGCTCACTCTGCAAGTACGTGCAGGGGCAATATTTGTTAAAGAACCTGGGCTGGTAAAAATTTATGTAAAACAAATTTTTTTTTTGGCCCCCACCCCAACAAAATGCACTCTCACTGAAGTAATACAGTAGCATAGATAAGATGAAATGGTTTTAGTGCATAAGATGTATATATGAATGGCTTAAAATGGTTGTATAGACTTGGTTTATGCTCATTTTGGCCTCAGTAAGACTACTATTTTTCTCTTGCTAGTTTCATCCAATTATGTGAATCTTTCAGATCTCACACAATGAGCTTTTCTCTTTGCCACAATTCCTTTTTTTTTATCACTAACAACTATACGGATACTTTTTCTGTCTTTCAGTGACGGTCCTTGTAATGCCCTCAGGTAATGACTGGTGTAAGCAGAGCAGTAATGTGAATCAAACATAAGTGTCTCTAGTCCTGTAAAGTGTGTATTCCAGGAGGAAAATGTTATTAAGGAAATTGGAACACATAAATTATTATTTTGTACTCGATTATGACTAAAAATATTATTTCTATACAATTAAAATTATATTGAATGTTTAATATGCAATATAGTGTATATTATATATTCTTTATATAAATTAACTAGATATATACTTAAAGGTAATTGAAATGGCTATATTAATACTTAGTATCTGAATTGGACAGTTTGTGTTATCTGTGCAGCATTTTGGGGTAATACATTCCATGTAAGGCTCCGGTTCCCTTATTTGTTGGTAATATACTTGCTCTGAATTTTGCTCTGAACTTACTACTCTGAATTTTAAAAGCTGGAAAACATCAGAAATCCCAGAATGAAATGTGTCTATATAACCTTTCTGTTGCCTGGTGTTCGTAGTACAGTGATGCAGAATGGGATTTGGCAGAGCACAAGCACCTTTGTTGTTCAGCTGAGCAAGTCACTTGGATGCTCAGAGGAACCCACTTGAACTTTCTCCTTCTTTGATAGAAAGAAAGCTATTCCCTCAGAAAAGGTCCTTCTGTGCTGTGAATGGAGAGTGCAGAGTAGATGAAATAGTGTTTTACTGCATGCTATCTGAACCTTTTATCCACAATGAAGTGAGTTATTTTATCTTTGGTTTCTCTCTGATGCTTGTTACCATAGTCTCTGTGCAGCTTACAAACACAGATGAGCTTGCTTCAGCTCCCTGACACCGTATTTTGTAAACTCCATGAATATTTAGTCAGTATTTACAGAAGCTACCTCTAAACTGACTGTTTCGTTACCTGCATACTTCACCTGAGGTGCTCAGGACATGTCTTAGAAGCTAACAACTGCTCGCGGCTTCTGCTGGCTTCAGCTGTACAGACTTGTCAGCATCTATGAAATCAGACCCTGGCTGCCTCAGGCTGGGGACCTGGAAAACAGGGAATATATTATTAGTGGTCCAGTGTGGTTGTTTTCTTAGTATAAAATGAAAATCCACAAAGTTGCAGTCTGGAATCAACTTCCACCGCAGTCTGCACTAATCCTGACTTAACTAAGTTTATAGCTATCTGTTTAAATTCTTATTGTTAACCTCATCCTTTGAAATAATGCATGCGGTTCTTTCTTTTTTATATACATGAGCTGCACAGTGAAAATAGTAGGGCAATCCCTTCCAAGGGACAGGGTGTGCCAGTCATGTTGAATTCCTTGCATATATGCCCTAATAAATGTCAGTATGTCAGTCTCCTCATGGGTAACACCAAGAACACTCCCAGAAAACTGCACAGAACTTCTGTGATTATCACCTATTTGCTTAAACTGTGCAAACAGAAATCAACAAACATATTTTTTAAATTATTTTCTCTGCACTAAACCAATGCAAAGAGTCATAACATTTGCATTTTCTCTTAGAGGATTAATTAGGTTGCTGTAGGATATATCACTTCCATAGGAAAATGCACTCAACCGTAAGAGGTTATAAACGCTTGATTATAAATGAAACTTTTCTCATGGGACACATCTGATAGATACAGTACTTCAACTTTCATGTCCTACCTCCTTTTTCTTTTTCACCATCATGAAGGAAAAAAAAAAAAGAAAAAAGAAAAAAAAAAAAAAAAAGCCCTGGGAGATAGAGTCTGTTTTCCAGCAAGCCTATTGTTCAGGTGCCTATGGTTCTTACTTTGGAGACCAGGACTGCTGGGGAGTATAGTGCAGAAACATAACCCACCTCACCCCTCTCTTACAAGACCTCCTCACCCCTCTCTTACAAGACCTCCTGAGTCCCAGAAGCTTGCAAGGTGTGGTGCAAGCCCATAGGAATGCCGGGACCTGCCTGTACTCGGTCCTGTGTTGAGTTCAGCAAATCCAGGAAGCAAGGAGAGCAATGTGAATGCACTTCGAGGTGCATTTCAAAGGTAATACTGAACCTGATCTCAAGGGACAGGACTGGCTCCTGCAGAGAGCATCTGCTTCCATGTCCTTTTTCCTTTGAATATTCATGATGTGATTCATTACCTGATTCTTAGTACTTTGGGGCTTTTAGGGGGATGTACTTCCTTGAATGCACACCTGGGAACATGCTGGGTCCTGAATTGTGCTGTGGCGGAGGCAGCACGCCCACCCAGAGCACCAGGGATGGTACAGAAAAGAACTGTAGTGGCTCTGTGCAAGCCAGACAAGGTCAAGGAGAATTTTTGGTAAACTAGAGTTAATAAAGGCTACTTGTTTCCTGGAAAAGACACGGGTGCTTCTTTGCACCACATTCTCTCCAAGTAGCCATACTCCATGCACACAGGGCATGCTGCAGCCCTACCTCTTTGATCAGTAGATCATTCTGTAGGTGTGGCTACATAATCCAAATTTAGGTACCTAGTTTAGGTGGTGCTACAAATCACCATCCCACATTTTTCTGCAGGCTGTTATGGACAATCTGGGCTCTTGAATATAGGTGCTGTTAATCAAGCAAACTAGTTGAGAATAGATGCTGTATGTGTTCTTTGGTATCTAGAGGAATGGAGATCAAATCACAGTGTTGTCCTCCTATTCTATTACCAAGAAAATTACTTCAGAAATAATTGCCTGAAAGTTAATGTTGGAATAAAATGAAACGTTGAAACAAAGCTTGACCATTTCACTGTTCTCACTGTTCTCCCTGCTTGAGCTTTTGTTCAGTTCAAAGTAAACAGAAGCACAATTATTTCAGAGCTACCAAAGTACATGACAGGGTCGGGGACCTCAGAGAAGAACCTTCTGTCAGCATCTGCGAACAAGGAAGAAAAGTGAGCAGAGGCATTAAACAACAGCTAGTGCCCAACATGTAGTACCTCAGGATATTTTTATTAGAGAACAAATAAATGGTGAAGCTGAAGTAGCTGTGGAACTGCAACATCTCTGGAAATTTACATAAATTAAAGCTTTCACAAATATTCTCACAGGCAAACGCTACCCTGGCTGCAGGCAGCAATGCTAAGGTGAAAGAGCTTGAGAGAAGAAAAAATCATGGTCAGTGCTTCCCTTTTTTTTTTGAAGAGTTCTCTGTAAGTTTGTGTCCTCTGTAAGAGTGAAGCACTAGAGTAACCTCTTGGAGGGCCTAAATGAGCTCACGTTCTGAGGATTTTCAACAGCTGGGGAAGTGCTGTGGTAATGACAGCCATGGGTTGGGATGCAGCAAGAGCCGTGGTGGAGCTGAAGAGCAGCCATACAAATAACAAAAGCTGCCTTGTGCTTTTTAGATTCGCTAAGGAGGCTAGCCTACATTTGGACTGCGTTCCTGGACTTGTGATGTTAGTAATCTTTCTGGCTCCTAGCTCCTTATGCAGATTTTTTTATTATTTTTTAATGATTTATTGTTTAATAGCATTTCTTTGTCCTTTTATTAAAGTCCTGTTTATTCAAAGCTCTTTGTCCTGTGAAGGGACTCCTCATAGCCTCATGCCTTTATTTCCTAGGTTTCTGTAAGGGTGGCTTAAATCACGGGTAATTCTAACTTTGAAGAAGAAAGTGGTAGAACTTGTAATTACTTATTTAAGGCATTAATTAACATAATCAGGTTGTCATTGCTACTGTCTAGGCAGCCATGAACTTCAAACTCATCTTTATCTTTCATAAAAAGATCTAAACCTGAGTGACTACGTGAGCAGTGCAACACCTCCCATGCTGAACTATTATTCTACATTTTTAGAAACTCTTACTGTATTGTACTTGAACAGAATTTTTCTCCCTTTGCACTTATTCTTAGAGAAGATCTGTGCAGTTGCAGCATATAGCATTGGGATGAGCTGTATATGACTCTGCAGTATTTTCCCCTGTGTTTTTAAGTGCTTTCCTGGCCGCGTGGTTTTGTGGCTGGATCCAGCTACGCTGAAATCGGTGTAAAGGTTTTATGGCTGGTGGGAACTAGATCTTATCTTACAGTCTGGAAACCAGTTAGTCAAATGTTCATGAAAAATTCAGAGGTATTTTGAAATAAATGCATAATGCCTACTAAATTGACCCATAGCTGAACTAATTTGACAGGGAAATAAATTTATCTTTAATAGAATGGTTAAATAATTCTTTTGAAATACTAGTTCATGGCTTTTTATGGGGATTTTTTGCTATCACACCTCTACAAGCTTTCCTGGTTCACAGGATCATTATTTATACAAGTAGGTCCAGACCACTATGGGTGAGTTTGATGGTAAATGCACCTCACTTGCATACCCAACTGGAAAGCTGCAGAAGCCTGTTGGGAAGGTGGGAATGAAGTTTTGAAATAAGAAAGCAATGTGGGGTGTAGTAGTAACGGTGGTCAAGATTAAAACTGATGTAAATGAACAGTGTATTTAGTGAACACTCCTTGGAGCATGTGTGTGAAGATAACAAAAGGCAGCACTGGGAATGACTGTTCATCTCCTCATTTGTGACAAATCCTTCCTATTTGTGTTCCTGGTAGGAGGTGCACAAGGCTTATTCCTGCCACCCTACCAGTGTTGATGGAGGGCAATGGGAATTCCTGCAGGATAAAAGCCAATTTAGCTCAAGATCATGGAAGGGGGTTCTTACATCATGTTAATCTGGTAGTATGAATGTGTCTGCCTGGATATGGTTCTTGCAGCAGTTTACTTCCACTCTATATTCCACAGTAGCATCAGTATAAGGGGAGATAAGTATCTGAAAGTAAGCATCTGTGAGTGTGTTTCAAAACTCAAGAACATGCATTTTCTGTTCCAGGAATAGCTAGATCTAGAATTACATGAGAGCAAGAGAGAAAGCTCACTGCCTGCAGGAAAAGTTTCTGTTCTTGCAATGCTTTGTTCATCTGGGGAGGAAAAAGGCATCTTCTAAAATTGCAAGTGGGAGTACCAGGAGCCCAATGATGTGCGAATCTAGTGTGAGCTGTAGATGTACAGGCTTTAAGGAATGATGAGGCTTTATGAACAGAGAAGTTGGCAGTAGTGGGAACCAGGCTGACAGGAGATGGGTGGTTATCATGTCAGAGGGGGATGGCACAGGGATGAATAAGAGCACCAAGAGCCAAGATGCAGAGGAGCAGTTGGTAAAGTAAGCCATATGCAGGCCGGAACATATGCATTTCATAAAGAAATGGTGGAGGAGTGCACAGGTGGGTTGACGTTACAATGACAGAATGGCACGGGAATAATGGGTTTCTCCTAACAGGCCCTTCATGGCCAAGGAGCCCTAACAGGAGAATGTTACTGGCATTCTCTCACTTTGATCTAAATGCCATCTTTCCTAGCAAAACACTTCTTTCCAAACAGGTTTTCTCCTCTTGGAAGGTAATTGGAGGGGACTACATCCTTGTTGAGTACTCCTGGCACCTGACTCTACTGGGCTAAGAAGCTGTCAGCCCAGCCACTTGAGCTATATTTCATCCAGCTCTAAGCATCCAGATGCTACAATGATAAATGGCATGCCTTATTAAGCTGATTAGAAGGTGGATCATTAGAAGGGGATGGGGGAAGGGAGAGGTGTGATTTGCCAGCAAGAGGCAGATGTGTGGTAGACCTAGTCCTGTATGGATTGTAGTGGGAAGCTGCAATTATGGGTCCCTGCAGCACCATGCAAAAACTTCCTGCAGTTTCATAACCAGGACAGCATGGACCAGCTTTCCTCCACCTCTTGGGTGGCTCTAGCAGATCAACTTTCTTTCATCTGCTAGAGGCAGGTAATCCTTCTAACCACCACAAGAATACACAAATAACAAAACTAACATCCTCAAAAAATATCTCCTTCAAACTGCACCCCCTTGGGGTCTTCTCAGCTAGCTGAGGCAAACATTAGATGAAAAAATATTTTCGTTTCTTCAGGGTTTTTCACACATGCTCTTAGTGACCCTTTTGTACTTGACACCCCTACAGGAAACTCTGTCTGTACAGGACACTGAAGTATGGCCATCTGAACTTTTAAGGTGGCAGAAGTGATGTGCCTGCTGCCCTTCCTCTGCAAAAATAAATAAGTAAATAAATAAATAAAGACCTTTAAATATATATAAATGGTTGTCCTCAGATAGAATCTTTCTAGCAACTAGTTGTAAGCAGAAAACTTTCTGCTAAAAGATCTTCAAATGGTGGGGAAGGGGGAAAGTTCCATAGTTGATACGTGAAGAAGAATTTCACTGACTAGAAAACAAGGTACTCAAAACTTTATAGGCTTCAATTATAGGAACAATCTAAATTTTATTTTCCTGTAGCTTCAATATACATGGCATCTGAATATGACTTGAAATGAACTTCTAACTTATCCAGAGCGTGGGTATTTTTTTTCTTTCTGTCAAAAGCCCATGGGATTGATGTCCTAAAACAAATTTAACAAGCTGTCATGTTTTTAACCAATTATAAAGACCTTTCTTGTGTGTACCATCCAATAGAAACCCAAATGCCAAACATTGCAACACTCAGCCGAGTGCTTTCTCTTGCAAACAACTTTGTCTGTTCCAGATGAGGTTTATATACTGAATGTATTGAGAAAAGATAGTTGTATTCTGTGCTTTGAACTCTACAGTTTGAGTAGCAGTACTCAACATGAGCACCTGCAAAGGAGAAATATCAGTGTACCGCTGTATTTTGGATTGATGGTATTTGCAGAAGAGCCTGAGAACATCTGCTTCCCTCTGTCCTGTTCATCTCAGGAAAAAATGGTTAAATCTTGAAAATTACTGCTGTACCCCAAAATGGCTTATGGTCTAGTTTCAACTTACAGTGTGGTATTATCTGAATGACAAATATTGTCTCTTGTTGATGATAAATGTGATCAGTTGTCAAGGTGCTCCAGGGGATGTGACTTTAACATACAGTCCCTGTCTGAAGTTAGAGGGTCAGTTTGTCTTTACAAATTTTGTCTATATATATTTATTTCTCTATTTCTAGTTAGTCATTGATTTTTATAATGGCAGTGCAGTGGGAGTAACTGCCCGTCATTACCAAGTGCTTCTTGTTAGCTTGGAGCCCAACCAATTATAAAAAGGGAGAAGGAAAAAAAAAAAAAAAGAGGATTCTAATTTTGCCTTTTTTCCCTTCCTCAAATGATTCATTGATTGTCCCTCTAACTTATTTTGGAGTTAGATGCAGCTCCCCAGTCTCTTACAAACACATGGAAGGGAAAAGACATTTTACTTCAGATTATGAAAGTGACAGCTGCTTCTTGAAACCAAGTACTTTTTCCCCCCTCCCTGTTATGTTTTTATCCCCTCAATTTTGCTATTTTTTTTTTCTTCCCCCACAAAAAGAAGGTGCAAATACTAATAGGAAAAGTTATTCAACACTTATGGTGATATCTTGAGCTTCAAAATACTTATGTTCAATTTCCTGAATTGCTAACTACTTCCTCTGTAATCTTCAGTGGCAAATTGAGGATAGGATCTAACTCATGTTTAGATATTCTAGTCTCCGTAGTTATTAAAAGGGTGTCCCCACAGGCGGTGGGGATAGATAAGCATGTCCAGAAAGTAAACCTCTTTGAGATTCACACTCTGGAGTCCTCAATTCCCCATCTACAAAGAGAGATAAAGCACTTTGCTGTATCAGAAATGTATTCCAAGGATAAATGCATTGAAGAATGTAAGGCATTTGCACTTTGACACTACAGCTGTGTCAGTGCTGGAGACAGACCACATTATGGAGACTTCGCAATAAAAATGGTCAGGAAACTTACTGTGTCAGGGTAACTGTGTGATAGGAAATGGAGTTTGCCTTGGCCTGTGCTTCTAGAATTTCTTTAGGCATTTGTGATGATTGAAGATACTTGCTGGACGGACAGTAATTAATTCCTTCAGCTAGAGAAGAACTGAGATCATATTTCTGCTCAGGGATGAGCAGAGCTCTGAAAGGAAGATGGATTCAAGCAGCATGCTAAAAAGGAAAGCAAACAGAGGTGCCAGCTGATCTTAAGCACTAATGAGAGTTTACAACAATGAGCAATGAGTAAGCGAGCTGAGTAGAAAGCACGCATTACTGTAGAGCAAACAACAGCTCTTCACTACCACAACAAGCACATCCCAGCATAACAGCCTGACAGCAAAGAGCCCTCTTAGAGGAATATGGAGGGAATGTGGCCTTTGAGTATTTCCTAAGAAATAAGTGCTCAAAGCTTAGAAGCTTAATCAAAGCAAGTCACATAGTAACTCCTACCTCCTACCCCCAATAATGTATTTTATCTCTGGGAATTGAAGAGAAGGGTATTCTGTATATTTACCAGAGATGGGTGTTTTTATACCAAAATTTCCATCAGAAAACCATCACTTTTATGCTGGTGTAGGCTTCTTTGGTGGATTGTGGGTTTTGCTTTGGATTGTTCTCTTGCTGTTTTTTCAAGCTGAGTATAGGATTTCTACTATAGACCCTTGTGTTAATTTTGAGGAGCTAAAGCAGAATGGGCAATGAATCTTGATCCAGGGCTTTTCCTCACCATGGGGGCTTCAAAGCTCTATTTTGTCAGAGAGGAAGGAAACCTATTCTGTAATGGCAGAGCAATGGGGCTCTGAATGGCAGCATCTTGCCATGAAACCCTGTAATTCTCCTGGAGCTCAGATGCTGATGAACTATAACCGGCCACAGAAAAATGCTGTTAGTGGCAATGTGGGGCCTGTATGTCATAGAACACATCTCCCTGGTTACTTAACCCTTGGGAAAGGATGAAGGGTGAACTGAGCCACCAGGGCTGATAGCCAAATCCAAAGTTTATGTTAAGATTGTGTAGTGCTCCTTCTGAGGCATTCTGCCTTGCCAGGGGAAAGCACTGTTTTTGTCACCATTCCCTTACAGTAACTGTCAGAGCTGCTGTAGACCCATCATGTGTAATAGCTTCTGGTAGGGAAAAACAGGGAGATAATCAACAAGAGACTAGTTGGAGGGACAAGGCCCTTATTTAAATGACCTTCGGTTACGCTGATCACAAGGCAGAGTCTGGCAGAGATGTCCTCATGCTACTCCCAGTCTCTGCTGTGACCATAATCAGAGGTCATGCCATGAACTCTGCTGAATTTGGAGCTCTGCTGGTATTTACTATTCCAGCAAACAGTATACTTGCCAGACCAATGAATTAAGTAGCTCTGGGATAAAGTTGCAACACATGAGACTCATTAGCTTATTGTGAAATAAACAGAATATTATGGAATAGCACAGATTATCAGGAGAGAACCAACGTCCCCTTTGTCCCCACACGCAGGATTCTCAGGTCATGGCATAACTTTAGCAAGTCCTGCTACTCCCTGCTTCCAAAACTTACAGGTGTGTAACTGCTCTGAACTCCTTGTTTAACCAGTTGTAAGACCTCAGTTTGCTTCGACCTACCAGTAGGGTCAATTCCTGTTGCTTACAAAATAGAGCAGGGAAAAGAATGATTACTCTCGTGGTTAGATTAACATTTCACTTATGTTCTTCTGAGCTACATTACATTTTCAATAAAAAAATCTTGGGTTCTGTCTTTGAAGCAGAAGAGGGGAGCTTTATCCTTCAGAAGGATGCTAGTGTAGTTTAAAAACAGATAATGAAAACTCCATGGTAATAGATGGAAGTAAGCTGCTCTGCATTCTTGGCTGCCTACAAATGCCCAGAACACTCTTAAATAAATAGCTAACATTTGCACAAATAAATAAAACATCTCTCTGAATAGTTTAAGGCATTAAAAATGTGCTGTTATGCTAGGTTATGGGAACTTGGAGGAAATCTTTTTTAATAAGGAAATATGAGAGACAATTTAGGGATGGAGAGAAAAACAGTTGGACACATTAGGAGTTGAAAAGCAGTAAGAGAGAAATAAACATATAAGAAAGGAAACTTTAAATCCTGATGTCCAGAAGGACTTCCATGATATTTGCAGATACCTAAGTATTTGGTGGAGGTAGTAACCATGACCTGAGCTAGCAGCATTTGGAGGCAGAAGAAACCAAGACTTCTGTAGAGAAGACAAATGAGAACTTAATATTAAACATGTGAAGAAATATAATGATCACACCAAACTTGTACTTTGGAGTGTAGTGATATAACACTTAAAGGATGAGTGGAACACTTTTGAATGCTGCTAAGAGTCTAGGAATTATATAGGGAGGAAAAGTGATCATTCTTATCTGCAGGCAAATTGACCCTCTTCTCTGAGCAACATGAAGATGATCGAGGTTATTATAGCAGGAGAAAGGACTAAGTGATTCAGTACATCTGCTCTACTGCTATCAGTAAGAACCAAATCATTCTCATCTGTTGTAATCAAATGTAATTAGGTCAAAAATGAGCATGTGAATATACTTCAGATTTAGCCTGCCAACACTGGATTTTGATTTAGACTTGGTTCTGCAGTTTTATCAGCTTCACATGCCTTGAAAGAGGCCATTTCAGTTTGTGACCCAGGACACTCTGCAGCTGTTTATCATTCCCTTTTTAGCAAAAACACAAGGTCTATGAATAAAACAGCAAGAGGAAACAAACAGTGAAACTGTAACTAACAGCACTCATTAGCTCATTTTGCTATTAATCAAAGCACTGTTTAACAGCAATATTTATTTATTTATAGTTTATTGTAATGATAAATGTTCCCAGTAGCATCAACTTTTACTTCTGTAATAACAATCATGGTCTTCATTTTGCTGGAAAAGGGAGTGTGATGACTACCACTCCATGGGAACAGATGGGGATTAAACTCAACTGTATACAATATTGTATATTCGTAAACCTAGCTCTTCTGTTTGATACTTCATGACTAAGTTTGCTGAGGAAACTTGACAGCTATTACATGAATGAAATTGGCACAAAAGTTTTTATTTCTTTTTCCTCTAGCCCCATTGCTATGTGATTCTGTTGTTAGCTACAGCTCTCAGCCCTGCTTTGATTATCAGACACTGGGTCCTGTGTTTGAGTTGGTGCTCAGAAGAGAGCCCAGTAGACTGTAGAAAGGGAAAACATTGACAAACAATGACCCCTGCAATTATCTACCTCATTAAATAAGTGTCTCAGTGCTCTGCGTTACACCTTCATGCAGTGACCTCTCTGCTTGAATTCAGGTGTTGCGTTTCTTCCTGCAGTTGCTGTGGTTAGCAAAGATCTCATTAGTATGTGAATGGTCAGGCCCTGTGCTGTGTCCCTTATTTAAGCTAGTCAGATAATAAGCAGTAAATATATTAAACAGCACAGTTCAGAGCACTATCTATCTCCTCACTTTAAGAATTCACAGGTTTTATTTCAATGATATAAATGAAAAAAGACAATTCAAAATAGCCTTAAATCTTTGCTTCTAATATATTCACTGTCTCTTCTCCTCTAACATACTTATTCAAATGAATCTTTCAATCCTGTATCTTTAAGAAGTTTGAGAAAAAGAAAAATAAATTTAAAAAAATATATCCTTGAAAAATGGGAAAGGAAGATAATTCCTCTCCCTCCACCTCCCATGCAATAGGGAAGAACTTAACTGGCTTCTGATAAAACAGCAAGAGGAGTACAAGGTATTGCAGTCATGGGTGCAGAGACAAATAATCAGATCAGTGACCAGATAAGAGACATTTCTCCAACAAGTCTTTGGAATTTATAGTTTGATTACAAGAGGGTTCTGGGAACTATCATAAGGAGCCTCAGCCTCTCTGAGAATATTAAGCTGAAGTGGAGCAGAGCTGTGCAGCTGAAAGTAAGGAATGAGAGGTGGGATCTGAGAATGCTGGCAAAGATTTGCAAATAATATTAATATAAAAAAAATGTTAATGCTTTCCTTTTACATGGAGCAGACTTCCAGAAAGCTAGGCTTGATATAGGATGCAGCAGCTGAAAGGGGTAATTGAAGACAGTGAGGACAGCTGCTCTAGTATTTTTAATTCCAACTGTGTACTTCTGAACTGTGATTTCCAAAATCTGTGTCTGGAGTGGGGGTAGGAGGGTTGTGGCTGGAGGACACCATCTGGGAGAACTGTCAGAACTTTACACGAAGCACCATTTAAATGCTGAGTGCACTGGCTCAAAGCAAGCTTTTGGTTGGGTTACGGAGACAGGAAACTGGTAGATGTTTGGATACAGTATCATAATTAAAAAGCGAATGAACAAGCAAAAACTTGTTTTCACTCTGAGTTTTAAACTATGGAAATTAGTTAAAGACAGCCCAAGGAGGCAGATGACCGTAGCTATATCTGTACAACCAAGTGAAACAGAACTGGTCGCAGATGGGCAATGCCCACACGACATAGCTTTTGGTCATGGGTTTCCTCTGGGCCCCTGTCCAGCGTTTGTATAGCATAATGACTCTTTCTGTGTGGTGGTTAAAATTGTGTGAAGGCTCAAGTTTCAGTCTGCCAGACCAGTGTTTTCATAACAAGAAAGTGAGGGCATTTGTTGCATACCCCAGACATGTACTATGCTGCATACCTGGGGATTCATCTGCTGGGATAGTGCTGGAGGACAGCGAAAGAGAAAGGAGCCAGCCCTGGTGGCTTAGTCAGCTCCATGTTGTCTGCTGGGACCAGTTTCTAGCAAGTGTTTCTCCCTGGTGTTTTTTTTTTTTGGATTTATTGACTCAGGCCAAAACTATGCCAAGGAATACGTTAAATGATGTGGGTGATTTAGGGCCCAGTAAGTGAACTCATCACTCCACCCTGTTTTGTTTAGCAATATGGTAAGAATATTTTTGTTAAAGCAGAGAGGATGGGATCAAGAACAAGATGAAAAAGGGAGTATAGAACTGGTGACTGCACACAGCTTTGTCAGTGCTGCTCAGGGAATCACGGTGCATCCATCCCTGTCCTCCTGTTAGGGCCTCCAAGGCCTGTTTTGTGTGCTGTGTGGTGTGGCCTCTCTTCCAACAACTGCTAGCTCCATCTGGCATTGCAGTGACTGTGGCCTGCTCTAAAGGTCCAAAATTGGCAGAAAGATGGATCAGATAAAGGATTTTGTACAGAGATTAGAAGTATTAAGAGGACAAAAGGAACAATTCACTGAACCCTGGAACATGTGATATCTCCGCAATGCTTCAGCAGAACTCAGCTGAATTGCTGGGAGCCTCCCTGAGCGGGCAAGTGCTTTCCCCATACACACAAGGTTCAGCAGACTGACCATGCCAAGGGCTGACATTCTGCAGCTGGGATTTTGGGTTTCGTGATTCCAGAGCAGCCAAATCCAATATATGGGAGCAAAACATCTGGGGTTCCCCCAACAAAAATAAATAAATAAATAAATAAATAAATAAATAAATAAATAAATAAAAATAAAAAAATAAAAAAATAGTGTTAGGCTTGGGGCCTGAGCAGCAAAACTGAGATGACAATTGATGTTCACATGGACAGATTTTGAATGACATTCTTGGAAATTCAGAGAATTCTCAGAAGTTTCAAAGTGTTTGGTCAGCTCAACAACTGGATTATTAGAAAAATGAAGTTCAAAGCCCAAACAGGGAAATCTCCTGCTACAATCAGCTGTTGCAGCAGCCTCTTCCCTGAGAGGGGACTAAACAAGTTTCATGAAAAACAAAGTGAAAGCTGAGAAGAAAGGCAATAAGCTAACTATTAATATGCCTGGGGGAAACACTAGGGAGAAGGTCAGTAATTTCAGGTAAAGGACAATTTTCATACACAAGGTGTGGACTTTTGCAGGCCATGAACATCTTAAGGTTGAAATGAGAAGAATATGTGTAACTACTAGAGAACCCAAGTTCTGATGCCCCAAAACTCAACCCCATGCTGCTTAATATGGAGTTTGAAAAAGTTCAAGATGTTTGGATGACACGGTAGCTGGAAATAGTGGACTGACCCCTGCACATTAACTGCATCCTTCCCTCTTTTCCCATGGGACTAAGCAGTTGAGAGTCAATGCTGTATACTTGCATCTCATGTTACCCATCTGTCAGGGTGTATGTAGGCTACTTACCTCATTCTGTGGGTTGAGAAATGTGTCTGTTTCACTTTTTGACAATTATTCAAAACTTTCCTTCCATCTCTGTTCTTGCTGTCTCTATAAACTTCACTAAAATTGGCGCATCTGGGGGAAAAAATGAGTCAGTCCCAACATGTGAGTAGATTTTCAGCTACAACAGTATTTTGTTGGAACCACTGAAACATGTACATATGAACAGACAGTAATCTTACTGTTGTAATTCTTGTCCTGCCTGCCCCAACTCATCCTGCTCAGCTGTATGCTACTTGTGCTTTCTCCACAACAGATAAATGGAGAGAAGTTGGAGGTCCCAGTCCTTCAGGCAGCTATGAAACCTTGGTACTGACTTTCCATTTCTTCTGTATGGTGTACGAAACTGTGTCTGTGTTCTGCAGATTACAGAAGCTATGCTTTCTCATGTGATAGGCTTCCAGAACTACAAACTTCCTGCAAAGTTCTCTGCCTTTGGGAATATTAGTGGCTTCTTTCATGTTTTAAATTAAGCTTCAAGAACCCAAATGAAATATTCCAGCGGCACATCTGTACAGGCACTTTAGCCAGGCATGGATTGATCTGCGAGGGAAGACAGAGACAAACAGAACTTTAACCCTGTGCCCTCGGTGTGGGACAGAGACACAGCTGCTGGCCTCCTCCTCACGTTGTCTGGTGTGGGGGGGGTAACAACTGAAAAACTGCTTTATCAAAGTAAACAAATTTATGAAAATGGAAAACAGCAGTTCTGTGACAGTTTCTTATGAAAGGAAGTGCATGCAAACAAGTCGCGTAGTGAGTGTGTAATAGTAAACATGGAGTCATGAACGTGGTCGCTGGGGTGGAAGTAGGTGGGATTCTTACTACACAGTGCATATGCAAGGAGCACAAGTCTCTCAGTGCTACAGGGCTCTCCTCTTGGCTGTGTCAACTGACTTACGGGATTATTTCTGTACAAGCTATTTCTAGATGTGGCCTGTGTCAGAGGTTTCGGCTGGCTGGATATCTAAGCATCTGTTTACAAGTGTCAGGATCGATGGAATGTTATCGAGTGCTGTTAAAGGGAACTGGAAAGGACGTCTGCTGGTGCTTCATATAGGTGTTAGAGCTGTTCCGTTTCAAAAGAAACAAATAAAACTCACACTAGGTAAACATCACTGCCACTGTGTTGAAGCCATTTAAATGGTATTTGCAAATGACTTGAGGGCTAATATCTAAAGTGTATTGGTCTCAAGTCAATAACGATATAAAAAACAAAACAAACAAACAAAAAAGACTACATCACCACCACAGAGAACAGAAACATGCAACTGGCATAGAAGTTGGATTACTAAAGCTGATTACCCTGTTTGTTTGTTTTTTTTTATATTATTTTTGTTCATTTGATCAAAAAAATACAAATCCTTAAAAAAAAAAAATCAGGAAAGAACAGAAAGTAACATGCCTAGATTTAATTTTATATACCTGTTATTCTGTATGTGTTCTTCTTCATCACTCTGTATGTATGTGATCATCTCAACTGCATAAAGCAGATTTTAAAATACTTTAAAAAAAAGTATGCATGGAGGTAGGAGGATTGTGACAAGCCAAGTAAAAAGTATGAGGAAATGTGGGAAGTAATACAAGGACCAGGGAAACCTAAGCCACAACCACAGGGGGGAAAAGAAAAAAAAAAAAAAAAAAAAAAAAAAAAAAAAAAAAAAACAGACCTTGTTGGCAAAGCATAGGCTTATAAGCATGATAACTCACATAATAGGGCTCTTTACTATTAAAGGATACAGCTCTGCACTGGTCCTGAATTCCAGAGGTGAGAAAAAGTCAGACTCAGAGAAAGGATCTGTGTAACAGCAGAGGAGCAGAAGAACATGACTGCTAACATTGCTACTCCAAACACCTCATCTGAAAATGTCTGCTGTGGAAGCCTTTTTTTGTGAACTGTATAGCAAATTATTCAATGAATGGGGCTAGAGAGTCAGAGAGTTTAGCTGTCCGAAGAACTGTTGGGAATGGAAAACATCAGGACAGAGATTGATTAGCAAGCTCTAAATGGAAAAGCACTGGTCACCATTTCTGGGGCAGTAGAAAAAACACACAGAGGAGAGGCTCTTCTAGATGTGGTTCTTACCAGTAAAGGGTAATTGTTTGAGAATTTGACAATGAAAGGCAACTTGGAGACAGTGCCTATGAAATTACAGAGTTCACAGTCCTCAGAAAGGAAAATACAGAAAACAAGAAAACCATGGACTTCAAGCAGGCAAACTTCTATCCACTCAAGTCAATAACAAAGTGAAAGGAAAATGTAAATCAGTTCTTGTGGCAGGAAGCACAAGCTATCCCTATCAAAGGGGAAAAGTAATGGGAGATGAATTCAGGTAACTTTTAACTAACCTCAAGTTCACAACGTTGCATGTGTAAAGTGGAAATCAGATCAAATTCTAAAGCATATAAAATAACAGCATGTGTATAAAAACTAATCAGAAAAACAGGCACAAAACCCATATACAATTACAAAAATCTTCAAAAGTTAAGGTGTGTTAATAATGAGGAACAGCAAGAAAAACCTTGGTTATTTTTCCTGTCTCTCAGAGGAAAGGGTGTAAGGCGATGACATATAAATTTATGATCCAAAGATGGTTGGAGTATTTAAAACCTCTTTTGCATGTGAGCTGCATTCACATGACTAGCATAATTAACATTCATGACAAAGGGTTAAGAATTCAATCTAAAACAGGGTAAAAAGAGAATGAGAGGGTGTTACAAAATGTTCTCAAGTCAGCCTGACCAGATAGACCACGACCTGGTATATTTTAAGAATTAGGTGAAGTAATCAGATTATCTATAACTTGCAAATTCATGAAAGATGGATGTCTAAGACTGGAAAAGGACAAAAATAGGTGTCTTTAAAAAAAAAAAAAAAAAAAAAAAAAAGAGGGAGGGTGTAAAGAAGAGCTTGGAAATAATGCCCACACTTTCTACTGTGGATATAATAATTCAGGAATTTAAACTGTAGTAAGAAAAAGGGTTAGGCATGAGGTAAAACATTCTAATCATAAGTATGTGGAGGTCTGATATAGGTGGCTTTGGTAGGTAGGGAGGTCTTTACCACTGAGACTTGTTAGAAAAGTTAGTCAAGCAAGTATGAAGAATTAGGTAGGGACAATTAATCTTGCACATCAGGAGTAGGTCACCTGTAGGTTTCAACTGCACTTGGCTCAACAACAATCCAAATGTTATCGTGTCAAAGTGATGAAATGTGAAGCATTCCAAGAACATGATGAGCAGATAGTCTGCTCTGGTATGGGAGCTACGGCTGGATCTGAGTCTCCATCTATGAAAAATAGTAGTCATCAGATCTTATTTCGACTGAAATCACCTATTTTCCTGGAACCCTGCTTTATATTCAGCTTGGCCTCATCCCATGATGGAACTCTGTAGTCCCATAAGAATATTGTAGTTCATAGGACTCCTGGTCCTTGGCCTCTCCAAGGCACACAGTATGCATCCCATGGCTTCTGTCCAAACCAAAACATTGTTATGCAGATCCATTAATCAGAAAGGCTGGACATCTGAACTGGATGATTCCTGAGGTCATTCCTTTATCAGCTGATTCTTGCCCTCACTGCCCTTCAGTGCAGTTATTTGTGCTGAGAATCATCAAAGTGCAAGCATGCAATATGAAACAAGTTTAAAATAATCTTATGCAACAATTTCACCCGGGCAGTGGTTGAGGGCTGAAGGACATTAGATGCTGTGGATGAACAGCCAAACTGTTTCCTACAAGTTGAATTGAAGTGCATGGGAGGACCTTGAAGAAGTAGGACAGAGATATTTTTCAAGCAAAAAAAGATGCAGTCCAGAGATCTGCATTTTGATTGCAAGGTAGTTATGATGCAATTAAGATTTCTGAAGAAATAAGTGTAATCCCATCTGCAAAAGAAGGATTTTGGGGATGATCCCAAGAACTGAAGACCGATGGGTCCAGGTTTTACACCTGATTAGATGGTGAAGTTCATACTACAGGATAGGGGTGGGAAGCACATGAATGAATGTTGCCTTTTGGAAGAATCAAAGTGCTATCTCACTGATTATTATGAACTTTGTGTATACAAACAAGATTCTGTTTTCAAAGACAATTATTTGTAGAGCATTTAAATGATACTTGAGCAGAATAATATCAACAAGATTTTCCTCTACTGATGTTAGATTTTTCTCAGAATGGTCACTTGATGTAAAAAAGAAAAACAAACAAACAGAAAACACATGCTGTTCAGAAAAAGATTCGTGTCATCCTCAATAGTAAGCCTATCAGTTCTGCACAAAAGACAACAATGCATACTCTATCAGACCGACTTGAATTCCTTGTCATCACATACACTTAAGAGCTGTCAATTATGGACTTTAAGCTGCATTTTAAATTGAAGGGTGCTACTGTTCCAGGAACTAACAGCCTTATGAAAACAACAAACAATGTTTTCTGTGGTTTCATTCTCATTCTTCAACTACCCCAGGAAATTTAAATTTCCTGCTTTATACACTGTGACCTTGGTCAAATTCTTGTCTGTTGCTTTTTGCATGGTAATGCTACTGTTTAGCTTAAAGTGAATTTGAGTATCCCGATCAATTAGACACAGTCTCTGCTAAAAATTCTCTCATTTCCACCTAAAGCTGACAAAAGAACTTGTGGAAGGGGTGGAATATGTAGCAAGAGTTATAGGAAAATGCTCATAAAATGTGGGCAGACAATGAGTGCATGCTCTGAGCAATAAAATGTAAAATCCTTTGAAAAGCAAACCAGACAGGACTTTAACATGCCAGAATTTAGTAAGCTAAGTACAGGAAAACACTCCAAGACAATCTTGTTTAATGTGCTTAAACTTTTGAGACACTTTAGAGACAAGTATTTTAGGCAGAAGCTTCATTGGATGCCTAAACTTGTGCTATTAGCAGAAGGAAATGGAAGCCAATGTAGGCGCATAGATGTAGGAAGTGGTCTCAGGCTCTGGATTCCAGTTTTGCATATGTGCCTGGTTCACAACATTCAGTAAGCAATGAAAAGGATAAGGATGGGATTCAGGCACCTGCAGTAGACATTTTGGGTTATTTTAGGTACCATAGAGTATCTCAGAGACACAGAGGGTGGTAGAAGATACGAGATAGTACCTCAGACTCAACAGATCAGATCCCCTTTAGCACTTTGGTGAACACCTGTCTTGGGCGATCAAGGTAAGCAGGTCCCAGAGTGATATGCCTAGAGCCCCTGCACATTGAAGTAGGTTGTGTAGTTAGATCCAAAATGCATTTTGTTCACCAAAGCTGAGATAGCCATCCCTGAACAAAAAGGTGTCTCTGGACACCCACTGTATTCAGGAGCATAACCGTCAGCATGTTTGTGATTTAGACATTATTTCTCTTAAAAATAATTAATGTTTGTCATTGTTCACTTGCAGCAATTCTTCTGGCTAATGCACAGATAGGGCACAGGATAGGCTGCTTAGTGCTGAAAGTGAGCTAGGACACCAGGTGTGAAATTCCTTGCCTTCCAAAAAGGGCTGTGATTATACTGGCTGAAGCAAAACCTTCACTTCTACTCTCCTCCATCTCCCTTCTTCACAAACAAAAGCAAAATACTTACATCGTCACTTTTCTTTTCACAGAGTACCAGAAAGTCAATATATTCATTACAGAGTCTGCTAGGTCTCCAGTTTATATTAGCTGTAGATAATGGCATGATAGGTGCCTTAGAAACAGCAGAAAGAGAGAGCAAGAGACTGCATGCTGCAGCAGGGTGTTCCTTCATTTTCCTTTCTCACTTCGCCTGTGCCTTTCTCTCTTGCATGCATGTTCATATTGATTCCTTGGAGGTCAGGTTTTTTTGTTTGTTTGTTTGTTTTTTAAGAAAATTCTCTTTCCACAGATATTTGTTGGCTATGTAATTATTCTGTTTTAATGCAAAGTACTCGGGGGAGCTTTGCTCTGTAGCTTTAACGGAAGTAACCCAGACAACCCACAACCTAAAATTTTCCACATATCCAGAGGCTGAGAGCAGAGCTGCTATTAAACATTGTTTTTATTTTTGCATACAGCTAGCACTGTGCTTTTGGTACCGCTCTTGGTACAAGTCTGATCATGGCTGGGATATGCCTCTTATTAGTGTGGTTTCCTTTTTGTGGTAAGCGGTAGTGTGCCGTAACAAAACTTCTTCTGCAATTCCATTTATGATGTAGGTTTATATTAAAAGTATGCTTCTCTTATTTCAGTTACTCTTATATCTTGGATTCATAGAGAACATGAAGACAGTGAAGTAAGGAGAGGAGGCCCTAACCTACCTACTGAACAGAAATTTGACTTGCCCCTATCCTGTGAACAGGAAGCTCCATGGAACACACAATGTGTGCTTAAGAGATTGATTTACTCCATACTGAGATTATCAGTTAAGTTTCACACAGCATCAGTAGTCTTTTTTTTTTTTTTCTTTTTTTTTTTTCTCTGAAGTTAATATATAATGGGTGGTTGGGTAAACAAACATTTAGGTGAACCAGTCTCTATCTCACTCTACGATACTAACCTGTTCCTCTTATGTGCCCCATTTTTCCCATACCATCCAAATAAGATCAGTGGAAATTAAGTGGAGAAAGATGTTATATTACCGAAAAAAAATACAGATCCATAGTCCTTGTGCCTGGAGGCCAGTAACAGTGGCGTCTCACAGGATCTCTGGTACCTTTCCTGTTTAATATCTATGTCAATGACCTGGAGGAGGTAATGTGCGCTCTCATCAAGCCTGCAGATAACACCTAAATGGAGAGGCCAGTCCATGTGCTCAAGTGCAGGGCTGTCTTCCAGCTGCAGGACCTAGACAGGCTGGAGGAATGGCCTGATGGGAACCAGGTGAAATTCTGCCTGGACAAATGCAAAAATGCTGCCTGGGAAGAAGGAAGCCCACACAGTGGTAGAAGCTGAGGACTGACTGCATTGGGAGCAGTCCTGCTGAAAGGGACCTGGTGGACTTGATGGTCCGTCCAAGTGTCCCAGCAGCTGCTGTGGCAGCAGTTAAGACCAACAGCACCATAAGCTGTGAGAAGGTGAGCACAGCCAGAAAGAAATGATTATCCCCCTTCATTTGGCACCCATGAGAAGACATCACAAGAACTGCATACAGCTTTGCCACCCATCCATACAAGAGAGACATTGTCAAAATAAAGTGAGCCTAGCAGAGAGCCACCAGGATGCCAAGGGGCTGGGGCAACCACCTTGCAAGGGTAGCCTGATGGATGGGGCTGCTTCAACCTGAAGAAGCAACGGTTTTGGGGGCACCTCAAAGCCGCTCACCCCTACCTCAGTGAGCAGGTCACTGAGAAGATGGAGCCGGGCTCTTCACAGCTATGCAAGGCAGCAGGACAAGAGATGGTGGGCATAAGTTGATATGGAAAAGTTCAGACTGGAGGGAAAAGGAAAAGGTGAGGGCAGAGCAGCAGTGGAACAGGTTGCCCCAAGATGTTGAGCACGGTCCATCCTTGGAAACTCAACTGGGTAAAGCCCAGAGCAACCAGGTCTGACCTCTACACTGACCCTGCCTTGGGCGGAGGTGTGACAGGGGACCTCCTGAGATCCTCCAAGATCTTCTTTGCTGTCAGAGCAAAGAAGATAGATAAAAACACAGACTCAAGCTGCGGGTAAGAATGTGGAATATGAACAATGTCTGTATTTAATTTCAGCCTCCTGCAGTTTTTCATGCAGTTGTGAAAAAATAAAAACTGTTTTTCTCATTAATATAAGTAGTTCCTCACTCAAGAGAAACACATTCATAGTCACTTAAACTGCATGCAGAATGGAATTTAGAACTATTCACACAAGTCCTCAGAGCCTCTCAGCAAGCAGAGAAATATCAATTAAGAGTGCGTTTTGCAATAGCCTATTGGCAAAATGCCCAGCAGCAAAAAAGTCACTATTTCCTTCCAGGATAAACTACCCCAGCTAAAGAAACCCCTTTTTCTAGCATAGACCCATCATGTGGAGCCCGTTACACTGATCTAGAAATGTATTAATGAAGCTTTTGCTATCCATAGGATGTTATCTTAAACCAAGCAGCCAGAGTTTGACCAGTGTAACTCCACCTGTGACAGACTTTAATGACATAGCTACTCTTACACTGTACAAGCACAGACTTAAGCCAGCACTTAAAATTGGCGTTCACAGCTAGTCTTGCAGAACTACTGCCAATCTTCATCTGGGAAGCACTAGGAGTACTGGCTGTAGTCACTTCAAAGTGAAGGAACCACTTCCAGATGAATAACTATGAGCTGAGTTGTTAGAATCCCATTTAACATCCTGTTGATAAACATTGCATTATACACTAGCATAAGTAGAAAGCACAACCAGATTCAATCATTTTTTTTTTTTTTTTCTGCTGTGCCTGGTTCCATAGCATCATGTTCAGAATGGAGATGACATTCAACACTACTCTTTGGAAAGGACTGAAGTGGACACTGAGTGTATAGAGAAGAGAATACTTATGTTACCTGACGTTGGTACTGTTAGATGTTTTGCAGAAAATCAAAATGTCAGAATAAATGGTCAACATTCAGGTATCTTTTATCAAGTGTATGCTAGTCAGACTTAATTTTCCAGGCTTTCTAAGGGATTTGGAGAGCATCTGGATGAGTGATAATACACCATAAATGAAGGGGGGGAAAAAACAGTGATATTCATAGGCATATGTGAAATTATATGTAATTAAAGAGGCACATGTTTCCTAATGGATATATAAAGAACATTATCAAATCCTACATTGTTGCAGAGCTAAACTTAAGATTTGTGCTCTGTAAGGTACATGTTCTGAAACTAATTTCTGGTAATGATTAAATACAACCACAAACTAGCAGAACAGAGTATTTGAATCACAGAATCCCCCTAAATCCTTCACTGAAACTGAGTATAAAAGTTATTAAAAAATAATTAAACTATCATTGGACTTTTTTCAATAAGATCACTGACCATGCATTATACTACTTTGTTTTACTGAAGCAATGAAGAAAATTCAAGATGTTTATCCTACAGACATGTAATACACACACCATTGTGCTTTTGCAGCTTCAGGACTAGCTGTAGACACTGTAGAGACTTGAAGCTTAATTTACAGGCAAAGTCTTAATTATTTAAAAAAATAAATAAATTAAAAAAAAAAAAAAGTAAAATTCTCTTGTCTTCCATCTTTATCTAATTTATTTCACAAATGTTCAAACCTCTCCTACCTGTGTACTGATGACCTCCAACCCTGCAAAGCCCCTTTGCTACCACAAGCCAGGACCCCAAACCAGCACTTACCTACACTTATGTGTCTCCTGACCTCCCAGTCCTACCCACAGCCCAACAAGCCCACTGACTGAAAATTACTTAGGCTGCTTTTGCCTAAATCTGGTCTGGCTGGCAGTGAACTGTGTTTGACGTAAATCCCTGTGAAACTAAACCACTTGCCACATGAAGCATTAAAAAACATTATCTAGTACAAAGTAACTGCAGGAAGGCATAAATCAGTAATATACAAGTCTACTGACTTATAATTATCTATGCTTATTTGTACATACAAGGAGAGAGCAGTAAAGTAGTTTCCCTGGATCGTCTGTCTGCTGTTTTAGATATTTGACTATCACTGCTACTGGGCTGACATAGTTTGCAATAATCTGAGATATGTTCTCATTATGGTACAGGAATGTTGTGCTAAACACCATAAACATCTCTAGAGCTGGAATACAACTCTGCCTTTTCTAACAGAGTGCTCCAAACCACAAAACTACAGGGGCAGGATCAGGTTTGTGATTGCAGTTTCTAACCCCATGAGTTACTAATTATGCTCTCCCATAGCTCCAGCAGCAGGAAATAAGAATGAAAGGCCTCTGGAACAACCACGGGCTTGGCAGCACAGGCATCTCCTGGGAGATGCTGATGCGAATCCCCTAACCAGTGGTAAGAGTTGAAACTGTGTCCATTGCATGTGTGTTAATGGACGAGCTATTCTATCAGTTGACACTCTCAAGAAAATACAGAGTTCTGTTTCCATGATTTTTGAAGTGAGGGAAAGGCAGGAGATGTCTCTGATGTAGGAATAAGGAAGATGTGTCTTCATGCCCTGAAAGCACTTAGTTTGAAGCCTCTGTGAGACTTCTGGCAGTTATTGACATACTAGATTTCAATTTCCTTAAGCCCATCCACAATCAATGAGGTCACGCCTCACTGCCCATTCTGCCCCATTTGTGTATTTTTGCCCTCTCATTTGGTCTGGTACTTATATGAGTGAACAGAGAGACAGCCTGAAGGGAGAGCCTGCCTGATCATTTATCACAGAATCATAGAATCATTAAGGTTGGAATAGACCTCCCAGATGGTCTGGTCCAACCATCCCCCTACCACCAATGTCACCCACTGAACCATGTTCCTAAGCACCACGTCCAACCTTTCCTTAAACACCCCCAGGGACGGTGACACCACCACCTCCTTGGGCAACCTATTTTGATGCCTGACTGCTCTTTCTGAGAATAAACATCTCCTCATTTCCAACCTGAACCTCCCCTGGTGCAGCTTGAGACCATTCCCTCTAGTCCTATCACTAGTTATCTGTGAGAAGAGGCTGACCCCCAGCTCCCCACACCTTCCTTTCAGGTAGCTGTAGAGAGCAATAATGTCTCCCCTGAGCCTCCTCTTCCCCAGACTAAACAACCCCAGTCCCCTCAGCCGTTCCTCACAGGAGTTGTGCTCCAGACCCTTCATCAGCTTCGTTGCCCTTCTCTGGACACATTCCAGGGCCTCAACGTCCTTCTTGTAGTGAGGGGCCCAAAACTGAACACAGTACTTGAGGTGTAACCTCACCAGAGCTGAGTACAGGGGGACAATCACCTCCCTGGTCCTGCTGGCTGCACTATTCCTGATCCAAGCCAGGGTGACATTGGCTTTCTTGGCCACCTGGACACTTCTCATTTGCAGCTCATATTTTAAGATGCACTAGATTCCCAAAGCCAAGCAGTACCACACACATGAGCACCGGTGCAAGAATAAGGGCAGTGCTGACTCGGGCAGCGTGGGCTGCCAGGAGCAGCACCACACCTGGCACCTGTAACCCCACAACTTCCATGTGGAGACACAAGTGTTCGTGTACAACACACCACAGCAGGGAACAAGGGTGAGCTACGATGTCCCTACAGCTCCCATCCTGTGCCGCATGATGGGTGCTGGAGGGCACTGCAGCACCCCTGAGGGGTGCACTGAGGGATTTTCCGCCTTCCTTCATATGTTGGATGTTAGGAAGAGCTTCTTTACTGAAAGTGTTGTTAGGCATTGGAACGGGCTGCCCAGGGAAGTGGTGGAGTCACCATCCCTGAAGGTCTTTAAAAGACTTTTAGATGTAGAGCTTAGTGATATGGTTTAGTGGAGGACTTGTTAGTGTTAGGTCAGAGGTTGGACTCGATGATCTCGAGGTCTCTTCCAACCTAGAAACTCTGTGATTCTGTGATTCCTCAGCCCAAACCCGGGAGACGGCCGGGTTCAGACCGCGGGGCAGCCTGAGGTGGCTGTGGGCAGTGCTGGTGGCGGCGGTGGCAGCGGTGAGGGTCCCCGTCCACCCTCCCGCCGTGCCCTCCGCCAGGACGCGCTGCAGTGCGCCGCCTCCTCCCCTAGACGGAGCCGCACGGCCCCGCTCCTCGCCTGGCCTGGCCTCGCCTCACCGCCCCGGCGGCCATCGCCGCTGCCGGGGCCCCGCCGCCGGCCCCTCCCCACGGCCATGCCCCCCCCTCCTGCCGCCGGACCCGCTCCCTCGCCCCGTCCCCCCCGCTGCTGACGGCGGGCTGCCGCGGCCATGGCAGGGGGAGGGCGACGAGGAGCAGGAGGAGGAGGAGGAGAAGGAGGAGGAAGAAGCCGCTGAGTGCAGGCGGAGGGGGGGGTGCAGCAAAGTGAGTCCTGGCCCGGCGGCGGTGAGGGGCGGCCCCGCTCTGCCCGCCCGCCCTCCGGGGAGGTGGAGGGGGGAAGGAGGAGGGCGGCGGCGCTCGGCGCGGCGGCTCCGCTCCCTGCCCGCGAGTCGGCACCGGCCCGGCCGAGGCAGCGCCGTGCCCGCCGGCGCCGCCGTGCCCCGGTGGGGCCGATGGCGCCCGAGGCGGGGCGGGCGGCGGCCGAGGCGGCGGAGGCGGCGGCGGCAGCGGCAGCGGGGCGAGCCGGGGGAAGTTTGTGAGCGGCCGGTGAGTAGCGAGCGGGCAGGGGGCTGCCCCGGGGGGGGGGCTGCTCCCCGCGGGGAGCGGGCAGCGCCAATTTGCCTCCCCTCCACCCCCCCAAAAAAAAAAAAAAAAAAAAGAAAAAGACCGGCAGCGACCCAAACCCAACTTTTTTCCGCCCGGTTATGCGTGTCGGTGTGTGTGGTCCTCGGGGAGAGAACCGGGGGGGATGTTGATAAAAGCAGGCGTAAACACGCGGTGCAGAAAGGTGCTGGAGGGGGGGGCAGTAGGAGATGTTTTATGCTTTCGGATGCAGCAGGAGCGAGGGTGAAGCAGCTAAAAAAGAACTGCCGCCCGAACCGCATCCCGGGCTGTAAGTCCCGTGCACCTCTCAGCGAGCGTTTGGGCAGGAAAAACTGAAATCGCCCCCCCCCGGAGGAGCAGGTAATGCAGAATCACCCCTGAAACGAGGGCTCCCGGGGGCAGCACAGGCTGGGCTGCTCGCACCGGTGCTGAAAGTGCCGGGCAGGGAGCGGTGCGAAGGGGTTTGGGTGAGTTTAATGCCGTGCGCGTTTGGGGGCTGCTGTTCGCCACGCCGAGGTTGCAGAGGGCTGCCAGTGAGATGTTTTGTGGTTCCCAGCGATAAAAACGAGTGTTACTGAAAAGTTTTTCGGGCAGCTTGAAGTGTTCAAGCAGGAATGCAGCGCCTTGCATCGCCGCTGCATCGCAGCCGGGCAGCGCCGGAGTTGCTGCTCGCTTGTTAATTCAGGACGTGAGCGTGTTTTAATAATTACGAGGGATTTACAGACGAGATGGTTTGCATGGCTTCTCCCAGGAGTCATTTTGAAAATTGCCCGTGAGTGGTACTTTAATTACATTCACGAAGACAACTGCTGAAACTTACTGTAACGCACGCAGAAGTCCCGGATACCTCACGGCTGGATATTCTGGAGCCAAATTCTCGCCGTACGGTCGGTCCCGCTTTGTTTCCGTGCCTGCGATCCGTCGTGCTGTCTCCCGGTGCCGGTACGCTCACGCTGCACCGAGCAGCACCGTGCAGCCCTATAAACCCGGGGGCCCCGCAGCCACCATTGCCTGCAGCACCCTGCACCCAGCGAGTGCACTGGGTGCACGGAGCTGGGCTCTGCCCGTCCTTGCTGGCTGAACGGGAGTGTGGCACTGCGGGTGAACTCCCGCGCCCGATCCCAGCAGGGAAGGCTGAAAGAAATCTTTGCTGGAAATTCACTTATTTCTGGGTTGGTACCTCTGTGTTCCATGGTCTGTATCGGTCCCTTTAGCCCCTATCACTTACAGGGCTTTTTTTCCCTTGACTGTACGTGTGTTTCTGTTCTTGTATATACATTAAAGATAGGCCTTACTTCGCTAAAAGAAAGATGCCTTTTGCTTCAGAAATCGTGTGTTTTGTTTTGTTTTGTTTTTTAATCAAACTGAGCATTGACTTTGCACTGCTAAAGGGAGCATCGAGATGAATAAATGTAATATTTTGTATCTTATTTGAAATACTAGACTCTCATGGACAAAATAGAGGCTGGGAATACTTGTCACTAAGCACAATAATAAAATAAAAACTATATAAAATAAAATAATTAAAAAAAAATAGTTTATCAAACACAATAGCACCTGCACTCAAGCCAGGTGAAGCAACTTCCATCTTAAGATAGGTGTCAGAACAATTTCAAAGCTTTGCAAATAAATAAAAATATTAGTAACAAAAAGAGGGGATAAAGTGGTTGGGGAAAGGCAAGGCAAGGATAACAGCAGCGCAGTAACAAGTCCACACAGGAGTCCCTGAACAACGGTTTTGCTAAAGGGTCAGGTTCCTCTTAACTAAAAGGATCTTGCTGATTTTTTCATCACCTATTGATTTAATGGAAGGATGAATCTTTGGCCCAGCAGAGTTGGGGTGGTAATTGCAGGAAGAGGGCAGCGTGAGGAAAGCAGGCAGAGAGCAGGCACCACAATAGTGGTGAAGGCAAAAGGCTGACGCAACGAGATACCAGCTTGGCAGGAAAAGATTTATGTCAGGGCTTGAAGGAACACTTTGTGCTCCAATTGTAATCACAAGGGAAATCTTTCTTTACTGTATACAAATCCCAAGTTAAGTTCTTGATGTGAGGTGGTTGTTTATTTTACACATCATTTCAATTCATGAGAGGTGTAGCAAGCGTCGTTTTACCAGAGCTGGTTCTCAGTGTAGGAGATGTGCATTTTACTAGTAAATTATAAAGGCTGTTTCCAGACAGAGGCAGATGTTTTCCATATCATATATGCTGCAGATTATGAAATCAAAATACATCTAAGCATGATATTTTATTGAATGTCTATTTAGAAAGCAGGTTTTTGTTGGAAAAGGTAGTCATCACCAGAAACTTTGGGCTTTTCTTAACAAGCTAACACAGACTTCAGAAACACTCTGCAGTAGCAGGGTGTTTTGCAGTAGGGGTGGACTTGGTGTTTTACCTGAACAAGGTAATGTTGCTCACTGCAGTGTGCTCTGCAGCACAGCCTTCTGTCCTGCTGCATGGAAGAAGTAGTGGTGATGTTTTGTGGAAGGGAACCGCAGTGTGTGAACGTGGTGATAAGGGCGAAGGAGAGGGAACGGGACTGTATGGAAAGCTCTGGAGATGTGGTGGAGACAACAAACTCTGCGTGGGGAGTGTGGATGGGAAGAGGTGGAGCTCCGCTAAATTTTGGAGAAAATCTAAACCTCTCTGCATTGAGAGAATAAGCACAGTGCTCGTTGCTCTGGTGTGGAGGGAGTTATGCTCTTCTGTCTCACCTCCTCTGTAGTCATTTGGAGAAATGCACCGTGTTAGGGTATGATAGTGCTGGACCTGCTAAGCCTGTGGATCAAGCACTGAGCACTGTGTAGAGTACACAGTGTGAGAAGTCAAACTTAGAGTGTGTGAAGATGCTTCACCAGCTTTACACTCATTAAGGAGAAAGATTTCTGTCTGTGATTGCTTAATAAGCTTATGCTTTTAATCCCAGAACAAAGATGATATATAAATATGAATAATCAATTCCTTTTGGATACCATTTAAACATTGGATAATAACAGGGAGATAATTAACATTTAGAAGTCGAAAAGCTGTTTGAATACTAAAAGTCCATTGCAGTCTTCAAACTCAGTTTGTAAGTAGTCAGTCCAAACATAAAGTAATATTTCAGATGCTCCACAGGGTAATTTTGTGCAATACAGGTTTGTCAGCAGCTAACACATAACTCTGTGGGTTAGTTGGAAAGAGCTGGTTTATTAATAACAGCTCGGTCTCCTCGCCATCATGTTGCATCATTCAAGTGTTTAAATTGAGCTTGAAGTTTGCCTCCTTCAGGAGAAAATGAGATTGGTAAAACACGGCCCTTCAGTAGGAGAAAAAACATATTCTGACCTGTTGTCAGGAGTTGATCAAGCACAGCACTAAGGGTTGATTTGCTTGTACCCAGGTTTTTCTGGCTTTGCAGCCCTGTGCAGCCTGATGCATGCACTCAGTACCGCAGCTTTTACAGTGGCAGCAGCAGTTCAGGTGTGATGAGCCTACAATTTGGGGAGGACAGAAGTACTTTTACCTGTTTTTTCCCAGGTAGAAACGTTGAACAGCTGTTTCCAGTCTTGGAAATCCACTGCATCTGTGAAATAGTGTTTTTGTTTAGATCCACGTGGGCTGGCTCTATATGTCCGTATGTCTTCAGGATGGATGCATTGTTGGCAAGCTGTAAATAGAAATCGTAGGTGCATTGATCACTTCTGTGAACAGATGCCTAGGTACTCCAGGGTGCAACAGTTTTGTGTTTTGTTCTGTGCATAGCTCATCTCTACAACCTTATTGATACACCTGAACAACTCCTTTTGTGTCTATTGGAGTGTGGGGAGTGGATGGAGATGGTCTGACTGTAGAGTTTGTGGGCTGTAAGAAACACAGGGAAAGAACCAACGCGTTTTGTTTGAGCTGTCTCAATTATATGAGTGTGCTTGTCAGTTTTTGCTTCACTTCACAAACTGCGTGCCTAATTGGAATTCCTAGCTGTTCCCTAATGTTCAGGTAGCAGCCAGATTTCTGCTATATTTCATAGTTGTTTTTTTGTTTCCTGCCTTTTTCATTCACATATAGGAGTTTGTCAGTGTTACCTTGAGAAGGAATTGGTGCAGTGGGCTTTCCTTTACTGCGTGACTGCAAATATTGTTTGAATTTGGTACTGAATGCATATTAAATTGTGTTTGCTCACGAACAATGCTATGAACCTCCTTTATCACTTGTAATTATTTTGAGTGATGTCTAGTATATTGTGTTCATCCAGAAGAGCTCAAACTGTTTGGTGTTTTGACTGTTCAAGAGATTGCTTGTCACTTCACGTAACGCTGCAAAAAGGGAATGAAGGAGTGTAAAAATCTGAGATTCCTTCTAGATTATGGTTCTTGTCCCTCGCTTTGGACAAGTTGAAGGTGCCTGAATGTGATGACATGTGGGGCCAAGCTTCATCTGTTTTGCCTGTAGGATGGAAGGTCTGGCATAGTGATTGAGAGGAGGAGAGCAATTAGAAGTGATGAGCTGGCGTATCTTTGCACATGATTACTGAGAGTAGTCGTAGGAAGAAGATATCAATATCTTAGTTAGAGCAAAACGTACGTCTGGGGAATGCTAGGGAACTTGTACTTACCAAAAAATAAAATAAAATCAAGAAAACTACGGCTTTTGAACTCACTTGATGATCTTGAGGCCTCTTCCAACCTAGAAATTCTGTGATTCTGTGATTCTGTGACTGCGACAGTGTGAACTCAAGCACAGAGCAGCTCTAAGGGCTAAGCCAAATGTTAAGTAAACAGCACAGAGCACAGCATGGTCAGGACTGCGAGGCTCTGCACGCCCATCTGCACCTCCGGGCAGATCAAGCCTTCTCAGCTGTGCTTTCGCTGAGGTTTCAGCCTTCCTGGTTGATTTTCTGTGTTAGTAGGGCACTTTGTAGCTCCATGCTTGCTTCAGTGAGTGGAGCCACTATAAGGAACGATTCGCAGCGCGCTTTGGGAAATCCTGCCTTTTATTCCCAAATTCCTGTGCAGAGCTTCTTGGCTCATCAACACCTCTAACCGAACCACAGGCAGCCAAAACTTCTCAGGCTTTTCTTGCGCTTGTTCCAGACGGCGCTAATCTGCTCGTCCAGCACGCCTCAGCGAACTCTTCGCACCCGCGGCTGCAACGCTCCTGCAGCAGGATGGGAGAGGGATTGTGAGAGGCGGCATCCTGCGCTTGTGTCCGTGTCCGGCCTCTGGAGAGCGGCTGTGAGTCTCAGGGCTCGTTCGAGCTGGGTGGTGGTGGCACTGCTCAGCAGGCGCCTGTTATGTGATACGGTCCCTGCCAGCTCTCTGTAAGCAGGCCAGCTCTGCGGGTGCAGGACAGCTTGTACTGCGCGGGGGAACCGTAGCCTGGGACAGGGAGAAATGTCCCCACAGCCTGCCGGAGAGGAGGGCTATTTTTGTGGGCACATGTGATGAGCTCCGGTATCTTCCAGCACCAAGGTGCGTTCAGCGCGGGTGGCCATATCAGTTCAGAAGCCATTTCAGAAAAAGCACTCGCTTCCCTAGAAGCAGCCTGCACCTCCCTACTGCTGGTTTCTAGTGAAGTATTTTGCTTGAATAGCTACTTTACTTGACATAATAGGTAGCTTTAAGAGAATGGATTTCTTTGATTGCGCAGGGTTCAGGCGCGCTTTTTTCAGTGACATGTAATTTCTCCACCACGAGGCGTGCACAAGTGTGCTAACTGCAGAGGATACTGTCCGATCGCTCTTAAGGCTTCGGCTGACCACAGGCACAGCAGCTGGTGGCATCAAGGGAAGTGGCATTTACCTGCTTGAGTCCAAGTGGTGCGAGCAACCTGCCTAACTTGCATCGGAGCAACAGGGACTGCAGCATTTGCGTGAGGAATCTTTATACACCATTGATTTTTTCAGGCTTGTTGTGTGTATCTGTAGATCACATCTGTCATGTGTGGACGTGCAAGGGAAATAAGCCATACATTGTGCACTCATGTTTTTGATACAGCTTGTGACATAGGTGAATGCATATAATGCCAGGATGGGAAAAGCGATGCTGTTTACTGTTGTGCCTGTGCATTTGTTTTAGCCTATTCTATATATTTTTTTCACAATTATAAATAAGCTAATGTTTTACTAGAGTAACAAAATAGATTGTGAAAATGATTGCAGGACCCATTTCTTCTCTTCTACTACTGTATACCGAGGACTTTCTCTTTAAGAACCCAAGGGAGTTCTTTATGGATCCAGTAAAAATAAAAAGTACATCTATCAGAAGGAAATAAAGTATGATTTAGGAAGAAAGTCTCTCCTCGTGACTTTCATGCTGTGCATTAATTGTTCACTTTAACGTTGAACAACAGAACAAAAACCTTCATACAGAAGCAGTTGTACTGTTTTGTATGCTGAGGTATGAATTTCAGATGTAATTCAGTTTTCGAAGAATTCTGTGCTATTGCTTGAATGTTATTTCAGGCCTAAGGTAGCTGTGTGCCTCGTTAACAACGGAAGATCGTAGAGCTGAAGAGGGAAGAAGTTTTCCACAACGGATGAGCATGTCCTAAAGGTGTTTCAGTTTGCTAAATCATGCAGAGAAGGAAAGGCAGTTATAGTATGAAGGATCAAAAGCCAGGTGCTGAATATAGATTGTGGATAATTTGTGAAATAAAGGGGAATATGAGTAAGTAGAAAAAACAGGACATGAAAGCCTGGGGTGTTGGTAGATGGTACTGGAAGTACTGAAGTTATATACTCTGAACTCCTGTTGTACTACCTTAAGGTGAAGGCTAAACAGCACAGGACCAATAATTAGAAAGCCATGTTTAAGACTAAATGTAACGATTTGTTTAAGGGTGTTTGAGATGGCTTGAAACACACCAAAAAAAAAAAAAAAAAAGAAAAAACAACAAACAAAACACCCCAAGGTGATTTAAAAACTTGATTGTAACTTGAATGACATCCAGAAGTATATTTTCTTACTGATTCTTGTTTTTTCTTACTGAAAAGACTGTGACACTTTCCTGGTAGATCTGTGGTAAGAGTAGAAATGTTTGTTTTGCCAGAGGCTTGCACTGTTGTGCTTTCCAAATGGAAAGCATATTGGTTGCAGTGTTGTGCAGGAGCCTGTCAATGCAGCATCTTGTAACCAAACACAGGGAATGGAACAATGGTATTTATGCATCAAACAACTGATGTCTTTCACCAACTCATTTTATATGTGAGCAGTTGGTACACACAGTTTGTTCATATTGCAGCTTTCATTTCATTTCCTGATACTGAAGCGTGAAGAAACTGAAGATGACAATAAACATGAATGACTGCCACCATTTGTTCTTAAGGCTGAACCAGGTTTCTCTTACCAGTTAGTTATTACTTCAAAGATTTTTTAAAACTGAATTTAAAAGGTTCTTGCCAAGGTAACAGATCTGACACAAGGCTATGATGTGGTAATACTGTCCATATGAAGCAGAAGTGTACCCTTACTGGCAAAAAAATCATCATCCCTCCCAGCAATCAGGTCTCAAACACATGAATGGACCAGGTGTCTTGAAAATTAGTCTGAGATGTACATGCGTTCCCATTCATGCAGCCTTGGCTGTGGCTTCTGGGTCGACCAGCTGCCTGTTCCTCTTGCTTTTTGCTTGCTCCGTTAGGAGTGGCCAGGCTCCTGGGCCCCTGGAGCCACAGACCAAAGCCTGAGACTGAGAGCTGAATATGCTATGTCACATAAATTGTTAATTAATTTTGAAACCTTAAACACTTTTAACAGGGGTGTGAACTCTTTTATACCACAGCATATTTAAACATACTTCATATTGTCAATTTTCATGGGCACCATAGGTTCAAAGGCTGTATAGAATCAGAGAAAGGTTTGGGTTGGAAGGGACCTTAAAGACTACCTAATTCTGACCCCCTGCCATGGGCAGGGACACCTCCCACCAGACCAGGTTGCCCAAAGCCCCATCCAGCCTGGCCTTGAGCACCTCCAGGGGTGGGGCATCCACAGCTTCTCTGGGCAGCCTGTTCCAGTGCCTCACCACCTTCACTGTGAAGATTTTCTTCCTAATATCTGATCTAAATCTCCCCTCTTTCAGTTTAAAACCGTTACCCCTTATCCTGTCACTACACTCCCTGACAGAGTCCTTCCGCAGCTTTCCTGTAGGCCCCCTTTAGCTTTTGGAAGGCTGAAATGAGGTCTGCCCAGAGCCGCCTTTTCAGGCTGAACAACCCCAGATCTCTCAGCCTGTCTTCATCAGAGAAGTGCTCCAGCCCTCTGATCATCCTTGTGGCGCTCCTCTGGACCCACCATGTCCTTCTTGTGCTGGGGGCCCCAGCCCAGGACGCAGCACTCCAGGTGGGGACTCACCAGGGCAGAGCAGAGGGGCACAATCCCTTCCCTCCACCTGCTGCCCACCCCTCTGTTGGTGCAGCCCAGGACGCAGTTGGCCTTCTGGGCTGCAGGCACACACTGCTGGCTCGTGTTGAGCTTTTTGTCCACCACAGCCCCCAAGTCCTTCTCTGCAGGGCTGCTCTCACTGGGTTCTTCTCCCAGTCTGTGCTCATGTCTGGTATTGCCCCGACCCAGGTGCAGCACCTTGCACTTGGACTTGTTGAACCTCATCAGGTTCACACGGGCCCACTTCTCCAGCTTGTCCAGGTCCCTCTGGATGGCATCCCTTCCTTCTGTTGTATCGACTGCACCACTCAGCTTTGTGTCATCTGCAAACTTGCTGAGCATGAACTCGATCCCACTGTCTATGTCATTGATAAAGACACTAAACAGCACCTGTCCCAGAAGAGACCCCTGAGGGACACCACTTGTTACCAGCCTCCACCTGCACATAGAACCACTGACCTCTGCTCTCTGGGTGTGGCCTTCAAGCCAATTCCTTATCCACTGAATGGTCCACCCAACTGGGTGCAGCCAGTTTTACACAATCATGGAATGCCTTAGGTTGGAAGAGACTTTAAAGACCACCTAGTTGCAACCCCCTGCCATGGGCAGGGACACCTCCCACCAGACCAGGTTGCCCAAAGCCCCATCCAGCCTGGCCTTGTGCATTTCCAGGGATGGGGCATCCACAGCTTCTCTGGGCAACATGTGCAAGTTTCACCCTTGTGTAGTCTACCATGATGGAAGTCATTAGACCTATTGAGTATTCTGTGGAAAAACTACTATGAGTTGGCCAGAGAGGGGAGGAAGTACTGCATTCAAACTTTGCGCTGTCAGTGTCAATATTGACTGTGAGGAAGAGGGCAGATTATTTACAGAGGCTTCCACAGCTGGTTTTTGTGTCATCTTCTGAATGTTATTAAGCAGTCACATTAAATAGTGGACACAGCCAAATATCAGAATGGTGATCCACTGCTTACTGAACACAAAGTCAATGCATGGCTTAGAAAATATGTGGAAGGACTGACAGAAGGTTCTTTTAGAGGTCGAGCAAACGATCTCTAGCTCTTGCCACATCATTGTGTTTTGGAAGGGTGGCTCTGGAGGGCAGTGTCAGAGTGCTGTGTTTGTGATGTTACTTAATATTCCAGTTGATTGGTATTTTCTGAATGTTTTTGTGCTTTGATTACTCCTGTAACAATACAAATAGGTGCTTTTAAAAAACGTTATTAAAATTCCCAGACAGAAGCAGTGCAGTTGTTCGCAAACTGTGGCTTGTGGAGCACGTCCAGACAATGCACAGAGAAGCCAGTTCTGGGAAAGTGCTGAGCTGTGCACCGCCGAAGGAAAAGGCAGCCGTGGCTTCAATTGCCCATTCAGCAGTCTGCAGGCATAGCTGCCTTGTGTTCCTTCCCTGCTGCTCGCTTGCTGGCTTGCTGAGCAGAAATTGAAATCTGCCTTAGAGTTTGTGGAATTGTATATGAATTCAGCACATGCTTCCCTGTGATGCCTGCAGAGAAGAAGCAGCGCATGATAAAGGCCACACGATAGGGGACCTTAAGAGAGTGGAGCTGCAGAAGGTGGTGGAGGTGTGGCACTGGTAGAGTTGGAAACCAGCTAATGGAGAATAGCAGGAAGCCTGAGCAAGCAACCAGATTCGTTACAGCAGTTATTGGACAAAAGTAATGCATCTTCTGAGGAAAGATGGGTGTTAATCTGCATCTTGTTCTGTTTGTACAGTCTGTAGCACAACTGGCTGGCAATCACTTGTAGGTGCTATAACAACGCAAGCAGTTAATAACTTAAAAAGAGAAATTCAGACATCTGAAAAGCAACAGTAAAATAAAAAAAAGAGCCAAAAGTACATTGAATTTTAACTGTGCTTCCAGGTTAGCATTGATTCTTTAATTTGTATAAGCTTTGTGGGATATGTTAAGGGACAGAGATGCGTACAGTTTAAAGTTCTTCTAGTACTGTAAATCACGGACGGAGTGTGTGTACTGCTGAGTGAACAGCACAAATGTTTTTGGATGTTCTACATTATAAATAGCTGCTTTTTGGCAGCTTTGGCCTTGGGCCTTGACTTTTGACCCCTACTGCTCTTAACTATTCATTCCTTTGTTTTTTTTCTTTGCAGAGTGCTTCAGCTAGTACAGAAAAGGACTAGTGCCACTTACTATGTTGTTTTGTCACTCCCAACAGTATAAACAAACAGATTACTCATGTTCTCTCCATTTTTTCTTAAGACCTGTGTGCCTCTGGTGGGTGAGGGATGATGGTTTCAAAACTGTGTTGGTAACTCCTTTCTGAAGAGCAAAGCAGGGCCTAACTGGTAGGGAACTCTCTGCTGATAGCATTACAAACTTAGGTTATGTTTTACATGGCATTAGTATTTTGTGCCATTGTTTGTCTCATAGGTCTATCCATGGACATCAAAGGTTGGCTGCTTTTCTAGCCCTTGCTACCAGCAATTCACTGGGTAGAAAAGTCACTTCATTTTGCTAAGTTTAAGAAAATGTTGAAAAAGTAAATAAATGCCATGTGAGCCATTGGAAATAATTATCTTGGGACCAGGAAGACCCACAACAAATGTTCTTTCATCTTCAGTTCTTAGTACAGTCTGGCATTGAGAGGTTGTGAAGGAAATTCAAAATAAGTTTTGCCAAGATTACTCAGTGAAATTGCTTGTTGCCAGATGCTGATGCTGATTGAGAGGGAACAGCAGCCACCACTGGGGGAATTTGTTTTCTAAAATTACTCAAAGTCGATACCAATCCAGTTGTTCTAGGAGTTTATTAATAGTTTGCAGACTACCCGACAGTTTGAATGACAAGCAAGCAGGTAGTGGAGATGCTTATGAGCAAAGTGTTTCTCATCTATCCTGATAGCTGTGGGAATTCCTGCAGCACCCTTAATTGGGAAATTTAATGTGGCTTTGAGAAAGAAGTTGTAGAATAGGCTGTAGGACTGGAGTGAAAGATTCGGTCTGTATTTCCCAAGCAGTAGCTCCTGGAAGCAGTATGCTTCTTGTGGCTAGGAACACAGCCATATTCCTGGCCGTGCCTGCATAGCAGGCTCAGCAGCAAGCTCAGAAAGACCTCAGCCAGACGTGAACGTTCAGAGGATGCTTCGAGTGCTGTGCTCGTGGCACTGATTTCCAAACTGTGGCAGAACCACTACAGGAATCCTGTTGGGTTTTGATTTTGTTCTTTGCTTCTTTGGAAGAGGGGAATACTTGATGAGTGTTTTCAGCGTTGTTTTGAATGCATTGTGCTCTCTGTGCAGGGTTGGATTAGTATTAAGCCAGGTTCTGCTTGTGTTTTAAGGATAATGTACCCAACCCAAGATTCCAGGGATCTAAAAACAGGCTATTCCTTTTGTTCAAGCCATTATCTGGCAGTTGCGTGAGATGAAAGATTTACATGAATTAAAGATGTGTGGCAGAGTATGAAGACAAGCCATTAAAGTTATCTCGCTGCTGATCAGACCCCTTTAAGCAGTTTCTTAATAAAGAAGTGACAATCCAGCACTATATGGAGTAAATGTATTTAATTGTTTCAATGGTAGGTGCAGCTAGGAGGAATCTAGCATCCTGTCTGAAGTCTGGTTTGTTGATTATTGTATGACCCAGTTGGCAGCAAGCCTGCCTTGTGAGGCACAGGACAATAATATCCTTCACAGCTACTTTGCTAAGTAATTGGAATACACTGCCAGTATTATTTGGGACAGATATGTATTGGATAAGCCATTGCTGCCAAGTTGCATGATAAAAAGAATTCTTTTTTCCATCATAAAACTTTCCTGCACTGTTCATCAGCAAGCCGAGATTGAGGAACCCTGCTTCTGGTAGGATTTCAGGGAGAGTTTCTAGTCAAAGTTGAAGATAAGCTTGTCCTTTTGCTCACTAACAAATCTGCTTGCTCGATGCTGTACTAGAGCTCTTAAGCATTTGCTCAAAATCCTGCATTGTTGTCTGAAAATTCAGATTATGATGTCAAGTCTAATCAAACAGTGATTTTTATAAACTCAGAAAAAGTTAACCAAACGATGCCAGTAGATACATGATTATATAGATAATTTCTAACTGCAGTCTCTGCCAGGTGATGAACTATCTGCATGAAACGATCACTTCTTCACCATACTCAGAAAGGCTAAAATTATCCTTTTGGGAAAGACGGGAATCTGGTAGACTCCAAGTGCAAACCAGTCTTTTTCTGGAGGATTACCCATAGGCTCTTAGAGATGCTGGTTCTCCCGTTGCAAAATTAATATAAGCTCCTGGTAAGGTTGTGTCGATCTTCTTTCTTCTCCTGTTTGAATTTCTCCATCACTTGAATTCTTCCTGAAAAGTAGATTGGCACAGGTTCTCTTATTTTTCAAATTAGTCATGTCAGCTATGCATAAAGGAGCTAGAGCAAAAGCACTGCATATCCGTTGTTAAGTGTTTTATTTTCCGGACTAAAAGCTGAATACTTTCAGTTCACATGTCATTATATGCCTGTCATTCTTAATTACTTTCTGGCATGTTCTTGGGTGTTTTGTAGACAGGAAAATATATTTGACTTTTTTTAAACACACAGCTGAAATGCTTCCATAACTGTAGGCTAAAAAAAAATATTCTGTGAGGCTGAGAACTATAGGGAAAAAATAAATGTGTGGACATACTAACTTCTTAGTGCTTTGTCTCTTATTATCAGTAATCACTTTGCTCTGGGGGATTGAGACTGATAAATTTCATTTTTGGAAATTGGTTATCAAGCACATTTGGTTATTCAGAGCATATAAATGTATGATTTTTCCATGTAGGTATTTTGTATACTGCAGCTTGTGATTTTTTTGATTTCTATATAGCAGGAAAATGTGATCTTCACATTCCACATTATGTACACACAAATTCATAAGCGTACGTGTATGCAGAAACAGATATACAGTTCTGACTCTTGATACACATTCAGCGAGCTACAGTAACTCTCCTGAAGCTATTGGTAAATAGAAACTCCATCAGTGAAAAACTGACAATTTCCCAGCTGTGCTTGCCTTTGCTTCATCGGATTTTATTCTCTTGACTGTCAATTGGCAACTTGACTGCCCCGATGATTTGCTGGAGTATAAGGAGCCTATTATTTCTCGAAAGAGCTGCAGTTTCTGAATCCAAAGCTCACTCTTCAGAACTGCCACAGTTAAGAGAGATGCAGCTTTGCTGAGCTTGTTCCAATATGCAATCTGCCTAGGATAGTTTCAGAAACGGAATACACCCAAAGACAGTGGATGAAGATTAAACACACGTATTCTGTGTAGGATTAATTTGTTCAAGGGGCTGACATTACTGTGTTATGTAGGCAGCAATGTGTGCTGCTGCCCAGAGTGCCTGAGCTGCTCTGCTGCTTGGGAGCATTTCTCACCTGGGTCAAGCCAAGCCAAGACTCTTCTCCCCCTGGGAAAGGTGGCTGCGCCCTCTCCCACGTAGAATCCTGCTTCCCAGTCTTTGCCAATGTCAGCACAAACCATTGTGCAAATGTCAGGTGGATCAACTTGCATTTTGAATCAACAAACTCATATACCCATATAGGAGGACAACAACAACCGTGACCTTTTTCATCCAGGTCATTGAGCTGATGCAACGTCTCCCTCGACTCTTGATAGCAGGAGGGATTGGGCATCTGTGGCGATGGGCTGCCTTGTCACCAGGAGGGGTGTCAGCTCGTTCTGGCAGCAGACCATAGCCATGTTGGTTTTGGTTAGGCATGGGGATGCTTTTTGACAGCCCCACATACCAGGTGCCGCCAATCTTGCTGCAGAGCCAGGGTCAGAGGCAGACTTCTAGTGGTTGGGCTCCATGTGCTGCTCAAAGAGAGATGCTGGGCTTTATTCTCCTATCAGCTACTGCAGGAAACTGCAAGGCGGCCCAAGATCCTGCTTGCAACCATCGAGTGACCCAAAGGGTCATGTATCCACAGCCAGGGGATTTGAGAGCTCTGCAAGCAGGGCATTGCCATCAATAACAAACTTTAATTAAGCAGGGATGGGCAGATGCAGCAACAAATGGGAATGTGGCCTAATAATGCCTGCTGTGTCTGGGTGATGTCATAACTTTGCTATTTTTGTATTTTGGTGTTTCTAATTAAGAAATCAAGATTTTCTATTTAATCCACAATATTGTCACACATCTACGTAATTTTAGCACTGAGGTGGTTTCCATTCCTATGAACCATTACAAAAAACCAGCAGAACTTAACCTAAGAGTGTGCGTTGATACCAGTTTGTTTGTTTTGTTAATTATAAACGGATCTGGTACCACCTGTGATGATAACTTGCCGGAGACAACTTAGCTCACAACAGAACAGAAGGGATACAGTAAGCACCTTTCACATGCTCCGTGCCTCTGAGGATGTTAATCACTCAAAAGAATAGTGCAAAGACTTGGAGGTTAGTACAGTTAACCATTGTGCAGCTTAATTTCTTCTGTGAGGCGAGCAAGTGCATGTTGGACACCTGATTGGACTGGTGTTGGGTAGGTATCCACCAGAATCATACGCTTTCTCAAAATACCAAGTGTCATTAGGCCAAGACTTCAGTTGATGAAGGGTACTTATATGGTCAAATATTAAACATCTGCTTTAAATACCTCAGTTATTAGCCTTCTCCGAAGACTGTATTGGCTGTGATAAAACCTAAGACCTTAATTCAGCCGAGTTTAGTACTTGAACCTCAGCGGTACACACAGAATTTCCTTAGTGTGCACTGCCTGCTGTGATAAACAGGAGCAAAAACTCTTGCCTCAGGTGACAATAATTTATCACTCATACAGTGTCATAACCATGGCTAGCAGTTCACTAAACTATGACAGAGAAATATAAAGATACCTGCTCTGGAGGACTGGCTGGTTGCATTCGACTGCACTCAGGAACAGCAGGATGATTTACAGTACATAATAAAACAAATGTAATCACATGCTTATTACTTGTGCTTTTAACACATTGTTTTTTTGTTGGCACACTCTATGTATGCCTGTTCGAATCTGATGCTCCCTGATATTAATTGAATGTTTATGCCTTGCTAAAATAGCTGAAGGAAATTTTTTTTTCCTGAAATCTCTGGTTTTAAGTCAGTTTTGAATGAAGCCTGATGATATCAGCGAAGGAATTGAACAGTAAAGGAATCTTTGAATATTGAGTTTAGATTGCAAGCAATTAGTATTTTCCGTGCAGCAAATTATATAAGCTTTTCATTATGAGCTTGCCCTTGACTGGATAAGATAAAGCAGTAATTTAAAAAAAAAAAAAAAATTTTCCAAGAAACCAAGCCAGTTTATAATTTTGAGTTGAAGTAGGCTAACAGTGTCATCTCTTACAAGTAGCTGTGACTATTTAACTCAAATATTTTAAATAAAATGATTAATTCTGAAGCTTCATTTTAATGGAGTCAAATGAAAAAAAAATAGTTAAACATAAGTAATTTCAAATAAGTTCAAGTAGTAAGTTTAAATATTTTCAAGTGCATTCAAACAATTTAAAATGGATTTTATTTTGTTTTGCATAAAGGGTTATGGATTGACTAAAAATAAAAATTTCAGTCCTCCTTTAAAAATACCTTCCAGTACAAATGGAGCCAAGTGAATTTTTTTCACTGTGCCAGAATGATCTGTTGTTGAACTGTTTTTTGCTGTTATGCTGTCTTCTGCCAGTTCTCTTTTATAGAGAAGCTAGTGTTTTTATGATGTTTACGAAGGTATTAAGATGCCTTTATGCAGATAAAATTTTACTAAATGAGTATTTACTGATGATGGAGACTGATTATGCAAGATAATAATGATAAGATAATAATGTCAGATGAGGTTTAGGATGTTGGTAATGGTACCACTAATGATTAAGTGGTAGGTACTGAGCGGACACTTTATGTTTCTCTTTCTTCCTCTGCTCCCCCATGTGTTTTGCTTCTTTCGTAAGCCAGATACCATTCTTTCAGTTTTCTCCATTGGTCAGTTTTTCGTATCTGTATTGCTGTCTTCTGCATGCTCTTTGGTTTGTCAGTGACCTCTGCATGGGGAAGCTGCCCAAATGTGACGTGGTGTTCAGTAGTACCCGGGAGAGGAACAATTAATCTCCTGTCCCATTAATGCGTTACAGAATTACTCTTGCCTTTGAGACGATGACATCGTGTTGTTGACTCACATTCAGTTTGTGGTTTACTCCAAACTCCTCTTCCATTATAGGGCAATTTAAAAAAAAAAAAAAAAAAAAAATTTGTTGGTGGTAGCATACTGCAGTCTAACATTTAATCTTATAATAAAACAGTGATAAAAACTGTCTTGCATCATGGAATTCCCCAGATACAATCACTTAAACCCTTGTGATTTGAGAGATCTTACTCTTTTTTTTTTTTTTTTTTTTTTTTTTTCCTTATGCTCCAAACCAAAGGTGTTTTAGAAGAAGCTTCAGCCTGAAAAATGCTTTACTGAAGTAGACAAAATCCATCTTTATTTCCATGTTAGGGGTGGTCAGAGCAGATTTTGCTGAGGATCTGGACAGCTTCCACCTCCTGCATTAGCATGACATTGGAGTTCTGCCTCTGGCACTGTCCTGTGTCAGAGCAAACGTTCGAAGTCCTGTTTGCTTTGTGGTCAGTAAAGATCCCAACACTGCTTTTTTCATGGATTAAGGTGATAACTGTGGTGGCCAAACTAAGCTTCTGACAGTATAGTTTCCCCTTTGGCCTTAACTGCTACTTATAAAACTTTGCAAATATAACTACTAAACTGGCAGGCAGTTTTCTTCAGCTACATGTTGAGCCTTTCTAAGAGCTTTTGCTCTCCCTGAGGTTTTATTGCAAAATGAAAATGTTCTCTTTGTCTCTGGCATGACTTCAGGTTTGTAAACTTTGTTAACCAAAGAAATATTGAGTTCATATTCCAAAATACTTGGAATCTACTTGTTGACTTTTGGGTACATAGGGCCATTGCTCTCACTCAGCACAGTTTTGCCTTTAAACTTCCGGATGATCCCTGTACACATTTTCTTGTTTATTCCCTTTTCTGTCAGAGAGCTCTTTCCTGGAAAACCCAATGCGAGCACGGTTTCCAAACTGTGCTGAGGGTGATCATTCACTTTTGCTATAAGAGCTCTTGATGGGATGGATTGTGGACGTTTTGCACGTTTGCACTGAGTTTGTATCACTGGAGATGGGCATATTTGGATTACCAGCAAGGATGAGTGAATGGGATATATACCCAAAGAGGAAGATTGGCAGGTAGGAAGTGGGAGCAGGGTTTAGCAAGGAGATTCTGCCTGTAGGGCAAGTGGTGGGGGGTGGTGGCTGGGAGGGGCTGTGTTGGAGAACACTTGCCAGTGGTGATCTACTGACCTTCACCCATTCTCCTTGGCACAGCTTGCCCCCCTGCCCTCCAGCCTGTCTCCTTCCCCAGGACATCACAGCTTCTTTCTTCCTTTAAAGTTGACCTTGACTGCACATGTGCTGAAAGGTGAGCTCCCACTGAACAGCCTGGTTCTTTGTCTTGGCTGGATTCCCAACCCAGGTGCTGGATTATTTCATCTTTTTAATTGTTATTTTCTTGGCTTTGTGGGGACGGGAAGGACAGAAGGCAGTGTCAGATTATAAAGGCTGATTTACGGAGACTTTGAAGGTGGAGCTGCTCTGTCTTGAGGAGTAATGCTTTGTTTGTACAACACGAATCAATTTGCATTCCATTTTCACCATAACAGCTCAGATACAATTAATCCTTACCATGGGCTACTTGGATGAGTACTGTATATTCAATTGAACTTTTTAACCTCCTAAATGAATCACAGAGAGAAAATTAATGCTATTTATATTTAATTATACATTTGCAAACTGGGCATGAGGGGAGAGTGTACACAAAAGTGATGTTAGCCTTTACGTTCAAGCTAATTGAGGGAAGCCTGTTGTCTTTGTGAGGGATGATGAGTATAAGCTTCTGCTACAGTCAGTTGACTGTAAAAATCGGGTTGCTTTTTAAAATGGACACTGTACACTTGCATGTTGTGAAACTCAGTTATGTTAAAAAATGCTTCGTGTGAGTAAAGCCTCCCTTTCCTGATTGGTCCTGTTTATTTCTTGATAGTTCTATCTTCAGAGGGTTCAGGGAGCTGAGAGGAGATGAATGCATCTGGTAAGACTCACTGTGTTTTACGCCCTGTATTCTTCCGTATCTATTTAGCACCTTTCTAGACACTTGATCATACATGTCACTATAAAATGCCTGGAGGCATTTTATATTCAGAGTTGCAGCAAGCCTTTATCTTGCTTATGATGCACGTTTATAGCCTTACTTGTTGCCTCCAGAATTTTGCAAATCCTGAAGGTTGAAGCCCCACAGAGAAAAAAAAGAAAAAAGAAACTGATTTTTTTAAGCACAGTTTTAAGCCATCCCAGTGAATTTTGAATGCCTGTGGTATGCTTGACAAATCAAGTAACTTCTTAAAGCAGTCCCATTCACTGTATTTGGTATATGAATGCCTCACATACTTAAACAAGGAGAGTAGAAACAGAATCCTTCTCTACATCTTTTCAGCCCATCAGCAAAATGATTTACAGATATAGAAATTGTATATTAGAGAGAAAAATGACTCATCAGAAATACCGGTCCTCTTCTCTTTCTCATCTTCGATTATTTTCATCATAAACCGTGGAGTGGTCAATGCCTGTCTGAATAGGACTGAGGATGTGAGATAGGTCTCAGAAGCCAGAATATTTTGCAGTTTTTACCGTCCTTCCTTTGCTGCATTTCGAGTTGCCAGCTTTAAACATGCTAAAGGCTGGCAAAGTTTAATAACTGTGAAGGATGTTTGTCTAGTTTATGCTAATGTTTCATTTACGATACACTGCCTTTATTAAGCAAGAAGGAGGAAAAATGAACAAATAGTATTTTATCTCATTTCTGAAATTGTTAGCATGAATGCGTATATCCCACGCTAGATGATGACAATGAACTCCCTGGAAATATTAGAGTTGCTCTCCATTAAGAAATGTGCAGTGCTGCACCTAATGAAGCAGCACTTAGCTTCGCTAATGTTGCGCTGGAGCAATACAGAGGTTCTTTTAACACGCAAGTGAATTCCCAGAACTCTTGCTTTGTAAATAAAGTCTGTTCCCAGAGAGTCCCAATTGATAATGACAGTTAATGTAATACCTGCTGGCTAGGCCTGGCCTTTGCTAAAAGAGTTCTTTGAAACTTATTTATTGATTGATGCAATCAATTTAGTCCGTGTCCGTCCCCCCTCCCCCAAACAACAAACAACCATTAATTTGGCCTCAGTTTTTCTTTAGTTGATGGGGTGAGTGAGGTTAAAGTCTCAAAGACCTTGCCTACGTTTTTGTTTGTGAAGTACTTGGTGATTTTGACTTTACATGTGATTATAGCCCTGGGAATTACTATTATATGAATATTAAATAAATGTAATTTTCTGTACAGGTTGACCAATGGCTACCCAGAAATAGAGGCATAAAAGATGCCTATCTCTCCATGTCATCAGTTCTTCAAAAACTAATTCTTGGCTATTTACCTGTGCAGAAAATGGAGTTTAGTTACAAGGCTGAGATGTTTCTCTCCATGTGAACAATATGTTAATGCATTAGAGGAAAGCATTCCCCTCTGCGTGCTGAGAGTCACTGATACTTTCCCCTTGCATGCTGCTGTACAGAGATCAAGTACTGAATGTTTGCCCCATGGTGCTGACCTTAGCCAGCTTTCCTGCTGTGTCCAGAAGTGATGGGAGTTGTGCTTTGATTTGTAGGGATCCACAGGGATACCCATAGCATTCCCTTGGAAGTCAGAGGATTGATGTGATTGCTGTTATCAGAGAATGGATAATGCTAAACATAAATCATCTAGTGGTGACATCCATCTCATGTTTTTTTTCTGTTTCCTCTCTCTTTGTATACATTTTGGTATATAATTCTGCATACTGAATTACTTAACTGTTGGCAAGTAAAAAGCTTTTAAAGGGAAACATGTTTTTATTCTGTCTTTTTATACGTTTACTTCAAAAATGACACTGTTATGAATTGATACACCTTGTACTGGGCACTCTACAAATGCTCAGTGGAAGATATGATTTGTTATAAATAAGCTGAAAAATTAGAGTCCCTGAAAGGATAAGTGAAAAAAGAATTAAACAATGATTCTTAGTAAAGATTTAGTTAATAGATAATTATTATTCTTTATTGCCTAGTGTTGTTTGCTTTGTGCTTCTGATTGATTTTGAGTCATTTTTAGAATGTATGGCAGTGTCTTCTTTATGCTGTACCAACAGGGGAGATGATATGCTGTGGGAAAACAGAAAAGAATATATATAAAAAATTTAGCAGGAGATTTTAGTTGTGGTGGCAGTGAAATAAAGTGTAAGCAACGGTTTTTGGTGAACTAGGTCATGATATTACTATGCCCCTTTAAACTCTAGTAGTTTGTTCCCTCATTCACTCCATGCATCCCTGCTTTCTTTTGGCTTGACAGTTGTACTCTGAACTTCTGGTTACAAGTTTATCAGGTTGTTGGACAATCTTCCTGTTCTTGATCTTAAAGGAAACAGAGTTAGAGTGGTTCAAGATTTATAGCTCTACATGTGCTTTACTGGTGACTGATCTGCACAGTGGAAAGAGGATGCAATTGTAAATGTTTCAAGGGACATGGAATGCAATAAAGCAATTCAACCTACAGCAGGTCCATAAAAAATTAAGCATTATTGCAGTATGCTATAGAAGCCTTGTCGTGGTGGAGGCCGTCATAAAACATGCAGGACAAATTACACAACCCCCTCTTATTTTGCCATTACTTGGTACAAATAATAACAATTATTAAGCACTTCTTTCCTAGCTGTTGTTACAGACTAGTATTTTAGTCCCAGCTTGTGGGGAGAAATATGATTAATAAAAAGTACCCTACTTTGTAGAAAAATACTTCAGATACAATAGAAAATTATAACATTTTGTACAAATTTGAACATGCCATGGACTTACGGATTTTATAGACTGTTAAAAGGCCTGTGTTTTGTTTTTTTTCCTTCTCAACATTTTCAAGTTCTGCAGATTGTTTATCCCACAACATTCTATTATGGACCTCCACATAGTTTTGATCTTCATAAATAGTTTCCGTTTGAGACTTTATCTCTGCTGAAAAGGGCTCAGTTGCTAGTGTGGTCAACAGTTTTCAAAACTGATATGGAAACTTGCATTTTTCTCAATGTGTCAGGAATGATTTTGTCATTTCCATAGTGCCTTTCAGCAGCACTTCATTAGGATTGCCTCTTGACAGCAACATGGGATTGTCCCAATGTTAAGCAGGGCCAGGCAGTGCTGGCCAGCCATGTGCTCCCCTAGTGCAAACATGCATCCTCTCTGGCCAGGAATATTTCCAACAAGTGCTTTTTCTGAGCACTGAGTTGTTGTAGAGCCAGTCCGTCTTGTGAGATGTACCAGTCCTTTTGCTTCTCCTGTGCCACTGAATACAGAGATCAGTGTGGCTTCAGCAAGCAGTTCGTCAAAACCTTTTCAGGTTTGTGTCATCATGGGTGAAAAGGGACAATCATCATGAGTCCCATTAGTGGGGGAGGAAATATGCGCACAGATGCTATGGCCAGATTGGCCAAGGATTTTGAACAGGAGGAAAGCCTTCACTGGAGATCTAGTGTGAAGAGCAGAAGACAGAATTTTAAATTCAGTTTGTTTTACTGAGCAAATGTTCCGCTACGTTTCTGTGCCAATTTTTTAGGGTTCCTGCTCAATTCCTAATGAAAACGAGTATCAGCAAGAAAGCCTGGGGACATACAGTCAAAACTCATGCTGTTGGTGATACGCTGGTCCCAGCTGGGACCGGGTATGGTTAGTCCTCTTGACAACACACACAATTTATTACTGCGATTTTTTTTCTCTAAATCTCTTCTGAATCGTCAGTCACCTGTGATTTAATCTGTGGGGAGGGGCGTGGAATGGAGACACATGGGGGTGGTGATGCCGATTTGTACCTGCTGATCTCACCAGATCAACACTGAAGAAACAGGGAGGGGGGCTATAATTAGCAACTGAGTAACTGAAGTACACTTGCCTAATATTGTTGCTAATTCTGCATATGGCTCTCCCTTTACTTAGTTTATTTAACATTGGTTTTCAAAGGCTTGCTCTGAGAACTTTTTCTGTGTGAAACCTGGACCCAGTTGTCCCAGAAAAAAGTTTGAATCCCCTGTTCAAATAGACAGCGTGCTAGAGATAGTGTACTTTTTTTTTTTTTCTTTCCTTTTTTTTTTTTCTCCTCTCACTTCCATTATGTATAATTTGGCTTGTAATTATTTTTTCTAAAACCTGGCCCTGGAGGTTGGCATGGCTAAGAAGTGTTGTGTAAGGTGTCCTGCAATGTCATCTGGATTGCTGCTTGGTGTATCTTGCTCATGTACTTAACATTAAGGTTAGATTAATGAGAGGGCTGTTTAATTAAGAATAAGGAGTTAGCTGCTGTTATTATAGCCAGTGATCATCTGGGCATTTTCAACTAATACCTAATTTTCTCTCTATTTTTGCAATTCTTTTTCTTGGTGAAAGTAAAAAAAAAAAAAGTCTTAAAACCAAACAAACAAAAAAAAAAGGACAGTGTGCCTTCAATCTCATCTACACTATTCCTGTTGATCAAGTTAAAAATTTGAAGTTTTAAAATCCTGCCCAGATTTATTCTGCAGCAACCTCCAACACCCTGCACAACAAACATATTTTTCTTTAATGAAAGACAGCATAGTTCAGTGTACTTTTAAAATATATTTCCATTTGCAAGGAGATCATAAAGAATGTGATTATGACCCAAGAAGTTCTCTTTTTTGAGTAGAAGTACCTGAGTACCTGCATTTTTTTAAGTCAGTTGTTATACAACAATTTCCTAATCACACAAAACTACTCTTTTTAATGGCTTTCCAATAGAGAGATCACCAAAGATTTTATTTATTCATTTATTTATTTATTTATTTTGGTGCGTATTATACTGTGTAATTGGTTTCTGGCAGTATCAAGCCAGTCAAAAGTATAACGTAACAGTAACATAATTAATCCTTAAATGTTACAATTCAAGTTTAGCAAGATCAGCTTTTATTGAACCTCATACGTAAAAACAGTATGCTGTGAATTGTGTGCTCTCCTTGGTAATGTGCTGTAGTTTTGCCACTCAGTGCAGCAGAATCACAGAATCATTTAGGTTGGATAAGATCTCTAAGATCAAGTCCAACTCTTACCCTGGCACTGACAAGTTTACCACTAAACCATGTCCCTAGGCACCACATCTATATGGCTTCTGAGTACCTCCAGGAATGGTGACTCAAGCACTTCCCTGGGCAGCCTGTCCCAATGCCTCATAACTCTTTCGGTGGAGACATTTTTTCTAATATTCAACCTAAACCTCCCCTCACACAACTTGAGGCCATTTCCCCTTGTCTTACCACTTAGTGCTTGGGAGAAGAGACCAACCCCCAGCTCCCCACACCTTCCTTTCAGGCAGCTGTAGAGAGCAATAAGGTCTCCCCTGAGCCTGCTCTTCTCCAGCCTAAACAACCCCAGCTACCTCAGCTGTCCGTCATAAGACTTGTTCTCCAGACCCTTCATCAGCTTTGTTGCCCTTCTCTGGACACGCATCAGGGCCTCGATGTCCTTCTTGTAGTGACGGGCCCAAAACTGAACACAGTACTTGAGGTGCGGCCTCACCAGAGCTGAGTACAGGGGGACAATCACTTCCCTAGTGCTGCTGGCCGTACTATTTCTGATCCAAACCAGGGTGCTCTTGGCCTTCTTGGCCTTGTGATCACACTGCTGGCTCATATTGAGCCAACTATTGACCAATACCCTCAGATCCGTTTCCACCGGGTAGCTTTCCAGCCACTCTTCTCCTAGGCTGTAGCATTGCATGGGGTCGTTGTGCCCAAAGTGCAGGACCCGGCACTGAGTCTTATTGAACCTCGTACAGTTGGCCTTGGCCCATCAGTCCAGCCCATCCAGATCCCTCTCTAGAGCCTTCCTACCCTCAAGCAGATCAACACTCGTGCCTAATTTGGTGTCATCTGCAAACTTACTGAGTGTGTACTTGCTCCCCTTGTCTAGATCACTGAGAAAAATACTAAAGAGCACTGTCCTCAGTACTGAGCACAGGGAGACACTACTTGTGACCAACCTCCAACTGGATTTAATTCCATTCACTGCAGCTCTTTGGGCTCAGCCACCCAGCCAGTTTTTTACCAAGGGTAGTGTACACCCCGCCAAGCCTGGAGCAGCCAGTTTATCCAGGAGAATGCTGTGGGAAACACTGTCGAAAGTTTACTAATGTCTAGATAGACAACATCCATAGCCTTTCCTTCATCCACTAAGAGGGTCACCTTTTTTGTAGAAGGGGATCAGGTCAATCAAGCAGGCCCTGCATTTCATAAACCCCATGCAGACTGGGCCTGATCACCTGTTTGTCCTATATGTGCCACACAATGGCACTCAAGATGATCTGCTCCATAAACTTGCCTGGCACTGAGGTCAGACTGACAGACCTGTATTGCCATGAGCCCCCTTTCTTGTAGATGGGTGTCACATTTGCTACTGGCCAGTAAACTGGGATAACTGATGGAAAGCAGCTTGGTGAGCACTTCCAACAGCTCCTGCAGTACCCTTGTGTGGATCCCAGTGATGGGTTCAAATTGGAATGTGTGGTGCTTGCATCACTTTCATTTTGGCTTTCAGCACTGTGTCATTGGACAGTATTTACATGTAGAGTTACGTATCATAACTGTACCCAAAAGCTTATATAGGTACATAGGAGCTTCCTTGGAAGATTTGTGGTGGTCCAACTTATATTAATGATTAAGTAGCATCTAAACATTACTGAGATGTGTTGTTTTTTTTTAAAATTAAAAAAAAAAAAAAAAAGATATAGTTTAGATATTAGGAAGAAATTCTTTCCTTTGAGGGAAGTGAGGCACTGGAACAGGCTGCCAGAGAAGCTGTGGATACACAAAGCCAGGCTGGATTGGGCTTTGGGCAACCTGATCTGGTGGGAGGTGTCCCTGTCCATGGCAGGGGGATTGGAATTAGATGATCTTTAAGATCCCTTCCAAGCCAAATCATTCTGCAATTTCAGTGTGTGAGCTTTTGTGTCTATAATTGGTTGCTTGCATGTCATATCAGTTACTAGTAATAGAAGAGATTTGTGTAGCATTTATATGTAGAAACTTTTATGTATGTTGAATTTAACAGGATGCTCCTTAAAACATCATGGCTACATTAAGTGTGAGTTGTATTCAGCAGCCTGAATGTAGAAAGGAAAAATACCTGAAATCAAGTTTTGGAAGCAGACGTATCAAAACTCACTGGAAAATTGGGAAGAAAACTTACTGCGACTTACATTCTTATATGCTGTTTGTAGGCCACTTACTGTGGAATTTGCTACACTCTTGATGTCTTCTGGCACTTGATGCAAGTGCTATCCTTGCACCCAGAGGAAAGAGACAGTGCAGCTACCAAATTTTGATCCTAAATAATTTGGAGGATGGAGCAAAAATAAAGAAATTGTGCAGTTCAGTTCATTCAAGTTCATTCAAGACCAGTAATTATAATTTGGTGATAAATCTCTGGCTTTCACTAAACCAGTTCAAGTTTTGCAAAAGATAAACACAAGATAAGGAAGTCTTGAATGTATTCATGCTAAAGACCCATACTTAAAGAACAATTCTCAGTTTAAATAGAAAGGGCTTTTGTCATTGTTTGGCTCTGTTGAATTGTAAATTAATAGGCAATTTGCTGTAAGCAGCAAACCTTTCTTAAGCTGGCAACTGGCATGTAAATCACTTTCAAAGCAGGTTGGCCGACCTGAAAAGGACTGTCTAAATAAAACAAGCCAATTTACATTAATGTAATCCTGAAATACCAGGATTTTTGAGGGAACAGAATACACCTGAAAATAACTGTGGCTGTTATTAAACCAGAGGATAACCATTTGCACCTCTGTGGAACTAGAGTAGTTCTGGTGCTAGAAATAACTAGCCCAAAAAATGCTCCAAGAATTTTAAGTATTGCTTTAGAAAACCACTCATAGTTCCATGAATGTGAAACCTTTGCCTCCAGAACACTAAAAAGGGTCCTTCCTGGCCATACTTCTGTGGAGTGAGAGGTTTGGTTTTTACTTGTCAGGCTCTTCAGAGACGTACCTAAATTGTATAATGCATAACAGTTGTGAGACATTCTCGTTCTCAATATTATATGCTATTATTTTTATTTAAATACTGTCTAAGGAGATTGTGGATCTCCAGTGCTCTCAGTCAGATTTTAAATATTTTTAAATATATTTTTATATTTTTAAATATATAATGGTTATACAAGAATAAGAAAAGAGTAACTCAAATTGTGCACCTTATGGCCTGATGCTGTTCCTTTTAAGCCAATGGAAATTCTGTTGTTTCCTTTATCTTAAACCACTGTGACTCTGAGCTTCAGCCTTCCACATGTCTCATTAACAGAAAAACAAACTCCATTTTCTAGCTAATAAGGGGACAGTGATGATTCAACAGTGGGATTATAGATTACCTCAACCTCATTGAAAGTTCATTACAATGATGGAATTGCTTATCTATTAATGCAAAAACATAATGTAAAATTTGTGCTCATTCATGTTATCTGATTTGCTTCCAGTGCATAATCTTCTGTCTATGCCTATGCTGACAAGTCTTAGAAGCTGCTATGGTTATGCAGAAGAGTTTGAATTAATGGCACTGTATAACGAGGGATGTTTTTCATGGTTGTGCTAGACCTTTTGAATCTGGAATTATTGCAATGCACTCTGACCCCCCTTCAAAGCACGGGCTAGAGAAACTTAACCCTGGGGCATTCGCATCGTGATATTGATGTGTTACAGCTGCAGTGTGTTATGCACTGCACATGCAGAGTCAGAGACAGCAAGCCCCAGCACACTTGGTCCAAATAGGACAGACCAGACACAGGAGGAGGACGAGGTGCAGATGAGGGGAGTGATAACTCAGTATCACACAACAGATAAAGGCGGATTTAGTGCACAGATGAGCTGATGCCTGGTCTGGTGAACAGTCAGTATGGTACACTGCTGAAGGCAAACATTGAACATTTTGGGACTGAAATGAATTTCTGATAAGATGCTGACCACTTATGATACTCAAATTAACTATTAGTCTGTATTGTTTTCTCATTAATGTAGAACAGTTTTATTGTATAATTTTTCAGACTTCACCCCTCCTAGACAAAAACATCCACAACCAAGAAACAAGTGTCTTGTGTTAGTATTAATATTTTTCTTGGGATCATATTTAATTTGGTTGTGTGTCACACAGTAGCTTGGCATGTGTAAAACCAAATCCCAACTCAGTGACATTTAGTTTCAATGTGTTTTTAAAATGTATGTGATATTTGATTTCAAGTTTAACATTCATTATAAAAATAGAGAGGTAAATTTATGTGACAAATAATGGTTCTGCAGGATTCTACTCAGATTTTTCTGGGTTTTAGGAATTGAATTTTTATTGATTTTTTTTTCTTTAAAAATATTTTACTTTTCGGTGAGAATAATGGTGTCTACCATGGGATTAGACTTCTAGAACCAATGAAGCACTTCTGGAAAGGAAAGCAAGAAAAAAATGTCTATCTGTGCAATAATACAGGTGGTCTTTTTTGAATACGGAGGGGAAGGCCATAGCTCATGGGCTACTTCACTTACATTTCACTTTCTGCTATTATATTGAAATAAATGTTCATTTTCGAGTGCACGCTTTTGCTTGTTTGGTTTTTATACTGGGTTTGGACATAATTTCTGCAGGCATGAACAATTTTTCTGTGTTCTGTAAAACATCTGGCATGCTTGTAACTACCATGACTTTCTGTGACTTACCTCAGCTTCTGCTGAGGTCAGTGAAAGTAATCAAAGGTACTATTGAGACAAATCCTTTGAAAATATTTCCCACCTGCAAGCAATGATGATACACTTTGAGGAAGGTTGTGTCTCTTGCCACATATAAGCCTGCCTTTGAGTGATGGGAGTACCACAACCTTGTCTTTGGTGCCTACAGACCAAAGTTCCCCCCTCTTCCAAGCTTTTTGCCCACCAGTCTTCTGGACTAAGCACTACAGTGGGAGTAGTTACTTCCTTGGCCCTCTAGATCTGGTTCTTAGTGGAGATGTGATATGGCTTTGTAGTGTAAGTCAGTTTTTAACGTGTTCCTTACCCAAGGCAAATGCATATATAAAAGCTATACGGTTCTCTGCAGTGTCTAAGATTAAGGTTCTTCCATTAACGTGTAGTGAAATGCGGCTAGTCATTTTTCTCATTGTAAAAGTATCCTTGATATTTTAGTCAGTAACCAAAGGCATAATGTGTGTCTAATAACTTATTATTAACTATTGGAGTCATTCAGGCACGTCTCAAAATCCATGTCTTGATATCATCAATTTTTTTTCACCGTTGCATTGACTGATGACAATATTTAACAATTTCTGCAGGTACAGACATTTTATAAGAAACTGATGAGTTTTTTTATGTTTTTAATGACTTGTCCATAGTAATTGTGTTTTTATTTAATTTATTAGAAAATTGTATCACTATATTGTTCAATTTTAAATACCATTAATCTATAATTGAGTTGTCCTGCAGCTATCTTTTTTCGTTTAGTACCAGCATTTATAGATATGTCTCCATTTTCTGTAGCTTTTTGTAGTCATCCCATAGTTATGGCTCCAGGTAATTACATACTGATATAAATAGAGTCTGACTGCGAAGCTAACCTTTTTTCATGTAGCTTTGTATCTAACCCACTGCTAGACTGCTTATTTTAGAATACTGCAGAGCCACCATATAGTTTTAATGGGAAAAAAATAATTAGAATGACAAGCTTCCAGTAATGTGAAGATTAAACTTTGAGTCAGGTTAATCTGGGAAACAAAGGGTGGTAATAGGCTCAAAACTGTCCTCATACTTATTTTTTTTTATTGCTTTGAGGACAGATAGCTTCTCAGAGGACTGACATGAGCTATGAACTGAGAGTTGGTTAGAGTTTAAATCTTGTGTGTTGTCATTTTATTGCCTTTTCTCCTCTAGTAAGGGTAGTAGCAAACAAAAAGTGTTGTAGTAGGACTACTGAGTCCAAGGACTCAAATACTGGTTTCAGGTCTATTGCAGTACTCCTGCTGTAATAGGACTCAGTATTGTGAAATTTGTCAAAGTTACTAGGTAGACGCAATGTGCCATTTATTTCCACAGGTAATTTTCCTGTTTGATTAATAGCTGGAAAAATAGAATGAAGCAATATTACAAGAATCTATGAAAACTGAAATATGTTCCGAGGTATTTGTAGTAAAAAGAAGGTATCATGACTGAATTAAGGCTTTTCTTATTACATGCTAGTTCTGATAACTTCCTACGTTAGAATTTGTACTTCTCTGGAGCAATGAGCAATTAAACTCATTTGTGATAATGGAAAGAAAAGCCATGTGTATCCATGGCCAAGTGACCATCCTGGCATTTCTTTTCTGAAGCAGAAGTGTAAGGTGTATGTTCATCTTCTGTTATATATTTCAACTTTAGAGAAATTAAGGGAATTCACTTCATTTCTTTTACATAGTAAAGCCAGCTAGGTTTTTATGATGATGTATGACTCTATTATAAACTCAAGTGAGTACAGATCTGGTCACAGTACATTTGTCCTCTAGCTTAGCCAGAACACTCCCAGGCTGCTAGTGAAGTTAAGACCAGATTCAGTATCCGTTGATGCTTTGAAAGATACAAATGCATTATATTTTTGTCAAATCCTAGGTGGTTTGTACTTTAGTATAAATAATGTGATGCTGCATTGTATTATTTCATGTACACTTAACACCATACACTTGGAGTTAGGATGATCTGGGGAGACCATCTCCAGAAATAGCTTTTGAAGTCTGAAGGTGTTATTTTCCATCAGATGTGATTGTTTGAAGTCTGGATGGTTTTTTTCTTTGTTTTTCTTTGTTGAGCAGGATGCTTTTCTATGTGTTTTACAGAATCAGCATGATCCAGGATTAGAGTAGTCTAGTGTTGTCTTTATATAGGGACTGCAAGAGGCTAAGATGCAGCCTGAGGTACAATTCAGGGATGTCCCTATTAGTCAGTCATGAGATACTAAAAACACATTAGCATCTACACGAGCACATATAGCTTGTACATCTGCAGGTTGGGGTTTTTTAATGGTTGGCAAGCAGTGTATTGCATACCAGGGTGAGCTGATTGTCCTTTGTATGTAGTTGGAGGGATGAGAAAGGCTTTGTCTCATCTTTATTGTCCTCACAGGTTACTTTTTCATAATTGCTGCTGAGGTTCATATTTCCTGTAGATTAATGGATGCTCTGGTTGGAGCGAAACACGGCCAGCCTTCAGCATTCATCAGTTTGTAAGTAGCCTGTGTCTTTTTACACACAGTAATAATTGTCAAACCACTGGATCTTGATGAATAAGCTGTAGGATTTTTTCTGTTGGTGCCCAGCTTGGAGCCCATGAAGATCGGTGGGGCCTTTCTGCTGATTCATCGTTTGGATGAGGCCTCACGTAACCAGTGGCAAAGACAGAGGAATTATAAAACCATCAGGAATAATTCCGAGGAGAATTCCTACCACCACCCAGCCAGGGGCTGCCCCAGCCCAGGCATTGGGCACCTCTCTGGGGACAGGATGGGACACAGGCCCATGCGTGAGCCCAGCTCACCAGGGCCGGGCTGTAGGGAGCGGGCGGCAGGCCCTGCTGCAGCCATGCTGGGGTAGGGGGGGCTGATGGCTTAGGGGGCTGATACGGGGTGAACCCTGGGGTGTTCACAGGTCTCTGTGCATTAAGTACTGAACTTAAAATTAATTAAAAGATTTTATTTCTTCACACTGTGTTCTATCATTTTTCCAGAGTTTTTCTGGGCCTTTTCTTGCTGTCCTCTTAAGAACTTGGAAGGCAAGAGCCTTCGTCTCTGTTGAACATCTCCTTTGTTAATAAATCACCTGCTCATTGCTTAGAAACAGCATTATTTCATTCCCTGCTAAACGTATTTGAAATAGTTTTATTATTTACTGTAGCTTTTAGTTCAACCTGTTGAGTCCCCCACCTGTTATCAGTATTTGCTCTTACTCTACATACAGTCTCATTCCTGTTCTTATTATTCAGCTAAAGACGTGTTAGGCTGCCCATGCACACCAGTATTGAATGTGATTATTTCATTGGCTCTTTAGATGAACTCCTTTACCATTTCTGTTCAGTTCCTCCATTTTTGTATATGGCAGGCACAGGCATGAGCAGGAGTAGGTAGGCTTCACACCACTAGCTGATGCTCTTTCTGTGTTCACACTGTGATTAGCACTGGGGAGGTATGTTGTTACCTTCTCATGGCAGCAAGGTAACTGGTCATAAGTGCTTGTAGTCTAACTAGAAGGCAAATTTTTAAGAATTACAGTAGCAGTTGCATTTAGGTGGTAGCTAATAGTGACACTGCTTCCTTACTGCAAGACATGCTTCAGCAACTGCAGTTGCCTACAGACTGGTTATCTTGGGCTGTCTCCTTACCACTTTAGGCAGACCTAACTTGGGAGTAAGGAGAGCTAGCCACAGGGATCACTGGATAAAATCTCAAGCCCAGATTAAACGAGTAGCAAATATACCTGTGAGGAGTCGGTACCTCTCCAAGGTCAGGACTAACCTGATTGTGAAGCTAAGATCTGAGAACAGTGAGGGAGGATCTAGATATAACAAACATCCAGCTAATTTTTCATCCACAGCAGCACAGAACAGAATGTGAACACAGCTGATACCTGCCGGTGTTGTCATTTCATTTAGGGTTCCCCTCACGTAGATAGGGTTTCACTGAAGTATTAACATCATTCACTGGCTATTTGAAATTCTTAAATCTGTGTTTCATTAAACATCCAAATTCCTTAGTAAAAATACCAGAGAAAGCTGTTTTTTTTCTTTTTTTTTTTCATTCAGTTGTTTGAAGAGTAAATACAGCTAGGCTGCCCGCTTGGTGTGATTCATCTTTTATCTCAAGGTTGTGTATAAAGAAAGCTTTTTTCATCCCTCTTGCTGTAATATCACAGTGCACAGAAGTCAAGTGATGTTTGTCATTATGTTCTGTATACTTCACAGCTGCATGTTAGTCATGTGGAGCTAACTTGTTAATGTTGGTGACAAATCTCTCCACAAAAGTGAATGTAAGATAGGTGTACAAAAAGAATGACCTTTTATAGTTCTGGCTGGTGTGTCACACTTGCCTATAAAGGACTCCTACCATAATTCACAAGCCTAACTTGGGAAACAAGTGTGCATGTAGCTGGCTGGTATTAGTTTTGGCAATAGGTGTCTTTGTAGCCTAGAGTATTAATTAAAGTTCTAAGGGCCCTAGGGATTATTTAAACATCCATGTGATTATCTTAGTGTTCAGGAATTTTATATGTTTGTTTTTAAAGACCATCCCTCCTTCATTTTGATTCCAGTAGTTGGATGAGAAAGATCAGAATGCCATAAAAGTTTCTGAAGTCTATTTCTGCATTAAATATGTATTATGATAAAAGGCTTATCACTGATGCTCAGATTAGGAATTATATTCAGAATATTGTTCCTGTTGTGATTCCCTGCTGAATTTCTCCATCTGGTAATGTTACTACTTAGGAAGTGATAACATATGCATGTAACAAGTTAATTGTAAAAGCTCAGAATGGATAATTTGATTGTGCTACTAAAACAATAGTAGTGAAGCATTCTGGTCTGTGGTTGCCAGCATTAAATTACCATGATTGTTATAAATCATACAAGAGGATTGTGGGAAATAGAGCTTTCAGCTTTTCATTACAAATCCCCCATTTTCTGTCCAGTGATCTGAGGGGGAACAGCGCTCAGCCATCTGTCTAATAGGCTGCAGTGGCACTTTACAGACCATTACTCTCAGTGCTCTGGGGGAATGAGAGTGGGAAGAGGCAACATGCGTGAATAATGTAGTATCCTTATGATCACAGTGCTTCTTGCTCTGCAGATTCATAGCAAAGAATTGAGTGTCTATACAACTGCTGTACAGGGGGGCCCTGGCAGGTTTCCACGTCAGACTGTGCATATGTTAAACAACCACAATTCAGAAAATGTGGGGGATGAATAGGAATTACTAGGAAATGTGCATATTTATTATGTTGCAAATTATAAATAATAATATGGTTATTTCTGAGATAGTGAAAAATTTGCCTAGCAAATATAAATGCTGTCATGGACAGTTTCTTTAGCAGGCCTATTTCTCAAAAGCCTGTAACAACAGATAGCTGAACAGTTCATATAGGTTACTAATAGGAACAGTTGGGCAAATCCTAAATAAAAATTCATTAAAGCTGGTAGAAGTGCATGTCACTGTGATTTAAAATCACTTCAGATACCCATACACTTGAAGATTGGCTAAGGTCAGGCTGAAAGGGTAAAGAAGACCTTGGTAAAAGGATTTGGTCCAGAAGGCTTCTTGGCCTTTCCTTCTGAAGTTAAGCCAGCAGAAGAGGCAGACTGATATAAATGGGCTGCCATTCCCCCTGTTTTATCAAACTATGAGGTTCATTTTCATACCATTGGGCCTTTATTGTACTCAACATGGATGACAGTTTGACCAGACAGACTCAGATGATATATCCACATTGCCACTGATAATGACTCCATGTCCTGCTAAAGCTTGGAGGATGTCTACGATGTGAGATTTGTTTCAGCCCTATCTTTTGCCTCCTTAATCTTTACCATCTTCTAGCACTAACAGTGCAGATTCCCCAAGGCTCAGAGGTGACATCTAGGCTGACACAGCTGAGGTGCTGTTTGGGCTGGAGGATGGAGTGGTGAGGCACAGCTTGCGTCCCTATGGGCACTCTGCCCTGGGGTGGCCACGTTCACACCCTCTATTGACAGCAGCTGTGGAGCCCCATGCCAGGGCATGGGCAGTGGCTGGGGCTTTGCTGGTTATTGACCATTGTGTAAGGATGATAGTTGCCAAGAAATGGGCCCATTCCCTGGTCCTTTTCAGTTTACTAGTAAAAACATAGTCAAAATGTTACAAAGGCCATGTGATGCTTCTGGCATTTTTTAGCATAAAAATAGCTAGTCAGCACCAGGAACGAGTTGTATTTTATATACGCTTTTCTCTTCTGTATGAGGAAAGTTTCTCCTTTTTGCATTTAAAAAACAGAATCCAATTCCAACATACGTCAACTAATGTATTCTCCACCCATTTGTAAGTACAAATGCTCACGTAGGGGGAAATAATTGTTAATTTAAAACTGAAGCTTTAATACACTCAAACTTTTTGTCTTATGTCTTCAGAATCTTCATTTGATTTTACCCATGGGACTGGGACCGGGATGCAGGCTCTTGACTCTGAGCCCTGGTCCAGCTGTGGATATTCTGCGCTTGGTCTGCAGCAACAATGGGGGTTCACACTGCCTCTCAGGGCTCATTTTTTTCCCATGGTGTTTAACAGAGCGGCACTAAAAGACAATTAGTTCTTGATTAATGAGTTGTGAACTCAGAAAAGGGAGGAATTTAGCTGGTAAATGAGTGTGTTGTTTGCTCAACGTATAGCCCTACTATATTGTTTTCCCTATCCAAAAATCACAGAATCACAGAACTGTAGGGGTTGGAAGGGACCTTGAAAGATCATTGGGTCCAACCCCCCTGCCAAAAATGAGTGAAGCGTACAGGAGCAATGACAAAATCACTATTCGTGTGGCCTGAGGGCATGGTATTTGGGTTAGTGTCTCTTGCCAGTTATGAGACATACCTAACGCTTAGCTCTGCCTGATCCTTCTGGTGACGTTGTACTGTAAGTGCATATCATATGGCCATGATGCGTGTATGAGCGTCGATATTTCTGAGATGCCAGTATTCACATCTGTTGCAAATATGTGGAAAGTCCATGAGTTCCTAGTCTCTTGTTTCTGCCTGCCACACTTTACGGTCACTTCATGCCACACGTATTTTTTTCCTAAAATAATAATAATTAAAAAAAGAAGAAAATCCAGGTTAAGATAGTACTCTACAGAAACTGTTGTCTACTTGAGTACATAATATAGGAATATGTCCATCTCTATCAGAGAAGAAATAATGACAGTTATTCTTAAAGTAAATGTAAATTATTACTAAAACAAGACAATTGTGATCATATTCATAAATGTGTATTTGGAAATTACATCCAAATAAACTATAACTCAGTTCACTAAGCAAAACAGAGGCTGATGTATTTTAATTAATCAGAAGTCAGTGTGATTTTGTTCTTAATGTGGGCAAGGCTAATATTTAAAAGCATTAGCTATTTATGCTCAATCAAAAGATAAGTAGTGGTGGTGGAATCACTTCCAATTGACTTTGCTTACAATTATTTTGGCATCAAATAAAAGTAACATGATACTTTCAATATAGTATTCTTGATTTCAGATAGAGACTTTTCAAATTGATAGTGTCTGTGATACGATGCCAACCAAATTTGCCTTGGTGTTCTTTTGTGTTGGCATGGTAATAAAAAAAAAACAACAACACTTACTTGCTTCAAGTTTATGAAATCTTTTGCTAAAATAATCGGTGGATTATGAACTCTTATATCTGAAGGCTGTTTGCTTTGAATAGCTTCAAGAACTGTTCCAGTAATTTACTTATCAATCTAGTGAGAATTTTAAAACAGAATTGCATGAACAAAATGGCTGAATTGCATGAAAGAAATACAAAAGAAAAAACGGTTTGAAAAAAAGGTTTGATTAATATTTTCTTTAGTCTTTACAAGTTGTCTCACCTAACTTTTTGAACCTTCTACCTTTTAAATTTAGATTCAGGTGAGATTTTAAAGATAAAATGCTCTTTCAACAAAACATTTTTTTGTATAAAACTGAATTGGGTACTAACTTAAGGAAAGAAAAGCTTTTGAAAATTTTGCATCTCATTTTGTGAAATTCAGTTTGAATTTACAGCTGTTTACAAGTTATCCCAGACTGTGTTTTTCACTGGGACAAGAGAAATGGACTTGGAGCAAAAGGTAGAAGGAGTATTCTCAGAGGATTTTATGTGTCATTTAAGTGTTTGTTTTGGTTTGAGGTTTCCTGAAGATACAGGGGAAGGAGAGAGCACGGTGAATGGAGGAATGAGAAGCTCTATAGAAGCCATCAAGTGAGGCAGGATTAGATATCAGTAGTATGGTCAGAAGAATATATGAAGGAGACTGATGGTGGGATCAGATTCTGACTTTTGTTCAAAAACAGATCTTGGGATGCTGTGTAGAAGAATGTGGACTTGAGAGTTTGAAACTCAAAGTGGAGAGTTTGAAACCCAGAGTGGAAGATGAGTCCTCCAGACAGTGACTGAAAGAACTGTGGTTTAGTTTGAGACAAAAAAAGGGTGGAAAGACACACAATGCTTCTAGTTTAAGGAGGCAGAGGGTTGTTGTGTTGTTGTTGTTGTTGTTGTTTGTTTTGTGTTTGTTTGTTTTTTTAAAGATTAGAAATACTGAATACCATTCTAACATGGGAGAGGTGGGATATAGTGAAAAGTTAGAGGAAAGCTTGAAGGAGAGGAAGAGAGGAACAGTAGGACAGAGTGCAAGAGGAGAAAGCCAGAGGAGTTAGAGTAGGCAAAAAAAAACCAAAACTGATGCTCACTGGGGAGCAATCTTCAGATTGTCTCAGCATTAATTCACCCCTTTCTTCCGTACTAAAAAATAAAAGTAAGCAAAGGGGAAAAGTCACACAAGAATCCCTCTGTCTGGGGATCTTGTGGCTGTGTCCAGGCAGTTGCTGTTACTGAGAACTTGATAGGCAACTGCCTAATACCTGTTATGCATGCTCCTTGGAGATCTCTGGGTTAACAGAAGATTGATTTGGCCTGTAATTACCTCTTTTCCTGGATTCATGCCTTGGAATAGCTTGAATGTTTGGACATAAAAGTGAAAATGAAGTTAATTCAGTTCTCTCGATGTAATCTCAGTGTTATCTGCCTAATGTTCCCTAAGCACATTTTGGATACCTGGAAAAGCAGCTGGGCCTCTTACAGGCTGGCCTGGCAAAGGAGGTTTCCATGCTTTTTGGCAAAGCAATGCTACCCATTCTATCTGAATGATGCCACCCGTTAGTCATTGCTTTTATCAGCAGAGCCAACCTGTGGGTGGGTGCGGAGGCAGGTTGTTGGTCGGCATAGGATGTGCTGTCCTGGGAGCTTTTCTGCTCTGCTTTGGGCCTTTTTTGTTAGTTTGAAATTTTGCCTCAGACTGTCTCCTGGCTTGTGGTGAATGAGATGTGGGTAACTGAGATACAGCCTTCTCATCATTGTTTCTACCCTACCAGGCTTTTCTTGTCTTCCTTCTTGCCCTGACTGCACAGTTGTTCTTGTCTCTTTGAACTAGATGTACGTAGTGACTAATGCTTTATTAATCTCTTAATTTCTCATTTCTTGTTTCATTTCAGCCTCTTCCTGAGCTGTTTTAGACCTCCACTTTCATTTTTTTCTAAAGCATAGTGAGCTCATTCTTTCACTGTCACAATTCAGTATGTATCTGTGCTCAGCCAAGTATGTCTTTTTTAATGCACCGCTTTCTTAGCGACAGGTGTATTTCTTGGAAATACGATAGGTCCCAACCCGCAAAAGTCATATTTATCCAGCAGCTGAAAGATGATCAGGAGCCATTCATCAGCAGTGTGAACTCCTCTTGAAGATAGGGCTGAAGGGCATGACATTCAGCTATACCTGACGTATCAGATAATCATTGTGGCAGCTAGGACATATCGAAGTAGGGTATCTGCATCTGATTCAGTAAAAAGATGATGGACTTTTAGACGGGTACTTGAAAACTGCTTGCCTATGTAAATTATCAAAAGGAATTCAGTTCTTTGTTGGGGTGAAACTCTTCTGATTTCTCCCAGTGGTCCTCTTCTAAGCCTTGGCTACAGAAATGGATTGCTAGTAGCAGGAAAAGCTTGTGCAGGAGAAGTACAATAGATTCATGACACAGTAACTATAGCTTGCTTTGGTCTTTGAGTCTGACTCTATGTGATAATTTTCATACAAAATGCATGAGGTGTTTGGAGAAAAGCACTTACGCGGTGAGAAGCACTCTATTTCTCACATCTCTATTGCAACCTGAGTCACTGGGAACAGTTTCTTTCTTTTTTAGGTCTCTGAGTAATCAGCTACCAAAGTAAGAAGTATTTCATAAAAGGGCCAAATCATGGACCACTTAGAGAAGCCCAAAAGTTACAGGTCATAAAATCATCAAAACAATCCAACATTAGCAAATCATCTAAGGACTAACTGTTACCTGGTTGTAGAAGGAAACAAAGCATGATGCACATTGCATAAATCTTACCTGCACAATTTTGTTTTATTTTTTACAGATTTGTGAACAAATACTAAAAAGATACTTGTCTCTTATTTATATAGCCGTTGTATTTTTCAGTCTGAAGATGATACATAATGTATAATTTGTGCTGCTCTGGCAGTCTAACTGCTGTCCACTGTTCTGATACACTCTTCTTGTGAAAGCAAAGTAACGTCCATCAGAGTTACGGAGAACAAGTTCAACTGAAATTTGTTTGATTTTTTTTTTCTTTAAGCAATGTTTCTTTTCAATATGGTGCTTTTTTCTGTAAAGATCATTTCAAGTTTGGTATTTTATTTATGAAAGTTGTGTTGTGGTTTTGTTTCTGGAAAACTGACTATGTTTTTCTTTATGCTCTCAGTATAGAACTGCTTAGAAATAACTACTTGTCAGTAATCTTTTCAGAAACTTACAGTATAACAAAATGAAACCCTTGATCCCTTAGTTGAGCTTCTTAAACACTGACAAGATAAATTAGAGCTTCATTAAATTAATGATTCGATAATTAAAAAGGACGATTCAGAGGAATGGCTTAGAAAAATGGATAAAGTATAAATGAACTCTGCATTAAAGTTACCATTAAATGAAAGAACAATGAATCATAAATTGCATCTGTATAAATGCACATGCTTTCTGTGGGGAGACAGTAATTATTATGCCCAGGAGCATTCTCTGTAACGTCTCCCACTCAGCTACTGTCAGCTTCAATTATTCCATTATGATGAAAATTTCTGAAATGATCTGAGGTTAAAGAAAAACAATAATAATTAAAAAAATCAAATCTCTTTGCTTTAGTTTTTCTCCTGTTTTAAAAAGTTTCGAGGCATTGATAACTTTGAGTTCTCCTTTATGCAGGGGTAATTAAATTTACAAACACACTGGTAAACATACCTCAGAAATGCAAGAAAATTGCAAGTCACATTCACTTTTTAATGACGTCATTTACCAACAAGTTGTAAGTGTTTCATGAGGAAGTTATTAACGATTATCTGATTTGGCACACAGTGGTGTCTTTAGGGAACCCTTTTGATATCTGCACACTGAAATGGGAGGAAGAAGCACTCTTCATGTCTTTTCATTGAAAGTGCTAAGGGAATTTTGCCATTACTCAGTATTTTTGTCATGTAGTGTATAACCAAATCTGAGAGAACCACTGAAATGTACCTATGTTACAAAAGCGTGTATATGTAAATACATAAGTACATTTGTATTCCTAATATAGTCTCATACTGGCTACAGGCTGGAAGCTGTCTGAATACTGCCATCAATGGTGCGCCTGCCAAGCCCTGAAAATAGGCCTCTTTGAATTCCTGAGTCTGATTTAAGATTGTTGATTTAATATTTTTAGAAGAGAAAACAAGCCTAAATCAGTGGAGAAATAATTGGCTGAATATGTGAATTGCACAAGATTCATGTTCTCACTTGGTGCCTCAGAGAAAACACTCTTTGAAGGAATTCTCCACACCAGTCTCCTGTGTTGTGACACACAGAGAAACACCCAAAACATCCCACTGCAGATACTTTCTGTTCCCTAGTTAGCCACACGTAAAGAAACCTTAATTTGAGATAGGGATGCTCTTATAGTTGGACTTTGCTTTGCGTCAGATAGGGAGCACATTGTTTGCATCTCTGCTGAGATGTACCAAAAAGACCAAAACTAAAGAGGCATTTACTGAGCTTTTACTGAGGTATCTGGTGAATCCACAGTGAGTCCACACAACTGAGCTAGACTGTCTCAGGTGCAGGTTTGCTTTGTGATTTTAACTAAAACTACCCACGTTTTTAGAGACAGAAAATGGTGGAGTATCATAAAACCATCAAAATTCACTGCTTAGAGTAAGGTAATTTCTGTGATCTGCTGTAGTTTGGTCACTAATGTGGTGTGCTGCTTTGGTTTATTAGAGGACATTCCTGTGCCTTAGGTTATCTATTAAAACTGAATAATGAAGAATATACATTAAAATTAGGTGTAGGACTTACAGTGAACATTTAAGAGTAAGTAAAATCTGAGACAAGAACTCATGACAAAAAACGATGTGTGATGTAAACCTATCATATGCAAAAATCATATAATTTAAATATATACACGTATACAAACCTGTGCAGTATCACAGAAGATGGATGAATGGGTACGGACTCAGATTCCCCAGATGCTTCACAGTGGTTGATTTGTAAGGAGGTATTCTAGAGGCGTGTCCTTCTGTTAATGATTTAAGATTAACAAAAAACAAACGAGGACTGCTTTTAAAGTAGAGCTGAAGAAATACGTACAGTATCATTGCCGTATAGGGGCCAAAGTTTGTGACACCAGAAATCTCTTCTGGTTCTCTGTCACTGTGAACATTACAAGCCCATAATTCTGTGTATAATCTTAATTGAGAGTATGGGCTGAATTTGAGATATTCCCAAATGAAATATTTGACTCTGAAATAAAATGCTGAGTGCCTTCAGCTGGGAACTTTAGAAGAGGGTGTGTTTGCTGATGTAGTAGGATTTTTCTTACTGGGTCGTCCTCTATATTCAGCTCTTAGAAACTGGAAATATTTGGAAGTGTGAACAAAAGGAGCATAAAATCAATGAGAAATGTTTCTTCTTGAGTAATCTATAGTGTTTGGAAAAACACTGGTAAGAGTTATTTGGACTTGCATACAGCTCCCACGGCTTTGCTAAGCAGACAGCTCTTTAATATGAGGCCTCTTTGTTATCTGAAATTATGGAGGAAGGCAGAAGAAAAGTACGTTTAGAGTATGAAAATAAACAAAGTACGTATAGCTTTGTCGTGGTTCCGCTCGAGTGGGCAGCCGAGCTCCACCACAGCCGCTCTCTCACTCCCCCTCCTCAAAGATGAATGGGGAGAAAATATGTGAAAAGGGGCTCAAGGGTTGAGATAAGGACGAGAAAATCACGCAATAATTATTGTAACGGGCAAAACAGACTCAGCATAAGGAGATAGTAAGATTTATTGCCTATTACTAACAAGCGAGAGAAGTGAGAAAACAAAGGAAAAAGCAAACCAAAAGCACCTTCCCCCCCATCCACCCTCTTCCACCTCCTCCCCCTCGAGCGGCGCAGGGGAACGGGGGAATGGGGGCTATGGTCAGTCTACAGCACTTCTTCTCTGCCGCTCCTTCTCGGTCACTCTTGTCCCCTGTGCTGTGGGGTCCCACCCACGGGATGCAGTCCCTGATGAACTGATCCGGCGTGGGCTTCCCACAGGCAGCAGCTCTTCCAGAACTGCTCCAGATATGGGTCCGTACCACGGGGTCCATCCCTCAGGAGAAAACTGCTCCAACCTGGCTCCCCTACGGGCAGCAGCTCCTGCCAGGTCACCTGCTCCTGCGTGGGCTCCTCTCCACGGGCTACAGGGCCGGCCCGGAATCTGCTCCGGCAGGGGTCTTCCACAGGCGGCAGCCTCCGTCAGTGCAGGGCCACCTGCTCCACCGTGGTCTCCTCCACGGGCTGCAGCGTGGAACCCTGCTCCACCGTGGTACTCCATGGGCTGCAGGGGGACATCCTGCTTCACCATGGGCCTCACCACAGGCCGCAGGGGACTTCTGCTCCGGCGCCTGGAGCACCTCTCCCCCTCCTTCTACACTGACCTTGGCACCTGCAAGGCTGTTCCTCACTCCTTTCACTCTCCGAGCTGCTGTGTGGCACAGCGTTTTTTCCCTGTCTTAAATATGCTCTCACAGAGGCGCAAAACAACATCGCTTATTGGCTCAGCTCTGGAAAACAATGGGGCCCTTCCCAAACATGGGGCAGCTTCTAGATCTTTCTCACAGAAACCACCCCTATGGCTCCCTGCTACCAAAACCTTGCCACGTAAACCCACTACAAGCTTGTAAATAAATCATCCAGAAAATGGCAGGCAATAGTAAAAACCACAACTAAAATGTAAATCCAGTTAGACACCATGCCTTTTTTTTGCTTATTTTTATGAAAGTAGTGATTGTTGATGAACAAAAGTGCCTGGTATTAGTAAAATGTTTATTTTTAGAGTGATTATTACAATTATTCTGGCACTATTTGAAGCCACAGGTACCTCAGCACATTGCAGGAACAGCTGAGGACTTTAGGATCCTATCTAAAGGAAGAGCCCATGGCTGAGGGTGTAGAGTGGATAAAAGGGCCAGTTTTAGGGCTTCAGCCCTACATACATAGGTACCTCCCAGCTGCACTTTTCACTCCTGGCTGACTTCAGCTTCTTTCTGCATAGCAACTGACTTCTGCAAATCCTTTCTTTAATGCTTTATCTATTCACTTACTTTCCGTTGTTGGCACCAGTGATGTTGACCTTGGAGCTGTACAGTTGGAATTGCATATAACTCCATTGGTTCTAGGCATTACTTTGCACAGCCCAGCAAAGTCCTGATTTCTTGACTTTACAAAAGGGCTGAAGAAGTACAGTTCAGGACTCCAAAGCTTGGAAATGCATGTCTTAAGAAAATTACGGAGAGATGAGAAGCTCAATCTCTTGCTTCATAATTTTGAGTGCTCATCAAAAGTTGTTTTCTTCTTGTATTGAGGAAACCTGATCCCTGCTGAGCTGAAAGTGAACCTATACAATGATAAATGTTAGTTTTTCTGGAAGAAAAAGCAATGGAGCAGAAACTGGGCAGTCAGCGGGGCTCTGAGGCAGAAAATGAAATAGCTGTTTTGAAATAACAATGTGGACTCTGAATTTTTTGTTGAGAGAAGGTTGAAACAAAATGGCCACCATCTTAGTTCATGGGTAACACTTCATTTGAATTACAGCCATCTGAGGAACTCATAAAGCCAGTCATTTGTAAATGAAGATATATAATAGTACTTAGAATAGCAGCTGCAACACTTCATGACCAAATTAAATTCAAATGTAAGTTGAATTAAATTCAGTTTAGGTTGTGTCAACAAATTTACCTCATCTCCTTCCTTTATCCTCAAGAACACTCTCCTAAAGTGTGGATTACCCAACTTCCAAAAGTAGAAAGGAAATGAGAGCCACAGAGGTTTTAACTTTGCCCAAGTTACATACAGAGACACCAATAAGCTTAAAATAAAATTTGTATTTCTCCATTTTAAGTCCTGTAGTTTTAAGCACTAAACTGTTCACCACCTTTGCTGATTAAGTCATGAGCATTTTTGATCCTGTAAATTTTGTTTGTTTCTGTATTAACAGTTTGCCAAATGTTCCCATATGCTATGTTTTTTCATAGGGCAGTGATGACTTTGGCATCATGCATTTAATAGGTGATTTTCTTAATATTTTATATTTCCTTTTGGAAAAATGTTTTCTTGTACCTTCTTACAGTCCTACAGTCCCTTACAGTTTTACAGTCCCTAAACCACTGCTTTTTATCCTTGCATTAGTTTTAGTCTTCAGTTAAAATTAACAACTTTGTTTTCCTATATCTTTTTATATTCTATTTGCATATTTAGAAATGTTTAATCAAAAAGGAGTGGGAGATGATTAGAGGACAGGGAATCATATTATTCAAAAGACAAGCTTTCCAGTTTTGCAAAAAATTATCTGGAGCTGGCTGATCATGAGTCAACAGTGCCATTCTGTTACAAAAACATAGATATAGTAAGATGTATAAAGCTAAAAGAGAACTACATGAGGTAATCCTTTCAGTTTGTCTTTGGTAAAATATCAGATAGGCTGCTATTTCAGACTTTGGTTAGCTGGAGAGAGTATAGAGGAAAGCTCTGGGAACAACCAGCAGTCCAGAAAACTTGTTTGAAAGAAATGGTTTTGTTTTATCCAGGGAGGGAGAGAAGGAGAGAAGTGTAATGGTCCTCAGGTAGGCAAAGGACTATGATGACAAGTAAAAAAAAGTAGAGGTACTGAAATACTTAAAGAAAGACTTGCAGTGCCCTTCCTAGTAGCATGGATACTCATGCACTAGCATGGATTCCTTGGGGACGTTGCAAAATCTTATCAAGTCCTTTGAAAAATGCATGCCTTTGTCAGTCTTTTGAAAAATCTAGTAGACAGACTTGAGAGTAAAGAAAGAATTAATTGATCTGGCTGTGAAGAATGGGAATAGACTAGCTGATGTCTGGCAGTCTTTTCCAATGCTATCTTCTGTAGGTCTGTTATACCTACAGTCATTCTTTCTAAATTTGTTTTAAAGTAATTTGTTCAAATCCAACCAAATCCTGGGATACATCAAAAGCAGTGTGGCCAGCAGGACAGGGGAGGTGCTTGTCCCCCTCTGCTCTGCTCTTGTGAGACCCCACCTGGGGTGCTGCACCCAGTTTTGGGGCCCCCGGCATAAGAAGTACATGGATCTATTAGAGTGCAGAGGAGGGCCATGAGGATGATCAGAGGGCTGCAGCACCTCTCCTATGGAGACAGGCTGAGAGAATTGGCTCAGCCAACTGAGGGGTCATTCAGCCTGGAGAAGAGAAGGTGCTGGGCAGACCTTACAGTGGCCTTACAGTACCTGAAGGGAGCCTGCTGGGGAGGGAATCTTTGTTAGGGAGTGGAGTAATAGAACATAGAGTAATGGCTATAAACTAAAAGAGGGGAGATTCCAGTTAGATATAAGGAAGAAATTCTTTTCTCAGAGGGTGGTGAGGCACAGATACAGATTGCCCAGAGAAGCTGAGAATCCCCATCCCTGGAGGTGTTCAAGGCCAGGCTGGATGGGGCTGTGGGCAACCTGGGCTGGTGTCCCTGCCCTTGGCAGGGGGGTTGGAACTAGATGAGCCTTAAGATCCCTTCCAATCCAAATCATTCTGTGATTCTGTGATATTCAGGCTTGAAAAGTAAGCTGCAGTAATGGAGATTTTTTTTAAATTCAGTTTGTGGTAAATTCCAATTTTCACTTCATTTCAGCCTTGTAAAATATTTTTTCTATATACATGTTCTTGATTCCTCGGTATCTGTTTAAGTTTGTTAGTCTCTTAAGTGTGGACATGAGAACTGGCTACCATAATACAGCTTTCTTCTCAGCTTGTACTTGGTATGTCCCGGTTAATTTATCATGGAAGTTTCTCTTTTAAGTTACTGATACATCAGCAACAGTTTCATCTAGTAGAGTTCTGTATTTCAAGCTGCCCCGATCTCAAAATACTTTGCATAAACATTGACTGAACAGTTCTTCATAAAATTCCTCAAGTTCAACTTCACAATTAACTGTCGCTGGGAATATGACATGCTTCACTCATGGAAGACAGCCTGAATTCTGCTTTCATAAGGCAGCACAACATCTATCTTGTGTGTCAAGTGAAATTTTAATACCTACTTAAGAAGTTTAGACCTCTTGTCTGTTTACATACTTTACAACCCTGATGGCTTCTTTTACATCCCAAAGAGGTGTACTAATTCCTATTACTTGTCCCTGGGCTGCAGTGCTAAACTCGTGAGCTCTCCTGTGCACAAGCTATACTTGTGTAAGTGTAATGCAGTATAAAATATATATTCGCCTTTCATCCCTACTGTGAGTGCCAAAGCAAATATCAATTGTTACTTAGCTTAGTGCTGCTAAGAAGATGTTCCGGTTATTGTTATGTCAAAGAGACAAAGGCTGCCAAATCTGTAAGAACAGAAATGTGGTTCAGTGAAGTATGTAAAATATGAAGGACAAGATTTATTCCTAGAGCCCTAAGGGGTTGAAGGGAGCGGGGAATAAAGGCTCTGTTTGGAACAAGAATGTGATCCCTCATAAAGGGAATGCTGATGGGACAAGTGGAAGGGTTAAAGGAGGAAAGAAGGTTTAAAAAAAAAAACAAAAAAACAAACCACTGGCTGTCTGTACAGATGGTTATAAGGGAAAGATGGTGGAAGATTCTGATGTATTTTGTTAGTGTTTCTGTGAAAGAATTTAGGGAATCCCCACGCAGAAAAAAAGTTGATGAGAGAATTTAGGGAGTTGGGTTCAGTGGTAAAAAGGTTGTACAGCTGGGGGTGTGAAACCGTACTGTATTAGAGAAATAATTTGAAGCAGTAAGAAGTTTGAAATTAAGGACAGAATGACTTAATAGTGTATGAAAGTTTCTTTGAACAGAATATTTGCTACAGATGGCTCACAAAAAAAATGTCCTTACAGTGATATTGATCATGTTCCTCAGTGCTCATATGTGCATCCCTTTAGGTCCCATACACATATATGTATTTGTGGCTCATTACAAGGATTCAGATGTAGTTTTTCTAACTAAAGAGGAGGCGTATACACATGCCTTCTCTGAATCTGAGCAATAAGCTGGTTTTGCTTTTTCAAGGTTTTATGTGCATATGTATGTAAGTGTGCTGTACCTAAGTCACTCTGAAAATATTTGTCAAGTGCTCTGGAGAATTCAAGTGACCACAAGTTAATGCTGGGCTACAGCCACAGTAACTGTGTGCATTTTCAGCCCAGAGTCACTAGAAGATCATTCGTCTTACTTTTTAGACTTAATTTTGGTGGATGTGTGAAGTGTCCACCTGAGTTATAGCCTTAGGATGTTTAATTTAAATGAATACTGTAACATATTGTCAGCACGATTGTATAAGCATGTATATATGCCCATATCTGTAAAAAGCAGGTATGTCACCTTGTGGTGCATATAGAAATGAAGTGACAATGCTTGGTATTTGTCTAGTCCCAGGCCACTGTCCCTTCCATTTCCTTTGTTGGGAGATCACGCACAGTGGAGAAAGGCAATTGCAGTGAACATAATATTACATGCTTGTATGTTACTGTATGTAGCTTAGCCATTCGGTTTCTGAAGATGAAACAGCCTTGATCAAGTCAACGACTAATGGGAAAGTTTGAGCCTGCCCTGCTGCAGCATTTCGCTTCTGTCCAATGACTTCCAAGTCATAATGTAGAGTTAATGCCATCTCAGCAGCGTAGCATTGGAGTAACTCACTTGAGTTACAAGGTAAATATCAAGCTGTATACACAGTAAAATGTCTACCTTCCTTCCAGATAGTGGCTGAGATCTCCTGGGAAATCTCATACACTTCCCAGGCATTCTCTTCAAGCACTAACTTAATTTCGTCTAGCTCTCTCTCTCAGTGTGCAGTTCAGTATGCAGTTCTGGGCACCACAGTACAAAAAGGACATGAAACTACTGGAGGGTGTCCAGAGAAGTGCTACTAAGATGGTCCAGTGAAGAGCTACTAAGATGCTGAAGGGCCTAAAGGGGAAGACGTATGAGGAGCAGCTGAGGTCAATGGGCCTGTTCAGCCTGGAAAAGAGGAGGCTGAGGGGAGACTTCGTTGCAGCCTACAGCTTCCCCACAACGGGGAGTGGAGGGGCCGACCTATTCTCTTTAGTTGCCAGTGATAGGACCCAAGGGAATGGAGTCAAGCTGCAACAGGGGAGGTTCAGGCTGGACATCAGGAAGAGGTTCTTCACTGAGAGTGTGGTCACACACTGGAACAGGCTCCCCAGGGACACAGTCACTGCACCATGCCTGTTGGAGTTTAAGCATTTGCACTGTGTGCTTAGTCACATGGTCTGAATTTTTTGGGTAGACCTGTGTGGTGCCAGGAGTTGGATTCGATGATCCTTGTGTGTCCCTTCCAAGTTGGGATATTCTGTGATTCCGTGGTTCTCTCCCTGGGGAAGAGGTTCCTGCCTGCATACCCAGTGCAGCACCTCGTCCTGCCTGCCTTGAGGCCTGCCTTTCAGATACTATCTGAAAACACAATGAATAGTTTTACAAAGATGGGACTTTTTCCCAGCACTAGGTCATCATTTGAATACTGTTTTGTAGACCTTTTGACATGTTTGGGTCCATCTCATCCTCTTCAGTTTTTTTACTTTTTATTATGTTTGTGGGGGAGGTACTGTGGAGGTGAAATGGACACAGATCCTGACATCCCAATTAAGAGTTGCATCTGATCTTAGTTTGGAAGCAAAGAAGTCTTGGACAGGCTCTATCTTACAATTCAGCGTTGCAATCCTTTCATTTGCCACATAGGTTAGAGTAAACAAGTTTGTTTCTGAAAAGAACTTATCTCTGAAAAAAAAAAAAAAAGCCTCACCTGTACAGTTTATTCCTGTGAATCTATGTTCTCCTTTTGCTGAAGTTGGCATGTTTCCAAGAATCATTGCAAATGTGGCTGCTTGCCATTTCAATGTCCAGCTCGTTACCTTGTGTGTGGTACTGCCTCTTTTTCACACGTAATGAAGCGTCAGAGCCAAGTGCAGAGATAACTGGCTTCGTGCTTGTGTGGCTTGTTCTCAACTACAGCGTTGCAGATAAACAGTGTCGCTGCATGGAGTCTGTGCTATCAGCACTTGCTACCAAGAGTGAAACAAAATGTTCTGAGTACAATTAGGTAATCAGAAATTAGGACATTTCCCTCGTGTTGCCCATAAAGTAGCTGAGATCTTTTCTACTGTTGAGCAGGATTTCAAAATATTTTGGAAAGACTACTGGAATAATTTCCCCTTTGCTTTTGTAGTAGGATTCTGATTTTGTCACATGGAGATCATTTCCACTTGCTAATATCCTACCAAGTGTTTGGAAAGAGGAATTTGTCAGTCGTCCTTGTTAGCTCATTTCAGTCAACAGCTGCCTTAGACTTTACAGCTTTGTTTCAGTCTAAGCTGTCACTTTATTTTTGAAAAACACGATTGTGGCTTACAGGTCAATTAGTCTCTGTGAAATTAAGAGATCTTTTGAAAATTCACAATTAAATCACCTTAGGACTCCTTACCAAATTACATAAAAATGTAACCTCATAAAATGTGAGGAGGCTGTTTCTGAAAAGTGGGTTATTAGAACTTGATTGTGTATATTATGGGGTAAAAAGTAAAGCCTTACCATGTATGAACCTCTCCACTCATCTTGTTCCATGGTATATATCAATGGAACTAATTGAAGATTTCACTTCAGCTAACAATATATAGAAGGATTTTTTAAGCCTAATTAGTGTTGCATGTAATTCTTGTTTTACAAGGAAAATTCCTTCATTTATTGTCAAATGTTAGTTTAATTTTGCTCTATGTTCAGTTTAAGGATTTTCTCTTCTGGTAGTTTTTTGATATTGTTGCTTTTTTTTAACATAGTTACAGAGGTGTCAGCCTTTTACACCTTGCACTGTCCTTTTAATGAAAAAGGCTGTGTTACTTTCTTAAAACTAGCAGTTTATGAGTTTCTACACTGTAATTTATTCTATAATATATTAGGAGTGAGATACTACTCATCCAAACCCTGTTTGTGATAATTCTGATTTTCCTTCAAGGCTGGCTGATTTGCCTTGAAATGTACATTGAAAATGAGTCTTGATCAGTCTTCCTGACTTCCTTTTGCCATTTGAATCTGTGTTCATCTGCTTTAATGTCAAGGTTAGCATAGGGTGCTGCTGCTTGGCAAGCCCCCAGTGACAAAGGGGGTTTCAGGCAGCCGTCGCTGTTTGAGTGAGAAGCCCAGGTGCACCTTGCAGTGCCATTGTGGAGGTTGCCCAGCTGGTGGCCTTTCCCAAGACCGCCTTCCATAAAGAAGGACAGTGCCAAGGCAACTGTACTTAAAATTTTGTTATGTCATCTTCCCACCACTGTGACCTTCATCGTTCCAGAGCTCATGGTTTCTCTGTTTCCCCTTATTTTGCATAGGTGCTGGGATGGCTGGAGAAGGTCGCACTTCGCAGCTGAGCTGAGGGAGGCGTGAAGCATCATCCATCCCCTGCTGACATTTGAGGTAGTGTGCTAACTTTTATCTTAACTGCAGGAGACTTCATGGTGAATGTTGGGTAAGCAGAGTGATCAATAGAGCCCTGTAGTGCTCTGCAGGCAATCCTCACAATTTCTCTATTTCATTCTTACAGAGGACGATAATGCTATAAGAATTCTGAATGAGATTCCAATCATTATCTTATGGCGTACCCCCCAAAACAGAAATATTTGAATTAAGGCTATCAAATTCCATCCAGCTGTAAGCTGATGGCTTCAATTTTTGCTGAGCTCCAGTGGCCAGCATTTGAGACAAAGGGCCCAGTAACTGATAGAAGCACTTCAAAACCATTTTTCCATGTCAGAGAAAAATTATTTTACTGTGTTTTCATGAGACATTTCTCATTCATGAAGTTAACTAAAATATTAGTTGCTTAGTTTTTTGAATGCAGAATATTAAAACTAATGGGATAACATTTTGTGTTTTTCCAGGGAGAGTGAGCTTGGAAATGCATATGGGAATATAGTAGATAGAAAGTCTTAGTTTAAATGACTCTTAAATGGGATCCAGAATGAATTCAAGTAGTGATTCCGGTTCATATCTGGAGTGCATGTCTGGAAATTTGATCAAATTACAGTAGGGGTAAATCTGAATCAAACATGTCATAAAAATACACTGTGGGGTACAGGTTCCAGGCTCATGATTGCTTAGGCTGTGGAACTGGAAAGCTGTTATCTAGAGTTAAATGATTACATACTGCTTTACTGCTGCTATCTGTGTGCAATAACAGTTTTATGAGGCTTAATTGGTTATTCCTGTGTAAGTGTACACAGATGTAATGTTACTAAAAAGAATAAAAATTCTTTGGCTGTGATACACTAGGTAGAACTTGCCACACTATGTCCATATTTTTAATGTTTCTAAAATTAGATGGTTGAACTCTAGCTGCCTTCATTGTACCATGAATCTGTGCTTAAGAGACTTTTCTAAGGATATACCAATTCCACTAAAAAAGTAAAAAGGTCAGAATAGTGAAAAGTTGTTTGTAAAAATGTTTGCAACATGGGCATAATTTACCATCATAAGGAACCTCCTCAAACAAAACCTTCCTTGTGGTGGTTACTGTGCCTTCTCCTATTAAGATGAGCACCCTTGAAAGTCATTTATGAATGACTTCTCTCATTTTACAGCTGAAGCATGGCAATACAACCATACAGAAAGCTGCTCTCTGCTCTTTTTCTGGCTTTTCGTGCTGAGCAAGCTGGTTGTTCCCTAGCTAAGCTGCCTGGTCTTTGTTCCTCTACAAGCAGCAGTACAAGGAGTGTGTCTCGCTCTTGGAGTGCCCAGCTTGGACACAGTGTCTGGACTCACTTCTGAGCACCACCACTGGCTCACTCTGTGGTTCTGCCACCTTGTTTAACCTCGTTGTGTTTCTGTTTCCTATTTGTAAATGGAGGCTAATAAGCCTTAACTTTCAGGAAGGACCAAAGCACACTGATCCTCAGGAAATGCTGTTACTCACACAGCATGTATCACATTTGATCCAATATTAACACCACGTTACCAAGGGAGAGTTCAAACCATTTGCATTTAAGTGTGACCGTGCGCTTGGAAATTTATAGTGGATCCTTGGGTGGTAAAAATCATTTCTGTGGTGCTTTCTTGCTTGGTATTTTCCACTAACTAGTCTAGTCTAACTAGACAGAAAACATTTTGGCACAGGGAACGGGAACTAGCTTACTCCAAGGATAAGGGAGGGGAGATTATGCTGGCCAGATATCTTGAAAATTGCATACCTGTAATTTATACTATCTATGCCAAGTTAGTTTTAGATTAAGAATTGAAATGTGATAGCTGTTCTCATGTAGATCAAATAAGAGCCAAATCTTTATATATTTACTTTGTAATACGGATTTGGCAGTACCAGCTCAATTATCTGGAGGCAAGTTTACTTCTCAACTCTTGGTGAAATTGAGACATTTAATGCATTATGCACAGTGGGAAATGTTCATCTGCACATTTTCTAGCCTGAGATTAATAAAGTGTTCTGCTCTGAATAAGGATTTTGTTTATCCTAAATGAATGTGTTGCATTCTTTCCTAAAACTTAAAAATTAAACAGATGCCTTGTTATTTCAAGTCTGGGGTACTGAAAGTGACCCATGGATGTGGCAAGAGTAATTTGTGCCTCATTGACATTTAGAGCCCCAATGGAAGATAACACGAGGCGCAGCTTTAAATAGATTTTGAGAGTGCTGGTAGTTCTGCTGAATATGCTGGAAAAAATTTTAATATCTGGCCAAAGGTAGCAGAGATGTTTGTAAAATAACTGCTCTAAAATATTCCAGTAAGTGGCATTTCTTTAGCTATTAACACTTACCAGCAACCAGGTCAGCACACTTCTCTGTCTTTTAAACAAAGCTCTGCTAAGTTGCTTGCATACAACTTAGGGAGTAGGAAACCGTTCATGGTGCCATGAGTGCCTGAGAAAAGCTAAGGGTATGGAAATAAAATTGGCTGTTCTGTGCCTCCACAGTCTGGAAAAACTTACAGACATACAGGGCTTCTCCTTGTCAATGGCCTTTTAACTGCAGGGAAGAGCTTGCCTAAGCTGAGAATGTCAGTATGTGCATGTTATGTTGACAACAAGTGTATCCAGCAGTTTAATACCAACAAGATGTAATACTTTGCTAATCAGGCAACTTATCTGGTGATGTTAGGCTGCCACAAACTAGCCACCATGTGTGGATCATGTCTGCTAGTTTGTGACTGGGATCAAACCCAGATCAGAAGTGTTAATAGTAGACAAAAAATACATTCATGCTTAATTATAGAAAAGGAAAACAATATTATTGTTTAGCTTTATGGTTATTCTTCATACCTTCGCTTTATCAGTTCATCGTACAATCTGAAGTGTTTGCTTTTTACCAGTTAGTGATACAGTCATCAGTAGGACAATTTAATTTGATGTTAAATAAATTGAATTAAGTTCTGCTGCTGTTGAGTCATGTGGTACTGCAGATCTGAAATCAAAGTTAAGATTCAGTTTGAATAAGTCTGGCAAAGTCAAGCATTATGTCCTGGCAAATGGCTACAGGCAGTCATATTTCATTGACTAATATGCCTAAAATAGAAAGGAAAGTAAGAATGTAAGTATGAAAATATACTGCACAAAATATTTACTTGTTGTTGTTGTTTTTGTAAAGAGAATACTCTGCGCTCCTTGGTAGCCACTTTTATTCTGACTCCTTGCTGCTCAGATTGAATTCTGGGTACAGTATCTCATAAATACGCCATTTAGGAATTATTTGTGAAAAGCAGATTTTCCAGGCTAAATGTGCTACACTGAACCAGTGAGAAGAATCAGGTAAATCTGTGGAAACCTATCCTCCCAGACACTACTTTGTGTGCTTTAAAAATACACACCAGCAAATTGGGTCTTACCCTTTAGATACCACTCTAGGGTTTATTATGTGTGACTAGTAAAAATACATCAGTATGGTCCAATCTTTGGTGAAGCATTTTGTAAGCATGGATTTTGGAAAGGCTAGTCTCATTGCCTTTTAGCTGCAGCTGACCCCCTGTTAGCTGAGCAGCAGCAGGCTGTTCTGCCCCATCTACCTTCTGTGCCCTGCTCCCACAGGAGGCAACTATTCCCTTTCACCACACTTTTAAGCAATTCTCCTCCTTCCATGTTTTTCCTTAATGAAGGCAGTTGTCCTTCTTTTTCCATTCCCAGCAGAGGTCAAGAAATAGGATAAAGGAAAGGAGGGGAGCTGCTCCTGGAAAAGCAGCAGCTCCTGATATCTTCCTGCAGCTATGACAGAAAAAACTGGGGGGTTGGTGCAGCCTTCATGGCTTTAAAAAACATTTCTCATCTCTTCCAGGCACAGGTGGCAAAGGCTGAATAGCATCTTTACTTGGGCAAGACCTGCTTTATTAACTACACACCATAAATAAAAACCTACTTAGAGAATCCAATTTTCCATAAAGAAAGAAAAGCTAGTCCTCGTTTTCAGATGTTTCTCTGTAAAGCTGTACCACCATCTCCATTAATTTGTGCTACAGTCTAGTAACATCTGCTTGTTACCATATCAGATGACTTTCAGTCACACCAGTAAATTAAATGTGCTATTCCCATCAGGACAAATTCTTCTTGGAAAAAGAAAAATAGCTTTCAGGTTGTTTCAAATAAGCTAGTTGCTTAAAAAATCACACACCACGTTACAAGTTTCCTACCGCTTCAGTGGTATGATACTTCAACATTTCAGTCTCAAATCTGTTCTTTAGATCTTTTATCAAATATGCTTACAAGTATACCTAGCACCATTGATAGCAAGATGTAGAATAAGTATCTGTATCACTGAATGTGAGCCCTATGCATATTTCAATTATTTGAGACTTGAAATCTAACAAAACCGTTTTCTCTAATATGGAGAAAAAAAGACACAGAGAAATTTAAACACAATTACAAGCTCTTCACAACTTCTACATTCTGAGGACATTCCTATTCTGTAAGGGTACAGCTGTTGGATACCTCCTTACGAGCTGAACTATTCAGGAGAAACCTGGCTGTGACCCACAGTGTGCGCTTTTCTGTGAGATTTGTCTGAGATAGGAGGAAAGCCTGCTTGCCAAGGGAAAAATAAACTCAGTTCCAAGCCAGCCAAAAGCAGGCCCTTCTTAGCCAAGAAACTAATTTATAGACCACCGAGTAATCCTGCAATTAATTGTTCTCTGTAACCCATAGAACAGCTGACATCTGGATTCACTTCCTAAGCTCTGAAAGGACCACAGAATTTGAGGGGCTTGGGACTTCAACATGTGGTTAAAGCACCCAGTACCAATTTATATTCAGAGCTGGCTGAGAATACAGTTGATAAGCTCTCCAAAATCTTTGCAGGCTATCGCTTATACAATCTGTGAAAGCAGCAGCAGGAAAATATCTTATTTGAATGAACTATACTGAGTCATTATTCTTTATAGGATAAGTCTAGTCACCTGTTAGCAGTTCTGGTTGCTGAAGAGAAACTTGTGTGCAGTAAGTGAACGAAAAATCAGCACTAATTTATACATCATGGCAATTCAAAACTTGAAGCTCCATCTACTGCAGTATTCTTCAGTATTAGTAATGTTGGCAAAATGATAATCTATGGAAATGTGACTTACCTAAGGCCACGCTGTAGTGTGTAGTAGTACCTATGAGCAGTCAGTCAGACTCATAATGCTCGTTGTGATTGCTGTTGCTTCCATGTGATTCAGGTGTGATTGCTAAGTGTCATACGTACTTTGGGAGCAGATGCTATCTTTAATGATTTCTAAACAAACAGAAAGGATCTATGAACTTACATGGTAAGGTGTTTCTAAAATGGAAGCCTTTTATTGCTCATAATTAAGTTCTCTGTGATATCAAGAACCACAAAAGGGACCGTCAAACTCTTTCCCTTCCGTGCAGGAGGTTTCCACACATGATCATGCTGGTGAGACTAAAAGCTGCAGCTTAGTCTGCAGGGCCAGCAGTTGAGTAGGGTGGTTCTTGATACACTGATTAAAAGGGAGGCCCAGTTGCTTGGACTTCTGTTGACCATCTCATGTGAATGCACCCTCACTGCCTGTTTCAGCATGGCAGTGGCTACAGAGGCATGGCTGCTGTTCAGACTTCAGATGAGTTAATTGCCATCTTAGACCAGGAGGGTGCCCAGTAGGATTGTACAAAGCTCTCTGTGGATACAGTGCAATGTCCTCACCCGTAGTCTGCTCATTTTTATTGTACTAAGTGTGTAACGTGAGTCCAGAGATCTAGCTTGGTGTGGGATTTATTTTTGTGGATAGCCCTCATGAAATAGGTATGAGCATGAGCAGTAGTTCTGGTAGTTCCGGATGAAGGATCTGGCTCTCAGTAGCCCCTCGAGGCAGGTATCTTCCAAAGCCTGTCTGTGAACACCTATTTCTTTCTGGTCCTGTGTAAAATAACAATAACTGGAATGCAGAAAGGTGAATACTCTTCTCTGTTTTCCTTAAGAAAAAATAATTAAAAAAAAAGTTGTATCTGCTCCAGTTAAGTTTCACTTTCTTAATGACAATTTGTACCGTGTTGGTCTTTCTGCAGGGGAGGTAGGGAGTCTTCACGTCAGTGGAAACAGACATGCTCTCATGTGCCAGCCAGCTTGCCTTGCAGAGTATCCCTTTTTAGCTGATGAGTGCAGAGTTCATCTCTTTTATCTGTGATGTCCAAAAACAAAGGTTACAGTGCAGAGCTGACTATTAATCTCTGACATTTGAGAAGTGGTAAACACGGAGGGGGAGTTTTACATCTACTGCACTCTTCAATGCACTCTGGCAGGTAAATCATTGCACACGGCTGCAGTCCATGCCTTACTCTGCTGCAGGACTGTGGTGTAGATGCAGGCAAGCCACTTCTCCCAGTGTCTCCATTTCCCTGTCTATAGACGCATCATGACCCTGACCCCCACTGTAGACCGTGTATGGAGAATACTGTCTGAAAGCACTGAAAGATCTCTTTGCAAACAGATACAGTAAATTAGCTTTAAAATTGGTATCCCTATTTCTATTGCTTATTTGCAGACATGCCTTAAATTTTTTATTAGTTGCGTTTTCTTAGAGAAAATGTTGGGCATTGGCTCTGACTGAGCTCTTTCACTTTCAAATGTGAATTTTTAGTTGCAAGCTGCCATCATCCACTTCTGTCGTATTCGCCTTCCATGTAGCACTGTGCTAGCTGCAGGTTGCCACTTAGAAGATTAACTGAATGAATTCCATTCACTAAACCAGTGACTGTTAAGTGGGTTGCTAAATAGAGATTATCAGGCATGGCTGTTCAGTTTATTGCCCTTAAATGTCATGCTGACACGCTCCCTGCCTCTGCAATCCACTTGTCTCCACTTTCTTAATAATACTGTCATCCCAAACTCACTCTCCAACCTGTGCTGGTCCCTGGTCACATATCCTCTGACTTCTCCAAAGGAGGGGGACAAAAGATTTTCTTCAAGGCTTCCCATACTTCTTTCTCATCCAGTCTTTTTGTCTTCCACTCACCTTCTTCCTGCAGTGGAACCTCCCCTCTTCATGAGGTGGCAAGTAATCAGCTGAAAAAACATTTTCAAATTTCAGCTGAGCAAAACGCATGTCTGTGTATATGTGTATATTCAGTGTATGCAAGTGCACACGTAGACACAAAACCACATACACACACATACAAACTCTTCTGTTCCTTATAAGGAATTATTTCATGTCCTGTGCTAATGAAAATGCCTCAAATAATGCCAGTGATAAAATTGAAAATACGATCTAGAATAAAAGTTGGTTGAAGTTCTTAGAAGATTAGAGGACCCAGTACATACTGTACACTGACTTGAGTAAATTCAGGTAATGAAATGAGCTGATTTCACTCTTTGTTTTGAAATACTGGATGCACTAATCTTGGAAAAATCTCCAATTAAGTATACAGTGATTTAACAGCATACATCCTAAGCTCTTGGTTTAAAAGGTGTCTTTGATAGCTGTACATAAAAATGTGTATCAGAAGTGTTTGATTTGTTATAAAAGTTCTAGACATCCTGTTTGGATGTATGTTTGGTTGTAAATAAAAACGGATGTGTTTGTAAACCATTGGTGGTGGACATGGTCTGTTTTGGTATGTGAGATGCTTCATCAAAGCATACTTTAAACTTTACAGTCAGATTTTATAATTTCCAGATCTTACCACTGGAATTGGAGGGAGAATTTAATTGGCTTTTTAAAACTTTATAAAAGGTTTGGACAGCAATCAGCTTTTATTCACCAGTATTACTTACCTAATTAAAATCTGTTTGACAATGCTGCATGTAAAAATACAAAATAGTCTTTTCCCCATGCTGGTATCATTTAGTCTCTCATAACTATGCGTTGACATAGACAATTAAGAATTAAGGATCTAGCTCAAGATTTTCTATACGGCTATGCAAAGTGTTCTGTGTGTATGTGTGTGTGTGTGTGTTCAATGCAGTAAGCTGCTTTTTGGTGAATACACACAGGTTATGTGTTCAGATTTGTGTGCCCCTGAAGCACCACACCTGTGAAGAATAGGGTCGCGCAACGGTATTGGTATGATCTTAGACATTAGACATGGAAAGCAGTTGCAGTCATGGTGGTTCTCATTACAAGAAAACTTCTTAAACAGAGAATTTTACTTTATATTGTTCTGGATAATAGTTTTGTTGAAAAGATGCAAATTGATTTTCTAACTCAACGTCAGCTTAAACCATAGTTAAAGTAAATGTAAATTAAATCAATATAAACTATACTTTAAACTGATACGAACTTCAGGACACACAAAGCTGCATCAGTTTAAATGCACTGCTTATAGCTATGCCTTCAGTCGAGTTTATTAATCTTTACATGTTCACCACTGATTTGTAGAGAAAGTTGTTGGCAGTGTGTGAGGTGTGAAAGTTCTCCTGCTCCTTTCAGCAGATGACCAATGTGAATATGTGAGTACTTTTGCATCATGAGTGGTCACACAGAAATCCTGTTCATGTCCTTTGTCTGTCTTTTACCAGCTTCCATTTAATCCAGTATTTAAATCAAAGACTTCCTTAATGCCTTACAGGCTTTGTTATGTAGTCTTTAATCTGATTAGCAGTACATGAATAATTTAGCATGCAACTGAACCATGTAATTCATTTGTCCCATAGTAATGAACTGTTAAGTAGTTCCATTAGTCTAGGATAAATACCAAAGTCTTTAACTTAAATTTTACAACTTTTTGAAAATGTTTTCCTTGGATGAGAAACATTTTTGTATAAATACAATTAAAATTGAACTCGTTGCTCCCAGATGTCCTGAAATTACTCTTTGACATCTGAAAGGCAAGTTTGGGTTCAAGATGATTAACACAAACTGAGGATGCTTGCTTGGCTATAACCAAACCCCATTTCACCTGAGGTCAGCAGGAGCTGCATTGTGTATATCAGCTTCTCTTGCAGCACCCATCTCTGTCCATGATCAGTTGATCCTGATACAGAAAAGTGCAAGAGATGAGATATGTATTTCTAACAAGTGTGCTGAAGCTGGATTTAGTAACTGGCTGTAATTGCCCAAATGTTAGCTACTACGCTTATCGTTTAATGCAAATACTAGCATGCAGAAGAGGGCTTGCAAGAAAATACAGGCTAGAACAGTGTAATTGGCCTGCTGTATGGTGACAATCAGTAGCACATATAAGAAGGTGCTTTAATATTAAGCATGTAAATAATCCTGTCAATTCCAACCCAAACTCCCAGTAATGCCACATGGGTTGCTTGCCAGCATCATTCCCATGTTCACAGTCTTCATAATTTCTGCAAGGTTCTAAGAGCTCTGGTTTTGTTAGGGAAATCACTTAGCCATGTTCTTGTGTTAAATATATAAATTTACCTGCTTAAAATCAGATGTCTATAACTGCTTTGCTGGATTGGGTCTAGACTACTGCGCCCTGCTGGGATTTAAACTTTACTGATATCTGAAAAGCTCATAGCTGACACTGAAAAGCTACTCTTTTTTGTACACTAGCACAAAATTGTTTTACAGCACTGGGAATATCATTTAATTTCTTTATGTAAATTGAGAATAATTACCTTAGTCAAATGTTTTTCTTTCAGAAGAAGCAATTTTTTAGCACAGATTTCTAGGAGGTTGGTTCTAGATGCAGATTCAGACATTTCTTTTCCTTTCTTGTTACAATATTTGACATTAAGTTGATGTGATACATTTCTTTAAACAAACAATATACTTTTTGCTCAGAAAAAATCTTTTACTTCCTTTTGCAATTGTACAAACATATATATTTTAAAAAAAGAAAAAAAAAAAACTGAATTATGTGTTTTGGTTGTCTGCTATCTTAATAAATAATAATAAAAAAACAAAGCCACAGGAAAATTACTGCTGTTGTGGAGGAGAGTGTTTATATAGCCTGAAAAAACTACCACCCTCATACACAGGCTGGGGTGCTCTTTCTTAGTGATACAAGAGCGTGTAAAGCTAGATATCAACTCAAGAATTCACATCAGCATGAGAGCAGCTAAATGTCATTTCATTCAGCTGATATGCATCTACTTTGCTGCTTTGTTTTCTTTTGGGGGATGAAAAGCAAACAAAGCAGCTTAGACTTGTCCAAATTGAAAAGTTTCTTTATGTGTGGTAGACAGAAACTTAATTGTATTGGTTCTCTTTTAGCAGATGTCTTCCAAAGGAGGTGACCTACTGGGCTTCACGTTAATATCCTCCCTGTATGTACCTGGTCCATCAGGTTACTGTTGTCAAAGCATAACAGGCTGTGTTGTAAATAAAGAATTGATATGCCATATACCACAGCCATCCTGGGACTTCGTAGCCTGGTTCTTAGAGTATCCCTTTAGAGCTGCTTTAACCTAAAAGAGCTTTCAGTGCAATCCCAGCACAATGGCAAAACTGCAGATTCACTGAAGGTCTCCTTAACAACATGTAAGAATTGATTATCATTTGGCCTGTTACCAGTTTAAATTTGGTTTAAATCAGAGTAATTATCTGACACATGTGTCCATGAGAAAAAGAAATCAGCTCTGATCAAAGTATTGAAGTTGTCCATTACAATAGAGATATAATTAAATTAAATCAGGACTTGTTGAAATATATCAAATGTGGTCTTGAAATGGAGTTCTCATATAGTCTGTATTCCAAAACGAAGTTTGTTTAGGTGAAAAAAAAAAAAAAAAAGGATTTTGGAAATGTGAGCAGTTTTTTCATAGATTCCACTTCCAACTTGAATACTTCAAAATCTTATAAATGATTTGACTTACGTAGAGCTCTAATTAATAACACAATTATCTTTTCCATTCCAAATCTTTTCCATTCTTTTACTTTTTTAAGGAGATTCACCTCTTAATATTCATCAAATTTGCATGAAGCCATGCATAGTAATTGTAGCCGTGTTCCAGTCCCTCATTCTTTCCCAGCCTTCTGTTTATTTCCTTAGAAATGCACCCCTTATGGGATTTTTTAATTATTATTATCTGCAGTTCATAATTTCTGTTTCTGTGGTGTTATTCCATGTCCTTTTCATATCCTGGCTTACCACACACGCTGGGTGAACGGTGTGTTGTTCATCCCAGCAGAGACGGTTCGTTATTTCTGTTTGTTAACATGGACGAGTATATAGCACTGACAAGGACTCTATAAAAACAGGCATTCATCCAAGTGCTGCTGATGACTCAATCAAGCTGTAATATCAGCAAGCAAGCAAAGAAGTCTTTAGGTCTGTGGCAGCTTTAGATTGTGCTGATTTGAAAGGCTATAACTCATTTCATCTGCAGAATGACTCTGTCCTGTTGGCATTTAGTGAAATGAGGGTAAGCAGGCAAAGTGATTTCAGCTATGCATATTGAGCCAAACCTGTGTGAAATACGTTATGCAAGCACAGAAAGATTTTCTCTTTGTGTAACTGATCTTGCCATGAGATAGCTTGTAAGGAATGTACACGCTGCAAAAAAAGAAAGGTTCTTCCCCCAAAAAATTCTGCAAGGGTATGTACATACATATTTTGTATTTGATTAAACGTGCTTTAGAGTGGTGCAGAGCTTGAGAGGCTGGACTTGCATGCCCTTCTCCTCAGCCCTCATTCCTACTTGATGATGGCTGTATTTATGTGTGTTTGCATGCGCTGCAAGCTCTTGTGTCCTTGCCTGTTTGTGATTGATGGAATGATGAAAGGTAGAAATATAAAGAAAAAAAATATTACATCTTCTCGGATTAGTCCTTCACTCAGTAATGTTGTTCAGTTTGCAGCAGAGAAGCCACCTTTGGTTCTGGAATAGTTGCACATGTGTTATTTGGCAAGCAAAGTGAAACTGAAGGAGGTTACAGGGGAAAAAAAAAATCCCATGTTTGGAGTACTTGGAGTCCAGTGAGTTAATGGAGATGGCAAAAGCAAGAATTCCTTCTTAGGCATAATTTAATGAAGTGTAATATCCTTCTCTTTCCTTCAGGTCCTTTCAGGTTCAGGACCCATCTAAATGTAAAGATCTCGCTTCAAACAACAGTTTTGTTTATAAGCAAAACTCTTTATGATTTGCTCCGAGTGTCAACATAGTTGTTTGTCCAGAGTAGATGCAAACCACTCAGTAGGCTATAACTAAACAATTTATTTTTTCATGGGTTTTCTTAGCCTGGTTTCCCCTGTCTGTGCTGACTCTGTTCACGTCCCACTGGAGAGATGTGTTTAAATTCACTTGTGATTGACCTTACTCCAACACTGCTATAGAAAAGGGCCAGGAATTTTTCTATCCTTTTATAACTCCTGGCTCCCTTTCTCCACTGAAGCAATTAGCCTGAGCTGACCTCTAGCCAAATGTTCCTGTGGTCAAGTTTCAGCTGCCTTGAGGACAGTCAGCTGTTGTAATTATTTTTCTGGTTTTAGCTCTCTTCGTTCTTACGAACTGCAGGAGTTGGGCAAGACGTAGACTATTATTCTTTAGAATAGCAGGTATTAAAGACACTGAAATGTCTTGTTCTGCTCGATAACAGGGACTTTATTAGTGGTATTTGTCTTTCATACAGATGCAAGGAGGCAGAGATTACTAGATTGTGAAAGGTCAGGTTTATCCTAAAGCAGATCAGAGGAGAAAAGCTGTCTCTCACTAGGTTAACACTGCAGCCTCTGAACAATGCTGTTCTTGTGAGCTTGCACAAGTGTTATAGAGGAACAAGAGCAGGCTGTTGCAAACCACACATGTGAGAACCTTGTGCAAGGTGGTCGTCTAATGGTGAAGCAGATGGTGCTCCAGAGGAGTCTTCTGTCTGAAATTTTATTCTGTACCGCCAAAATCAGTATCGTGGTGGGGCAGCTCCTGTTGTGCTGCAGATTTTCTCCCACGAGCCTACAGCTGTGGGAGCTCTTTGTAGACGTGCTGGGTGCAGAGAGGCGACACAGACCCTGGTGCTTCACACAGCATGCAGAGCTCCTTCTGCCTGGGGGTGGGGGGTGGGGGAACCTTGAGCACGAGCCCTGTCCCACGAGCTCTGGGTTTGAGCTCCAAGGGAAGAAGCACAGTTTGCCTTTTCCAGGTCCTGTTGTACAAAGTGGGGAGTGTGACCCTTCTGTATTTTCACATGAGAGCAGCCACCATGTTTGACGTCAGTCTTGTCTGTACTGGGTATGTTCAGACTACACCTGTTGGCTTTTTCTGTTACAATTTATTACAATTAGTTGTTAAAATAAATGTTTATGCATTGATTTTAACTGGAACAATTTCCTGATGGCGTTCGCTGCAGCAGGTATGTAAACAAGACCGCTAGCACACGAGGAAGAGCAGTGCTGGAGCAGGATTGTTTTTATCTGCAGCAGCAAGGCCTTACTGAGGTTTAACGTGATAGTTGACCTCTGGGATACATTTCCAGACTCCTGGGTTAGTGCTCTATCTGTCAAACCAGTCCTCCTTGCAGGAAGCTCAGATAAGTCCTTGTCCCAGCACACGAAGGGGACAGCCCTGCCTGTGGTGGCTGCGCCTGGGAGATGATCCCGTTCTCAGCACGGTGCTGCTCGGCGCGGTGTGGTTGTAACAACCTCTGCTCACAGATGTGCTGTGAATGACCGACTGTGCTGATCGTTTTGCGTGGAGAACTCCCAGGAGGGTTGTGTTATTTTTTTTCATGTCCTGTCATTAAGCAGGAAGAGGTAGGAAAGTTTGGAGAAGAGCAAAATGAGCAGAGGTTGGTGGACAGGAGAGAGCAGGCAGGTGTGATCAGAGGCAAGCATGGGATGTCTGGGTGTTACAGCGCGGAGGGCAGAGCAGGGTTGTAAATAGAGTGACGTGCTCAGGGCTGTGAAAGAGAGAACAAAACTTTAGGGAGAAAGTGGAGAGGCTGTAAGGGGTGGGGGATGTCTGACAGGGCACGAGCTGTCTAAGAGGAGGGGAACTGGCAAGTACAGTGAAGCATTTCTGTAGAAGATTTATTAATAAGAAACAATAAGAATCCTCTAAACATAAGTACAGACAGAGTTGGGGGAACAATTGAGCAAGCTGAAAACATTGCTGTTCTGGGATGAACCTCAAGCTGTGCCAGTGTAGCTCCTCTCTACAAACAGGATCACTGCCCTGTAGTTGCTTTGTAAACTTCTTCCCAGCCCTGTGCTGCTCTCCAGCAGCTGCAGCCTTTCGCTGCTCCGCAGGCTCCCACACCAGCCCTAATCCTTCACAAGCACACATCCAGCCCTGCCATACAGCTCCCTTCCTCCCTGCCCACAGGAGGACAGGCTGCTGCTTCGGGCAGAGCCACGTCTGCTCGCACAGGGCGAGAGCTGCAACCGGGCAGCCCTGCAGCAGCCCCTCTCCAGTGGGAAGCATCCTGGGTTAGGCTCCGCAGGGTGGTCCGGATACATCCTCCCTGTGCTGGGCATGAAACTGGAGAATTACTGAGCAGTTGTGTTAATGAGGATGTGAGAAATATCTTCAGATTTTCAAGTTTTATTCTAAACTGCATGAATGAGGAAACTGGAGTTTGTAATAATTGTGTGGTTTTTTTTTGAAGCGAGTCAATCTGTTTTCTTGGTGAGAAAATTAAGAAGAGGGAAATATCTTTTAAGTTCGATGTTAACATAGTTTTCCATATTCAGCCTGCTTGTGTTTTACAGTTGCTGACTAAATTCACACTTTTTTGTGAATTTATTCACAAAATTCACAAGAAACGTAAATTCTTTTGCTCGCTCAAGTAGGACTGTTTCAATAGCCAGATTTGCCAGCATTGGTCATGTTAATCGGTAGCACCCACTTAAGAGATTGTTGCTCTGTAGTAGGTTCGGTGGCTTGGACACTGCTGATATATTCTGTCAGATGGAGACAGAAAATGTCCAGCTGAAAGCACTTCAGTGTAGAATCAAGGTTTGCTGTACCCCTTTATGGTCATGTATAAAAGTGCTAGCCTAGCATGTATCCCAGGTCCTGCCCTTCCCCATTGTCTCCAGATGCTGGTGATAACAGCACAAGCAACATAGCATCCCTCACACAGGGTTGCAGGTTGTGATGAGGTTGTGGCACAGATAAATTAGGGAGGTTTGGTTGTGATCTCTGTGTGGCACAGATAAATTAGGGAGAAGGAGGAACGTGCTTTCTGGGGAGGTTGCAAAGGCTTGTTGGGTTGAGGACTGTCTGTGTGGTGTGCTGCGTGGACATGCCTGAAGGTGCCTTCTCAGCAGTGAAACACTGACAGATTTTCAGCACCAGACATCTCCCGTGGCAGATGCCTAAGCGCAGCGCAGCAGAGCAGGGCACCGAGGCACGTGCTTGCAGCTCTGTGGGAAGCCAGGAGGAACAGACCAGAGAATTAGCCTGGGTTACTTGTTGCCTACAGCTGCTGCAGCATTTGTTCTCTGCTCACTCGTCCAGTTTTTACTGCATGTAGTTCTAGACTCAGAAAGCATTGTACATGTCCTGCAAAGACGAGCACAGCTTCAGGGGTATGCAAGCTGGAAAGGCAATCATCATGTGTTTGTTCTCTAAGAGAGAGGTTTTTCTTTCCTACTTTGACATTTAACCTAGGCTAGTCATCGGGATCCACTCCCCAAAGGCTGCTTTGGAGGGGAGTGTGGTTACTTTGGTTACTTCCTGGAAGCAAGCTAGAAATTGACAATACTGATTTTTTTCCTATGTATTAAATGAACTAGAGACCCATGAGCTAGTCTTCGTATAAAAATACTACATGCTATCTGTCCCAGGCAGCAGAATGATTATGTGACTATATGAGGCAATAAACCGTAAACTAAATATGCTTCTAGTTTAAATTTAATCAGAAGTTCAATAAAAATAGATAATAGTTTGTGTCATGTACCTGTAATAATGTTAGTTTATAAATAAAGTCTCTTGTTGTCCTTTATTATTACAGAATTAGAGTTATGGATCTTCGGCATCTGCTGTTTACTTTGGCGCTGGTCTGTGCAAATGACTCACTTTCTTCAAGTGATGGTAAGTTTGATGGTAACCTTTCTGTGCCTTTGTATGTATATAGCTTTATATAAGGAGTATTTTTATATTATACGCGTCAGGACTGTTGGAAGGTCCTTGATTGTGGTAAGATAGGTGCAAAATGTGAAAAATACGTCAGCTAATCTTACTGTGAAGAGAGTGGATAATGTTGAGACTATATGTTGCAGAATAAACGTGAATTTTGTAGACTGCATTGTGTGCGTGGTACGTAATCAGACCAGATCAATGCTGATGTTAAATGTTGAGATTCACTCCTCTAAGGTACCAAAGTTATGAAAGAATTGCATGAGGTTAATTTTTTGTGGAAACTTTTCCTTTCCTTAATGAGTCTATTTAGTATATTTCTATGGTAAATGTAGAACTATTTGGAAGTATAAAGGAAGGACTTTAAGGCTTCACATACTTGGTCTGAGGCCAGTATGAATAAGTTTCATAAGAAATACACTTAGAAATTCTTAAGTAGAGGTTATAAAAGGGATTTGAAAAGAACATGTAACCTCAGACAGCCAGATGGCTGTGGGTAGCCAGCAGAAAACCTCTTAGCTAGGCGAAGCTCTGTTCAGGGTTTGCATCCACTGAATGTGCCTTTGGCTTTCCACAGTTCATCCCCTTCTCATCCTAATTCACCTCAGTTTTTCCACTTGTAAATTAAATGTAGGGCTGGAAATTACTCCCTCTAGCTGAGCTTTCTCTGATGCTTTCTGTTTCTGCAACCAGCAATGATCCAGAGACATTTCTGTGTCACCCAGAGGCCTGCCTTGACCCTGTTTGGTCCTTTGGGATGGGTCTTTTACTCATTTAGAACAAAAAGTTCCTGTTAACTTCATTGGGAGTTTTATGTTGTGTCAGACAGATCCGCTTACATGGATTATGATCTGCTCCTGTAAACAAATACAAAACCTAGTCTGCTCAGTCTTATTCTGGCTTTTGGAAAGAACAGTGAGTTTTCCATAATTACTAATCTTACACAAACATGTTGCCTCTTCTCCCAGGACTGCAGAGCAGCATCACTAGAGTGGTTCCTGAAGCAGGTGACCCTCCTGACCTTCTGACCAAAACCAATGCAAGCAGGGAAAGTCACAGAGGGCAGCTGGCTGAGTAATTTGGAAAAAAGTGGGGTGGAAACAGCTTCCACAGAATGCTGTAAACAGGCTGATAAAATTTTCAGTGAAAATTTCTCACATTTCTCAGTTTATTTTTTTTCTTCACTCAGTGGCTCCAATCCTACCTAAGTGTTACAAAATGCAAATTAAATACATACAGAGTTGCAAGCCATACTTTGTGAGCCCTTCTGCTGTTAACTTTGGAATATGATGCTAAATCAAAGGTCTATGACGTAGTTACCTGTAATCATAACTATCCTACAGTTTAACAGTGTAGTAATCCTCCATCTCCCTGATGGAGTTTAGACACCCATATTTGCAAAATGAATGGAGAAATACAAGGGCTATTACCTTGTTGTTAACGAAAACATTAGGTTGAAATAAGATATAATTAGAACTCAGATGATTAGTTTTCAGAGAATTCTTCCATAAGGTTCGTTTTATTTATTAAAAAGAACACCAGTGTCTTTATTTACTTCTATGTTTGTGGTTGAGATTCTTGTCCTCAGCATTATCAGGCCACGGATCATCTGTGAGATTCTCTTCTCCCTTGCTAATTCAGGTATTTTCTGTAACATTTACCAAATTTCATCTGAGTTCCTGATGTATCTGGCTGTTGACGGCAATGCATGAGTCCAGTTTTCACTTTTGTTCCCTGCTTTTGTTTCCTTCTTAGAGCAATACTTTCATTCTGCTACATGCATGTCCCATGGGAAAAAAGTTTGCCTGTTTAAGAAATGCATAAGGAAGTATGGTGTAGTGAAGTGTTTGTTTCATATTAAAATTGTGGGGCTGAAACAATGTGGGGCTTTTATATAATCTATTCTGCATCCTTCTCTGTTTTCTGATTTGGTTAAAAGTATAGATAAGTTTATGATAGGAATCTGCTCGGTAAAGCTGTACACTGTTTTTCCCTGTTGCATACCGCTCCCTTTCATTAGATGTATGAACTGAAATAAAATTTGGAAATTCCTCCTTGGTTCTGCTGAAATGTGGAAAGTCAGTGTTTCTCAGTGAAATCTGATACATGGACCAGCTTCTATTCACTGTCTCTTTCAAAATGGCCAGTAGAACAGAAATGAATGTGTCCTGATTTGATCCTTTCCCCACTGTGTCTGCATGTTACAGTAAATTCATTAAATGGACAAAAATAATCCCTGCTCAGATGCTGCAGTCTACTGGACCATCTGATTTCCCTCTCAGTGTTTAAGGGCACATAATGATTTTTAAATCCCTTCCAGATGAGGTGTAGTCCACATGTCCTACGTAAAAATCATGATACAAATAAAACTTAGCTGCAGTGTCACCTTTTATCTGGTGACTTTATCTATGCTGATGAAATAGTAACCTCTATTAATTAACCTCCAGAATCAAAAAAGGAGAAGTATTTTAGTTGTGGTCCTATGCTTAAAGCTAGGACACAATGCTATAAACCTATACGTGTCCTGATTTGCAGTATTACTACTACAGGATTGTGTATATGAAATAAACAGAGCTTTGTCATCCCCAAAATAAATTTTGAATCACTAAACTACTTTTAAGGTTGTAGCACTTCTGTTTTGAGGGTGGGGGAGATGGTCAACTGAGGAAGTCTAACAAGGAAATAAAACTTGAACAATAATCTTTGAGATAACATGGGAGAACATCCATGTGTCATTCTTGAGTAATACAGATGAAGTAATAATAATACAGTTTTTAGCCAGCCAGTGCTGTTTTGTTCTACTTTTTTGTTTTTCCATGTGAGTGTGCCTGCATCTGAAAATGCTTCTCATGAGCATACGGCCCCTCTCTTAGCTTATTGCTAGGTGATGAATCCTGAAAATCTTACAGAGAGCTCTGCCCAGCACAGTCTTGCTGAGGCCTTCCTATAAACTTAATTAGATATACTCCATACCCGATATGTTGCTACAGGGGTTGATCTGCGGTGTCAGAGCTCCTGAAGAAATCCACTGCAGTAATTGTAATTTTCATCGTAGCACAACAAAAAAAGGACACAGATTTGCTAGTCTTACACCAAATCACACTGCTGACACAGTGTAATATTGACTGGTATGTAGAGTGATTCACAGAAGAACAGCATGTTTTTTACGTCTTGAAAGTAAAGCTTATATTCAGCTGTACAAGCGCCTGTGCTTCGAGCTGGCTCTGAGCAGTGGGGTCAGATCCACCCTTGGCACACAGTTAAATCCCATACGTGTTTCCTCCTGGCAGGGAAAAGGGTGTGAGGCCAGCAGCTGGCCGGAGAACTGCACAGCATTCAAGACCAGATCTTGGACATTTAGTCACATGTTTGCTGTCTGCTCGTTCTGCTGGAGGCTTTCCACTGATTTAGTTTTTGTGCTCTGCTTTTGCTAAGAGCCCGGCTTGCCAGCTCCTCAAACAGAGGCTTTAGCTGGAGTGTGAAGTCACCGGGCTGCCCACCATCGCTGAGATGGGGGAGCTGAATGGGACCAAGTTATGTCTGCTGCATTGGGCTTGGCAGGGAGCTCGGAGCCACGCAGGTCTGGGACGTGCAGCCTCCTGCCAGCTGGATGCTGAGCCACACGCTGCCCGCGTCCCAGAGGTACTGCACAGCAGGGAGTACCCGGCACGGCAGAGCCAGTGGCAGAAAGAAAACGTAAAGGCCACCGCAGTGGGAAAGTAATTTCTGAGAGGTGTGTAACTGGCATAGGTGGATGGGCCTTGTGCCACAGAAATTTAAAAGCAGAAGGCCCGTTTTCACAGCTCTGAAGGTATTTTTGTCAACTCAGCAGAACTAAGGCTCCTGAGAATTTTGGTTGCTTTGAAGATGAGGGATTATGTGCTTTTGAAAATCACACAGCTTTGTTTATAGGTAATGTGGCACGTGAACAAGAGGCAGGAGTGATTCATGAGTATCTCACCTACTTCAGTGCAATAGTAATCGTGTTTCAAGGAAAAATAAGAACTTACCTTCAAATGCATATAAACAATTTGTGTTTGAGAGTAATGTAACCATGGTGTTTCAAATATGTATCTAAGCATATATGTGGGTATTATGTTTTAATATACCAGCTGACATCAAAAGTGGCTGAATAACTCCAGGCATAGGTTGCAAAATGTTTAGGAAGCAAAGTAAGTTTTGTCTACTTTTTCCTTCTTTACAAGCGATCAGTGTAGGTCACGTAAGGACACAGAGGAATAAACAGGGAATTAGACCCAGTTAATAAAACAATACTTAAGCTCAAGCAGTTCCAAAACTAATTTCTTCCCAGCGAAAGAAGTAGGAAATGTCTTTTATCATTTTTGATACTAAATCAACATTTATTTTAGAACATTACAGCTATGTTAATTCATTCTGTGAAGCAGGTTTAGGGAGATATTTGTATTTAATGACACAACAGTGAAAATATTTTTGAATGAACTGTTTTTGTACGATAACTTTAGGAGCTACAAGTCTGAATTTACTGTGCTTTTTATCTTATCTGATTTCAGAAAATAATTGAATCATAAGTTTTTGTGTGTGGTTGTTTTTTTTTACATTATTGTGTGAAACCTATGTTCAAATGCTCAATTTTCTTCATTTTTATAAAAGTATGATTAATTATTTTCCCTTCTGAGATACATCAAGTCCAGTTTTGACTTGCATCAAAATGTCCCTCTGTTGTGCTGGTATGTGTTCCCTTGCTGTACTTGGATGTTTTGTGTGCATTCCATATCCAGATTAAACCATCTAAGTTTGGGTGTGTAGTAGGTGTCAAATCTGCCAATTACAGATCTAGGGTTTGAATCCATCAGCCGTGAATAGGGTTTTAGTGTCATTAGACACTAAAGCACCTCAGGTACCGGGACAAGACTCAGAGATGGCACAGAACATGTAGGATGTCTGCATCCTCTTGGAATGGCCAGAAGCTTTTTGAGCTCTATAAAAAAGCTGGAGGCCAGGCAGCTCAAATGTCCCTGTACATCTGTTTTCAGGCAACTGAATCAACTCCATCAGTTGTTCTTTATTCCAGGGACTGTACTGAGTCTCTTTCCACTGGTTTCATGGGACCTTGGACACCTCAGGATGATGCTCATCCATGTATGAATCGTGGAGAGTCACTAGGTACCCGAAATAACAGCATGAGACTTATAGATAAAACATAAAACCAGTAGGAGCTCTGTGCATTTTGAATCAGAGGCTGGAAGGCAGGCAGCTTGAGACAGCTACAGATGTTAGGCTACTGGTTTTTGCCCTACCTCGCACAAAGAGAGTTGAATATAGGTGTCTGTGTTCTGAACTGAGTCTCAGCCGTACAGCTACAGCTGTCTTGTTTGGGTATGCATAATTCTGTGTGCTTTCTGCTGGGCAGTGGTGTAGCTGCTCAACCACATTGCCAGCCAAGGTGAGGGGTTTGAAAGAATAACAAAGGGCTTCTTACTGTCAGCGTGAAGTTAGGTAGAAGACCGATGTTGTCTAAAGCCATAGATTTGACTTTTGTGACAAATAGAAGAATTCTTAGTCTAAGCAGTGAGGTGCTGTTGAATTGCAGCATATTTTCTGCTGAGGAAAGGAAATTTGTCCATTTGTTTCTGGAGGTGGAAGGTAGCAGAGACTTTGTTGTCTGGTTTGAAATACTCAGAAAAGGAAAGATCAATGGCATTGTAGAGTTTTGGCTGAAAACACGTTTTGTGATTTAGACAAACTCAAATGTTATAGGTTGCAGTCAGTGCAGTGACAAACTATTTCTCATACATGAGGAGCGGTCTTTTATTTTAATGACTTCTTTGGTGATTTGGAATATTTGCATGAATAACTATCCTAAGCTTGTTAGGAGTGGCAAAAGATAATAAGAAAGGGCAAAGTCTTTCCCTAACTTAAGCTGCAAACTCTCTTTCTTCCTCTTGGTGAATAATAGTACCATAATATGTTTGGTAGTCATCTGTTCATTGTGTTCATTTTCTTTTCACTAATTCTTTCAGCTGGTTTATTTTTGCTTGTATTTTTTTCTCTGTGTTACCTACTTTTTCAATTATCTGCAGGCATATAATTAGGGGATACAAACCAAAGCAGAGCTGGCAGTGAAAACTGGAAAGTTCAACATTGCTACCAGCTTGGTGAATCCTATTTTACAAAGACAGCAGCAGAATAGTTAAGAAAGCATATTTAAAAATTACAAGTTTTAAAACAGACTTAAAGCAGACAAAGTCTTTAGAATAATTGCCTCATTTCCAGAAATTTAAGTATCTCTGAGCAAGAAAAATGTTCCATTATGTAGTAGAAATTGCCACAGAAGCCATTCCAGGAGCCAAGATCAGGAAGCTTGGCACAAGTGAACGTTAAGTTACACCACTCTGATCCTGCTAAGCCATTCTTGCTGGAGGGAACATTCATTTTGGCAGAGAGCAAAGTAGTATTTCCATCATCACTTTCCATTGTGATTAGGCATGGCTTTGATGGCTAGCAGAAAATTTTGAAGGAAGGCCTTGAGTCTGTGCACTTGGAGTTACTTTCACTGCTCCTGCTTCCTGGCAAGTAGTGTGTATTTCAGATAAGCCATTTTTCTGTGACCATATGACAGTATCTATGCTGTCCCATGGAGAAGAAAGGATTTTACCTTCCCTTTTTTCTGTAACAGGTAGCATACATGGTATTTTAACAGGAAGGGTTTTGGGATTTCTAAGAGTGGAAGATACATTCTGGAAATGAATTGTAGACAGGCATATTCTTTATAAGAAAACAGAAAACAAAACCATAGTCCTGGAATTTTGAGGGATGGTAGCCTTAAATTACGCCCCTAAAATCCATATTTAGGCTTGTAACTGAGTACATCCAATAGTTCAGATGTTCACCAGGACTGCAAGAGGCTTGTCTCTTTTGTCCCTTCCTCCAAACCACATCAGTGACTCCAGTGAAGATTTAGTGAAGAGCCTTTGCATATCTTCACTCACAAGCCTGCCAAAAAAAAACACATCATGAACAATCAGCTTCACTCAGACACCCTGCAGAGTAACGTACATGCCAGTTTTCCTATGCAGTTATCTGAGTTATATGTAGCTGTTGTGTAGATTTCCTTCATTGTTCCTTAGTTGCCATCACATTTTCTTCTCTTTCAAACACAACCTCACCAATCTGCTGTCCTCTGATTGCTGGGTTTTGAGATCATTTGCACAAAGGAGCTGCACATCTGTAGGTGATGTCAGGTATAGTGAGAGGGAAAAGTTAAGCTGTCAGCTGCAAGGCTTGTAATGCCAATGTACATCTCTTTCCCAAGCAGCCAAGCCGCCAGCATACACACTGGTCTTCCTATGAACTGGAATTGTTTCTCCTTTACCAGGGATGAGCTGCACCCAAAACTGCTCGCTTGCAGTGGTCACTTGTGGCTCACTTTTGACAAGCAGTGCGGCTAGTCTGAAACAAGAACTTCTGCCTGTACATGCATTGAAGTGTATGAATTTAAGGAGGAAGATCAGACAATGGAGACAGTAAAAAACATTCACAGCACTTTGTACAGTTATCTAAGAAGATAAGTATGAAAATTCATAGTTAGCTTTTAACTTCTCTTTTGGTATTTGAAATGTAATTGTATATTTCATGTGAATTACTAGAATGGTTTGCACTGTACTAGCCAAATGCAACTCACTTAATAAACTGCATAAGGGAAAGGAAAAGGAGTTCAGGCAAGTAATCACTAAACCATATTATGGAAGCATATTGCATGAGTTATGATGAATCATCCCATGCAGAGGTATATACAGAGCAAATTCTTTCAGTGTTACTCATCTGTAACCAGAAAAAGAAATTGTTGTCACTGCACATTCACTACGTATAATGAAATGACCATGGGAAACTGTAAATTTTTTTCATGAATGTAAGCAATAATACCATTATCATCGTGTAGTAATGTACACTGCCTGATTCAAAATACAATGGACTTTCAGAACCAAGAGACTGTCTGCAGTGTTGCACCTTTTTGTTCCATGCTGTGGGCTTCAGAAGTGATAAGATCCAGCTGGAAACAGAATAAAAGCATGACTGGTAACTGGAGAAGCATCCTTACACTGAACTGGTTCATACCATTGTATGCGAGGGAGCATTGTTTGGCACCTCAGCAGTATTTTGGCACGTCTGTGCTCTCTCTTCCAAAGGACAGAAGCAACAGAGGAACAATTGAGATCAGGAGTTCGTTCGCAAGATGCAGTCGCTGAGTTGCATGGAATGACTGAAAGCTTCGTGCAGGTAACCACCCTCAGCAGGACAACAACTTTCAGGGCTGCAGCAGCACTTCCACCATCATTAGGTACTTCATGAACTGGCGCTGCCATTTGGAGGATGGCTTGGTCCAGCCTAGCAGTCAAATTCTTGGAAAAATTGACTGCAACAGTCCCTCGGATGTTTGTTGCAAGCGTTGGCCGTTCCACTAGTCTTCCATGTTACTGTCTGTAGCAGTATTACTGGTTACTGGGTGATGGAAAGGGAAAAGGGGATTTTGATAATACTGTGCCCTAGCAAGGTTCTCCTTGAGGAATCAAAATACCAGGCCTGGGCTGTTTCCCTTCCCTGTTACTGGAAAGGAGCTAAGAAGAATAGCCCAAGAATGGTGCTGTACGTGGCAGGCAGAGCTACAGACTATGGGTATGGACTCTTCATAGCTTCTGATTCTGGAGGAAGTTTTGGTATTTAACAAGACAGAACTTCATTACTTTGCTTTTTCTTCTTCTTGGTCATTACAGGAACATGCTGTAAAATGAAGTAGTGACAGCACTGGTTAGTTGTCTGCAGAACTTTGAACCCCCTGATAGAGATTTTGAATTCTCCTAGCATAATGCAGTGAACTTTTTTTTTTTTCCTGAAGCACGAAGTGATGGCATTTGTGTTTGTTTCTTTTTAACAGGTTATTTTACAAAGTAATTCCATGCTAAGGAACGTAGAATTGCTGTAAGATAGGCTAATAGTGTTGGTATATCATCTGCAGAGCCATGTGTAATTTCTGTTTGCTCCTACCATTTATCCTCACTAAATTGGTTAGTTCCCTGGGAGTTCCAAGGAATGCGATAGGAAACTATTAAATATTAAGTGTGATTGGGAATTTATGTATTTATCACTTATATCAGCCTTGGCACCAAAGAAATGTTATGTAGCAAACCTGACACCAATTTTAAAAAGACTCAAGGAAGTTGCACACCAGAAAGCTTGTCTTCAGAGAAAGGCAAATTTGAAGACACTTGAAAAAAAGCATAGATTGGTAAATACAGGAAAAATGTTATATATTTTGGAGTTGGTATAAGCCCTGTTTCTTTCAAAAAGCACTTAGTGTTTGCACCCATAGCTACTGACTCAAAGATTTCAACAAGCACACTGAAAGTGGTTGTTCGGTCCCTATAGTAGTGATGTTCAGAGAGCCTTTGTGCAAGACTCTAGCAAAGGTTCTTTCTTTGAAAATTGTCAGGGGATAAAACCGAAGGGTGTCCATGGATTAAAAATTAATCAGAAGGGGAAATAAAGGAATACATTATCAGCTCCCACAGCAGAAACATCTAAGGATGTTTCTCTTCCACAGTTAATACAAAGAGAAATTAAATAGACAAGAACTTTTCCGCTTGGAAAGCTCCGCGGTGGGACGTGACAGAAATCTGTGCGATCCTGCGTGGCGCCAAGGGAGTGAAAGGGAAGGGTGTGAGCGTGCAGCAGCCATCAGGGGCCTCCTGGATTCCTGCACGTGCCTGTGCAAACACTGCAGAGCTGCACTGCCAAGGTGATGGACTGCAGTTGGGCTGGGGAAAGGCAGAGAGATCCACCCAGCCTGAGAAGCATGTCTTCTCTGGGCTGTCCCTGGCTATCACCCGGAATATATTCAGGGAACCATAATGAAAAGAAATATATTTATTCTTCCTCTGGTCTGGGATTGTGTTTGTTTATCATTCCCCTAGCAATGTGTAGTCTTGGCATTAGAGGCAGGGCTGACGCAGAAAATTTAGAAGCAAATCTGAACTCACTTGGATCAAGAGTTTGTATTTGAATCCATATAAGCTAGAACCCCGTGTTTATTGCTCTGTAAAGACAAAATAACCAGAACAATAACATGCCTGGCTGGCAAACCCCATGTGCGTCATGTTTCTTTTAAAAGGCACTGCTTGCCACGTATGCCCACAGTAAAACAGGAAGAACTATATTATCATTTAAAAAATGCTAAATTTTAAACAACAACATACATGTATACAAAGTAGAATAACATCATTATACCCTTTGAATTTCTTTTCTGTCTTTTCAGCACTGAAGCACAACACGAAGACTAGTGTAATAATTTGACTTTGAACAGGAATTTGCAAGTGTTAGCGAAGTGAATGTAGGTAATAATTGTAAATGCTAACACTGTCTATTTATTATTTACTGGTTATGATTAAATAGTTAATACTCATAATTATTTCAATGAAAATGCTGATGACAACTGTAGTTACTGTTGTATAGGATTTAATTCAAACCATCTGTTTTCATCCACTTGTATATATCCTTGCTTGCAGTGAAGTGTTTTTCTGGAAGTTAAAAGTGATTATTAAGGGAATGGAAATTATTAATGGTTCATGGCTTGGCAAGGAAAAGCTTTTTGAAGTTCCTAGTGTCTATATTCAAGGGCTTCTGCAACAGAAATGGTTGAGGGCAGAACATAATGCAGAAGTGTTTTCTGCCATAGGCTATGCATTGATATTTGGGGTTGGTCTGAGTAAGGTGTTAGGAGGTAGAAGTCACTGGTCTGACTTCTACACCACTTAACTAAACCCATTTATTTCATAGGGCAAGGGAAATATGAGTAATGTATTACAAAGAAGGTATGTGATACTGGTCAACAACATGGAAATATGCTGGTATATACATAGACAACATAATTTATCCTCCAGCAAACTGTTTCATTCCCTCATTTATTCTTCATTGGATTTGTAGTGGATGGTTGTTCATGCTAACTAGCTTAGTTAGCTTTGAACGTAACTGCCTCATCTGTTTTAGTCAGAAACTGCCCTGTTATCCAAGGATGCCTCCACTTGGCTCCAGAGCCCAGCACTTCCCACTGTGAAGATCTATTAAACCACTTCACAGGAGAAACACTTACATCTACTTCTACTCCACAAGTAATGAAATGAATATGAGGTCAATAACTTACTATCTTTCTTTTCCCAATCCGTAGCATTAGCACAATAGGAAGCTGTAGAGATAATCAGAAAAACCCAGGGTATCTCCTGTTACTCATGACACATGCTTTTCAACACACCTAGAGCCTTTCAGAATTAAATTAAAGTCTTGGCTGGACTGTGTCATGCTTTGTAGAGGTAGAAGGCAAGAAGACTTTGCAGCCCTCTGGGGAATCCAGCTGTCACAGCTGAGACTGTTCAACTGCCCATTCCCGGCCCAGCTAATTAAATGGTTACATGCATTTCTACAGAGATACTTGCACGAGAATTTCAGAACCCTCCAGAATGAGACTTACACCTTAAGAGAGGTAGCAAACACCAAAATGGTGGAATTCACTGCAGTTGCCCCAAATATCAAAGAGCTGTTATCTGTCAGCTTTCCCCGCTCCATGAACACTGCTCGTTGTTTGAAGCAGGTTTTTCTCTGGGTTGCTCTTTCTTTGCCCCTCAAGTTGAGAAGCGTTTGTTTTTTACCCGGAGGAGCACACTTTACAGAATCTGGCCTCCTGGGCACGTTTGCCTGTGGCGCAATCTTGTGTGTTTTGTTGAGATAAGTGGGTGACAGCTTCCAGTTAGTGTTCGGCAGGAGGGGAGGGCTTCTTTCCAAAAGTGCTGACCACCTCAGCATAACTACATCCTCCTTGCAGAGGTCTCAACCTGGCGTGTTATCTTATCCCCCCAGAACAGCAGCCTTGACAGCCTGCTGCACCTTTTTATCTAGCCGGTAGACTTGCAGAGCAGTTCTAGTTACAGGAAAGAACTGTGCAAGGATTACATCTATCAGGGTTACTGTTTGGTCTGTGTTGTCCAACATATTGTAACAGAAGGCTTGATTGTAAGTTATTGTTAAATGCTGTTTTTCAGTTACGGTATCTTGTTACTGTTGGAGTTAAACATGTTTTTTCTTTCCATTTGTTCAGCCAAAAGTGCAGTTTGTCTTAAGAGAGTTAGGCTCTGTTTTCTTCCTGTTTAGAGAAGTGTCAGCAGTTAATGTCTTGCCTTTTAACTCCGTTATATTCCCTTGAAATCCCTTAAGAAACACGATATTATGACCATGACAAAACTTTGCCCTTCCATGTGTTTTACATCTCAACAACTTGCAAAGATGTGTGAAATACAATTAAGATCTCAAAGATGCCTATGTATACACACTGGCTTCCTAGAAAAAGAGCACTATTTTTTGCAAAGTCATAGCTATCCCTTTAAAAAAAAAAAAAAAAAAAAAAAAAGTAAGTAATAGATTTAGGATGTGTTTGATGTGTTTGTTAACCCCCTTTAAGAAAATAAGTGGGGACCAAAAAAAAAAAAAAAAGTGTTACATTGATAGAGCTTGTGGTTTTAAACAGAGATGGTCTCTGTTATTCTAGTTGCCTATGGAAATCCCATTGTGCAGTTAATTATATTTACGAAAAGCCACTATTAATCTCCTAACAAATTACTCTTACAAGATCCCTGGATATTTCTCATTTACTAGAGTTAACCTTCCCTGTCTTCTTAAATGGGTGAGGAGGTCCCACAGCATTTCCTTATTGTTAGCTTAGTACACCATAGCTTTTTAATTGCTGAATGTTAGAAAGACGTGAGTTTTAGAAGAACGCATACGAAGTTCTCTTTCCTTTAAATCAGAGCAAGACCTGTTCTTAGGTAAGGAATAAAAATTCCTAACTCCATATCTGGGATGTCTGCAGCACAGATGTGTCCCTTGTAAGAACAGAGCTGGCCTAATCAAATCCTTGCAGCCCAGCATGTGGGAGATTTCCAGAAAGACTCTGTGCAGAGCACTGAGGCTATCGTGAGTTCTCAAGTGGAGTTTAGTTCAGTGCTAAGGCATGAGTGAGATTTGTTTTACCGATTAAGTCTTTTGTTTGTTTGTTTTTATTTTTGTTTATAATTAGTATTTAGCTTATACACGATGTGTGAAATTACCATTTTCGTTGTAACTTCCTTCTGGAGGGAATATACCCCAACTACCTGAGTTGTCCCTATCAACCGTACCTGTCATCAGTGTCAGCAGAAAGACAAAAGGGTTGCAATAACCTGAACCCTACGGATGAGGCTGGGGCGTATTTACAGGAATGGATGATCTTCCTAAGCCACTTATTTATCCAATAGTAGACAAAATCCCTGTGACTCTAGGAAGAGTAATAGCTTTGTAATAGAGACATTGGTCTGAAACAAGCTTTCAACATCTGGCTTTGCCACAGAAATTCTTCTGTGTCCGTTGCAAATTGATTAATATCTGTGTCCCAGCTCCCCAGCTATAAAGTAAGAAGGCGCTTGGAGAATAAATTCCTTAATCTGCTCGAGTTGATCAGATATTTTGGTGATGAAATTGCTGGAGTTATGCAATACTGCCTGTCAACAGCATTGCATTTATTGTGCAGAGGAAAACAACTGAAAAATACATGTAGTCTTCCAACACTGACAAAGCTGGCAGGCTGCCTCCTCTGCCAAGGCAGGAGAAGGCAGCTGTCTGTTTCTCAGTAGGTAGGGGACAGCACTATCAAGCAGAGAAAACGCTGACGTTTCTCCCACTGCATATTTGATTTCTGCATAAATCTGCATACTTGTAGGAACTCTGCTTTTCTTCCAACAGGCAAGGACTTGTACTACTGTGAGCCCATAACTAATTGTTACCATGGGAAACTATGAAATGGCCACCCACACTTTTGTATCTGAATAGAACTTGTGTTCAGACACACTCTTCAATCAGTGTGTGGAGATGTACACAGTGTATATGTGTGTTTCTTCTCCATGTAGCATGGGGAAGTTGAAATACAAAAGGTTACTTTTAATGTAGAAGATTTTGGCAGCATCAGCAACACCTGGAACACTTTGTCTGTGGAGGTGCTCAGGTAGGAAAGGTACCCAGAGTGCTGCTCAGTGTTGCTTCAATTCATTGACATACTCAGAGCATACAGCAAGACAGCCACTTGCATGAAATTTTCCCTTTTCTTGCTTTTACTTGTAGCCCAGTGTGACCCTCCAGCCCTTCTCCCCACTGAATAACATGATCCAAAAATAAAAACTGAAATGGAGCTTTTCAAAGTAGACAGCATTTTGACTAAAATTATGAACCTATTTTTCTCTTTTGCCTGTTCACTGGAAAGGCTGAATTACCCTGTGTGAAGTTTTGTAAAACTGTCATGAGACGTGTATCTGATTAGAAGATCTCCACTTGAGTGAGTGGAGCTGGGAGATGTCCTGAGTGACCCAAACAGCACGGTGGCAGGCAGCGACCAAGGGGTCTCTGCTAGGACAGGAGCTGGGGGTGCTGCTGGCCTATGGCTTCTCCTAGCCAGCAGCTGCTTGAGGAGGAAGCACGTACAAGCAGGTGCTTGTATCAACATCTAGATTTAACCTTTAACAGGTTAGAATTGACTGTTTTCAAGCTGCTTAGTTTTTGAAAGCTTTTAGATGTGCTATTGAAGGCAGGCTGCTTGCTAGCAAGCGGCATTGGAAAATCATTAGGGTCAAGAGATGTAATTGTTTCTCTATTTGTGTGTCAGCAGAGCAGACCAAGGGCTTCTGTGACTGTAGAGAGGATCGCTGTGAAGCAGGTTAAAACATATTGAAATGTTGTGGAAAAGGCTGCATTGTCACTGGCTGAACTGCACGTTTGCTTTGGACTGTGGATTTGGCAGTGTTTTGTGAGACGAAAGAACCACCAGCACTAGAGTACAATGCGTGGCTTCCTCCCTGTCTTCAAAACAGCCTGATCTGCCAAATTCTTGTGTGCACAAAATACTGACTGGATTAATATCAATGTCAATTATAACATCGTTTGGGACAGCAAGTAAACACTTGTTCCTTCCTGACGTTTCAGTGGTGTGTGTGAGCACCTTTAGCACCAGCAGGTCCCGTCCTAAATAAGGGACCGGGCTGCATATGTCACACAAGCATGGACCTTAGTGATCTTTTAACTCTGTGTCTTCTGTCACGTTGGTTCCCTGCTCTCCTCCCTTTTTTGTTTTTGGGGTATGTCTAATCTGAAAAGATAGGCACTGTGGATATTATTAATCTAATTTGATTATGATAGAAATGCTACTGTGTAGCCTTGGAATTTCAAGGATGAGATGACTGCAGACACCTAGATTCTTGATGGGAGCTGGAAAAACAATAGGCATCTAATTGCCATATTGTTTGTTTCCTCTTATTTCCTTAAGTTACAACTTTAAACAAAGAGATCTCATATCAAACTAAAATCTTTTACCACTTGCGAAATTAACAACTAAAAATGTTGAAAGTGAAAGTAGCAAATAAACATCTCCAGAAGCATACTGTTGTGCAGTACCTAGTGTTCCTGTTCTGAGCAATTCCCTACTAGAGAAGAGACATGACTAAAAGCATGCGAATATAAAACCTGTATTATTAAAGTTTTACTCTTTTACTTATTCTCAGAATTTTAAGAATTAGCTAAATGAAATTGCTTAAATACAGGCAGAGCATGGTTCAAGCTGCAACAGATTTTAATGATCTGAGAAAATATCTTTCTCAGTGAAATATAAATATTGCAAATTTAAAGAAGAATATTTTTAATTGTTTTTCTGCCCTGAGAGTCTAGCTGTTTATCTGTATTTTTGATGAGTTACCTTAATATTTTGTAAGTGCTATGTTGGCCATTTAAAACATTTTTGTTTTTATAGATCCCTTAGTAGATACATTGCTGGTTTCAATTCTTTCAAATTACATAAAAGTATCCAGATATTTGTCATATGATAGTTGTGATTGTAGAACAGTAGGAACAATGGGAGTTTCTAATTGACTGCATTTTTCTTTCACTTTCTAAAATACCTTACTGAAGGGGATGGATTCCTAGGAGAATGCTTTACTTTAAAGTGTAAAGTGTAGTACCTAAGAACATATTCTAGATGTCATATTTAATTCCGTTGCCAAAGTAATCTTTTGAAACATGAAGAAAAAATTGTAATAGACCAGTATTATTTTAAATAACTCAGGGAAAAATTGCACTTAGTTGCATTTTCAACAACGAAATTCTGTTATTTAAAAGGGCTGCAAAACTGTTTTGAATTTTTTTATTGTATTTTCTTCTGTTTTTTTTTTTCATCCATTACTGTGAACTTTTTTTTTTTGAGCTTAGCCCAAAGGTTTCCTGTGTTCCAGCTTTTTAAGGTACCCAACTTGTGTAAATACATTAGGATAGTTCTAAACCATTAAAAACAAGAGGAGATAAATGTGTTCAAAGTTCAAATGTGTTCTGCTGGCTTTTATCATCAGTGTGAATCATATCGCAATTTAGATGCTTAAAATAGTTTGTTGTTCATAAAACACAGCAAAATAGAGCAAATGAAATCTCTTTAGAGGAGGCAGAAATCCATAGTGGGCATTTCAGTTTGGTACTGTGGGAGGTTTCTTACGGGAAGGGGCTAGTTTTTTTTCCATTTGGGTAGTTCAATCTTTATTTTAAATTATTGTTGGTGTACTTGGAATGGTGTGTGTTTCAAAAGTTGTGGAAACTGAAATCCTTTTTTTTTTTTTTTTTGTCCTTAAAAATGAAACAGTATAGGAAGTTTATGTTTCTAGGATAGCACTAGATCACAACCATTTCAATAAACCAAATTCAGTCATCCTGGTGAATCAGATTCTTACCTCTTTCTGTTATTTCCCAAGACCTCCAGCTTAATTGCACACAGCTTGCAGAATCAGTGAACAAATGTTTTTTAAAAAATGTAAAAGCCTGAAAGATGACATTTCTTGGGCCAGATACTGTGATGCTCCTGTCTCTGGACTGAGCCTGACAGCTCATCCTTAAATCCAGCAGGCACAGTGTGCCAAACCAACAAAGCCATGTGGGAGAGTAAAACTGTTCAGGATTATCTTTTTTCCATCTTGCATTATCATTAGTGCACTGACATAAAACAGCAGGTATTTAAGAAGGGAATACAGTAGGAAGGAGCTCGTCTCAGTCTGTGTAAGGAAAAGCCAACCGTTTGGACATACGAGGGCAGCAGCTTTTGCAAGGATGGGAACCAGAGAGCTTGAGTCAGGGAAGGGAGGTGACTCGTGAAGTTGCTCAAGTGTCTGTGTTGAGACCTGTTCTTGTCTACATGCTCATAACCAACTCAGAAAAGGAGGGAAACACTGAGGTAGAAGTTTGCTGATGCTCTGCGAGGTTACTTAGAACTGTAAATCAGTGGGTCAGCCAAAGAGCTGCAGAGAGACCTTACAGGGCAAGCGTCCAGGTAGTGAATCAGCAAATTAAAGTCAGTGTAGATAAATGTGAAGTGATGCATGTAAGCAAGATGCAGTCCTCGTTTTGCATATAAATTCAGGAGCTCCAATCTGTATGACTCAGCCATGGGATTTTGCAGCTGTGATTGCTCCCTGAGGCCAGCTCACTGCTCATCATGTGCAGTTCCACTCTTCCCAACCAAAACAATGTAAGGCAGAGCTGGAAAAATGCAGAGAAGGGCACCAGGGATGGACAACACTATGGAACAGACTCAGTGCCGAGAACAGCTATGGTCATACTCTTCAGTTTAGAAAGGAGGGAGAAAGAAATCTAAGTGTCTATAAAAGTGATAAATGACAGAGGGAGTAGTGTGAGGATCGCTGTCTGCCCTAGTAGAAAAAAAAAAAAAAAAAAAAAAAAAACAGAGGAGTTACCAAACTAGGAGAAGGGACACACAGAACATTTTAAAAGTTGGTTTTTCATGTAATCCATGGTTAGGCTGTCACTCTCCAGAGCCATGGATCTTTAATGCAGGTCAGTTTACACCTCTGGGTGTGGCTTATTTTACACTGTGTTTCAGTGCGTGCAGGAAAATGAAAGTAATGCTTATTGGGTCTAGTCCACACTAGTTACTGTGGCTGATACTGCTTTTGGAGTAATGTGTCAAAAAAATACTGTTAATTGAGACAAATACTTCACAGACAGTATTTAGACTGCAAAAGGTTGCCCAGAGAAGCTGTGGGTGCCCCATCCCTGGAGGTGTTCAAGGCCAGGCTGGATGGGGCTTTGGGCAACCTGGTCTGGTGGGAGGTGTCCCTGCCCATGGCAGCGGGGTTAGAATGAGATGAGCTTTAAGGTCCCTTCCAACGCAAACCATGCTGTGGTTCTGGGATTAAAAGCAGAAGAAGAGTAAGGGTCTCTAAAGTCCATTTGCTTTTCCACAGAAGTTTCCCTTTTCTGCCAACCTTATGCTAGAGTTCAAAGACATTATGTCTGAGGGAAAACTGTGTTACTGCTCAGAAGGAGTAGAAATAGCGCAGGATCTGTGCAGTTCCTGTGTTGGTGTGTCCTTCATCTTGGTAGTTGTGGTATTTCCAGAGCAAATACTAGAAATAGTGAAGTCACTAGTCAGCTTCAGGGAGTCCTTGGCTCCTTCTCTGCTTTTGGTATGAAGTGTCATTCCAGTTATAGTGTTTTGTTTTTGTTTTTTTTTTTCTTTTTCTTAAAAAAAAAAAAAGAGGGGGAAAAAAAACATCAGAAGAAAAACTTAAGAACATTTCAGAACAAGGATGGGCAGTACTCAGAGTCTCTTTTGGAAATGCCTTCTGCAGCCAGAGTTTTTCAGCTGAGGAGGCTTTATCCCTCCCCAGGATCTGCAGCTATGTCCAAGAACACATGCTCTTGGCAGCAGACTGCTGCTGTCTGATGTAGCTGGGGAACTGAAAATAACTGTTCTAAGGGAAAAACTTTAGACGTAAAAGACTTCAGTTATCTAATGTTGTTTGGTTTTAGTATATTTTGGGTGATAAGAGAATTGGAGGGTTTGGAATTCTTTTTTTTTGCTTTCCTCTCAAAAATCATCAGCTAAGCAGTTTGCGCACAAAGATAATACAGGACATAGTGAAGTGTGTTAAACCTCCTTTCACTTGTGTAATCAGAATTCTCTCTCCGCCTTTTTAAATGATGTGGAAAAAATTTAGTGACTGAAATCAATATTCTGTCTTTGTTTTATACTCTTTCGTAAGTGCAGTTTGGTTTATTTTCCAATTTCATCATTTGTGTTAAAGGCAAAGTTGTGCTGCTATCCATTATGTTGGGTAAATAGTTACCAATAAAACCTTAGTGCATTTGGTGAAAAAGGATTTAAAAAAAAAAAAAAAAAAAAGAGTTGTTCTTGTATCAGCTCACTGTTTTAACAGGGTGTGCTGCTTTCAAATAACTGTTTATAGTGCCTGTTAATTTAAAACAATCTCACCAGCAACAGCTGTGGGAGGATTACGACCCATCAAAGGTAAGATGCAATGTAATTTAGAATCAATAAATCCCTAGCCTATTGTGGTGTTAGAATTCAATTTGAAATAAGTGAAATATATTATTATTATAACTAGCATAGCATATTTTGATACATTATCTTTAAAAGCAGTCGATGTCCTTATATAAAGTGCAGATTTTGCAGCAGAACCATATACATAGACCAAAATTTACACTTGTAAAGGACCTTGCACTTGTGACTATCAAAATAGTTAGTAAATTAATAGAGATTTAATACAGGAACACAATAACATGTTTCCCAAATATTATTTTTGCTTAGCAAATGAGGGAAACAGAGATACAGAGAAATAATAATTTTCCAGAAATCTTAAGGGGAATGCAATCGTTGAGTGTGTCATGGCTTGACAGAGAAAAAATTTATAATAGAGAGTCAGGTTTCTCATTTTAATGGGCTTCACGTTTTTCTCTTACGTTAGTAATAAAGGTGATGTTTTTAAGTATTGAACTGTACTGATAGATTATGAATCAGTAATACAATGAATATTTTTTTTTTACTTTAATTTACTAAAACAGAAGACTAATAGACCTTTGTGTACCTTTAGTGCACAGGTCAAATCTGGTGTTTGGGAAGAGGGTGAAAGAAAATAACTCTTTTGCTTATTTTTATTTTGTGCTTTTTTTTTTCTTCAGATACTATACCCCTCACTGAAGGCTTGAAGTAGAGAGATTTTGTTTATAATGCCTGTATAACTCTTTGGGTTCTACTAGCTCTTAGTCTGCTGATATAAAAAAAATTCTTGGCAAGTAATATCTTGATAGTTTCACTTACTTACCGTATATCATTTACAAGAATACTTTGGCTTTCTGAAACAGAGATTTGTTTATGCAATGATGTCCAAAACCTGAAAAAAAAATGCAAAATGTGCAAAGAAAACAGTGTTATGGTACTTCCCATGCTGTTTGACAACAGTGAACTTATGAAGGTGTGCTCCTTACAAATCCTTCCCACTGGGGTCCTTTTTGAAAGATTGTTCAATGCCACGTGAAAGAGGAGAGAAGAGTTGAATGCGTGAAATCAAGGTTAACCACGTAGAGGACTGTGTTGTGGAAAGTGTAGCAAGCAGATCAGGGGAAAGGACCATTCCCACTGTTCAGCACCGGTGTCTTGTGTCCTGTTTTCTTACTGTGTGGAACTTCCCAGCAGAAGACTATCAACAGAAGACAATACCACTATATGGATGGAGGGCTGAGCACACAAGAAGATAAATAAACTAGGCTTTTTTAACCTGAAGAAAGGGTGTCTGATTTCCTATGACCATTAGCACAGCAAGGGCAGTTACGTGTCAGATAGAGCTGGTTTCTTCTCAGAGGTACACAAAAAAAGAACAAGGGGCAATGGTCACAAGCTGCAACAACAACCATCCACTTGGACATAAAGACATTTTTTTTTCCACTGCAAGCATTTAAATACTGGAGAAGTTTTTGCCAGTGAAGCTGCAGAATCTATCTTCAGAGATACTCACCATGGGCCTTTCGTCTAGCTTTGAAGTTGGCCTTGCTTTGAAGCAGAACTAGATAATCACCAAAGAGATTTCAAGTTTATATTACTTTGTAATTCTGTGATCCCTAATGGGCTGAGATAGTGGCTAGTCAGACGTGCCTGTATAGAGGACCTGACACCCAAGTACTTGCAAAATGGAGAGCAAACCCTCTCCAAAATGGGAGTTGTATGTAGATATGTCCACACATGCAATACTCTTTTAGTAAGGGTTAATTACAATTATATCACTTCAATACTTATTAAACTCAAAGGTAGGAACAGCGTGTCTACATTCTGAATGAACAACACACAGATTTCATTGATTTCAAGTTGCATTAGTATTTAAATACTGCTAGGAGCAAATTTTCAGAAGTGCTCTGTATTACAGTTTATAGTCCTATAAAGATAATTTATTAATCTCTGTCTGAACATTTAGCTTTCAAAAGATTAAATACGGCTGTTGGTCCCTAATTTAATTCTGTAAGGAGCTGAGAACCCTTTGTACCCAACAACACTCAAAATTAAAGGTTCTTCCTGGATTTATTTTACCCCTTTGGGGGAAATTTGCCGGAATTGTTAAATGATTTGGGGAAGCTAACACTAGCAAATTGTTGTAAACTGTGCTGAAGGATGTCGGTTCTGCAGTATCCATGGCTCTGAGTGGTCACTGAGCAAAACATGGAATTGCAAATGATAAAAGCACAGGAAGATCAGAGCAATTAAGAAAGGTGAACTGAGTATGAGAGTTTCTGGAAAAGGATAAATGAAGAAGGCTGATACTGCTTTTACCTGAATATACATGCAGAATGAGTTCCAGCAAAAATGTATTCTAGTTTTTACTTCTCTGGAGAAAAAAAAAAGGATTTGTAACAATTCCATACTCTTAGCATAAAACAGCATAGGCAAGCAGTATTTTTAGCTGATGAAAATCCAATGCTCTATATGTGAGCTGTATACATACCACAGTCATCCACAGAATTCAGTAGAAACATATTTCTGTGCTTCTAAAATCTAGGTTGCAAGACACAAAATGTATTAATGCTTTGAGTTAGACTGGCTCCAGAAACTTAGTTTATGTTTAGGAAATGGTAAGAGCCTCACCAATCTGAGTGAGTAGTTTGACCTTCCTGCCTGCTGTCACAAGCTGGTCAGCCTTGTTTATGCTTTCAATAATGATTAAGGATCTTTATTGAGGTGATTCTCTAAAAAGTAGATAAGTACCACCCTGGAAACAAATAATTACCTACGTCCATCAAGCTCATGTAGTATCTTACAGACAGACAAAACTGGAATCTACCTACAGTATTGTCATGGAAGTTTGAGATGTTTGTTTCTGTGTCAGAATAGTGAGCCCTAAATCTCTTCCTGTCATAACTAATTGTTGATTTATGACATTCATCCTGGATGTGATAAGCTGTTCCATATGTTAACAGGACTTAGAGTTCTCACAATCTCTTTCCTACTTAATGACTAGCACTATTTTTTACTGACAACCACTAGAGTTTAAAATAATGTTTTTCAGATTTGTTTTCTTTTGTGAGGACTAGTAAGAGGTTCCAGGGAGACATTAAGATTTATTGTTGGAAATACTCTTGGTGGGTTTAGAGATGTGGAACTATCATTTTCCTAGTCTTGCTGCCAAATGTCCAAGAAGACTGTTTCCAAATGTTATTATGGTGACAAACCTGCAGTGAATCAGCAGAATTTCATACATTGTTCTACAAATAACCATCTTCTAGCTCTGTTTTGAGCTTCTCTTTGGAAGAGGACAAAAACAAGACCCTCGTGTAGGGAAAAAGATTAGGAAAAAATAAACATCATTTGGCCACTAAATGTAAACAGAAGTTACAAGTGCGTATACGTGGATGTTAACTATATGTTTTTCCATATTTACCTGAATATGTTAATATCTTATCTTCACATGAATACAGGGAGAGTAAATAAAATAATTTTTAATATTAAAGTTGGAGTCAAGAATGAACTGGACAGCTGGGTGTGGTTGGAGTGGATTAAAAATGCATAAAAGAGACATGAAGTAAAAAGGAGAAGGGTAAGAATACCAAAACAAAGGAAATCAAACTTGTGGAAGCTTTAAAAAATGCTGGGAACCAGGACAGCAATATGATGCTGGCTCTTCAAGAGGTGCAAAGCCTATAAGAGTATCTTGTCTCTCTCTTTTTTTATTATTATTATTTTTAATCATGTGTTGTTAGACATTACCACTTTTTGTTCCATTGCAGCAACAGGGAAGAAATCATCTTGAGACTTTGAAGGTGGAAGGTTATTTTCTGGGCTGAAGCTTATTTTCTGTGAGGAAAAGTTGCTTTTGAAAGGCCTTAAAAGTTCTCACTACATCTCCAAATATTAGATTTTATCCAAAGTTGAGTCTCTGAGTCTCATATAATTTAAATGAAGAATCACAGTCTGCTTAGTTAGCATTTAAGCAACTATTCTGCATGATCTCTACCGAATTATGGAATCAGTCACTCACAGAATAATTTCAGTTAGAAGAAAACTCTTCAGACCTCATCCAACCTCCTGCTGGAAGCAGAGCTGATTTTGAAGTTATATTAGGTTGCTCAGGGCTTTAAGTTTTGAATGTCCCCAGCACTGGAGGTCCCACAAATTCTCTGGCACACCTGTTCCCTTACTGTGGAAAAAAAAAAATGATCCTTTAGGTCACACCAGAATTTCATAGAATCATGAAATATCCCAAATTGGAGCACCCAAAAATCAGACCAAGTGTCTGAGAGTATTGTCCAAATGCTTCCTGAACTCTGGCAGGCTCAGTGCCATGCCCACTGCCCTGGGAAGCCTATCTCAGTGCCCAACTATGCTCTGGGTGCAGACCCTTTCCCTAACCCCCAGCCTGACCCTCCCCTGTCCCAGCTCCATGCCGTTCCCTTGGGTCCTGTCGCTGTCCCCAGAGAGCAGAGGTCAGCGCCTGCCCCTCCGCTCCCCTCGTGAGGGAGCTGCAGGCCGCCATGAGGCCTCCCCTCAGCCTGCTCTGCTCTGGGCTGAACAAACCAAGGGGCCTCAGCCGCTCCTCAGGCATCGTGTCCTTCAGACCCTTCACCTTCTCCATAGCCCTCCTTTGGACACTCTCTAATGGTTTTATATCCTTTTTATACCATGGTGCCCAAGACTGCACAATGTTGCCTCCACCAGTTTTTCAGCCCTCATGGACACCACAACCAAAGCTGTTGTAGATCTTCTTATTTAGAGAATCCAAGAATGCTTGGAAGGGACTTCTGGAGGTCTTCTGTTCCAACCCCCTGCTCAAGCAGGGCCACAAAGGACTGGTTGCCCAGGACTGCACCTAGGCACCTTTTGAAGATCTCCAAGGAGAGAGACTCCATAACCACTCTGGGCAACCTGTGCAAAGGTTCCATCACCCACATAGCACAGAAGTGCTTCCTGATGTTCAGAGCCTCCTGTGTTACAGTTGTGGCCGTCGTCTCTTGTTCAGGCACTGGGCTCCACTGAAAAGAGCCTGACTCCATCTTCTTTGCACCCTCCCTTCTGCCATTTATAGGTACTGATAAGGTCCTCCTAAGTCTCCTCATCTCCAGGCTGAACAGTCCAAGCTCTCAACCTCTCCTTACAGGAGAGGTGCTCCAGTCCCTGATCATCATGGTAGCCCTCCTGTGGACTCTCCCCGGTATTTCCATGTCTCTCTTGTACTGGGGAGCCCAGAAGTGGACACAAGACTCCAGGTGCAGCCTCAGCAACACAAAGCAGAGGGGAAGGATCGCCTCTGCTAACCTGATGACAATATTTTGCCTATTGCAGCCAAGAACACCACTAGCCTTCTTAGCAGAAAGGGCACATTGCTGACTCACCTTCAACTTGGTGTCCACTAGGATTTCCAGGTCCTTTTCTGAAATCCTGCTTTCCATCTATATGGCTGTTCCACTCCAGGTGCAGCACCTTTCACTTCTTGTTTTACTTAATGAGACTGATATCAGCCCATTTCTCCAGCCTATCAAGGTCCGTCAGGATGGCAGCATGTCCCTCCAGTAAATTGGAGGGACATGAGTAAATTCCCTCAGTTTTGCCTTCCCTCGGTTTTGTGCCATCTGCAAATTTACTGAGGGTGTGTTATATCCCATTGTCCAGATTGGTAATGAAGATGCTATACAGGACTGAACCCAGTATTGAACTCAGAGGTAATCCACTAGTTAGTGGACTGCAGTTCTCTACCAGCTCTTCCTGAAGTGCAGGTGCTGCAGAACATTTCCCTCAGTTGGCCTGTCCAGTGTCTGCAGAAAAAAAAAAATCACTGAGGGTCTCAAATCTCTTAAGTTTGGAAAGTTATTATTTCTTATATAACGTTTCTGTGCACCTGTAGCTAGAGATGCTTTGGAAGATTAGATGACAATAACACAAGAATAGCAGGTGCTGTTTAACCATGATTTGTTTTATTATAAGTAGATGTTCCAAAAGCATTTTATGAATTGTACCTCTTTCTCTCCGGTGAATATTAGGCTGCTGACTCTGCTGTGTACTGAATCTCACCTTTGCAAACTCTTACATATATGACCAGGTCTTCCTGTTGCTTGTGGATATGGGAATCCATTCTGTAAATCAGAGTACAAACTTAGTGAATGTTATATATGCTATATTTTGTAGTACCTATGCTTTAGGAGAATTGTGGTATTAACAGCAACATATTTACCAACAAGAATGTAGTTTAATTTAGAGTAAAATTTTATTGGCACTGAATATCTTACTCATTTGCTCCAAAACATTTGCAATCTCTAACATAAAGCCTTTTCATTTGTTGTGCACATATGCTGAGTGTTGATAACTTTTTCTGCTGTTTTTATTCCACAGTGATATATCACAGTGTTTGGCTGTATTAGGTAGCATGAATTTATTGTTCAGTCTCTGCAAGCCTAGACAGTTTTAACAACTTGGTAGAAAAGGTCTGTTATGGACAGGTATGTGGAAAAATGCCAGCCTGACTGAGAGTTCAAAGGAAAAAAACAAAACAAAAATTAGCTTTCCAGCATCTTGGAAAGACACCTGAATATGTTTGCACAGATACGCTGGCATTCTGGAGAATATTCAGAGGTTATTTTCCTTCTGTTTCAGCGTGTATACAAATTAATAGAAGTGGAGGAAGAAGGTGTTTTTAACTTGCAGCCTTCCTTTCCCTGCTGAAAAGCCTCATTCTCAAACCAAGCTAAATATCCCTCCCTAATTAGTAGCAGATGCAGCAGTACGTGCACAAGCATGTGTCAAGAGGACATTTGGAAATCAGAGCAGAAGGTACGGTGCCAGATAGGAAAGGAACATGTGAAGCTGTAGCAGGGAGTTGTTAGGAGAGTTCAACAGTTGTTTTATAAAGATAGGGAGGCACAGGGGACAGATGTTACTGGGTTTTAGGTAAGACTACAAGTCAAGCACATGACCCTTGCTGCTCTTCAGCGGAGGTCTTCATCAATTATTTAGATGTGTCAGAACACATCAATTAAAAGAGACACCTCCATAATTGATCTTCAAAAATCTATTTAAAACATTTACATATTCTTTCTCCTGTCCCCAAATCCATAAGCTTTTCAGCAGCATAATGTACACATTTTCATTTTCCATTTTTTAATCTTGCTATCATGTTGCTGTGTAAAAGGGCCAAACCAACTGCAGAAGCCATTAATTGACTGTATACCAAGACAGCAAAACTGCTTCCTAAAAAGAACAGAAAGAGACAGAGAAAATTAAAATGAAAATACTCTTCTGTCACTGCATTTAGCAATGCTGCTACTATAATGTTATTATTTTTATTACTTGTAATGATATTAAAATACACTGATGGGTAGTATATGATGAAATGTAAGTTTAGAGTTATTACTGGGAATCCAAATGTACTTGCCCCAGTCTCAACACACTTATCCCTTCAATTTAACGTACACGATAATGCTAAATCCCAAAATATGTTTTGTTTATTATTTTAAAACAAACAGTACTGCTGATAAATATTTGGAATTAACATTGCAAGCTTTCTTTCAGTCTCACTCCACACGATGCCTACATTCCTTTATCTACCTGGTAGATTATGATATACAAATATTAAAGCTTTCAGTGCATTGTGTTTTGTTTTTTTTTACCAGCCTTTGTAAACTAATGCAAATTAGTTTAATTTTATTATCAAAAAAAATGAGATTAAAAATCCCTTTTTCTGGCTCATGAATGAACATAGGAGTGCAGAGCTGTGAGCAGGCACTCGATCCACAATGGCATGACCAGGCAGATAGAGTAGCACTCGTCAAGTAGCATCAGATGGTATTGAAGTGTTGTGAAAAATTCTACCTTTACTTTTTTTCCATTCTTTTGTCTGATCTCATTTTCTCCTGCGTGTGGTGTGGAAGTTTCTCCTCTCAGGGTTACCTGATGAAACTATCTACTGTAGTAAAGTGATGCCTTCAGCTTTCTGTAGTTCCAGTTACGGTCAGTCCTTCAGCAGTGTTCCTCTCCACATAGCACACTTTCAGACATGGTTCTTCTGCTCATTCCTGTTCTGAAATGCTCTGTGGAGGAAGGATGCTTCCAGGAAACCTTGTGTTACATTTCCCAAAGCCACTAACACAGTTTTTGGTGTTAGGAATGTGGGAATGAGGTTGGCAGCTCTGCTACTTGCAGTTGCTAGCATTGTCAGGAACACATCAGTTTTCATTTGGGAAGATCATAACTGCTCCCATATGGTCCCTGCTTTCCCCATTGTTTTGCTGCATAATAAAGAGAGAGGAGGCAGCCTTCACGAGGGCAAGGAGAACTCAACTGTAGCCTAGCAAATCCACAAAACCCTCTGTGAGGGTTACAAAATAAAGCCATAAGAAAACATAGCAGCCCGCACTGTGTGGGAGGATCTCTCTTCAGTTGCTGTTTCCAGAGGGGGTTCTGGATAATTCAGAGAGCTTCTCGGTGGACACAAGCTCAGACAAATGGACCAGCATTCAGTCACAAGGAGTGTTGCTAATTCTGTAGTGTAGAAAATGATTAATAAGACTTTTTTTTTTTCCCCTAAAATATTTTTCAGAAGCTCATCAAAATGATCTCAGTTCACAGAAAAATGTGGCTTTGATATAAGTGAAATATTCTAACAGAAAGGAATTTCAAATGAAAATTTGTAGCCTGTATTCACACCAAACATGCTTTCAGTTACTTCTTTTTTTAGAGTTATCAAGCTCCTCGGGACATTTTCTACCCAATATTTATATTCTTATATAAGCTTTATTTTTTAACCTTATTGCAGAACATGCCTGCAGAAACTGTCGTGTACTCTGCTGTAATTACTGCCCAGATCTACCACTTTGCTAGCAGTCATCTTTAATGAATCATGAAGGATCAGTAAAATGTATTCATAATATTTATTTTACTGTTGTTAAGTCAGTGTGTTCTTTTGGGATTGTGTAATCTAAAGAGTTTTAAAAATAATTACAAATATTGTTGACAACCTGGAGGCCATCCAGCAGGGGGCCACTAGGCTGGTTAGAGGGTGGGAGCAATGGTATACAAGGAGGAGCTGAAAAAAAATGTGTCTGTTTTCCATTACCTGCAGGAATATTTATGGATACGCCTGTTCCTTCTCAGAGGTATGTGCAAAAGACCAAGTGACAATGGGCAGGTGGAGTGGCCACAGGATATCTACCATTACTGATAACTCAAAACAGGACAGGGCAAGGTCCTCGGCAGACTTATCTAACTTCAGAGATGGCTCAACTTGGACTGAGTCTGGACTAGATAACACCCACAGGTCCCTCCTAACCTAAGTTACTCTGATATTTTCATAAATAAATCTTTCTGCATTGTTTTTGTGTTTCAAGCCTGAAACCCAAATGTCATGTACAAATGCCCTTTGTAGCTGGGAAGCCTTCCTGCACTGGCCTCAGCCCCATGCCCTGCCTCTCAAATCTTCCCTTGCTGTGCTGGGGGAAAGGATGGGTGAAAGCAGACTGGAAAAAAAAAAAACAAAAAACAAAAAACAAACAAACAAACAACAAAAAAACACCTAGTTCCTTTTACTTTGCCCTTCTTTAGTTCCTGTTCTTCTATATTTGATGATTTATAGGACAGAAGCCATATCTACCTTTTAAACATATATATATATTTCTATTTTAGAACTGGTAACGTTCATTTATGATGTCTGACAATGCAATTAGATCAATTCTTCCAGAAGTAACGGGATACTGAACATTCTTTTTTGACGGTGTTAGGGATCCTGAAGTGCTTATTGCAGTCATGTACAGTCTGAACTTTCCCTGTGGCCATGCTTTCTAATTATTTGACAGTGTGTTCCAATGAGATAGAAATCTTGCTAAACATATTTTCAGGCCTTACTGTCTATACACTTCTAACAAGGAAATTATCTTTGTTCTTCTAAGAAATTCTCTAAGAATTACACCAAGTGTAGTACGATCACATTTGCAACAGCTGGTGTAGCAATCACAAGATAACCAGTTTTCTTCATTCACCTGCTCCTCTAGATTTGTCCAGTTGTGGTCTCTTCTGATGTCTAAACATATGGTGCTGGACAAATCCCTGGTTTTGTTTAAGATTAATAATAAATAGAAAAATTGGCTAGTATTTTCCTTTACAAAGGTTGTCAGACATGAGAAGTAATTGTATACATAATGGCATGATGTTTGTGCCACCCTTGATAAAATGGTCAGGTCAATTCTTCTCTCTCAGGATCTGGGGCTCTGTTCTTAAATAATTACCACTTGAAAGAAATGGGCAGATCCATAGATTTTTCATGTTCTCCGTGACATAGACATGGAGGCTTCATGTGTAACAGGGTTTCTATGCAGAATGTATGGATGGTGGAGCTTGCAGAGTTAAGAGAACTGTGCTCTGGACTGGTTGTTCTTGCACCCAAAGACCAACTTTGCATGCTGCTTGGCATTTCCAAGCTTGCTGATGCTAGAAGGGATATAGGAAGTGCTGCTAACATTTTATGTGACTGAGATTGCCTAACTCTTCCTACTAAAATGTTCTCAGTTGCTTCTGGCTCACTGGGGAATTGTCTTTCATTGTGTCTATGAGATCAGGCTATGATGGTCCTGTGAGAATTCTTAATTTTGTGTGCATGCACTAAGTAGAAATTTCCTTGCACTTAGTAACTAAAATTTCCAAAGCCTCTGACATCACGCCTTGCTTAGGCTCTCCTAGCAATTAGCACTGATGAGCCTGATGTGTTGCCTTTGGAGGGTCTCTGATTGTGCTCTGTCCCAGGGCTGCAGAGACAAAGCTGAGTTTCTCTCAGCGGCCACAGCCAGCTGCTGCGGGCTGGGATGTGGCCAAGCCCTGGAAATGAGAGCAGGAAGCCTGTCTCTTGTGTGCATTCAGTGACCCCCTTGTTGGTGCCAAGACAGTGTGGAGGAGGGAATAGGTTCAAATTCAGTGGGGACAAGAACTGAACTGGGGGAAAGGGATATGGGCAAGGGTTGCATTTATGCTGCCGTGTGGGCCAAACCTGAAGTAGCCTCAGTGGCCCAGTAGCTGCCTATCTACATCACTAATCTGCTTGGTGCCTATCTACATCACTTACCTGCTTACATGCCACTTTGGGGCTCCTTCCTGGAGCGAACCTCTCCACATTCCAGGAGAAACTTCCCAGAAGTATCAAAACTTTGCTTGGATAGCCCTCCAGAATGAGCTCCCCTGTGGTGCGGAGGGGTCCAGCTCCCTGTGCAGCCTCTGCCTGTGTTACCTGCTGCTGTTTTGGTAACAGGGTGCAGGTAATGCCTAAAGGTGGTCTGGCATGGTGTGACACCCAGGCTGATGAGGTAAGGAGTGGCCAGAGTTGGTGTTCAGCTGATGGTAGGAGGTCTGCAGCCCTGGGGCGTGCTGTGGCGCAGGGCCCCACGTGCGATGGATGTGCAGCACGAGGAGCTGTGTCAGGCTGGTTTGGACTGGATGGAAGATAAGGAAACCGTACAGCAGCTTGCTCCTCATTTAAGGACTGCTGAGGCAAGCAAAGAAAAGATCAGGGTTGCCTGAATGGAAAAAGCAGGACTGAGCACAGAAGATGATCCAGTGGTAATAACAAGAAGTCAGAAGCAAATTAAGAACAGGTTCACAGTACTAAGACACAAGGGATCGCAATGGCAAAGAAATGTGCAGAAAAGCCTTGTGTAAACTCTACAGCCTACTCTCCTCCAGAGCCTGAATTAGAACTGGATTCCTTACCCTCATCGGTCTGCTGCTTTGTACTGGATAGATGCAGATCTCACTGGCAATGTGCACGTCCAAGCCAGCTGCTGAGTGCCAGCAGATGAGCCTTTCCCACCCAGGCAGTGTTGCTGGAGTTGGCATTCAGTCAGTTTGGCCCATATTTATTACATATTTTCTTCCTCTATACATGTCTTTTTTATTTATTTATTTTTTCCTACTGGGCACCAGAGCTGCAGAAAGAAAACATAAATCTGCTGCTGACCAAGAGTCACCTAGGCATTGTGCAAGAAGTGCTCCAAAGTTTGGTCTCATTAGATGCAGCATATTAGCATTTTAGTATGTTAAAAAGGGAACATTTTATTGCATTTCTTTTCTCAGTTTAATCTGAAAGGGCCTGTAGTACATATTGCAGAAAGGTCCCATGGGTGCCTTAGCTAGGTACACCCTGTTCAGAATGAGTAAGCGTGGTAGATCCAGTCCCACCCTCTGTTCATTTCATAATGAATTTGTGTCTTTTCAGTGAGAGTGATAGGACTTAAATTGCTCAGGAGACACGGTGATCCTGACATTTTTAATTTATATCCCAGCTTTCCAAAAAGCTGTTGAAATGTTAATGTCTATTCAGTGCATCTTTGATGTGAACTTAAAACATGTTTTTCATAGAAGAAATTGCCATTGTCTGTGTCAACAAGAGGTTTCTCACCAGGATGTCTGTGACAGAAAGTAAATCCATTTATAAACTGTGTAACAAATGGCTAAATGCTGCAGTGGCTTCAATATACAAGGCTTTTAAAAAGGTTGAGGAGGATTCTGTGGCAGCAGTTTAGAGAGAGCTTTGTCATGTTTAAGAACTTAATACCTTCTCATCTGTAAGACTTGCAAAGTGCATTTGCTGTGTTTTTGTTGCAGTCCCTAAACATGCTTCAGTAATGCTCAGGGTCACACAATGTAGTTGTAATTCTCATGAGCCTTTTTGGATTTCAAGTTGTGAAACAAAATTCATACAAATGTTTGCCAAAATGTGCTTTCTGGCCTTTTAGGTAGTCAAGTTCTGTTGTCTCGATAGCAAAAGCTTAGTATTCCCTACGGAGCAGGCAGCACAATTGTCGGATGAGCCCTAATTATACTACTACAAGATGCCAGTGTAGATCCCTTAGCAAACTTTTTTTTTTTTTCTGGGTTGAACTGAAGGAGCTGTTTTCCCCCCTCCTGCCTCACAAGGTTAACTGGGAACTTCTGGCCTAAAACAGCAAACAAAGCTGCGTCCTAGGGCCGTGTTTGGATCTGTCACTGCAGCAGCCCCAGCAAGCAGCCGCCTCTCATGGGCATTCAGCAGCCGCATGCCGCACACCCCGCCTTTGCTCCTCAGGGGTGTTGAAAATCATCTCAGAACAGCAGAGCTCAGAGCTGCAGCAACGAAGGGTGAGGTGTCAAAGGCAAAAGGAAAGACAACAAGTGTAGGGGGCAAGTACCTTGAGAAAAGAGAAAGGAAGGCAGAGAACTCATCAATGGGAACAAAGAGGATGATGTTACAGGGGAAGAAGAAGTAAAACTGAAGTTCAGATTTCTGTCACTAGCTTAAGTGATAAAATCTGAGATCCTCAGTGATCTCACAGAACTTGAAAGGGAATTTGTTCTCTGGTCTTCCCATCACATGAATTCTCTTTTGGCAAAGCAGATTTAAAATCCCAATGTTGCCTTTTTTCTTTTTTTTTTCGACTCCTGTTCTCCTAGGAGCATAGCACCACATGTTCTCCATTCCCACTGGAATGAATGTGTGTAAGTTGATTGTGCTCTTGGAGTTGATTATTTCACTAACCAAAGCTTGAAAATGAGAGATGCCTATGGCTCTTGGTCTTTGGTCTCTTACAGACCTGTAAGTGCCACCGTTGTCACTTCCCTTTGAGAAGCCCTCAATTTCTGCTTGCAAGCCGATTGTGTTATCAGCAGCTCATTCCCAAAATGTATGCATCCTCTGCCTTATTTTCATGGGTGGTGTAGAAGTCACACAGAGAGTTAATGCTGCATGAATGCTCCGCAAAATTTACAAGGGAGGAAAAAAAGACCATAACGTGTGAGTGTCTGTAGGAGGTCTCTCAACAAATAAATCTTTTTCTATCTGTCCCCGGGTACAATCTCAGCAACAGAATAAGTACATGGCAAAAGTTCAGGGAATATTCTGTCCTTTCAGTTCTTCAAGTCACTGTTGCCTTTCCCAGCTATGCCTGGGAAGCAAGCTAAAAGTCATCATGAATGCTGAATGCGTTCTGGTAACTGAGAAATAAGTAGAGGCATTCTGTACACAAGATCAGGCATATTGGTTTTATTGATACTAAATGAGTACATGTTGAAGGATGTAATTAAGCTGCCTTTCCTAGCAGTTTGGTGTATCCTCCCTTACAGCATTTCTGCCTTCTTTCCAAAAAAAAAAAAAAAAAAAATCACTTTACTGATACACCAAACAGGTAATGTAAGTGAGATTATCCCATTCTTCTTGGCTATGCTCTCAGTGTCATATAGTGACATGCAGGTGAGCCTGAGAGGTTGTCATTTACAGACTTAGGGTCAACTTCAGGGAAGAGCACAGGACTTCACAGCTTTGTAAACCATGAGTTTAATGCTATTCTTGCTATACTCCTCTTTCTGAGCTCTCCATATGTACAGTGCACACAGCTCAGGTTTCCTTGCAGCAGTTAAATGGAATAGCAATTACTGGCACAGAGCTAGGAACTGGAATGAGCTCACCAAGTATCTTTTGACTAAAAGTAGAAGAGAAAGTTTGTTTCATATTTGTGTTGCATAGCAAGTCTTATTAAGTTTGTCACTTACTGACCATCGACAAAACTGGGCAGATAAAATAAAGTGAAGTAGAAAAAGTATTTTAAAACACCATTGTTTGATATTCATATCTATCTCCCTTGCAGGCTTCTCATTTCAAAAGCATTGTAAAACAGTAATAATTGTGCCAAGGAAGACTTAAAATTCCTTTAGCCTGGCATCCTATCTCAGAAATGTTTGTTTACCAAAATTGTGATAAAAAGCAAAGAAACAGTGAGCACTAAATATTCTGCCTTCCTTCAGCAATGTGGGGGGGCGGGGGGGTTGAAGCCAGAGGCAGTGCCTTGATATTTGTTACTTTTGAATATTTTTTTTCCTGTAAAATTGACAACTGTCCTCTTGAGCATACATATGTGCAAAAGTTTAGGATCCTAAATGCTGTGTAATAGGGATGCTCACAACTCTGATACAGGTTGTTCCTCTGAACCTGCTACTTGCTAGCTGCATTAGCTGCCCCCCTTGTTTCTGTATTGCCAGAGACAGTGAATAACCAGTCACAGTTTATCTTTTCTGTCCTTTCTGATTTTGTAGATCTCTCTACTAAGCTGTCTCTTTTCCAGGCTGGAAAGTTCTAGCTTATTTAATCATAAAAAATCTGTTCGTTAGCTCTCTCAATAGCCTTGCCTGAAAACAATTTATGATAGGAAATCTGCTTCCTTTCCAACTCCACTGAAGGGGGAAGAGGAGACGTGTATGTGTGTCCATGATGTGTACATAGGCTCCTGCCCTCTGCACCGTGCTGATTTCAGCCTTGGAGGTTAACTCTGCTGCACGGCTTGCACCGTGCAGCTGGGTGAGGGCAGAGCAGGGCACAGGGAGCCCCACCATGTAAATCTGCTGCTGCCAAATGTGACAGCAGCTGTTTGAAAAAAGTTTTCCAGGCTTTCTTCACTGTTAGTGGGTAATGCCTCTGTGCCTTACCTTCTGCAAGGTAGCATTAGAAATGCTCCTCTGCTCCTCTGAGCACTTCAAAGGTCCTGTGTTTCAGAAGCAACTGATACTTTAATCTGCTCCTCAGTTAACACCAGTTTGAAAAGGGCTTGGCAGTTTTATGAGAAAAAGGATCCTGATTTGAGTTCAAAATATTTGCTGAGTGATTTCTAAAAGAAGAAAACTTGTAAAAACATATTTGATTTATGGTTTGGTGAGACATAGCAGGCACTTTCCGGGGCCAGGTGTAGATTAATCTGTCAGCATTTTGCCACTGTCATAGGAATTTCCAACATGTGCCACCATGTTACGTGCCCGCAGGATTCAAAAGGGATCACAACTGGTTTTGGTTTCCCAGCTCAGATAGCAGCACGAACGTTTTGCCAAGAAACCAAGACCTACTCTGACCTACAATGGCATTATATAAGCAGTCACTTTAATAGAAGTGGTAGGTCTATCTGTGCACCATGTGATAAAATTTTGCCCAATGCAAGGGGGGCATAAAAAAAATGAGGCACAATTTTGCCGACAGTGTGGTGCATAATGCAATTAGGGCAGATGACCACCAGAAAATGACGTGTTCTTAATTGAAAATCTGTTTTTGAAATGAAGATCAGCAGAGTCCTTAGCATGAGCAAACTTGTTTTCACCAACCTTCTGTGAATAGCCGAGCTGTTTTGGCTGGTGCTTTCCATGAGAGGCCGGCACCTAACACTGAGATATTCACCCCGAATGAATAAATTATAGCAAAGCATCATGCAAGTGAATACCAGGTTTTGTAGTGGGCTCTCTAAAGGAAGGCTTAGCAGATGGCATTGTTAGTTCTGCTACTGATGTATGGTTTATTTTGACATGTTTCTGGCATCTTTTATCTCTGTTCGTCATGCTAACACTCTTGTCTACCCGCTCTCACTCCTCTTTCCAACAGTTTTTTTGCTCTTATGCTAAGATAATGTCCCAGAAACTACTGAAGATTTTGAGTTTGCTTTCTCACTTAACACTGTAACTTTTCTTCTTTCTCCTTTAAGATGTGGTGATTTAAGTTGGATGATTAACTCAAGCTTAATCAACCAGAAATTAACATGAAAATTTTACAAGGTGTACAGCAGTATTTTCTGTATTCCTTAGTTACTGTTTTTTGGGCACAATACATAGTTTGAAACTCATCTTTTTAATGATAATTTGACATTTCCATTTCTTCTTCCTGGTAGCACTGAAAAGGTTAGAGAAAGAATAAGTAAAATATGGGAGTGAAAAGAAAATGTCTTCAATTGTTCAAATTTTGAACAAAGCGAAGCTGGGTGCTAAGGTTGTATAAAACTTCACACTGTTCTTATTTCCTAAACTGGCTTGCGTGTTCCTCACTAAAGCATGCATATCTCATAGTTGGAGATGGTTATATTGTCGGCACAGAGATGCTATCCAAAATTTCAGATTCATTTTATCAGTATAAACTCCTCTTTGTAAATCCACGTGTGACAGGTGCAAATCCTAGAAGCTAGTTTGTGTTGTCTTTTATCCTTGTCCCTGCTGCAAGAGTCGCATCACAAGTCATGACAAGGGACTGGTTTGGGACTTCTTCTTGAGCCTCTTACTCTGTGCTGTGTCCCCACATCATTTTTATGCTTGCAGAATCACAGGCACTCAATTTCAGGCACCTTGTAAGGGGAAAGTTTTTTTCATTAAATAAACGCTTTATTGCCATGGAAATAATGAGGCTCATCGTGCCTCATGCTCATCCCCAGACCTTCCCTGTTTCTCATGCGGGCTGGCACAAGCCTATCTGCTGTCACGCATGAAACTGGTTTGAGGAGCTGATGTGGCTGGAAAGTAATCCTGTTTTTTTTCACCAGTGTTAGCTTGCAGCTGCCTCCCTTCCCCAGCCCAGCACGCTGCATGATCATACTGGTGCAGAAGGGAGCAAGTAGCCTGGGAGCCTGCTTCTTGCAGCAGCAGTGCCGCTGGAGCACCACCCAAAGGAGCTGAGCTCCTTTGCTCCTTCCGTAGGGGCATCATTAAAGCTCTCTAAGTCGTAAGGCAAGAATCCACAGCCTTATGCCCATACAGCATGCCAGGGAGCCCAGGGAAAAGAAAAGTGGGAGAGCCCACCCCGAACAAGGAAGGCTTCAGGGCAATGTGGCACGTGTCCATAGCAGCCTGGGAAACACTCGCTGGGGGAGCTTTGACAACACTGTGTTGGGGTTGTTGGAGAACACATGCCAAGTTTACTTGTAGAGATTAGACAAAACAGGAAGGATTTCGTGTGCTCCCGTGTTTTGATATTAGAAGAGAATGCACAAAGAATACCCAACCTGTAGCTACCGTGTGTCCTGTTTAATGCAAATACATCATTTTAGCACATGGTTTCATTTACTGTTTTGGTTTCTTAGCTCTATCTTGATATGTTCAAGGAAAACTGAAATGTGAGATAGCATTGGATCCTTCATGGGCAACAAAGGGACCAAAACTCCTGGGTAAGGTCAATGTAAATGATGTTCTTGGGAGCCTGACATACAATAAAACTGCATCAGGTGCTTGTAACAAAACTCATTGCTGGTGTTGTAAGCATGAATAAGGGTTCTGCAAGCTGTGGAATGTACTTGCGCCATCGATTTTCTGTTTGCGTTCCCTGAGAGCAGCAGTGTTTGCTGAGAAAGCCCTTGCAGAGCTGTTCCTCACTGCAGTGCACTGCAGCACTGGGAACAGGACCGAGGTATTTCCCAGCACGAGATGGTTGGGTGTCCTCTATTCTCACAATTGTTCCCATTCATCTTTCACTGTAACATCTGGAGACTTTTACCAAGACAAAGCATATGAAGAGTGTGTCTTCTCTTTCCTCCAAGTCCATAAGTCATAGTATCTTTTGGCTGACTGGTGAGACAGAAAGAAGGGAGAGAAGTTGTAAAATACAGAGGGAATTTTCTGTGTCAGCAGCGGGGCCTCTGTCTTTGCAGCAGTCGCTCATTTTTTATATGACTCTTCTATCTCAGGGAAGAAGGATGAGTTTAGATATTGCAAACTTTATATCCAGGACCTTTCCTGGATACATAAATTAGGTGATTTATTCATTTTTTTAACTAAGCTGATAGGTATTTCAGCTCTCTGTTGTTTCTGTGAAGATTAAATTGTTAAAGAGAGCAGGAGAGCCATGTGATTGCCTGTCCACTGCCAGGTGCGATCCACGTTTTGCCCATCTTTTCACAGAAAACAGTTCTAGGAGCTCCTGGAGAGAAGCAAGATCTTCATGTTTCTTAAACTATTGTCAGTTTTGCTATTTTGAAATAAAACGGTCAGCATTATTTGATTGTTTATTGTCTTGGGCCTGACTCTGTGCTGTGCTAGGTATACTCTTAATAGCTAATCATAAATACATCCTAACACCATATCCTGTGCAAGCATAGCAGAAGTTACATTCATTTTACTCCTGCAGTAACCATGAGAATATGATGATGTGTGTCATTCCACATAATGTGTCTTGGTCACTGACACAAACCAGGTGACAGAAACAGTGAAGTTCACCACAAGCTCTGCACTTGGCTGAAGCTCCACTGCTGGTCTGAGCATGAGATGACCCCCGTGCAGTCTGCCTGTTCCCCCTGCAGATCGATGTGCTTGGTATGGCAACGCAGTGTTGAGTGTTTCAAAGTTAGATGGAAGCGAGTGAGATAACCTCCTCAGGCATAATTGTTTTCCCCAAAGCACAGTACGATTAATAATATGGCACTTCAGACTGTCAGCCCTTCTGCCTTCTGCCAGATAAGCCTTACTGTCTGTTTGGCTTATGTGAGTTAATCAAATCTGCGGTCTCTGGGATGAGACAGCTTGTGTACTAACCAAAACATGGGAATAGCTACAAGCCAAATCTAACCAGCCAGCAAGTAACAGGATGTGCTGGATGGTGGTGACCATTAAATATAGCTTGGCCAGTTCAAGGAGAGATGGGTCACTCTCTTCTGATGTTACAACCCACTGGACTCTCACACTTTCTGTGTGGTACCCTGCTATCTGTAAGCTGTTCCTCCTACAGAGACCATAGGGAACAGAGGAATGCTCAACAGATTTTCCCTCTTAATTTTCAGTTTAAGCAAAATCTTTACTGGAGAATGTGAAATAAATGAAAACCATTATGAGACCATTGTAGCATGACTTTTAGCCTGGCTATAAAAGGAGGGTGCTGAAAGTCACAGGAGAGGGCGTGCTGAGAGACTTCCCAGTCAGATTTGCAGGCCATAGGTCATGTTCTGTTCTTCACAACACAATACTTGCCTTGCTAAAGCCAGCATGATTGCAAGTTGAAGAAGAATTTGTCTCTAGAGATGCAAACAAGCATCCAAGCTTGAAGTGCTGAACTAAGCTTTCAGATATCCTGAGGCCAGTCCAATCCTGTTACCAGTATTCAGCGCTAATAAATGTCTGCTGAGGAGATGCTTTTTGGTGGAAATAGTGTTGTTTTGATATAGTCTTTTCTGAAAACATTTCAGGATTCTAAGCCATGTGTTTTTGCAGTCTGCAAGGTTAAAAAGGTTAAACTTCAGCAGTTTATGTAGACCTGTCAAGCTATTGAGGATAGTTCTGGTCTTGAGATCAGTGATGAAAGGCAAATACTATGGGCCTTTATTGATGAATTTGCTTCTTAGACATTCCAGTGAGTGCAAGTAAGTCTGAAATGTTGCAACATACTCTGCAGACTGTTTGTTTGCTTTTCACAACCAGTCTTCTTTCCTCTTTCATGAGCTTACTGACATCTTTTGCCTTAGCTTTTGCTTTTCTGTTGTGCTTCTTGAATGTCAAGCCTCCACAGAAAAAAAATGTTCTTTATCTGTTTTCATAATTACATAATTTTGTAGCTCCCCAGAATCACAAGTAAGGAATCTTCTGAAAGAACCAGCATTTGTTTCAGATTAATTTTTTGTGTGTTATTCACAGCTTGTGCACGATCCTAGGCTGATTCTTAAGGCAAGTGCCAATTTGTGTAGGTTTTACTTTCTGGCTTCTTTGAAAACCAGAATAAATACTACACATGGCTCTAACACAAAAGGATTGGTATAACATATTTCAGTTCAATAACACGGGTCTCATTGTGCCTATAGCATAGGCTGTCTGTTCATAGACAGGCATTTACTGCCAAAATCTTACCTTCCCATTTACAAATGTTTGGTCAGTCTCCTTCTATACCTTCTGGCCTCTCTCACGATTGCTCAAGTGCTCATTTCACCAAGTAAGGCAGTGGTACCAGCTGGCATCCCTCGTTCAGTCTATTTTGTGTGTGCGCTCTGCTGTGAGCTGTGAGGCCGTCTCTCAGTCCAGACTTGGAAGCAGCTTTGAATCTCCGACACTTGAGATCAGCTTGGCACTGAGCAGCGATTCCTCACTGGCTTGGAAACAGCTCCCAGTCTCGCTCCGCTTCTTTGTTTGGTATGAGATGACAATAAAAAAACACTGCAGAAGCTTTTGCAGGGTGTCCCCCACTGCGGTGGCTGGAGTGGAGCACGGGGCAGCAGCCCCTGTCTGACAAGCAGATGGATGGTGCAGGGGCACCTCAGCCTGTGTCAGACATCCAACACATGTCCAGTGCAGGGACGAGTGACACTGGGCCAGACATTGCTCAAAAATCAACAGGATGGAGGCATTCAGATACAGATCCAACCCGTTTGTCTTGGAAAATAATCAAAATATTGTTGACACCTAAAACTGTGACTTAAAAACAACACATATGTTCAAATCTACCCCTTTCAGTTTAAAACCATTACCCCTACTGGGTAATGCACATTTCTGGTTCATGTTGAGCGCCTCATCAGCCAACACCCCCTGGTCCTTCTCCTCAGGGCTGCTCTCCATCCACACATGGCACAGCCTGTATTGGTGCTTGGGATTGTACCTGAGAGAAAGAAAAGGAGAAGGACCTGGGGGCTCTGGTGGACAAAAAGCTCGACACGAGCCAGCAGTGTGTGCCTGCAGCCCAGAAGGCCAACTGCGTCCTGGGCTACACCAACAGAGGGTTGGGCAGCAGGTGGAGGGAGGGGATTGTGCCCCTCTGCTCTGCCTTGTGAAGCCCAACCGGGAGTGCTGCGTCCTGGGATGGGGCAACCAACACAGGAAGGATGTTGATCTGCTAGAACGGGTCCAGAGGAGAGCCACAAAGATGATCAAGAGGCTGGAGCACCTCTCCTATGAAGAAAGGCTGAGAGAGCTGGGGATGTTGCCTGGAGAAGAGAAGGCTCCAGGCAGACGTCATTGCAGCTTTTCAGTACTTAAAGGGTGCCTATAAAAAAGATGGAGAGCAACTTTTTACTCTGGCAGATAATGATAGGAGAAGGGAGAAAGGTTTTAAACTAAAAGAGGGGAGATTTAGATTCATTGTCAGAAGGAAATTCTTCACTCAGAGGGTGGTGAGGCACTGCAACAGGTTGCCCAGAGAAGCAGGCCCCACTGTCCATGTCACTGACAAAGATATTAAATAGTGCCAGTCCCAGTACTGACCCCTGAGGAGAGCCACTCGTCACTGATCTCCACTTGGACATTGAGCTGTTGACCGCAACTCTTTGAGTGTGACCATCCGGCCTATTACTTACCACTGAGTGGTCCATCCATTAAATCCACGTCTCCAATTTAGAGACATGTCTCAAATCTCCTGTCCCCGGTAAATCACTACTGTCCATTCTCCATTTGCTATTTACAGCTAGGTTTCTCAGCCTCTCATTGTAAATAAAGCTCTGTGGTATACAGAGGATCAAAAATTTAAGTTTAGTTTTAGTGTCCTTTTAGTAGTAGCTGCTTCCTATAGCATGAGTTTAAAAAGAAGCTCCATCCAAGTGTAATTAAAATTTATATACAAATATATATATCACAGAATCACTGGCTTAGTTTCTTTTGTTTGTCTTCTGTTTTTTCTTTTTTCTTTTCTTTTCTTTTCTTTTCTTTTCTTTTCTTTTCTTTTCTTTTCTTTTCTTTTCTTTTCTTTTCTTTTCTTTTCTTTTCTTTTCTTTTCTTTCTGGGTGCCTTTTTTTGCTTTTTTTTTTCTTCTGCCTGTTTCCCCCTACTCATTCTGGGCTGCATATTGGTCAGCATAACATCTGAAGTGTCTGAAAATACAGGCATATTTAAAGGTTAGTGCGTAGTTCAGCACTCTAAGTCTCCAGGTAGAGAGTTTGATACCCTGTCTGACAACTCCTGTTGAAACGCAGACTGCAATGTATAATTCATCTCACTTTTCCAAATTCTCACTGGCGCTGAAGGGCCATCATGATTTAGCATTTGCCTAAATAAACGGAGACAATATGATTTAGTGTATAATCAAGAATTAGATCTAAGTAAAAGGGTGACATTTCACAAGGTCGCTCATGTTCATGTAACAAAAGCAGCTGTCTATACTGCAAAAGAATGGCAATAATTAAGAAGACTTTCTGAACCCAATTAGAATTGTAATTAAGAAACATCGTATACTAGAGGAAATATGCTAGATTAGTTGTCTTGAATGTTGGTTTTTCTCTCTTCAGACATTACTTTGTCATTGAAATGTGATCAAACAAATAATTTGTCTTTTATTTTAGCTGATTCAGTTAAGTACATCAAAGCCGGTTAGTTTTCATAGCATTTTCTTTTCATCATATGTATGTTGTACACTGGCTGCTTTAAATCTGGTGATTGCATTTATTTTATGCCCTTATGTGTTCTAATTCTAGTTTTACCATACAGTCTCTCTCTCATAGTTTCTTAATTGGCATGGCTGAGAAAATAATAGCCATAACATTTTAAACTTAAGAGAGCTGTCAATGAGCATATTTTATACCCCGAAAAAAAATCACAACTATCTAAATCTAATAAACTATTTCTACATATTACTGCTGGGGCTTCCATGAGCAACACAAAAATTTACGGTTGATATCTGTCCGTAGGTATTAGGATGTGACCATTTGTGTCATGGGAAACTCCACATTTGGTATGATGGTAAAAGCCTGCACTGCAGCAATGCAGGAGTTTAAATTTCCAAATAAACTGCTGTTCTAGAAACAATGAGTGTTTTATGTACCCAGTAAGACTGAAGACACTGATAATGTATCTGTACTGTAAGTATGCAGAAATTAAATGAACATTTAGACTAGCACTGTGCTATGATTATCCTTTTATCATAAAACTACTTAAATATAATTTTAAAAATCCAAAGGTCCTTCAGAAATGGCCTGATAAAAATGAACATAAACTTACTGTAGTTTACTAAAATTTTGCCCCTTTAAAATCATAAAATATTGCTGATAAAAAAGAAAATAACATCGTTGGTTTTGGAGGTCCAGTGCATTAGGACTAATGCAAAATACCAGTGGCTATGTGTCATCATGATTACACCAATAATACATCCTTAAAGACATATTCTTGGGTCAATTTCTTAGATAGATTTAAATATTCTGAGCCAAATTCTTAAAACCGCATAGGATGTGATACAAAGCTGCCAAAATTATATGCATACAGGAAATAAGGGAATAATACTCTTCCCAAAGCTAAACTGCATCTTAGTTCTCTCTTAAACTTGTTTAAATCCACTTTTCCTGGTGATGTTGATTCATAGTAAAAACAGCATCATTTAGAGATGAGTTTTTCACTGAAGTGGAATGATTTCCTGAAGTAAAACTTACAATCAACCTGTGACTCAGGGATGTCCTCGTGTTAATTTCTATTCTTGTTGCTATTTCTATTTATTATTAAGAAAGTACCTCCAAAGATTAAGCTTCCTGCATTCATCCTGTTTTTCTGCTCACCTGTAGAGGCAGTGAATGAATCACTTAATTCCATGAGCTTTAGTGTTCCATAAATGTAGTTTTGGTCATTCTGTATAATTGCATTTTACGGTTGTTGCTCAGAAAATGGTGTAATTATAACATAATTCTTGAGACCTGTGTGAGTAGAAGACTCTCTCTTTGTGCAGGGGTATAGATGGAATCACAGTTGCTGAGGCTGTGGTCAAGATATATAAGTTTAGCTAAATGCAATCAATTGATCTTTGGGCTCTTCTATGCTGTTTTCCATTGCTAAAACAATAGGGCAAAATCAACAGAATGATTGCTGGCTTAAATTTTGTATTTGTTGATTTGTACAAAATAGCCGAATGATAATGGGATAAAAATGGAGAGAACGAGAAAAGCTGGACCAGAAGCAAGGAGACAAATGATCGCTGTTGGAGATGAGTTCTACAGTTAGAGGGTCTTCAGAACAGGGAAGGTGTGTCTCACGGTAATACCTAGCATGTACATCAGTGATTAATACATGCATTTAGAAACATAAGTGTCAGTGGAACTTCTTAACTGGCAATACAGCATTGGACACATTAAAGCAAGTTCTTGATGCCAGGGTTTTCTGAGCAATCATTTTAATTTGACAGCTGTTCCCCCTTCCCACTTCTCAGGATCATTTGGGGTTCATGTACTGAACCTTTCTTCATCCCATTTTCTTAAAGCAAACAGCAGAGAAATGCATATGTCACAGTCATTTAGGGGGATTATGTGCCTTTGCTTGGATGACAACTTGAATGAGCTGATGTCCAAAGCACTTACTGTGTCGTGTGTTTAATGTCCAGAGCCTGCTGACTTTAAGTGCCTGTTGGAAAGCCACTATAGGAATAGTGAGTACCACTGTAGATGAATCGTAAGAGCATTTTTTGACTGACTTCACATGTTCTTTGATTGTTTTAAAGATTCACTCGGTATTCACTTATTGATACTGCCTATTAATTTTTCATTAATCTAAGCCAATCGTGAAAACTGTATTGCTTATATATTAATGTCATTCAGGGGAATGAATAACTCCTTGGCATAGTATACTAAAAGTCCATGATTTTGTCAGAAGTGAAGTCTTCTTAGGCAAGCTAAAGGCTAGTACAGCAGCAATTCTAGAGATTTAGTTTGGTCTTCAGTTAACTTTAATGCTTGCTGTGTGTTTTGTCCAGTCAGGAAAAGGCTCTGTTTTCAAATTAAAAAATAATAAAAATAAATAAATAAAAAATCATGGCTTCCCTTTAATGTCCTCCTGTGTTTATCTGAAAAGACTAGTTTATGAAAAGATGTTGGAGGAAGATGGGAAACAAGCCAAGCACAAATGGCCTGTTTTTCAATAGTGGTCAGTCTTCACCTCTTGTAAGCCCAGTGGTCTTTAGTTCCATGACTTTGGTTCTATGACAAGTAGATCTGTGGAACCTGTATTTCAAATACTAATAAGAGAAAGCCCCAACACCTCTCCCTGTGATTTTTACCCAGCTAAGCTCTGAAGCACAGGACTGACAGCAATGGGTCCTTACAAAGAGGGTGTGAATGGTAGAGAAAGTTTAACAGAGGATACATAAAACTTCAATCATTTTTGGCAGTCTATCAGAAAGAAAGAAAAAAAAAAAAAAAAAAAAAAGAGAGAGAGATTTCCTTTATAAATATGTCCACTGTGCTTTTGAATGTGATTGTTTTGTCCAAATCTGTTCTGCACATGAATCACTAAATGCAATAGTAAAATCAGGGTGAATCTGGAGGCTTACTTCAGGCCACTCAACACTACACAGATGATCAGATTCTTTTAGGCTCATAGCCATATCACAGAAGTAAAAGCTGAAGGAAAATATGTATTATTCTGTTAACATTCAGTTCTCATCCGAGTCATGAATATTACCCACTTGTGTTTTCTCTAGTGCATTGTTCAGCCTAATGTTGAATCTCAAATACCTTGGGAGGTTGGGGAGTTGTTGTTTTTCCACTGTTAATTTAATTCCATCAGTCTAATATTATTGGCATGTTTTTTTCTCTCTTCTGGTGTTTACATCATCCTGAATTTCAGAATAAGTTAAAATGTATCCAGCTCAGCAACTTTTCCATTTTGGGAAGAACTTCAGATACTCCATGCTTATAAATTTAAATGTGTCACATGGATTTCCTTTCATGTGCAAGGGTTCAGCTGGGATCCAAAGCCCATGTATCTGGGCATGGCCTTGAGAACTACTTGATAGTCTGGTTGTTTTGTTATTCTTTTTTAAAGAAAACTTGTTTGTTAATTTATTGGTATTTGTACATGACACATTGGCTTCATTACTGTCCACTAAGAGTGCAGATTGTTGTTTTATAAATGCCTTTAAAAGGACAGTGCTCGTAGGTCAACAAGAACTCCACATAAATGAGGGACAAAACTCTCATCACAGTAATTTTCCTTTTGAAGTCTACTAAAATGGATGTTCTTATAAGAAAACTGCAAAACTTCAAAGATTCAGGTTCTTACTAAGTTTGAAAATAAACTAAGCAGAAAATGCTTTTATTCTTCTCTAGTTTGTTTTTAAAATTTCATTGGATCTTCTTTGACGTTAGTAACTCATAGTTCGTGATTCATTGAAATAATAAAGCTCTGAATTACTGAACAAGTAAACATCCTGGCTACAGTAATAAAACAGACACTCCAAAAAGCACAGGAGTAATACTGCATGCCAGAAAGTTTTAAAATACATTGATTCAGTCATCTTTATTGCCCAAGAAAAGATGTCATGGTCCAGATGTGCAAAAAGAGTAAGACTATCATATTAAGCCCTTGTATTCTTCTCAGTCTCTGTAAAGATTAAATTGGGTAGTTTTCATCACGAAGAATTTTGAAGAATCAGCATGACTTTCAGTCTTAAGATACTCAAAGCAATATGTAATTTTCAGTTGTCAGTGATCAGAGTGCAAAAAGTAGCTCCTCGGGTTGCTTGGAGACCTTGTCCGTTGTTTGGGGCATGTGTCCCTGTTGTGTGATGTGGATCTTGTAGGACTTCTCAGGGGAACTGCTAAATGACAGCTCAGTGATCTCTCTTGGAGTTTCACTCCAGGTGTGGAAGGTAACAAATAATTCTCTTAGTACCAACTCCTTAATTTTTGTATTGATATATGTGGACTGTAACATGGAGCTTATCTCTGTACTGAAAAACAACACTTACGGGGCTTTCCTTCAAATACATTCAGATAGTTGTTCTGTGGATAAAAAGTGTCATTTTTCCTTCATTTACTTCACTTAAAAAACACACCAAATTCTGCTATTTCAAATGTATGTGGTTGTTCTTTTGTACCACATGAAAATCTCTGTGGAGTACAATGAAGGATTTTTCTGTCTAATATGTACAAGCGTTATCACACATAAATCATATCAGTAATTATCTTGAAGACTGGCTAAAATCTGCAGAAGCCAGAAGTAGCTTGGAAGTTCAACAATGGCAGGTTCAAGAATTTACAACTTGAATCCAGTCTTCCAAAAGCAATGTGAATTAAAAGGAGCAAACGTCAAGAGCAAGGACAGGCTGAGGGATGGTATCTTCCTGAGCTACTTCATTCAAAAGTAACGAGGGTGGGGAGAGGGAATAAATAACAAGAAACATCAGGATGAACTTGTATATAACAAGTACTGCTGCAGTGATGAAACACCAAGTTTAGGACATAGTGTCATTTGTAATTGATAATACACAGCTGTGTGTCTAATGAAACCTGGCAAATCCGTGCCCCTGCTTTTATGGAGCACTGATTGTGGTGAGCCTAAAGACTGAAAACTTATTTGATCTGAGAGGAAGACTTCAGTTGTTTGCCGAGTTGTCCTTACCGGATGTTCTTAAACAGAGCTGCACTGTGACATTTCTTCGTTCCTCAGCCTTACCACCCACACTGTCCTTAGAGCTGCCTGCTTTTTTCTCCTCTCTCCTAGTATCTTTTCTGGGTGATCTCCAATAAGTTCTTCTCTGCACTGTCAGGATACATGCATGCCAGACCAAGAAATTCTCATCTTTACTATTAAAACACACATCTCATTCGTGTTCTCTCGTGCTTTTCTTTCCAAATATATCTTCTTCTCTCATCCTTTCTGCCTCCTGTGTCTTTGTCCGTCTTTATCTCATATCCCCAGCGTTTGCTCCCGTAATCCACTCCCACCACAGATGTGAGCTATGCCGTGACTTCTGCTTCATGAAAACACTCCCCGTGTTGTTCTCGCATTGGCACACGTGTTGTTTGCTTTTCTAACGCAACTGTGCAACCGTTTGCTGCCACCTCACGCAGCCATGGGAGCACTGCATCCGCCGTGCCTGGCTGCGGGGCTCTGCTCACGCACTGGGTGCTCCTGCCTGACCCTCTGCTGCTGCTCGTGGTGCTGTCACCCACCCCGCGTCCTGAGGTCAGACCAGGACGTCCTTAGCATGTGTGTGTGAGTACTCGCTGCACGCCTGCTGAAGTTCTCCCTTCCACACAGCACATCCTGTTCGTCGGAAACGAGCAGGTGTTGAAACAAGGAAAATAAGTTGTCAGATTCGTCATGATGTACCCTTGCATGACTTTTACGTGGAGGTAATTGTGAAGTTGCAGCTCTTGACTTGGGATCACAATCTAACAGCTTCACTCCCCAGACCCCGCGAGTATTTTCCTCGTAGGGTTTGGGGAGACAAAAGAGTTTTGGTCAGCCTGGAACCCAGTCTGTGAATGTCAGATTATACTTCAGCTGGTCTTCCTGGGAAAATAATGGTCCTGGCTCTGAGCACTCATTTGTGGCAGGAGGGTGGCAGCTAGTGCAGCAGCAGGAGAAGGAAGGATGTTGGAGGTGGCTGTCGGCAGCGTAGAGGTTGCTTGCTTTAAGAAGGGCATGGAAACCTCTCAGGATATTTGTTTGCTGCACTGATGTTTGCTGGTGCCAGCTCATCTGTGCTTCCAGGGAGAATGCACCTTGTCTCATATGCCCTACCACGTCACGTTAGTCATTGCTGAACATCTACAGCAATGGCAGGAACAGATGAAACCATTGTTCATCATTATTCTTATGGATGCTTACTTGAAAATGTAATTTCAATTTGAGTTACAACTATATGAGCAATTATGAGATAATTGGAAATTGGTTTTGTTACATTAACTGCCTTTCATTTACAAATACTGTGCCCTCTGTCTCTACTTCCCTTTATATTTTACACACGTAGGCATGCAAGTTTATGTGGCTTGCCTGTAGCAGAAATTGTGGTTCCACCACTGCACGTAGGAGGGTGTGATGTGGAAAGCGCATGCCAAAACACATGGAACATGGCACACATCCACATCCTCGCTCATCTCTGTAGTGTCTCATGGCCCATAGTACTGAGTAATGCTGCGTGATTGTTCTGCCCACAGTGCTGGGCTTTATTTACTTAATTTTCTGCTGTACCCAAGTAGCACAGCATGGACAACACATCTGTGAGCCACGTCAGCTCCTGTGCTGTGGAGGTTGAGCAGCACAGAGAGCGTGGGAAGATAGACTCATTGGGCTGTGATGCTATAGAAAAGCTCTGCTTCTTTTAACCGTATCTATCTCACTTGACAAAAAGAGGCAGAAGTCTGTCCCGAAGAGGCGTCCAATACCTCTTCATTCTGTGTTTTAAAACTTTGGAACTGGTCTTTGATTTTTTTTGCTCGTTGACTATGTTGCAAACTTGCTAAAAATTCCTTCTGGTATTCCCCAAGACACTGTGCATGTCTCCCGTCTGTTAGCAGGAATGCCTGCATGTAATTGCTCAAAGCAGTGGTCACCAAATTAGTATTCAATGTAAGGCTGAAAATATATTTCCATCCCCTGGTCCTCAGCAAAATTTTGTTATTTACTGTCACAATATTTACACTTACTCCATGGGCAAAAATCTCTCTCGTGCAGCATTTCCCTTCATTTTTCACTGCAATGTTTTATCCATTCTAGTGTTGTTAAACTTGGCTTTCTTTCTGCTGAGTACTTCATGGAAAGGATCTCATTCAATGCTGATATGAAAGAAATTACCTTCTTTTCCCCAAAATGTTGTTCCAGAACTTTGTTCCTGGCCCTTCATGGATAAGTTGTACCTAGAGCAAAGGCTGAGTCAGACTGGCAAGCAACCTGATTATTAGGAAGTGACCTTGTTGTTGTCTCTGCTTTCTGCATCCCACTTTCCATATATGTGGTGTCTGTTAATTTATTAGTACTAGACAGTACTATTTAAAATATCATCCACTGTCTGCAAATGTTGATCATTTTGCTGTGCAATTTGAAAGAATCAGAATTTCCTGGTACCAGAGAAATCACCCTACCTCTGTTAAAGTAAATTGCCCAACATTTGTTGAGCTCGGTGGATTCAGGAACAGAGCCTAATTGATAGAGCATTCACTTTCAATGTTCAAAGTTGAGCTACAGTAAATAAAACTCCAGGTCTTCATAACTGTTTCCAATTTTGAATATATTTAATTCCCCTGTTTGTCTCCGTCGTTTTCTTCTATGCTTTAGCAATAACACAGTGTGTATGCTTCAAGACTGGGTTATATGAAGATAGGTACTGTTTCATAAGGTTCGTTCTGTCGTCAGTTTACAGGTAGGAGTGCATTTGCTCTAGGTTTGATAGGTATCAGATGTTCTGATAACTGATAATTCTGCATGAACCTTTTAAAATTACCACAAGAAGTACTTCAGCTTGTTCAGCAAAAATATGCCCTCCTTTCCATTTACTGCTTAGTTAGCTTGATTTTCATGTGACGGTCACATCCTCGTGGTTATTTCACCTGCCTAAGCACGTGCTAGTAAGACATGTTGTTTCTGTACAGCTCACACAATGCTCCACCTGCACAGCTGCTAGAGCTCTGGTGGCAGCAGGACTGTCCCTCAGGTGAGGATAAGTTGCTTTGCTAGACCTCAGTTGTAAACTTCAGCTCCTATTGGTATTCAGTGACTACTGTTCTGCACTCAAGGCCAGCTCCCTTTAAAATTAAATTTTATTAGAAGGACTTCTAGACAAAAAAAAAAAAAAAAAAAAAGGAAATTAAAAAAAAAAAAAAAAAAAGAAAGAAAACACACAAGGAAACTTAATTTCTACAGGAATTAGCCTTCTGACAGCTCTAGATTGTCTTTAAGGCTTCTTTTGTTTTGAGGCCTTTCCATATGTAACTCTCAGTAAGCTGTTCCTGTATCACACTCCCTTTTAAATCATTAAAGTGTACATAGCATTGGAACTACACTAAACGTAAAAATGCCATCTGGTGACCTATAAAGAAATGTAAGTAGAAGAGATGGCACATCTGCATTCCTGATTCTTTCCATAAACCACACTACTGTTTCAGCTTCTGTTTTGGCACAGTTTCTTCTAGCTGAGCCAGAGTTTATACCATGGCTAATCTGTGGTCATAACAGTGCAAGCAGAATGCAAAGAGATTTTACTCTTCCACAGCTCAGCTCTGGTAGCTGAACATTTCAGCTAAACCCTGGGGCGGGACTAGGAACTTTTGTACCAAACTTCCTTTGTAGTCACAGTGGAAGCCACAGATTTACTAGCTTTTTTCCATGTTTTCTGCTGCTGAGCATATGTATATAGTCAAGTCATTATCTTGAATGAGGTGAGTGTTTTTTTTCATGACAATTTGACCATAACTTTTTGGAGCAGGTATGAAAAGAGCAAGTATGTTCCCATGTTACATTTTGCTTTCCTACTCTATTTTAAGTCTCAGTTTGACATCCTTTACTTTCAGTAGCCTGCTGCCTTTATGCCTAAATGCATTCAGCTGAGCTATTGTGTTCATTTATCACAGTCTGGTACAGTTTGTTCAGGAGATGGAGCTCACACAGGGTCCTGTACAATGTTGATCATAAAAACAAGAAATTCAGGAGATGTACCCCAAGAGTGCCAAGCATTACACAAGAAAGTATTAAAAGGTTTTCATCAGTCAGGCTGATGAAAAAATGTGGCTTTGAAGGATGGAAACTCGACACAGAAATTGGAAATGATCAATCAGAAGATCATTTTTGTTACAAATGAAACTGGCCATAAGGGAACAAAAATAGGAATTACAGTCCAGTAAACCAGTAGTATATGAATCCTAGACAAACCTGTTCAGCGCTCACAAATTCTTGTGCATGTTGAAGGAACACTTGCAAGATAAAGTATCAAATCCTGTCACAAGGGAGTGGAATAGAAAGTGGGGCCTTAAGAATTCATTCCTCTGAATTTAGGGTATAAGAGACCAAGTCTTAATCTGAATTCTGTGTGCATTGCTACTCCTGTCCATCATAACCAACAGCACTTCTAGCTGCATTATTACCCATTTTCCTAGGAGAGTTTGTATGCCTTGTAGTCTTTGATTTAGCTTCTCTGTAAAGGTGGTAAATAGAACAGAATTCAGTATTAAGATATACTAGCACCTATACGTAAGATCCTGGTGGACATCTCAAAATGTTTTGACTCCGTTAAATTATTTGGTCGTGTTAGGAAGTTACTGTGTGACTTTTTTTACCCCTGTCCTGGAGATGAGAACATGGTCTGCATGAGCTTTAAATATGGTTAAGTTCTAGTTATAAATATGTGCAGGCATCAACAGAAATATTCTAACTTAGGAGGGTTTTCCAGTATATCATTTTCTTAAATTCTTTCACCTGTTTCAGTGAAACTAGCTATATTTGTTCTTAATTCACATAGCTGAGGATAGAAACAGGAAAAGCCATAGCATGTACTTCCTTGCACACTGTTTATAGAAAGAGGGAGAGACGTGTCTTGTTGATTATAGGCATTATGCAACTGAGGCAATTTTACTCGTGTCTCTGAAGCAGATGCACAAAATTTCATTTATTTTTCTTTGGTTTTTTTTTAAACAGTGACTTGAGTTTTCACTAAGTTACAGAAAAAATACCAAATTTAATGTAAGTTAAGTTAAAGTTCAAAAGTTGAAACTATGATGAGTTAAAGAAAATATAAATACAGTAGTTTTCTTTCTCTAATTCTATTTTATTTTAGATCTATGTTATAATAGTTTGCAATGTCATGGTCATGGGTTAACGAGGATTTCCGCCAGGTGAAGATTGTTTGGTGAATGATGTGAAACTGTCTAAAAATTCAGATCAAGGTTAGACAAAAGCATTTTGGGATATATGCCAAAGCCATCAAGTACAGAATGCCATACCATGAAAAACTAGGTGCCATGCCTGAATGTTTAATTTCAATATTTTCTGAAAAGTGTTTGATTTTTTTCCTTTTGCTGCAACGTTTCATTTGAAAATGTCTTTCAACTTAAAAAATTAAATTTCTTTGAAATTCACTAAAATGGAACATGCTGACTAAGGAAAAAACATTTCTATTTAAATCTCTTGAATCAAACAGCAGTTATTTTAGGTTGGCAAGAAGAATTTCAAATTGGGGGGGAAAGGGGGAGGATAGGTCAGTATAGACTTATGAAACCTCTTATTTACATTCATGAGTTCAGGCCTTGTTCAATGTCCAAAGTGTGAAATGAGGCAATGATATGGGGTGAGGAAAACAGAAATGCGTAATATTCATGTATTAGTTACTGCCTGATATGGATGCTCATCAGTGCAGAATGTAGAGGACATGATTTAAACCAATAAGCCAAAGAAATACAAATTACTTTGGCATTCAGTGTCTGCATCTATCTGAGCTGTAAATAAAGGAGCTAACGTTCAAGAAGGCTACAAAATCCCCGTGCGTAGGAGGATGCATCTGCTGGATATCTGTACCTTAGTGCTTTCTCAACTTTGAGTATAAATCTTTTGTACCAAATATTTACAGCTGTGATGCTGCAAAAATATTTCTGCAGAGCTTCCCATGCAGGCTCCAGCAGCATCACATTGTTCCCTGGCCAGGGGTCATTTCACCGGTCATAAATACCTGAATATATACCATATAATAAATACCATAAACACCCAAATTTTAGGTGCACAGTGGAGAAATTTTCTCAAATAGATTATCATATTTCCCAGATAGTAAGTGAAGAGAGGTAGACATCTCCATATGCATCTCCCTCTGGAAAGCTCTGCAGGCCAAGTAGGAAATGCTGGCATTTTAGATTGACAGCTTGATTAGACCCTGAAAAATCAGGAAAGAAGTTACATACTTACTTTGTAAGCAGCGAATCATACCCACAACTTCTGTTTTTAGTTTTTTCATGGGGCTGACAAGGCTGACTAATTGCACTAGTCATTTCATGGATCTTCATCACTTCAGTTTTGACAAAGAATAGAAATGATGAGTATCAAAACAGCATGTGGCAGAACAGGCACATGCTTAGAGCTGCCCTTATCTCTGTCAGGCCAAGGTTGTATAAACACAACGTAACATACACAAACCTTAACTCAGTTCAAGGTAGCAATTCTAATGTTAGCGCTACGGGCCCTGACACATTGCAAAACTGCTCAGCTGGGTAAATACAGAGCTGCGGTTAGTCTAATACTGAGGTCTGCAGTACCACAGTTTCCTTAAAAAAGTGCAGGGCTAATTCAGGTGTATCTGCACTGAACTACAGCTCCAGCATTGGCATGTCCCCACTCCGGGTGTCAGGCTGTGGAAATAACATCTTCACACATAGAAAAGTGAACTTGACCCATCTTTCAAATTTGGCTTTTTACAGGTGTAGTCACCTGGATATATGCATGGAAGAGGAATTTAAATCTTGCCTCATTGTACATCGGCAATTGAAAGAAAAGTTAATTACATATGAAAAAATGCTGAATTTCATTTTAACAGTATGTTAGTCTGGCTTGTGGATTTCTTTATTTTGTCTCATTCTGTCTCCTGCGATTTTTCTTGACAGATCTTCTACGGTGGCCACAAATCAGCAAGTGCAGATCACCTGAACTGGAGACATTTTCGTGTTATTGGACTGATGGAAATTTGTATAACCTCACTGCTCCAGGAACAATACAACTGTTGTACATGAAAAGGTAATACTGTGGAAACAATGGAAGAAAGAGGAAAAGATAGAGAAGTCATATACTCTTGTATTCCTGTTACCTCATTGCTGAGATGTGATATGTGATATGAACCAGAATATTTTTAAGGGCATAAAACTGTGTTGTAAGTGCATATTTTTCAATGTCACATTTGTTTGCTAATTATCAAGCATTACGCAGTCACAAGCATTACTTGGGAGACAAAATTTATAACACATTCCTGCCAAATATAGGTCCAGATTTCAGACTCTGAAGTTGAACACTGTAGGGCTTTGGAAAGGGGTTTTTAATGGAGAACTTCGGTTTATTCCTTATCAATTTAATAGCAGCTGTGAGATTCATTATGTGTGTGTACAGAAGAAGAGTTTGAATACAAGTCCCTTTGAATTGTTATTAAAGTTACATAAAACAGTAATTGATCAATTGCTAGGTTGAAGGCTGAATGTGCAGGTCCAGATAAAAAGCCTGCTCAGAGGCTGGGGATTATGTTTCATTGAGACCTGCTGAATTCAGTTTCATATTTCACTTAAGCTTTTGTAATTTTCAGGTTGTTAGAATGATTAGATGAAAAGAGAACATGCACATTACCATGTTACCCAGTAATGGCTATTTAGGAAACAAAAGCCTTTTGTTCACAGGAATAGGAGGAGAATGTGCGTGCCTGTTACATCTAATGTACTGGTTTTCAACCTTTTTGATCTACAGACACTTCCTACAGGTGATGATACATTTGCTTAGGAAACAAGCTTAATGGCTAGGCGTGTTTTCCAACCACTTTTCCCAGAGTGCTCAGAAATACAGGGATCCAAGTTAAAGCGACTGTTGAGCTGACAGTTGTTAGTGCCATGCACCAAGAGTACAAACTTCAAAAATTAAACGTACAACGAAGTACCACATACATTGAACAGATCATAAATTTCATCTTGGTCTAGGAAAAATCAGTATACTGTAATAACAGATGTGAACTGAACAACCACATAAAAATTAGTTCTGTTTCAATGTGCAAGCAATATTTAAGGCTCAAGATTGAACTACATCAGCTAACACAGTCTCCTGCTTAACACAAGTCATAGTATCTGATCTCATACACCTTTATTAAGTCCTGACTTTGCCAGGAGCATTTCCTTTAGAAACGTGTCTGGTCTCATCAGCTAAATACAAGACCCTTGCCTATTGGCAGAAATGCTCCTCGTTCCACTTATGTAGCATCTGCCGTTTTTACTTCTTAAGCACCCACTCCAGCATTGAAGGATGCACTTGGAATAATTGTTTTAGCCTAATCCCTCTTCTCTGTAGTTTGAACAGCTCTTAGTAAGAAAAGGCATTTACATGATATTTTTAGCAAACCAAGACTGTAATTTCTGAAAAGATCCCTACTCAGAACAGAAGATATGTTCACTATGAGATTTGTTTTCCTAAAATGACTTCAGAAATACTGAATATCTGAATACTTCAGAAATGCTGAATATCTGATGCTTTTTGTGTAGAATATTTCTAATAGTATGGTTGTTCCCGTTTTTCTTTAAATAAATAATTTTGGGAGTTTGGACCTGCTGGTTTCTTTCAGTTTGGTTGTATGACCCTACACAAGGATCTGTGTTTTGCAGTCTGAGAATTCATCCCACTCTATATAGCTCTGCTGTTTCCTCTTTGTTTAAGAGATGAAATGAAATATGCAAATGTTACATTTTCTGCTGCAATTCTTTCATTTACAGAAAACATTTTTAAATGTTTGAAGTCAGAATGGAAAAACAAGTGCTTTCAATGCTAGTACTTCCAACCCTGTGTTTTAGAAGTTCCGTATCCCAAGAAATTTAGTCCTTCCTCACTCCCAGCACTGTATTTCTCTTCCCTTCTTTCACATCCCGCAGTTCTGGATTATTTTGTGCCAGGTCCCCTCCGTGGGAGTAGTCAGTCCCCCAGTGCCTACATTCCCTTTCGGTTCCCCTGCAGAGGTTCCCTCTCCTTAGCCTTGCAAGTGTTACAGCACAGACTGCCTTAAGGACTGGCTTTCAGTGTTTCAGATCTCATCATTTAGATGGGCTTCTTACTGCAATTTAATTTTGCCTGAAGAAAAGTTGCTTAAATACATATTAAATTGACTAAAGTTCATGCTTGCTGGCAGTCATTAACGTAACAACATGTGGCCTCTGACTGGTCTTACAGAAATGCCATGCAAAGCATAGAAATGTCACTAACAGTACCTCTGAGAACCTAAATACATCTATGTAGCTTGTTTGGGTGGTTGTCTTCTAATCACAGTATTATCACAGTACTGTAAATCACAGAAAATATTGGCATGTATTTCTCATTTCCATAGAAGATGTGACTTATCAACATTGTGTCTTGTAACATCTATAATTTCTACTTTGTAAAATCCATAAATCTCTCTCACACGTATCTTATACTTTTGTTGTCATTCTAGGAATGATGAAGACTGGAAAGAATGTCCTGATTATATCACTGCAGGAGAAAATAGCTGTTATTTCAACACATCCTACACCTCTATATGGATACCATACTGTGTTAAGCTTGCCAATAAAGATGAAGTATTTGATGAAAAATGTTTCAGTGTTGATGAAATAGGTATGCTTCTATTATGCATTTTACCTCTGTATTTTTATACTGCAATAGATGTGATTCTATAAGCTTTCACATAATTCATACTGTATTTAAATTCCCTCCCTCAGAAAATTTACTTTGTAAAAAAAATACAATACATGGGAGGGGATTTGGGTTTGAAAAATATGTAATGTGATCTACACCTAGAAAATAGTGCCACTGTTGAAAGCAAGCTAAAAGGATAAAAGCAAGTGTGTGTTTTTTTTTCTTTAAGAAGACCAGTGCTCTCTCAAACGTGTGGAGATGTTTTTGCTTTTGCTGTCACTCTGAGCCCTTTCAAATGGTTGCTGTGTAGCCTTGGTCAGTTTGAGCAAGGATGGTGTTAATATCTTGTTTCTGCAAAATTCTGGAACCGAGTAGGTTTTTGTTCCTCAGTCAACAAATGTGCAGAATCAGGACATTTAGCATTTCCAAGCTACACTTTATATTTATTGCAATATGAACTGTGACTGTCTGGACTTTCCAGACATTATTGCTTGTCCAGATCAGTGATATATGGACATGCAGTTAACACTTTATTCCTGCAAGTGACTAGAATATTCACTGTACCCTTTTCTTCAGTGCAGTAAAATACAAATCACTTTTCAGATACGATCATTTTTCAGTGTATTTCTGCATTACTTTGGAAGTCGTTACTGAATATTTATAGTTCTGTGTTACTTCAATTATAGTTTTTATTTACCGAGAGAACTCTAAATATAAATTTTTATGGAGAGTTACTTATGCCTCAGTGTTTCATAAGCTGCTATTGGAAAATATATTTTAATAGGTAGCTTGTTCTTAGTCTTAGTCTGTTCTTAGTTATTAACTGTTCAGGTAAAATTTATGGAAAGCATGTTGGTAGCAGGGTGCCTTCTTGTTATCATGCTTCCAGTGACTTTGTCATTGACTCATAGGTTTTGACTTTAATCAGCAGATATGTGATTAGTATGTTTTTTTAGTCCTGGAATCATTTACAAGTGTGTAGTAAGAATGGTCATTTTGCATTGAAAACTGGCTGTTTCATTCCAAATACTCTGTTTAAACAGTACTACCTGATCCCCCTGTCCACCTTAACTGGACTCTGCTAAATACTAGTCAAACTGGGATCCATGGGGATATCCAAGTAAGATGGGATCCACCACCAACAGCAGATGTTCAGAAGGGATGGATTACTCTGGAGTATGAGTTGCAGTACAAAGAAGTTAATGAGACAAAATGGAAGGAGGTATGGAGCAAATATTTATTATACAATAGTCATAGTACAGTGCAGGCTTGTTCTATCCTCTTTTATGCTCTTTTGAAAAGCAACAGGTTTGTAAATGCTAATTAGACAATATCTTAAGTCTTAAACAATATACCCGTATTCTTTTCAAGTTTTCTCACAAACGTTGTAACATTATATGTCAAGATAGCTGGCACAAAGGATGACAGTAAGACCATGAAATCCCTGAGTTAGATAAGAAAGTATAGCAGTAGTCAAATATATACACGAGAATAGAATATTTCTCTATTGTTTTCGTAAACCTCATTTATTTGAAAAAGTGCATGGTATTTTAGTAGTTATAACAGGAATTTTTTGCTTGGAAAAGGTCACCATGTTGGTCCAAATTCTTCAGGGTTCTGGTGTTTATAAATATTGTTTCAGTGGATTAAAAAATAAGTAAAAGATTGAATTATAATTTAAAATTTGATACAATAAACAAAATCAATGCAGCACAGGTAAGACATATAGATTTAATGCAAGACAGCAAAGTGAAATTTGTGACTGTAGGGGTAATAAATGAAAATGTATACTATGAAGTGTTTATACCTCAAATTTTTTAAGTTTTCATTTGAAAATCATGGATTTATCATGTAGTTAGTTTTCCTGTTACAGGTAAAAGTTGTTCCCAGCTTACCTAAATGTATAGGCTAACTGCCAATATGTCACAGAATATTTGCATATGGAGACTTCTCTCTGAATACATGCTCAATGAAGTCAGAACATCTTTTCAGAGAAGAACCCTTTCTTTGTTTTCTTATTAATATGAACTGAATTAAATGGCAGAAGGAAAGCAGATAGTACTTTTAAGAACTTGTCTAAATCTACAAAAAGCAAGTTTAGCATCTGAAACATGGTCAAGTTGGTTTGTTGGCCTTCATCCATGAAAGACCTTGGAGCCCTTCTCACCTCTGATCCTTTTCAATGTTATTTTTTTCTGTTTATCCTCATCCTTGTTAGTAAGTCTAAAGCCAAACAGGACTTATATTGTCTATATCTTTTTCCTAATAATTTTCTGAATTTTATTTTCCTAATAATTTTCTCTATATACATGTTTAAGCTATATATGGGGTTGAAATTAGATGACCTTTAAGGTCCCTTCCAACCCAAAACATTCTGTGATTCCATGATTCTATATCTACTGTATTGCCTCTATATTTTAAGTGAATTGACTTAACTTTAGGGAGTAAATCAGTACTCCTTAAGAACCTGAAAATCTGCAGAGTGTTTATGAGATTTACAAAAGCAGGTGGCAATACAGGTACTTCTTTAAAAATGCACATTTTGATCTTTTTATAAGCCATTAGATATCAATGACATAAATCCTCAACTAAGCCATTGTTCTTGCTCCAGTATCATCAATAATTCCAGTATGCCTTAAGAATGGTTCTCCTCAGGAGAGCAAACCTTGAAGTTCGGTATTTCTTCTTGCAGAAAACAGATACTGCTGAATACTCTACTTACCTCAAGAAAAACAGTACTGTAGATTATATTGTAATGGAGCTGTACATATTGTATTGTTATTGTATCTTTCATTTTAAAAGCACAAACATGACATTGAGAACCTATCAGTTAGAACACAAAAAAGAAATTTTTGAACAACAACTTGGTCTGGACAAAGACAGTGGCAGATTTGTTAGTAGTGTAGCAGCAGTTTCATTCTGCATTCATTGCATTTGCAAACACCTTCTAAAGTAAGTGTTGAAGCAGTAAAGAGAGGGATATGTGTTAAACTGTTACTAAATTACTAGTTTTATGCACAAAGGATAATCTCACACTGCATAAATATATAATAATGGTTTGCACATATAACTGATCCAAAAAACGATATAGAAATGAATTCATAGTGCTTAAATTCTAAGTCACACCCTTGCTGAGATTTACATCTAATTTTTTTAGAGGTTTGGGGGTGAACTTGTTTGATACTTCATACATCATACATTTTTTCAATCAATTTTCTAAATGAAAATAGATTATGTATTGAAAGAGGACTAAGACATTAATTGGTAAACTATTATAACAGTAAATTGCAGTGATAAGAGGATCAAAAATATTTTGAGAACCTTGCTAACAACAATACAATCCCCACCCTTACAGAGTGGCTGGTTTTGAGACAAAGCCAAATTTCATCTGGTTCACAATTTGAAAAACATTCATTGTTGGTACTAGGTCCTGGGTATCGTTTTAAAATTCTACTCTTTTATGATGAAGTGTTGTCCGCTACAGTCACTAGACTAAAACTGAAGAGGGCTAGACCAGCGAGGGCTCTGCTGGCTCTGCTAAGTTGTTGGATTTCAGATTGGAAAGTCAATTTCTTAGTGCAGTGCAGTGTGCTTAAGGCCTGGAAGCATGGCATGCTACCTCCATTGCTGCATCCCCACAGCACTGTGTCTGAGCTGGTTAACTAACCCTCCTGAGAGCTGGGCTTGCTAGTCTGCTGGGTGCTAACTAAACTCATCCCCCTACACTGCCTTAGGTGTGCAACCTACTACCTGCGTGTGGTGTGGGTGTCCCACTTCACACTGTGCCTGCCCTAAGGGTAGCCCCAAACCTCTCCCTGGCCATGCATCTCCCAGGCCTCACCGCAGGGTCAGCAGCAGCCACCGCCACAGGGCCTGTCAGGCCTGGGCCAGCCTCTGCTACCAGTGCCTCCCAGCCACCAGGGACAGGGCTGCTCTGTGGCCTGTTTTAACGCCACCTTGCAGACAGGCAGCACCGTCACAGCCCAGCATGGCCATTGATTTTCACTCAGCAGAGTACGGCAGTCAGATCGTAGCCCCAGCAACCCAGCAGTCTGCATCTGAAGCTCCCCTTCAGACACTAAATGCTTGTTGTATGCTGCGTGCATTTTTGTTAGTTATCTCATCTCTCCCATATGGCTTTTAATTAATTTCATCCAGATGAGAAATGCTATTCATCTCTCCAGTTCATACGCTAACTTCTCTGTTCTCATGTGCAGTTTTGTTAGTCCACAGATGGTCTGGGGGCATCCTGCACATTAACCAGTTACCTGTTCTGTAGCAACCCTTTCCAATTTCAGGTCATTGCAGTTATACAGCTGCAGCAACTCTACTGCACATCCTTCAGGACTCCATTTTGGCCTGCATACTGCCTTTTCCAAGTGCTGCTGTTATCTGTGATGCATAAAATTTTGTGTGGCCAGCACCCATCTCCTAAGTATCTCTATTAGTTGCTCTAGAAAAAAAAAAAACACACATTGTTACATGCTGTAAAATTGCAGTGTGCTCTGTTTTGTGGCTTCATCACACAAAATTAGTAAACTAGATTAACATAGATCAGATTCCCTTCCCAACACTTTGAAACTGGACGGGTTTACCATATTATAAACCTCTGTGATGCATAGAGCAATGGTTCTTCAGGATCTTGTGCTCATCCACTAACAGAGAAAAGCAGTCTACCTGATCACTGCCTTGTCCAAAATCTGACCACTTAACTGTCAGAACACTTGGTGTAGAGGCATCAAGGATCACAAGTACTCCACAGATCACAGCTAACAATAGAATTTGTTTCAAATTTAGATTATGCAGCCATAGTGATTATTGGGTTGGATTGTTCGTTCTTTTTTGAAATCCCCAATAGGTATTATTTTTCAGGTGTTTTAATTCTTAGCCCACTGTGAATTTTGCCAGTATCATCCTTCTGAAGTAAAAGTAGAGTATAAAACATCTGCCACATTGATTTATATTTTGTGCACATTTTCCTCGTGTTTTTTTTTTTTGTTTTGTTTTGTTTTTTGTTTTTTTGTTTTTACTTGTGTTGGGCTGTTGGAGCTCAAATACATATTCTGAGAGAAGCAGTAGAAGAGAGATTTCACATATTAAGACTTACAGTGTGACTTCCAGCATAGTTTGATATGCAGCAGTAAGTAAGAATGTTGTAATTAATACTTAATATAGAAGTCTCAAGACATACAATGTCATAACAGTTCTACCAAAGTCTCCATACATTATCCCATTTTATATGTAGTTGAAGATTTGGAGAGTTATGCAGCCTTGCCTAAATACTTATATTTGTAAGATATAATAAATTTGGTTAGATGATCTTTAAATATTTTTTCGTCTTACAATTAATTCCATAGTTTTAAGATATCCATTTTACTTTAGCAAGGTTTTCGGCACTATGAAGTCAGTAATATTGTGTCAACAGTAAGAAGGATTTTCAACTTGGTAAAATCAGTGGGAGATACTCACACTACCCACTTAGAGCATATAAGTGGGGGCAGCTGCCATTTTTCACTGTTGATTTAGAGACTTTGGATTCTCTTCTGTTTGGTCCTCTGAATCACAACAAGGCCCAGTAGCTAGTAAGTCTGAAGTGAATGATGTGAATTTTCTCTGAACTCTTCAATGTATTCTTGAAGTTCCAGGTAGCAAAAATGCCTTTAAATGGTTATTTCTGAAATCAAGAAGTAGTGTTAAACTGCAGGTTAAACTCAAACAAATAAATCACAGTCATTCTGTCTTTACAGTTAGAACCCAGGCTCTCAACAATGGTTCCACTGTACTCTCTGAAGATGGGACGAGATTATGAGATACGAGTCCGATCAAGACAACGTACCTCCGAAAAATTTGGGGAGTTCAGTGAAATCCTCTATGTATCTTTTTCTCAAGCAGGCGTTGAATTTGTTCATTGCGCTGAAGGTAAATAAGTGAGGTGCAATGAAGTGTTTTTATAACCATTGCTGTCTTCATGCCTTTTTTTTTTCTCCTTCCCTTTGATGTGGTATACTTAAATGGATTGATGATTCAGCCTACCACATGAAAATCATTTGGTGAGATTGAGTATGTGCAAGTTCCATACACAGGTTCAGAATTACATTCAGCAAGACTGTTTCCCAGCTCATCAGAGAACAAAAGTACAGATAGTTTTAAGAAATAATAACAGCTTTTGCAAATGCTATAGAGCCCAAAATAAAGACAGTTAAATCTCATCCTTCATTGTTTAAGCTGAGCACTCCAGCAATGAAGAGGAGAATTTTTACTAATAAGGTGTTTTAATATTTGCTGACTTTGTTATCAGAATGATGTGCTTTCCTGATCTGCCTAGTTCAATCAAGGACAGTGTTTTTCATATTCTTTCTTTTGTGCTTGTAGTTGTTTTTTAAAGTGCTGTTAAAAACAGAAGAAGAAGCAACCATTGAGCACCGCATTTTTTCTGTGAAAGGAATGAGACAGTGCTTTTTCATAAAGCATTCTCTTTAAAGGTCTGAGCTACTAAATTAACTCTTAAAAATATGAAGTCATCAGCAAATTGTTTTAACAAACTGCTTTGCCTCTTTTTCCAAAGTATTAGTTTAGGAGTTAAATCAAACCACTCATAACTCTTATCATTCTAAGTCTTGACATAGCCCCCTTTTTAACACTTTGCATTACTAATTTTCATTCCTCATTTATATGAATAGCTCATGTTCCATCCACATTGTTTTGTTACCCCAAATCAATCTGCATTACCAAGGTTTTCATATGAACAAAATTAAAATACTGTGAAAATCGAAGCCCATCATACTAGCACAGTTTTCCTCAGTCACTACAATCCAAATTCATCAAATTGATTCATTTCTGTACATCTCACATAGCAGAAGTGATCTTATTTGCTGGATCAGTTCTCTTACATGTACAGCACTGCTGAATCAGGACACAAGTTGGAAGTAGACAAGGGAAAACTGAGAAAGCATAAGATGGGTCTGGCAAAATGTATTCGTCCATGTTTTGTATTTCACCTTTAGGAACACAGACTTGAAATTTTCTGTGTTAAAAGTTATGTATCTAAACTGAAATATAGTATGCTAATTTTTTGAAGAAGGTAGACTCTGGTCTTACTGACATGAGAAGAAGTTACTGGTTCTCCATTAAAACAGGGACCTGTCTAACACAGACACTTCTAGATAGAACCTTAAATACTCAGATTTGAAAACATGCAGTCAAAACTTTAAGCTGGAAGCAGATACCTAAAACTGGTGCCTAAAAATATATTTTTTTTCCCCAAAAGGCCATATATTTATGTTCACGTATAGAATTCTAAAGCTCCCTGTCCAGTATTTCTTGGCCCAAAAAATGAGTGAAGTTGGTAAACTTAAATTTGGGAATAAATTAAAAGAAACTAAGGCTACAGCCAGAATAAAGTTTTCTATACTTTGTATTCTGCAGTGTTGGTGTAAGTATGATGGAATTGACAGTATTTAAAAGCTAAAGCATTACATTTACCAACATTTTCTTTGTTCCTATCACATCACTTCAATTAATGACCTTTTCTTCTTTTTTTTTTTTTTGCACTGATTGATACAGCCCATGACATAATTAATGTTCTGCCTTTAGAAAGATTGATGTTCTGCCTTTGAAAAGAGTAATATTATGGCTTTTGACGCCCCCATATTTTAGTTTCTAAGAGAGAGGAATACTTTGTCTATGATTTAATGGAGTTACATGCTATTAATGATGTTCTCTCAGCTTAGGCAAACAGAACCCATCGCATGCTCTGCAACTACTGGTAGTGTGTCCCAAGCAGGCAGAATTTTCTTCTTGTCTTCTTTCGTTACATATATTGTCAGTGCCAAGATCCCATTCATATCAAAAAGCTCACTCTGTCTTTGCAAGGAGTCTTGGTAGAGTCATGAATGCAATATGGAATCTGTTGATACCAAAGGGTATTTTTATTTCTTCTTGCTACAGAACTTTAACATTTATATAACCAAAAATTCTTCTATAAGTTTGTAGGACTTTGGAATTCTTGTGGCAGAGAAGGTGGAAGTTAAAGATGCAACAGAGATGCAGATTCCTGCTAATATGTTTTTGCTCTGTGTTTTCAGAAATTGAGTTTCCATGGTTCCTAGTTGTTATCTTCGGAGCATGTGGGCTGGCTGTAACAGTGATCTTAATCCTGTTGTCTAAACAACCAAGGTAGGGATCTTTGTCCATCAGATTTTATTTACTTGTAGTTTAAAAAAAGGATGCTTCAACTTTTTCAAATTTGGGGGAGTAGAAACTATTTTGACTGTTGCTGTCCATCCTCTTAAGTTACATGGATGCTGGTATATGTACATGTACATACCGGTCCTTGAGCAGGAGGAATCTGATTATTTTGACGGCTTCCATTCATTTTAGATTGCAGAACATTTTATAATACAGTATTTACTTAGTTAATTTACTTAGGCTTTGAAGGGGATTTTTTTTTGTCCATTCAAATTTTGTAAATGCTGTCTTTACACACTTCCTGTTCAAAAGTTTCACTCAAACATATGGCTTTATATTTGTTTTTGTTCTTGGACTATTCCAGTAATCTGACTAGTTCTTTACTGAGCCAAGGAAAAGAACTTGAGTCATAGGGCAGTATTTGGTATCTGTGGATAGACTGCCGCTCCTATAAATAACAGGAACAAAATAAGACAAAACTCAGGATTGTGTCATTTATAAAAATGACACGATGGCACATTTATAAGAATGACAGAATGGTCTCACAGTGAACTCATCCCCTAAAACGTGTGTTCAGGGATGGGTTTTGGCAGAACTAATTCACCTTAGATGTCATTACAGTACTGTCCTAGACTATGGAGCAGCACCATGGTCCAGCCCCAGTGCACGCAGGCATGTTGTTAGTGGTGTTATATATACACGTGAAAAATGAACACTGAAGTGTTTTGCATTGTACCAGTGTAAGGACAAGTCACTGAAATGAAAACAAGATGGTGCAGTTGGAGCTACCTCTAAAAAAATAATTTAGGCAAGCAGCTCTATGCTTTAGCAGTGTTCAACTTCCAGTAAGCCACTCCCTACAATAGCATCCTGATCCTGGAGTTAAGGTCAAGGTTCCCAACACAATGAATGGCAAGAGCTAGACATGTCAGATTGGTGCAAGGAGATCTCACACACAGGACCAGAAGTTTACCACTCAACACACTGAGCAAGGAGAGGCTTGGTCACAAAAATCCCAAGGGCTGAAGCACATCTCTGATTACAGCTCATTTTCTTCAGTGCTAATCATGATTACTGGAGAAAGCTTTTCTCCACTGAGTACCCTTTATCCAGGATGTACTTCTGGACCTATACGCCTCCCATTCCTTCAATCTTGTGCATATGAATGTTGTGCTGGGAGTGGCAATACCTCCTGCAGAGGAGACAGAGGCTGCACAGATTTCCAGCAATGCAAAATATCCAGGTTGTTTCTTCCTGTATCTGAAAAGATCCAAATTCATACTTCTTCAGTCTGATCTGACAAGTTCTGAACTAGGCTCTCTAGGACAGATGCCCCAGGTTTAGGCCATTTTCTTTGAGAGTTGAGAGATGCAGGCTTAAACTACCTTAAGGCTGAGAAAGGCACTGAGTGTAGTTTTCTCTCCTTGATTATTTCTCGAGGCAGAGAGTGGTAAACTCTGTCAGCTGTTTTGTTAGATGCAGTGCCCAATCCTGCCAGAATATCTGATTTGTGGATTCAACTGGAAATGCAGATCTTAAACTAGTACACTGACAGCACAGCTAGCACAACCCCTCCAGGGATTAAGTGGAAAATTACAGGATTTCTGGCTCTCATTGAGGCTTTACTGGGCAGAACATTTGAGGGTCTGCCAAAAAACAAAAACAGCTGGGGAATGTGGGCCTTCTGTAGTTAAGCAGAAGGTGCCTAAATTTCTCTCTAGCACTTCTTCAGACTCCTCTGATAATCCCTGGACCTTGCTGAGGTCACTAACATTACAGCAAAATTAATAATTGGATTTGTTTCTGCCATTCTCACCATTTACCTTCTAAAATAGGCAAGTAGTCCAGTATAAAGACAACACTGAATTTCTCTTTTGGGGAGTACAGGAAATCTGTTTGCAAAAGAAGCAGGGAGGTAAAATGGAGGATAGGCATCACCCACTGATGCTGGATTTTTATCAATGTTATTTCCCAAATAGTTTGAAATTCTTTTTATGAAGGGTTAGAAAAATAGCTGTTTTCACAGTGTGTACATGCATAAGCAACTTACTCAGTCTTTGTCTACAAGGATAAAACTCTGCTGTTATTATATATTACTTTTTGCATTAATAATTCAGAAAACACAACAGTCATAGAGATAAAATACTGGCCTGCATTTATGCTGTTGTGTTTCTGTTTTATTTATTAGTTCTAAAGTAATTCATTCTTTTCACCAACTCCCTTTTTCTGTTCCCCTCTTTAAATTTATTGGGCTTATGCAAGACTACTTTATCCCTCAAAAAAAACTTTGGGAAATTACATAAAAAGGGAAAGTATTGACAATGCTCTAGGAATTTACTCTCCTTCTATGAGTGTTAAAATAACAGAATGTTGTCAGAATGGAGTCCAGCATAAGTGTATATGATTTCAGCAAGGCAGGCTGCAGAAAGCTTTTTTATTATTTGGAATGAGAGAAAAATAACAATCATTCTTTTCCTAAGCACTACTTTAAATTGAATTTTCAAGCATTTCAATTTTTAAGTAAGTCTAAACACAATGTAAAGCTCTTTTCTTTCAACCTTCCTCAGAAAGGACTGCTGTAAATTAAAAACTAACATTTATTTTTTCCAGGTTAAAAATGCTGATTTTTCCTCCTGTGCCAGTTCCAAAGATTAAAGGGATTGACCCAGATCTCCTGAAGGTAATGTTGTGCTTTAAAATCTACAATGGGAATCCCAGTAACAGGTAACGATTGTTGTCCCTAGCAGAACAAATCTGTATGAAGAAACTGCTACATTTTATGGCAACATGGGGGAGTTACGACAAATTAGTTTTCAAAAATACAGAAAAAAAAAATGGTACCTTGCAGTTATTAGATCAGCTGCAGTTACTTTTGCTTAAATTGACATCATAAAAAGCACAAACATCATTATTCTTTTCTTTGCAACATCCCTTTTTTCTTGTTTTATAGAAAGGAAAGCTAGATGAAGTGAACTCCATCTTAGCCAGCCATGACAGCTACAAGACACAGCTATACAATGATGACTTGTGGGTCGAGTTCATTGAGCTGGACATAGACGACTCCGATGAAAAGAACAGAGTCTCAGACACCGACAGGCTCCTGAGTGATGATCGTCTGAAATCACACAGCTGCTTGGGAGCAAAAGATGATGATTCTGGACGGGCCAGTTGCTGCGAACCAGATATTCCGGAGACAGACTTCAGTGCAAGCGACACGTGTGATGCCATCTCTGATATCGATCAGTTCAAAAAGGTAACTGATAAAGAAGAAGATCTCTTGTGCCTTGACAGGAAAGATGATGACGATTCCCTTCCAACTCTTGCTAACGCAGACGCCCAGCAGCCGCATACCAATACGCAGTCTGAACGCAGTGAGTCGTGGCCACCTTTTGCAGACAGCAGCGGCTCAGCTAGTCCATCAGTCCATACCCAGCTCAGTAACCAGAATTCCTTGACAAACACTGACTTCTATGCGCAAGTGAGTGATATTACTCCAGCAGGCAGTGTTGTGCTTTCACCAGGGCAGAAATCCAAGGTGGGGAGAGCACAGTGTGAAGGCTGCACAGAACAAAGCTTCGCCATGGACAGTGCCTATTTCTGCGAGGCAGATGTGAAAAAATGTATTGCTGTGACTTCCCAGGAAGAGGATGAGCCGCGTGTGCAGGAGCAAAGCTGTAATGAGGACGCTTACTTCACCACAGAGAGCCTTACCACTACTGGTATCAGTCTTGGGGCTTCGATGGCAGAAACCCCAAGTCTGGAGATGCCTGTCCCAGACTATACTTCTATCCATATAGTTCACTCTCCACAAGGCCTTGTGCTCAATGCAACTGCACTGCCTGTGCCAGAGAAAGAATTCAACATGTCTTGTGGCTATGTGAGCACAGATCAGCTGAACAAAATCATGCCGTAGCTCTCCTTTGACTAGGTGTGTGCAGTATTTTACAGCAGAGAGTCAGCTTGGGCTTGTATGGTGAAACCAAAATGAAGTCTAAACGTTTCTCGTGGTTCTTATAATTTTATCTCAAGTGTTGAAGCATAAAATATTCATCAAAATATTCCTATTGTTCTGTAAATATTATCTATGAATTTGTCTTGAGACTGTTTTACTAGCCGTGACTGTCTTGTTCTCGTGGGTGTTGATTTTTGTGATACTAAACATTGAAATGACTATGTTTAATGTACAGTAAATCATGCTTTTTGATAAAGCTAAAAATCAGGTGGTCTAAAGTCTAAGAATTTAGTAAAAATCAAATGCTGTTGACAGAGATCTTTATATCAATAATTGGGAACTGAGCATAGGTTAAAAAAAAAAAAGTAATTTGAATAAAACATTTATTTTGATCTATATAAATTAATAAAATGTATTTTAATATTTTAGTCAAAAAAGCGTAGATGTTTTATATTATACTACACACTGTAGTTTAATTATGATGACCCATCCAAGGAGCGTAATTGCTGCAATCTTAAAAAGGAGTTTTCTGTTTTATAAAATTTTTGTTTGCAGCAAAAATTAAAAATAGTTTTTTACAGAGCCATTTTATACCTCCAGAGGAATCTGTAGAGAAATTTTGAAATATTGTAGGAACTTAGAGCAACTGATCCTATTACTTTCTTATGGTGACTAATATAGAAATATATAGAAAATTTAAAGTTTTATAGAAAACTTTAAACTATACAAATTATTTCAACAAAAGATTCTGTTCTTCGTCGAGTTCTGGTTAATGATAATAATACGCTTTTTTATAAGCAAGATTTTGTTGACCACAATATTAAATAGCATGAAACTACACTTTAATTGAAAGATTTTGAAAACACATGAATAAGCTCTGGTGACTTAACAGCATAATCTTTTTGCTTTTGACCAACTTCTGAAGCCCTCCAACAGCCAAAGCTACCGCTACAGTTATTGTTTGTGCCACATGAAGTATTGATTAAGAAAATAAAACAAGGACTTCAGGATTTGGCCAGCAGTTGATTTTTAAAGCTAAAACTGGTTTGAAAGGCTTCAATGGAACAAGCAAATTGAATACAGTATTGTTCAAATGAGTTTATCTTCTTTGCAGCCTAACAGCATCTCCTGTGACTGCGTTAGGCAGACTTTCTTAGGAAAGGCAAGAAAACCAAAACTCAGTGGGAATGCTCTCTTTGTTATTAAGTATACTAAGAGCTTGATAGGGCTTTGCAATGAAATGTTATTGCTTCAGAAGTTACCTTGCTAGGCTGTAGTTCCGTCATGACAGGGTTCTTCTGAGAAAGCAAATGGGGATGTTCATTGCCATGGTCTGACCTGAACAGTGTGTGAAGTGCAGTGAATGCAGGTCTTGCTCATGATGTCTCCCACTGAACTCACTGATGCTCTCTTTGTGACCAAGGGCTACAGGACTGGGCCCAACTATTCAGTGGGATTTTTACGTTTAGCACGTACTTTATGGTAAATGTGCATTAGATATTCTGCTAATTTGCTGCTATATTTTTCTAACAGCTACATTATTTAGTTTCATATAAAATTTCATAGATGATAGACACTAATGCAAGTAATGCCTATGTGTGTGTTTGGAAGAAGTTTCTTACTCTGTTTCTATTGCCAAAAATAGTTAAATACCTCAATCAAACTCAGAATGTCATTTTGGTACTTTACTGGTCACACAAGCCATTATAAGCCGGTCAGAAGATGTGTCTTTCAGTTTCTATTTAACTTTCCTTATGTCAGTGTTTTGTTTGTTTTCCTCAAAGTTTAATAAATGTATTGTCTTTGATCTGTCCTGACACACTGTGTTTTATTTCAGATAATTCAATGCTTATGGAGAAGAGAGATTCTGTCAGGATCACGTATTTCTTACTGAGTAAAGTAGAAGGCATCTTTCCTTAGAAGAGAGGCAATACCTGCTGGATTCAGTGTTTTCACTGGCTGATATGTATTTAGTTAAAAATAGAAGTACAGGCCTAAATTTATAGATAGAGATTGGACATGCTGTACCCAGAATTGGCCCAGACGTGTTACTAATTTAGCAGGCCAGTTTACCTTTAGCTGGAACAGCCTGTGGTTGCAAATAAATAAACTGCATTAGCTCAAGATTTACACCTACAGTTCAATCTACAAATCAGATATTCTGACAGACCTCGATAGTTATTTACAGTTATACCCAAAACCTACCAGTACTTGAACTCTGAAAAGTCAGAAATGCCAGATAGTCTGTCTCTATGAAAAATGCCGTATTTTGAATGCTTCCCAGTGTGTAATGTAGTAATTTACTACTGCCGGTCTTCTCTATCCAGGAGTAGAGAGGGAGCTGTTGGAATCCAACTGGACACGGGTAAACCCCAGGGAATCACTGTATGATTCAGTTCCTTCTACACAGAAGTCCAGTGGCATGTGAGGTATATAATCAGGCTTCCAGGTGCTGATCCGAACAGCACAGGTCTGATGTAGATTCTGTCTCATCTAAAAGCCAAAAAGATGGTAGACTTACCAGCTGAATTGATCCTCGGTGGACAGAAACGGCTCAAGGAAAGTAAACATATTTGTGTCAGGTGGGCCTAAATTACCATTTTAGATAAGAGCCTAACAAGCTACCTAGCTGACCAGATACAGCTGTCTGCTTTAGGTGAGCTGGTGAGAGCTCTCCGGTCTTCATACCTCAAAGGTACCATTGACATTTTGTTCGCACCCAGACACAAAAATATATTTGTTAATTAAGATGTCTTAATGATTTGCTGAAAGATAAGCAAAGGAGGGCTATTGCTGTTCTGTTATGTTTTATGCTCTGAGTAAAAGCTTCAGCTACAGAACCCAATGCAAATGAACTATCATGCTGAGTAAATGTGGCTGCTTATAGCTCCTGCTTGAAGAGGTAAGCTTCAGAAGGCTTGTGCCTCTTTTAAGGCTGCAGGCCTACTTGAGCTCCAGTGGGGGTTTCATGGAAGCAAAATACCAGAAGTTATCTTCTGTTAATTAATGAGATAAACTCATTGAGCAAAATCCTTGATGAGCACCAAGGAAGAAAGGCAGGACTACATGGCCAAGAGCAAAGGAGGTAGGAGCTACAGTGATCTTCCTACAGGAATATCCTTTTTGGCCAAAACATCTTCTGTGTGCAGCTCACTCATATAAGTAAGAGACAGAAGGAGTGAATGGCTCAACATAGGTGTATGTTTGCAGGGAGGTAGTGTAGCCTTGTTTGGTGGTAACTATCTCCAACCAATTTAAAAGGACTGAGGAAAGCCCACTTGAGTTCCTGCCTGTCTCCATCTGTAGTGTAGCTCAAGTATTTACATGCCTAGTGTTGGTACACTGTGCGTACAATTCACTTGTTCAGAAGACAAATCCAAGTGTCAAGCTTCCAGCTATCTGAACTTTGCATTTTATACTGGCAATTCGCTGTTTTCTTGTGGAACAGAGCAACCTATTATTTCAAGGTATGATGCACTTTTCAGATACAGAAAAGCTTTTATTACACTGCTGCAAAGCAGCTTATTTATTTACTTTCACCTTTTCTTTGAAATGGAGGAAAAAATACACCTGTGCTGTACAGAAAGAGCCTCTGGGCCAGTAATTTGTTATTGTCTCTCTTATACTGAGAAGTAATGATACATATTGTATAAATGCTGGATGTATAAGTGAATGTAAAAGTGACAGCATTCACTCTTAGAAATGCTGACTAAATTTATACTTAATAAGTTTAATCAATGGCTAAAAGTTCAGGGTGAAAAGAAGCACATTTCATAGGGACACTGTAAACAAGGTGTATTTTGATCGTAAATACAGTAATTTTTACTGCATCTAAAGCTTTTGGCATGTAAATGGGCCTTAATTTTTCCCATTCTTGGAGTGACTTTTTGTGGTTGTATATTGTCGGGCAGAGGCTGGTCTGTATGGATATCTATATTCGGTAACCATGTTGGTTCTCAAAAAGCAAAAAGGACTTAATTTTCTTTGCTGACTGCCTTTTGTCATCATCGAGAAGCACACCTTAGTCTGATTTTTAGCCATTTTTCTCCATCAAGGACAATGTGCATTTCCCAGGTTTCCAAATTACTGAAAAAAGAGACACCACCATCTGTACCAGTTTCCGCAGAGATAAATCATTTTGTGAAACAAAATAACTTACATTTCTGTTCTTTACTACTTGAGTTGAAATACTGTTTTCCTGACTTGTTATACAGTAGATGAGATCAGCAGGTTATGACAGTTGTTCAGTCTTTCTGAATGAAATTTAACATTATCAAAGGTATATTCTGTTTTTTCAAAATAGTAAGCATACTAAAGAAGAAGAGGAAGGTGTTCTATAGACTTCTGTTTTTGTTAATGCTTCAAGTTTATGATGGCAGTCAATGCTGGGAGCACTCTACTGTCCTTCACGGCTTAGTACCACCACTTAAGAAGACCAGAGGAACAGAAAATTCCAAAATGTCAAAGGTCTAGTGGGTGAGAAAGAAGGCCAGCTGGGCTTAGTGGTGATCTTCTAGAGCTTAGGTGGACAAAGCAAGTGTATGGGTACTGGAAGTGAGGCTGGGCAAGGTGGGAGGACTGCAGCAACGCTGTTTTGCCATTGTAGGGAGAAAATTTGAGCAGACAAAGCTCAATTAGAGTTGAAGCTGGCCAGAACTGTGGGGATAATAAAAAGTTGTTTAAACATTTGTTTGTTCATTTGCTTTTTAGTATGTTAACAGCAAAAGGAGAACCAGAGATAGCATTGGTCTGTTACTTGGTGAGGGTGGTCACCTCACAAACAGAGATGTAGACAAAGCAGAGACATTTAATGCCTTTTTTGCCTGTCTTCAACACCAGTGATGAGCTCTGGGTCTCCTGGAGACCTGAGTTGAAGGACTATGACTGCAGTAATGATAAACTCCCAGCTGACCCCAAACTTAAGTGGAAATTGCTGCTCCAGCTGGATGCATATAAGTGTATGGGGCCCAAAAGGATTCATCCCAGGGTACTCAAATAGCTGGCTGATGTCATTGTGACTTCTGTTAATTATTTTTCAATGGTCTTGGGAATCTGGAGAGGTCCCAGTCAATTGGAAGCTTGTTCCAGTTTTCAAGAAGGGCAAGAAAGAAGACCCTGGTAATTACAGACCTGTCAGTCTCAGTTCAGTGCCTGGTGAATTTATGGAGAATATTATTCTGGGAGTTATTGAAAACCTGAAGGACAATGCAGTTTTTGGTCACACCCAACATGGGATCATGAGGTGGAATCCTCTTTAATGAACTTAATTTAATTTTATGACAAGGTTACCCACCCTGTTGACCAAGGGAAACCAGTTGATGTAATCTTTCTGGATTTCAGCAAAGCTTTCAATACTGTTTCTCACAAAATCCTTCTGGACAAAATGTCTAGCATATAACAGGACAAATACATAATGTGATGGGAGAACAGTTGGCTGATGGGTCAAGCTCAAAGGATTGTGGTAAATGGGGTTACGTCAGGCTCGCATCTGGTCATCTATGGGGTTCCACAGGGCTCCATTTTAGGGCCAGTTCTGTATAATGTTTTCATAAATGACTTGGATGTAGGACTTGAAGGTATACTGACCAATTTTAAGGACAACACTAAACTGGGAGGAGCTATTGACTCCCTTGGGGGTAGAGAGGCCTTGTAGAGAGATCGTGAAAAACGAGAGTGCTGGGCAATCACCAACAATATGAAGTTTTACAAAAGCAAATGACGGATTCATCACTTGGGACAGGCTGGGGGACAAAATGCTGGAGAGCAGCCACATGGAAATGGATCTGGGGGCTTTGGTTGACAGCAAGTTGAACACAAGCCAGCAGTGTGCCCTGGCAGCCAAAAGAGCCGACCATATGCTGGCGTGCATCAGGCACAGCACCGCTAGCTGGTCAAGGGAAGTCCTTTGTCAAGGTCAATGTCCTGCTCTGCTCTGCGCTGGTGTGGCCTCACCTCCAGTACTATGTGCAGGTTTGGATACTTCAAAATGAAAACTATTAGAAGGTGTCCAAAGGAGGTCTGTGAAGATGGCAAAGGGTCTAGAGGAGAAGACATATGAGGAGCAGCTGAGGTCCCTTGGTTTGCTCAGCCCAGAGCAGAGCAGGCTGAGAGGAGGCCTCATGGCAGCCTGCAGCTCCCTCACGAGGGGAGCGGAGGGGCAGGCGCTGAGCTCTGCTCTCTGGGGACAGCGACAGGACCTGAGGGAACGGCATGGAGCTGGGACAGGGGAGGGTCAGGCTGGGGGTTAGGGAAAGGCTCTGCACGCAGAGGGTGGTCAGGCACTGGGACGGGCTCCCCAGGGCAGTCAGTGGTCATGGCACTGAGACTGCTGGAGTTCAAGAAGCCTTTGGACAATGCTCTCAGACATAGGGTCTGGTTTCTGGTTTGTGCTGTGTGGATCTAGGAGTAGGACTCAACGATCCTTGTGGGTCCCTTCCAACTCAGGATATTCTGTGGTTCTGTGATTAGCTGATACAACAATGTATGTATCAGCGCAGTTGCAAGTTGTAAATCCATCTGAAATGTAGCCAGAGGCAACCTTTATTTCCCTGCACTGAGGTGTTATCACCAGGGCTTATTACCACACAGTCTGCAACAAGGAGTGTCTGACACAGGGTGCCAGATTAACTATTTTGAGAGGAAAAGAGAGAATAAAAAATAAAGCATGTTGTTTTTGTTTGTTTGTTTAATTAAAGAAACAATGTAGATTTTGTTGGGGAGGTCAGTGCTACAGAAGATTCCTATCATATTACACATTTTCCAGTTGTAATTCAGAACATCCTAGTTCACCAAAATGGAGGAATTGGTAATAACCAGCTTTTATATGCAATTGAGGTTTAGGAGAGAACACTGGATGTATTTTTATGCTAGAGTTCCCTCTGTTAAAATCTAATTTCCTTGTACAAATTCTGATTTCCGGCTAATCATTAATTGGATGCATAGCCAGTGCTTGAACTAGTATAGAAACCATGCCCTTAGGTCAAACAGAAGCAAGATCCAAGTATCACAGAATTGTAGGGGTTGGAAGGGACCTTGAGAGATCATCGGGTCCAACCCCCCTGCCAAAGCAGGTTCCTCAGAGCAGGTTGCCCAGGTAGGCGTCCAGATGGGCCTTGAATATGTCCAGAGAAGGAGACTCCACAACCTCCCCTGGGCAGCCTGTCCCACTGCTCCGTCACCCTCACCGTGAAGAAGTTAAGTTCTTTCTAATATTGGTGCCTTACTTCCAGTGATCCATAAAATTGCACAGAGCTCTTCAGCTCCAGCCGTAGTCGGCAGGATTCGAACCTGCGCGGGGAGACCCCAATGGATTTCTAGTCCATCGCCTTAACCACTCGGCCACAACTACACACAATTTACTACTTAGTGGCAACTATTCAAGACTCACCTTACCTGTTTTGTCTCATGCTAACAATTTCACCATCCTTGTTCCTAGGTGCTTATTTATTATACCTCACCTAGTTTGTTTCCTCCTCACCTCGTGACCTCATCCCGCACCTCTCTGGACTCATATCTAAGCTCTGAGTGTTTCCTCCACCAACAGGCTCCCAGTCATGCTTTCTGATGCACCTAAGTGCTGCAGTTCTGCCTGCTGAACTCTGGCCTTACTCCGCCACTCCTCTCTGTTCATTCCCTGTTCCTTGTGCTCAGCATTCACTCCCCACCCAAAAAGTAGCCCAAATCAATTTCTATGATTTGTATATTGCTCAAGAACTCTGGAATAACTGTGTTGAGTAAATATTTCCTCACCTTCTCTAATCAGGACTACTAGAAAACTAGAGAAAGTTCAGAAGCAGATAGAAGGGAGGAAACACAATAACAGTGGTGTTTAAGAATCACATCCAACAGAGCAGCAGCCAAAAGGAGTCAGCAATGCAAGGGTAATTAGTTGTAGGTGGAGCTGTAGGAGTGGTGTGGATGACAACTGTAGTCAGTAGTTGAAATGAAAAGCAGATGCAACTATAAAAATCAATGCATCTGGTAAATTGACACAATTTTTTACAGGTTTAATTTTTTTCCTACAGGCTTCAGTATTTCTTTTTCATAATAAAAGCTTCTTAATCCTAATACATGAAATTTAGCAGATTGATTATATATCAGCTTCCTGAAATAGGGAATTCAGAGAATCCTTCCACAGCATGTTTCAAATTGTGAGAGAACATAGATGAACTCCCCTCCTTCCAGCTGGAAGGAAAGAAGTCTGCAGAAGCTCATCCTTAGGGAGTGGGAGTAAAAGTGAAGTTGAAGAGCTGACAACTTTCTTTAGCCTCCAGTCACAGATGCTATAAACGACACTTCCACTACCATCTTTGTTCTGCTTTTGAGCTCAAGAAAATAAAATCTGTTCACTAAGAGACACCTGAGGCCTACACATGCCAGGCAACTGCTTCCTCATACTCTTTTTTTTTTCAGTACTAAAATTAAGAGAATATATATTTTGCATATTTTTTCACTTGTATTGCGTATGAACCCTTATGGTATTATACCAGAAAGATATTAAGTGCAGAATCATACAGTGTTGGGTCACTTTCTCATACTAAGAAAGAAATTAAATTTCCTGATCTATTTCACAGCAGCTATCCCTGTAGCGCATACACTGCTACAATCTTGAATTACAAACAAAGGAAATAGCAACCTTGCCCTTCTGAATGGAAAACTTCTTCAGGAACTAATTCTGTGAGCCAGCTAAATGTACTTTACTTGGAAGAGTAAGGCACAAGCCTGGAAAGCTACCAACATGATTCCTAGCAAAAGTGTGCTACTAAATAAGTGGGTCCAACCCAACAATGGACCGTAAGTTCGATACCCAGAGTTAAGATCATTATCATCACTCTGCCCTCTCTCTGTAGCCTAGCAGTGTGGAATTCCTTAAGTTAAATTTTTGCTTATGTTTTGGAATTCTTTCATGGCTCCCCACACTTTTTTTTTTTTACTTTTTTTTTTTTTTTTTTTTACTTTTTTATCAGAAAGGTTTTCTAGTGCCTTGAAAATGCCATGAAAACTTCTAAGTGAAATTTCCTGAGCCACAGACAAGGGATTTTAATGGAAGAATGTGCAACTCTGGAGAAGAATCTGTGTGAACTGCAATTAGATTCGTAAACACAGAGAATTTAAAAATGCAAAATTTTGCTTAAGTGTAGTTCATAGAGTTTGTCATAGTAGTCAGATTCCAACATCAGGCCAGCCAAAGAGTGATGTATTTTATGAAAAGTTCCAGGGACACAAAGTCTGTTGCTTCTATAGTGTAAATAACAACTTCGCGATTTATTTCTGGAGTATGATTACAATTAATTAGTTGATCTCCACCAATCAATCAATTACAACAATGTTCTGAATTTCCTCAGTGAGTATTAAATTACTGCTCAGATGCACAATGAATGCTTTTAGCCTGGTATTGATAGCCGAGCACTGTCACAAACACAAATACAACAAAACAGATGCATAGGTGTCAATACAAGTTGTCTTCCTACTTCCACGGTGTAGTAAATGATGCTTCATGCACATGCATTTTTTTCTCGCAGGACTTCCCCCAGTGTTTAATTTCAACAGAAGAAAGGCTAATAGTGGGGGGAGGAGGAGGGTTGTTGGGAAGAAACAAAGCAGGCTCGAACAAGAATACTCTCTAATTGGACTCCTTTGGATAGGATTAATTAGACCAGATTTAATCATCTTGGAAAATGGTGTTTTACATGTATTTAAGAAACTATTCTCCTTGCCAATCTGACCTATACAAACACATCCATGTGGTTCAAACACTCACTACCACCTTTATTTTTTAGGAGTATACGAAAATTAGGCCAGGAGAAGTTCAGTATTACTTTAAAAGAGACCTAGAATCACAAATAAATTATAAAATAATTGCTATGAATGTGTTTAAAATTGTAACAGTTTGGCTCATTGGTATGTCAACAGAAAGATCAATCTTATGTAAATGAGAAAGCAAAGAAATGCAGACTAGGTTAGGGTTTTAGTGGAAAAAAAAAAATATTTTTCTTGAATTCATCCTTCTTTCTCTCTTGCTGTTCTCTGTTGCTGTTCAACCCTAAAGTTCATCAGTCTTCTTTGTCATATCCTATTCAAACTGGATAGAATATCTATCTGTTAAATGCTTCCAAGCAAAAACTGTCTTTTTCTAAGCTTGCACAGCAGCTTGCAGGAGAGAGCTTTGGCGTGGTTGGAATGCTGACATGGCTGCTCTATCAAAAGTAAAGATCTCTAGACCCAAAAATAAATAAATAAATACATAAATGAATAAATAGATAGATAAATAAATAAAAAGTAAAGCAATTGTTTTAGTGACTTCAAGTTTTATTTAAAAAAATATTCAGTAAAAAATGTGTTTCTGCTGATTATGTTCTATCAGAAATTGGCTCAAAGCTGATGGTATTGACACAATAATGAAGAACATTTGATTACTGAAGAGCAACTTTTAAGCTCAGTTCAAAAGAATTTGAACCTGTGTACAGATAGACATTTTCTACCCTGTAACAGCAATTAAAATTTTGTATTAGTATATTCAGTCATTCAGTCTCGGTATGTCCTTTCTCTTTGGGTTTTGGTATGTACTTATGTATTTGAGAGAATTTAAACGGAATCAGCATAAATGAGCATCTGTGTCAGACAAAGACCAAATACGCTGTGCTACACAGTAATGTTTTCAGTCCTGCTTGGGTGATGGTTGAGACTTTTAAAACAAAAATATTGTTCTGACAAGCTAAATGACTGTAAAAGTCTCTTAGGCTCTAATGACATGTGAGGGGCTTTTTCCCCTTGGAAACAGCACGTACCAGTCTGTCTGTGCAGCAAAGTGCTGGAACATGTTGTCTATCTTCAATACCATATGGCTAAATATTTTATTAAAAGTTATGCTGCAGACAAACACTGGTTATTCCAGACTAAGATTTGCAGACAGCATGATACAGTGAGCTGGATTTCCATCCACAGTCACAATTGCTTAGAAAGTTATTTCAGAAGGCAGACTAAAACCTTTTAAAGTCAAGCATGCGATACCGCTAATAAAAAAGATTGCGTGATTTTATATCTGACCCTAATGACTCCTTCTGGAGGCTACAAAAACAAAGGTTTTTACAGAGGCACAGAATGACATACATCTTAGGAGATTTCATTTCCAGTTCACCTAGTGTTTACCTTTTTCTCTGTCTCTCTTTTTTTTTCATGCATTACCATTATTTTTTCAATGAAGTTATAAAGGAAGGATTAGGTCATCTGTTGCCAAGTGAAAAGACACAAGTATGGAGGAAAAAAAAACACTTTGTGGAAGAACATAGTACCTTATTTTATCTGCTTCTGAACAAAATAATAGCTCCAGAACATGCTGAAACTAAGTGGCCTTTTATGTTATTTGATGTCTCCAATTATGAGGAAAGATAAGGTCGCATACATAATCTTTTTTCTCTTTCCTAATAAGTCCCATTCAGGACTTAAGTAGCAAACATGCATGAGTGATGGTAACATAGAATCATAGAAACAGAGAATCATTTAGGTTGGAAAAGACCTTCAAGATCATCTAGTCCAACTACCATTCTGACCTACCAAGTCCTAACCTTGTCCCATAGCGCCACATCCACACATCTCTGAAATATCTCCAGGGTTGGTGACTCAACCACCGCCTCGGGCAGCCTATTCCAATGCCTAACCACCCTTGCCATGAAGAAATCCTTACTGACATCTAATATAAGCCTAACACAACTTGAGATTGTTTCATCACATCCTATCACTTGTCACCTGAGAAAAAAGACTGACAACCACCTTGCTACAGCCCCCTTTCAGGTATCAGTAGAGAGCCATGAGGTCTCTCCTCAGCATCCTTTTCTCCAGGCTAAACAGTTTCAGTTCCCCCAGCCACTCCTCATGTCTTGTTTTCTAGTCCTTTCACCAGCGTCATTGTTCTTCTCAGAATACATTCCAGCAATTCAGTGTCCTTCCTGTGGTTAGAGGCTCAAAACTGGAGGTGTGGTCTCACCAGTGCCACGTACAGGGGGACAATCACTTCCCTAGCCCTGCTGGCCACACTGTTTCTGATGCAGGACAGGATGCCTTTTGCTTTCTTGGCCACCTGAGCACACTGCTGGCTCATGTTCAGCTGGATATCAGCCAACACCCCCAGATCCTTTTCTGCTGGGCAGCTTTCCAGCCACTCTTCCCCAGCATACTGCAGCACTGGGCACTTAGCCTTGTTGAATGTCATACAACTGGATATAGCCCATCAATCCAGCCCATACAGGTCCCCTTGCAGAGCCTTCCTACCTTCAAGCAAGTCAACACTCCTGCCTAACTTGATGTTGTCTACAAACTTAATGAGAGTGCACTCAATTGCCTCATCAAGATCACTGATAAAAACATCAAACAGAACTGCCCCTGATACTGAGCCTGGGGAACACCAGTTTTGCTGTCAAACAGATTTAACTTCATTTACAACAACCTTTTTGGCCCACCACCCAGCCAGGTTTTTACCCAGCAAACAATACATTCATCCAAGCCATGAGCAGTCAGGTTCTTCAAGAGAGTGCTGTGAGAAACATCATCAAATACCTTGCTAAAGTCCCAGTAACAGCCACAGACTTTCCCTCATCCTCTAAACATGTTGTCTTACCACAGAAGGGGATCAGGTCAGCTGAGCAGGACTCGACTTTAATAAACCCACACTGACTGGGCCTCCCTAATAAAGACTGAGGCAAAGAAGGCATTAAGTACCTCAGCCTTTTCCTCATCTCTAATCACCAAGTTTCTCCCATTTCCAATAAAGAATGGAGATTCATCTTGGTCCTCCTTTTGTTCTTTATGTATTTATAAAAACATTTTTCACTGTCTTTTTCTGCAGTAGCCAAATTAAGATCTAGCTGGGCTTTGGCCCTTCTAATTTTCTCCCTGCATAACTTCACAACATCTCTGCAGTCCTCCTGAGTTGTCTGCCCCTTCTTCCAAAGGTCTTAACCTCTCCTTTTCTTCCTGAGTTTCAGAAGAAGCTCTCTGTTCAGCCAGCCTGGTCTTCTTCCCCACGAGCATGTTTTTTGGCACATAGGGATGGCCTGCTCCTGCACCCTCAAGATTTCATTCTTGCAAAACTTTCAGCTTTCCTGCACTATTTTGCTCTTTAGAACCGTCTCCCAAAGGACTTTGTCAACCAGACAGAATCTGTCCTCCAAAAATCCAAAGTAGCAGTTCTGCTGACTGCCCTCCTTGCTTCTCCAAGGATAAAGAACTCCACCATATTGTGACTGCTGTGCCCACAACAGCTTCCAACCATCACATCATCTCCCACAATACATACACTGTTAACAAAATATAGGTCAAGTAGGCCAAATGGTGTACCTTGCCTAGTCAGTTCCCTCACCACCTGCATCAAGAATTTATCATCCACACATTCCAGAAATCTCCTAGTCTGCTTTTTCTCCACTGTATTGTATTTCCAGCAGATGTCTGGGAAGTTGAAGTCTCTGATTAAAAGAAGGGCTAGGGATCATGACACTTCTCCTGGCTGCTTACAAAATATTTCATCTGCTTCTTCATCATGGGTGGTCTATAGCATAATCTTACAACTATATCTCTTTGTTGGCCTTTCCCCTGAGCCTTACCCAGGAACACTCAACCTTTTCATCACCATAACTAAGTTCCAAGCAATCAAGATCTTTCCTACTGTAGAAGGCTACCCCACCTCCTCTCCTTCCCTGCCTATGTCTTCTGATGAGCCTGTAGCCATCCATTTCACTCTGATCATGAGAGCCACCCCACCACATCCGAGGCTCATGATACAGTAGCCCTGAGACTGGGCTAAAGACTCCTGTTCCTCTTGCTTATTTCCCATGGTAGGTGCATTGGTGTAGAGGCATTTAGTTTGGTCCCCTACTGAAATGGACTTATTCACTGGCATTCCTGTACATTGAGTTATCCATATTTAAATGAGTTCTAGTACCTTAATGCACTAAATAAATATATATTTGTCCATATTTGCATGTTTTCATCCTTTGGAGTAACATAGAATATTTGGGAGGACAAAACAGAATTGGGTGCTTCTGTACTAAAAATGAAGCTTGACAGACAGCTTTCACCTAAACTGGAAAAATAAATCCTTATTTCAAGAGTAAAACAACATAGCAAACAGTATCCTGCTGGCCAAGATACATGGTAGTAAAATTTCCTCTTCTGTCTTATTAAGCTACTCTGCAGCTTGATGTTGTAGAACCTGCTCTTCCACGTGCTCTTTCTTCAGCATAAGGGGAATATTGCAAAGCTTAATTCTGGTAAGTGCTGTCACTGTTGTTATTTTAACTGCAGGTGGCACATTCCTCTGGTATGGCTGAGGTAATAGGGTTGGGTGTTAAAAAACCATGTAATAATAGCATAAAGAACAGTAAAAAAAATCATGTAGGCCTAAACCTGCTAATGGCGTTTTAAATGTATTCAGATGCTGCTGTTGCTGAGAAAATGAATAGGAAACATGGATGGGACTGACATGTCTTGGGTCTTTGACACAGAAAAGTTTCTCCTATGGGGATGCTCATGATTGCAGCAAAATGCATTTGTGTTTACCACTATTAGAAACTGTTTGTAGACTGCACTGTATTAATATAGCATGGCCCAGCTACATGATAATTTCTGTCACAAAAAAAAAATAAAATAAAATAAAAAATCTCCCTACCTGCCTAATAGGCAGTAGATGTTACACATTTTTCAGTGACCACCAGACTCTTGAACTTTCTTGCTAGCAAAGTTACTACCCTATGAAAAGGCAAAAAGCAGAATGAATTCTAGACAAACTCATATTTTGGATGTTTGCAATATTAAACTACTTACTAGTTTAACAGCACTATTTTAAAAGCTAAAACAAAAGAATATTTGCTGTCTTCTAAACTTATTAAAACTTACATGTTTCCCCTCCAACTTATTTTTTTTGTTGTTGTTTTGTGTATTTCTGTGTCAGACTTCGTCATCTTTTTTCCCTGAGTCTGTTTTCTGCTTTTCTATCCAGTAATCATCTTCCCAGAGATTCTGTTTGATGGCAAATTAAATAAGACTCAACAGGATGCCCTGGCAGACAAAAGGGCCAGCTGTACCCTGGGATGCATCAAACACAGCACTGCTAGCTGGTCAAGGGAAGGGATTGTCCTGCTCTGTGCTGCCTCCAGAACTGCATGTGGTTTGGGACACCACAATATAAGAAGGACAGAAAACTATTAGAAAGCATCCAAACAAGGGCTATGGAGAAGGTGAAGGATCTGAAGGACAAGATGCTTGAGGAGCAGCTGAGGTCCCTTGGTTTGCTCAGCCCAGAGCAGAGCAGGCTGAGGGGAGGCCTCATGGCGGCCTGCAGCTCCCTCACGAGGGGAGCGGAGGGGCAGGCGCTGAGCTCTGCTCTCTGGGGACAGCGACAGGACCCGAGGGAACGGCATGGAGCTGGGACAGGGGAGGGTCAGGCTGGGGCTTAGGGAAAGGCTCTGCACGCAGAGGGTGGTCAGGCACTGGGACAGGCTCCCCAGGGCAGTGGGCACAGCACTGAGCTGCTGGAGGTCAGGCAGCGGTTTCTAGTTTGATTTCTGATTTCTAGTTTGTGTTGTGTGGAGCTAGGAGTGGGACACAATGATCCTTGTGGGTCTCTTCCAACTTGGAATGTCCTAATCTATGATTCTATGATGTTTTCATGTATGGACATATAGAGTCACGTTATTGGAAATGACCACAGTGTAACATTTTTGCCTTCTAATGAGAGTTGGATTTCAGTCTTCATTTCCTGTCTTCCTTTGAATGTGATCAATAAAATAAAACCACCACTAAATAATTAACTCTAAAAACAGACTGTGCAATACTTCGTGGTTTACTGTGCTTTAAAATCCTCAACACTTAGGACTGTGGGTTGTTTTTTTAAAAATCTTTAGAGCAATCAACAGTGATTCTGCACCTTTTTGCAGGTCTGAGAAGAGCACTTATGGCTTGTGACATTTCACTTTGATTAAAGCATTGATCTAGTCTTCTCAAACATATAACTTTATTAAACTTGTTTTGTTTTTTTTTTCTTTAAGTGCCTACCCTTTAGAACAGGCTTTTGAGGGTGCTGCAGTTTTCAAGTACAATGGGAGGCGTATAACAGATTTCGTGGAAATTGGTCAGTGAAGCAGGAAAGGTGAGCTAGAAAGCACAAACATCACAGAAATTTACCGGGAAATGACAGGAGTTCCCCTTTCAGTATCAATACTTGTCATCATGACGCACCTAGAGTTCCAAGTCTAGTCTATGACTTTGAGGGCACTGCGCTTTACCGTCTTGTATCTATCTCAGCCACAGATCTTCTATGCACAAAAATGATTTTCATCATTTTGACTGTGTGTATACGCCAGTGGACAGCAACCCTCACACACTCTGATCATGTTGTTGCCTACAGATAGTACTTGTGACCATGACTGGTAGGCTGTTACCTCTCTGGATGTTTTCAGACATAAAGGATTCTGCACGCTCCCAGAGCTATCTGAGTTACACAGACAAGCAGTTCTGGTCTTGAGGACAGCATCAACAGGCACCGAAGATGTAATGTCTTTCTTCTCTGATACAAATAAAACCATACCACCTGAGACTTATTTAGCATTTCTGAGAGCAAGTCCACTTATTCTGGTATGCAAATGTATATAGGTACTTAATTTTACAGCATGATGCTGAAAAAATCAAAGCCAATTAAGTAAATTAACAATTACTTCTGTCTAAGTCCAAGCTTCTAAAACAATTTATCTTCAAGAAGCTTAAATCATAAAATAATCTCCTCCTTGAAGATATTCCAAACTGAACTTGATAAGTCATCAGCAATTCCGTCTGGCTTTGAAGCTGGCCCTGCTCAGAGAAGGATTTCGAACCAGGCAAGATCTAGAAGTCCCTTCCAAACTAAATTATTCTGTGAAGACAAATAGTCACCCAGCACTACTAACCCTGAAACCTAGTTGTGATCATTTTAATGACAAGATAGTTAATGCTTTCCTGTGATGCTTTCAGTAAAGGTCTCTAGCTAATGAGCCTGTTCTACAATTACAACATTTACTGCTATGAGCCCCCCTGCTGAAGAGTCCCCACTGCCTCAGCACAGTTTGTTTCCATGGTAAGGCAAGATACAAAGAAGAATATACAGATGCTCCTACAGGAATTATAGAGATGTTGGTATGTCTCAGTCATCAACTGAACATTAGCCTGGAAAATAAGCATTTTATACCTAATAAGGTGAGAAGAAGCTGGAGGGGGAGTTGTTCAGTTTTCCTGTGTAACTACAGGGCTTGGTTGCCTCTTGATTTCACAGGGATGGTCTTCAGTAACCCGGTGGGTCTCTTTCATTCCTATGTGTCTACTTTCAAACAAAAAAACAAACAAAAACATCTTGTCAGAATACAAATCATACTAGGACAGGGTAATCCTAACTGGATTTGTTATCAATATCCATCACAGAAACAAACGAACAAATAAATAAATAAAAGAGTAACTTGCTCTGTCTCAGTTGTAAGCAGATCCTGCAGTTTCCCGGCCTACCCAAAGCAGCAGCACAACCTTCCATCACTACGAGCATGGCAGCAGCACCTACACACCATGGCCCCAAATAGCAGCCTTCCTACAGAGCAGATAATGTCCTGACTGCTGCAGTGAGCTCCAGCTCGACCTCCATGGGCCCTGTGGCATGGTTCTCCACTAACATGGCTATCATGGAAACTTTACTCAGAAGCCCTTTACCTCAGAAAAAGGAGTGATCTGCAAGGAGAGTATCACTGCTTGGTAACCATAGCTACAGGCACAGTGTAAATACTTGGAAACTGGAGATAACGGGAATCAATCGATCTCTCTGTCACTCACAGACCTGCTTCCATCGAAAGTCTATTCACCTCTGTTCATAGGAATATTCAGACGTGGAATCCCCCCTCACCTAACGTTAATGTTGATGTCAGGAGCCATTTGATGAGATAACTCATGCACTGCCCAGGCAGCAAAATCAGGGCCTTGACAGGTGCTCTGCTGAGGTGTTCGGGTTACGTTTATTTTGGGGGGGAAACAGAGGGGTAGAGTCACTGCCCCTGGGGTGCTGTCATGACAAAGGCACCCCCTTGCCCCACTCCCCCAGCCACCACACGGCTGAGGGGGGTGGAAGCAGCCCTGCTCCCAGAGCCAGCCTCACGCCCACAGGGCCACAGGCCGCCATGCTCCTCACCTCAGCCTGCTGAGGGAAAAGCTGCAGGCAGCCGTGAGGGGACATGGGGTGAGGTGTGGTGGCAGGGCACACTGGAAGAAGCTACTGGTGTCTTTTGATTAGGACCTGAGCCCCCTCAAAGGACCTCACTCAGACTCGGGGCACAGGCTGCCCACAGGCTGTGGGGTTGCTGGGGGGGACAGGCAGGGCCGGTGGGGCACAGGGGCCCTTCCCTCCACCTCATGGTAAGGGCTCTGTGAAATCATTTGGGACGGTGGGATTTGCCCTGCTTCTGGGGGCTACCTGGGTACCAGTCACTTTGGTCTGCCTACTGTGTTGTACATCCCCAGAGGGTCCCCAAAGAGTGAGTAATAAAGCATGGGAATGTCAGGTGCCTATCCTAAAGAAGGGTTGGGTGGAGGTCAGGAAAATGGTGAGGCGATCTACTGGGTAACTATCACATTCAGCTGAGGTGTGCTGTGAAAAAATCAAAGTTTCTCGGGGTTTTTCAGTTACAAATACAGGTTTCACTGTTACACAAAACAAAAATGAAACCTCCAAAACTGTCAGAAGCAATACTTAAAAAACGACAGTGAGAGATGAGGGGGTGGAGATTAAAAATAGGCATCGTTTTTATGACTGCTGAAAATACATGTTAATGCTTTAGTTCTCCATATAGTAAAATAAAAATAGGGAATTCACAAAAGTTATTTTAGAGAACATAACATATGTAGCAATAATTACGCAAAAAGTGATGAATTTTCCTGCTGGAAAAATAAAACATTAATAATACATCATATTATTTTTAATTTATTGTTTTTTTTCAGCAGGAGTTGTATTCCCAGTGGCACTGTTGCCTAACATTGCTGAGTGCTGAGCACATCCTGCCTTCTACATAAACAAATGATGCCATGGAATAGGGAAACACACAAACAAAACAGCATGCAATGTGGCAGCTCCCTGAGCTTCCATCCTCAGTCAAAATTTAGAGGGCAAAATAGAGCTTTAAGAACATGATGAGATGGGACAGTGAAACAGAAAATCATTTAAGATACTGTCCATGATAAGGACTCGAAAGATCGGGGTTTTCATAGTCTACATTTAGATTATCAACTAATAAATTATTTACATACTTAATTGCTTTACAAAATTGAATATCTTAAATAAATATTTCAAGCTCCATTTTAACAATTCATTGCATTATAATAACAGCTACAGGTCATTAAGATTGCTAACTTTGAAGAAAATTATTTATTTAACTTAGTTCTTTAATATTAGGCATATTCTTAAAAAACATTGATTTTTTGAAAAGCTCATTATCTTCACTTGACAAATTAGCATTGGTCCTTCTAATGCTAAGTAAAGGAAATGATGGATACAAGACAAAATTATTAAACATACAAAGCTCATGTCTTTATTGTACTGTTTGCTAAAGCTGCAAGAACTGTAAATATTGAATGTAAAGAACTGTAAAGAACTGTAAAGAACTGTAAATATTGAATGAATGAGAAAATTCCATTTGGTTCTTGGTCAGCACTTGTTCGTTTACATGTATATTTCAGCATAACTTCATTGTAAGTACATCTGTCTGGAAATCTCTTCAGTTTCTGGGTAATGCACACATTCTGTCTTCTAGTTCAGCTCCCTCATTTGATTTTTTTACTATTTGTAAAAAGACATTTTTTACCCTTCCACACAGAATTGATTGTTTTGTCCAGAATACATGCTGTATCTGGTATTGGAATCATTATCTGATGAAGCCTGATGTTCAAAGATATTTTTAATATTTTTTGAAATGCTCATATTTTCTCTTTCAGATTCATCTTGCAAATGCATGCTGAAGATTCTGTAAGTAGAGTTGCTAGCAAAAATAGGAATTGTGTTAAGAATCTGGGATTACATGGATGTGCCTCAAAAGATTGTATTTTTATTCATACAGTAAGGTGTATTTGCAGCAGTGTCTCATCACTGGTATTCATGCAATTTTTTATAAGAAAAGATGTATGTAACTTGAAGCCTCAATAGTTAGAACATGTACACAGTTAAAAGGTCTGTATCTTGCATCAATGTGAGCCTCATAAAAGCTCATTTACTTAAGAAACATTTTTTAAGTTAAACAACATTAACAGAAATTCATCTGTTGCCTCTAAATTACCCATAGTGGAGAATGAGTAATTGTTTCAATTGATTCAGTTTCCTGCTCTTTAAAGTGAGAATAGGATAACCAATCTGTTTTAGCAGTATATATAAAAAAAAGTAGGTCATATGTTTTAAAAGCATCCTATGTGCAGATTGCTGATATTTTTAGGTAAAACAGTGTCATCATGTCTCTGGAGCAGATTCAGATTTATTTCTGAATCACAGCAAAAAAAAATCCAAATTCTATGATGTCATCTAACAGTTTGATAGATTTGCCTTGGGTTTTCTGGTATTCATTTAATTTCTTAGAAATGCCTCAGCTCAGGTTAGTTGAAGTTTTGATTAATACGGAAAAATAGTTTTAATTTTAAAAAGGTATTCTCTCTTCTCCTTACCTTTGTGCATATGAAATCATTTGATATAGTGTAAATAGGAAATATATACATTCATAGATCTATTTTTATATGTACATTGATCACTGGATGAAGTCTTCCAGATATAAATGAATCACAGCCATGAAGAAAATCAGTGTGGTGAATCTTGATAAACTTGTAGACAACTTCTCAGAGATAGAAAAGGTAAGTGAGAAAATTAAAAAATAATTTTAGAAAATGAAATCCCTATTTACAAATATTTTGTGATGTTTTAATAAGCTTATCATTTGAAAGTTTCCTTAAAGTGGTTTCAGCTAACTAATATGCCTTGTAATACCAATACTTCTGTTTGGAAGGTGTTTGGATGGACAGTATCCCAGAGTGATAAGAGTGATTTAATAGAATCATAGAATGACAGAATATCCTGAGTTGGAAGGGACCCACAAGAATCATGGAGTCCCACTTCTTGCTCCACACAGCACAAACTAGAAATCAGACCATGTGTCTGAGAGTATTATCCAGATGCTTCTTGACCTCCAGCAGCTCAGTGCTGTGCCCACTGCCCTGGGGAGCCTGTCCCAGTGCCTGACCACCCTCTGCGTGCAGACCCTTTCCCTAACCCCCAGCCTGACCCTCCCCTGTCCCAGCTCCATGCCGTTCCCTCGGGTCCTGTCGCTGTCCCCAGAGAGCAGAGCTCAGCGCCTGCCCCTCCGCTCCCCTCGTGAGGGAGCTGCAGGCTGCCATGAGGCCTCCCCTTAGTCTCCTCTTCTCTAGGAGGAACAAACCAACTCATCCTCAACTACAATCCCCAGATCTGTTTCAGTGGGGCTGCTCTCCAAACTTTTTCTCCAGTCTGTACATACAGCCAGGGTTGCCCCATCCTAGGTGCAGAATTCGGCAGTTGGTCTCGTTCAGATTCATGCAGCTGGTCATTGCTCAGCTCTCTGGTTTGAGAGATCTCTCTGCAAAGTCTGCCAAATCTGAGAAGCCTCCTTTTCTAATGGTGCCGAGGCCAACTTTGGCTTCTCAGGAGAAATGCAGAATATCTTTTTGTAACAAAAACATCTATTGGTGATACCAATATTACAGAGCTTTGCTGGACTTTCCTTTCAGAAATTGTTCTTTTTTTTCTAGAAAAATATCATTACTATAACAGGAACATCTGTTCTTGTATTCCGTATGCATTGAGCTCTCTATTTGTCAGTTTTTAGGAGATTGATCCACTGAGAAAAATTGGTACTGTAATTCTTGTTAGACCCACATTGACCAGCTCTCCAGTAATTGATCCTGTTCAGCAAGTCCATACTAGAGATAATATAGGTTGGGCACCTGAAATATTTTTCTCATAGAAAAAATATATTATACCAATTCCCATTCACACACATTACTCACTTTGGTGCTCAGTGAAGGCATCAGCAGTCTCTTATGCAAAACAGTAGACAGAAACTTACTGATGAATAATGTAGAATATAGACTACAGAATTCAGAAGAAAGAACTAGCTTATAAGTAGTGAAGTAGGTAGTGTTCTTAGTTCAGCAGAATCAACTGCATGGTCTTTCAAGTCTAAAACGTGAATGCCATGAAGTTCAACAATGCCAGGAGCAAGGTCCTGCACCTGGGTGACCGTGTGATTAATTGATTGTGAGCAGTCCCATCAAGAAGGAACTGGGGATACTGGTGGATAAAAAACTGAGCCAGCAATGTGCACTTGCAGCCCGGAAAGCCAGCTGTATCCTGGGCTGCATCAAAAGCAGCATGACCACGAGGGCAAGAGTGGTGATTGTTGCCCTCTGCTCTGCTCTCATGAGACCCCATCTGGAGTCTTGTGTTCAGCTCTGGGGTTCCTAGCAGAAGAAGGACACAGACCTGTTGGACCAATTCCAGAGGAGGTCCACAAGGACAATCAGAAGGCTGCAGCACCTCTCCAATGAGGACAGGCTGAGGGAGTTGGGATTGTTCAGCCTGGAAAAGAGAAGGTGCCAGGGAGACCTTACAGTGGCCTTTCAGTATATAAAGGAAGCTTATCAGAAAGATGGAGAAAGACTTTTTACATGTACCTGAGCCTGTAGTGACAATACAAGGGGCAACAGTTTTAAACTGAAAGAGGGTAAAGTTAGGTTGGATTTAAGGACAAATTTTTTTACAATGAGAAGCATAAGACATTGGAACAAGTTGCCCAAAGAGGTTGTGTATGCTCCATCATTGCAAGTCTCAAAGCAACCTAATTTAGTAAAAGATGTCCCTGCCCATTGCAAGAGAGTTGGACTGGCTGATCTTCAAAGGCCCAGTTCAACCCAAGCCATTACATTAAATGATGAAATTTCCAGAAAGTCAAATAACACAGGCTTTTGACTGCAGTACTGTGTCAATGTTAATTTTTATATCTGCTTAAAACTCAAAATTAAAAACTTATATCAAAAGATATTAATGTAACATTAGTCTTTTTCCAATTTTCTAGAAAATATCAGAAATTAATGAAGCAAACAATCTACTGGTTCTTCAGCTGGAAAAATCTAACAGGTTGCTATCATTAAGCCAATCAAAGGAGGAATCAGTAAAAGAAGGTAAGTTTCTGGGTTGATTTTTGTTTGTTTGTTTTTTAAGAAGTCTGTTTTTGCTTGTATTCAGGAAGTTCTGATAAATATTTCTGTTATTTTCAGGTATATGAAATACAAAAATATAGTTGCACGGATCTAAGATACTGCATGAAAAATAGTAATGCTTAATCTTGTGTAACATAATGGAATCCACCTCATTTTCTCAAAACAGATAAATTTAATTCACAAATATCTTTTGAGAACTGCATTAAAGTAACTGTTTTCTGCTTGATTTTAGTATCCACCCACTTTATTGGATTTTTAAGCAAATGCAATACCTATGAAATAGGTATGATATTTTTTTCTGTTGATTGTGTTACTTCTTTTTCCAAAGAAACAGGGAAGGAGGAAAAGGGTCACCTGAACTTGAGACACCTGATGATGTTATTGATCCCAAATGCTTACCTTTTACTTCCATACAGGTCTTTAGAGCTTCTTATGAACAGCTGCAGTTTACAATTGCCAGCATTCCTAAGCAAACTAACACCAGCAGTCCTACTTAAAGTGTTAGAACTGCGACTTGTGTTAATCCACGAGCAGCTCGAATATCTGTGTAGAACAATAGGGTCAACATTTGGGAAAAGTAAGATCATCATTGACATTACCATGTGTCTGTCTGAGCTGTTCCATTGTTTTCAATATGGCAAATGTCTTGTTTCACCTGGTTGACAGAAGTGTTTTGCCAACTGAAAAATGAGCCAGATGTGTTCTTGAAAGCCTGTTCCACTGTCTTCTGAAATGTCAGTTTGCTTGTAATTAGAGATGGGATGTCAGACTGGTGGGCCTCTGAGATAACATGAGGAATTATTTTTCTTGGTTGTTTCTGTGATTTGGTTTGTTTAGGATAACCCATTTTGGGGGCTGGAATACATTTTCTACCATCCTGACATGGTTATTAAAGTTTAGTATTCCTCTTTGACTATTGCTTACTTAATTCTGGGCTGTTTTAAGGACCTTCAGCATCGGTGGTATATGAATGTTTGTTTTACCTAGATATTTATTTGACTTCCCAAAATAAAAATAAAATTTTATATCAATATTAAAAAGATTCAAACTGTTCCATTGAAGCTAATTAATGAAATGGCTTTTTACTGTTTTACATGTGGAAATTTTGAGCATCTATGTCACAATAAAACAGCTGTCAAATAAAGGAGTAATTAAAGTGAAAACTATTAAATTAAGATTTTTTTAATACTTCTTTTCTAGAAGTATATCTTTTTAGATGGGTATTTGACAAAAAGAGAAATAATATTTAGTATTCAGCATTGATTTTATGCTGTGAAGGCTTTGTGGTTTCTTCTGTAGTTCATAGAGTTGCTGAAAGGTGCATTTTTTTGTAGAGCTTTGGTATCTGACAGATTAACTTGATAAAACTTAGGAAACAGGGTAGAAGTAAACTTAGTTGAGCACCGAAGTGAGGTTGCCAGTAGGTTCACTCAGACTTTTGCTGGGACGCAAGTAATTCAACGTATTCACAAATGAATTGAAAAAACTTTTGAGTGAGTAAGTGAAGTTTGATGGTGATACTAATCTGTTCATTTACAATGAGACTCTCGTGATAAAGAATGACAAGGTGATAAAATGAGGAGGTGAAAATCAGTAGCAGTGCATATGGGAGGCTTCATATATAAACAGCAGCTGGCTCTAGCTGACTACTTCTCAGGAAAAAGATCTTGGTGTACTTGTGGACAGTTCTCTGAAAATATCCGTAGTCACATAAGCAAAAGTAGTGGTAGGCATGATTATGGAAGTAACACTGTGTCCCTTTAAAGTCCGCGATTTTCATATAATGTTCACATCCCCACGTGTTAAAATGGATATATCAGAACTAGAAAAAATAACAGAGAAGTCAGAAAGGTTTTTTATTGTCAGGGAGGAGCAAGGGACAGGGAGCTGGGAACCAATCATGTATCAAGACTCACAGAGACAGGATGCTCAACAGCAGGGACGCAGTCCCATCATACCTATGCAGGGCAGGCCAGCTGGCATGATGCTGGCTGCCAAGGTCAGACAAAATTCCACAGTACTGAAAAAAGTACATAGGGGCCAAATATGTTCTTATCATCCCCAGTGGATTCATGGTGATGAGGCAGGTCTGAAATCAAAGCAGACTGCACCCAGTGCAGAGGTCAATGGGGTATGTGGTACAGGCACAGGCACATCTGCAACACAGCTGTGACTTAGCTCAAGTTTAACAAAGGGCAAGAGCCATACCTTAAAAGCAGCTCCAAGTGAAGGAGGGGTGGCTATTTCCAAGTTATCTTCTAACTTTCTTGAAACAGCTTTTATCAGGGTCAGTGAGCTGGCCCTGAGCCCAACCAAACACCAAGGAGAGAGTTGGGGAAGGATGTTTTTGGGGCCCACACACGCATGGCCACACTTAGGGAACATCTGAAGAAAAACACAAGTTCATTGATATCTTTCCACCCTGAAGTGAAAAAAAATACATCTGGTATGACTGATAGCTGTAAAATCATGACGTAGAGAAAAAGACTAGGTAATGATTGTGATAAGAACTTGATGGAAATCAAACTGGTTGATTGATTTAAAGCAAACAGAATTACAAAAAATCCACACATTACAAAATTGTGTTGTTGAATTCCCATAGAAGCTTGTGGATATCAGAAGCATATGTTAGTCCAAAAAGATTACAAAAAATAATGTAAAAAAAAAACTTTATCATGTTTATTAGTATATAATAGAACAGAATAGAATAGTTCAGTTGGAAGGGACCTTCAAAGATCAAACTGCCTAACCACTTCAGGGCTAACTGAAGTTAAAACATATTGGTGAGGGTATTATTGAAATGTCAGTTGAACACTGACAGGTGTGGGGCACCAACCACCTTTCTAGGAAAGCTGTTCAGTGCCTGACCACCCTCAGGGTAAAGTATTTGTTTCTCATGTCCAGTCTGAACCTCCCTGGTGCAGCTTCATGCCATTCCCACTCATCCTATAATCAGAGAAGAGATCAACACTCTCTTTTCATCTCCTCTGCTGAAAGCAACAAGGTCACCTCTGAGCCTCCTTTTCACTAAACTAGACAACCCAAGTGTCCTCAGCCTCTCCTCAGCCCTGTTAGCAGCTTTGTTGCCCTCCTCTGGATGCCTTTCAAGGACCTTAACATCATTTATATATTGCAGAGACCAGAACTGCACCCCATATTCAAGGTGAAGTTGCACCAGCACTAAATATAGCAGGAGAATCACCTCTTTTTGTAGATGGGTATAACATTAGCTAGCTTCCAGCCAGCAAGAACCTCCCCAAGACTCCCAAAGTATTTAACACAAAGACAGTACCTCTCACTCTGGTCTTCCTTATTTATGTTTCTTGGAAGATGAGAGGATACATTTTGGTAGTGTCTGTCCAGCTTTTTATTCTTACCTGAAGTGTCTTCTACTGGGTACTAAGAAAGGAGATAGTGGAACTTTGGTCTGACTCATTAGACTCATTTGTTTTTCTGTTAATCACAAAAGACAACGAAGGATAATCATTCAGAAACAGACCAAGAAGCTTCATTATTGATGAAAACAAAGAGCTGAGTTTTTACACAAAAGATTTTTTTACACAAAAGAGATTTTAAAGAGGGGAAGGAAAATGTTGATAAAAACAATTTAGTCTTTCCATAAACCTGTGGTATGAAAGATAGCAGAGAATGCACAAGAGAAAATGCATGACGTCAGAGCAGCTGTGAAGACTGCAGCAAGGACACTGTAAGCAGAGTTGACTGAAAACAGACGGAATTCAGAAGAGAGATTTGGGCTTCTTAAATAGTGGTGCCTCACATCACTGAGATATTTCACTGAGTTAAATGATTTGAGGAGATAGTTATGCCCAAAAAAACTGAGGAGTGTGACCTCGAGCTGTTTAGCAGCAGATGGAAGAGCGAAAAAAAAGGCAACAACAACACATCTCAATGATACTCATGTTGTAGTAGTTGTACTACAACAAGTTGTAGGATATTGAATTCTGAAGGAACAGAATTTCTGGAAGCCGAGAATTCTTGTCTAAAAGATTACAAAACTACTAGCAGCAGTAAAGGAAAAATCAAAAGGGGGAACTTGGAACAAAGTGGGACATCCAAGAAGTATTTCTGAAAGTTACTTGGTGATAAGATAAATGAAAGATGCCAAGGGCAAATATATATCTAGAAATTAATGTAATTAATATAGCCAATTTTTTAGGTTAATAAGGTATTCCGATAGAACTCTAGCACACCACAATACTTGAAGAATTTATATAAGTAACATTTTCAAACTGCATTCGTTAAAGGTGATCAGGAAACAGTTTCACAGACAAACAACAGCTGCCGTGTTAATGGAGATCAGCAGTGATTGTAATGTTAAAAGTATTTCAAAAGGTCATTACAGCTTTTTTAGTAATTAAAAATTAGAATAATTATAAAATATTTCCAAGGCATTTTGCTTTTTTTTTTTTTTTTTTAAAAAAAAGATAGTAATAAACTTTGTACCTTTATCAAATTCTCCTGTAACATTCAACCTTCAGAAGACAGATTTATGATTAAATTAGTATCATACTGTATAATCAGAATCAGAACACTGAAAGTGCTGTGTCAAATAGTTTGATTCTTTGCAGAACCTTTTTGAAAGTCAAAGCACTGTGGCATTAAAAACCATTTGTTATTATTCATGGAGATATAAAGGAGTCCTGTGCAGCACTGAAGAAGATGCATGAGACCAAAAGCAGCATTGATACTTCCATTCTTACTCTGGCAAGAGTTATCCTAACAAAGCCTCGCTGTGAGAATGGCTTTTATATAATGACAGGGCCAGCTGTGGCATGGAAAAAAAGATTTCTTCTAGCCTCATGTCCTAAGCCACTTCCCAGAACCCAGCTTAGCCACATCTCCCAAGAGTATCTGTGGAAGAGTTGGTCCAAAAGCTGAAATAGCTGGGTCTGGACAGCTGCATCAATTTTTTAATGAACAACGTCAACATGCATTCTTAATGCATGTACATTCTCAAGTTGAATAACATTCTTACGTTCATCTTACTACAAATGTAACGCAAGAGCAAATGAACTTGTAGGACAGATAAACAACTCAGCCTTAGACTATAAGGCTTAACAGTAGACCACAAAGCAATTCGCAGAACAGCTAAGGAAAAACATGAGAGACCACATGCTGGTGAATGGTTCACATATGATTCCAAATAAACATGCTGCTTTCAGCAAAGGAGCAGAGAGCAAGAGCAGCGTGGAAGGGAAGGCTCTTGTTCTGCCTACCCTCAAGGAGTTGTGGCTGCTAGTGCTGGTGGGGTGCAGGAAGTGGAATTTTATTCTTGCTGAAGAACCCTTTGTTAGTATGAGAAACAGAAATGAGAATCACATTTCATGCCCCAAGAAATCTCCAGCAAGTATCAGTGAGAGCCTGAGGGCTCCATGAAATACTTGATTACCAGAAGTCTCTTTGGAAATCCTTAAGGTACAAGAAGAGTGGGATATGCAAAGGAAGAAAGAAAATGTACAAAACTCAAGGGGGAGACGAGTGCTACTGAAGGCAAGGGGGACACTAACGAAATATAAGGTACAAAAAGATGAGCAACTTGGCAAGTATATACATTGTCTGAAAGATAATAAATAGGCTTTGCTTTGTCTTAATGTGCTCTTTGCTAGATTCAGCATAAGTGAGATTCAGGACTACAGTTTTTGTGTAGTGTAAATCCTTGCAGATACACTAAAGACATTTTTGTTTTCTCCTCCAAAGTGTTTTCAGTGCTGACTAAATGGAGTCCTGTGGTGCAGACTACAGTTCTGAACAAAAATATATCATAGTTTTTAAAAGAAAGCAATCACATTGTTTCCACAGAAAGCTTAAGGTGGTTCTATTTTGACTGAAACAGTGTTTTGGGTTTGTTTTTGTTTAGTTTGGCCACTGATTACTTCACTTTTTTCAAATATTTCTTGCAGGACTTGCTCAGTAGCTGTAGATATTGCTTCCAAGTAACAGGGATGACATATTTTCTTAGCATCTTTGGGATTAAATATTCGTTGACTAGTGTTTTGAAGGTGTTAAGGGGGGGGGGGGGGGGGGGGGGGGAAGTAATTGATGCATTTGCTCTATAAGAAAAAAAGCAAATATTCTATTCAGTTCTAAGTTCAGATGGAAGTCAGTGCAATGAATTATAAATTAAACTTGGAAAAAGATCTGTTAGGTTTCTTTAACCTTTGGTCTGTAGTCTTTCTGAATGTAGGGAGTGTTCTTTACAGTGAAGGAGCCACGCAGAATCCATAACAGATGCTAATACCAGTGATCGACAAAGCTGCAACCATTTAGCCAAATTTTGTTTTTCCTTCCTTAATGCAGGCAAGCAAAACCAGGTGCCCACTAATTCTGTCCAGTCACAACTATAATGACTGAAGGAATTTGTCAATATTTATCTTTTAAAAATAATAAAGATAAGGAAATATTCTTGGGACTAGACAAAAGAGTGGCTTGCACGTGAATGCCTGTGCTTCATTGTAAGACTACCTGCTGTACCCTTGTTTACACAAATGCATAGATGTTTACAATTTGTGTAAGAATTACAAGCATTTGAGTTTATCTCCTGCATTTTCAAAGGGGAGAAAATTTGTGATAGAGTGTGTCGGTACAAATGGGCATGATGACCTAGAGCTTCAGATTTTGAATAGGATTTTTCTGCAAATGCTGTTGGTACGGTGTTACCTAGCGCAGGAACTGAGAGCAGGCAATGTTTCTGTGCTGCTCCTGCTCCCTCTACCGCCTTGCTGGAGGAATTGAACAGGAGAATGGCGGCGGCTGTCACTCGGCTGAGCGAAAAGCACGCGATGGGGGAGTAGGTTAGAAGGTCAAAAGGTCTGAGTGGAAAATTGAATCTTGGAGCTGGAATCATAATTCATCATCTTTAGTCCATTATTTGTGACATATTCTTTAACTATAGGATGTACAATTGTCAACAGACCTTTGGCTTGGTGAGACAAGGAACTGTTACTTAGCACACATTATCAGCTGCGGGAATTAAAAGCAACTTCAGAAATGCAGTGGTACTCTGAAAACGGGAAGCAAAGTTTCACGACTAAGCAACCTCAGTTTTTGTGTTCCCAGTCTTTGAAAGTTTTGGCGTTTTACTGATAAGGTTACGAGGAACAGAAGAGATAAAAATAGTATTTAATGAAAATTAATGTTATGTTACAGGTAGTGCATACGGTCCTTCCTTTTCATACAGCATCCTGTCTCATTCATGATAAGATTTTGATTTTCTATAGCTAAAAAGATGATGGTAGTGTTTTATCCCCAGATCACTATATCACTCCGTATTCTCTCCACCTCCTCTTTCTGGGAAGCAACTGTATGCCTACACATGCATTCAAGACCAATTGTGATTACGAGCATTCATAGTTCAGATATGATAGAATTAAGAAAGGTTGATGTGAGTGGTTGGACTCACATTATCCTTTAAGCCTGATTTCTTTTGTCCTGCCTTTATCCTGTGCTGAGTTTCCTGTTTATCCACCTCACTTTACTGTGTGTTTCATTGTGTGTTTGTCATCTTACCACTACTGCCCTTCTTCTCTTGGCAGCTGCCACTCCTCTTCACCATTAGTTGCTTCTTGACTCACGGTTCTGTTATCTGTCTTCCAAGGCACACCTAGCACTGCTGTGTCCTGCTCCTCCCATCTGCATCTGTTTCTTTCACAATGTCTTACCCAGTCTCTGCCTTCTTCATTACAGTAAAGCATCTTTAATTACCAACAGAAGGAAACAACATGGTTACAGAACGGAGAGGCTGACATCAGCTTTTATTACAGAGCAGCAGTTACCTCTTAGGAGGTATAATAGGAGACATCTTGTTCACTTTTGGGGGTGTCGATTTGAGTCTTGAAAATTTAGTACCAAGTTGTAAATGGTCTCATAGGGAGCACATACAAAGAGATTTTCTGAAGTCAACAGCTTGACTGAATTTGAAATGGCCACATTTTCAGAGTGGAGGTCAGAAAAATGTTTGATAGAGGCTAGGTCTCCTCCATTGACAGTTAAATGTTCCTGTTCTGAAGAATATATATTTTAGCAATAATGACTATTCATGTGATAGGAGGACAAATGCAAGAAAAATAATTACAAAGGACATTTTAGGAAAGCACCATCTCTCAGAGCCCACAATGGATTTTTTCATGTTCATTTTTACTGCTGTTAAGTATGCAACTCATTTTTTGTAAGCTTGCTGTTAGTTTTCATACCTTTATGTACTTTTTATCAATTTGTAATGCTCATTGTATGTAAAACATAATTAACAGCCTTAAAATTACTATTTAGCCAGCTTCTATAAGCTAAATGGTGTCTTCCTTGTCGTATTAAGATAGGAAAATGTTTAATAAATGTCATTAACTGTTAAGCAATTAAACATTAGACACCCTGGAACTGTATCTTCAGCAACATTTAAGAACTAAAACACTGCAGCAGACAAAACTAATTCAATGTAGAAAAGCAATTTATTTTGCTTTTAAACTTCCTTTATTAAAACATTTATTTGCAGATAATGTTGTGTATCAGAGATCTCCAGTGTTCTCTTTCCCCCTTTATAGATTGTGGAATTTAATGGAGATTATCAGAGTGCTTGATACAGTATTTGGAAATTCACATATCTATCCAATAAAAACTGGCTTATTATAATTTCTCAAACCCCTATCCTATACACTGTGTTCACTGTATTTTTTTCCCCAAATGTACAGTAATTCCTATACATTCCCAATGTTTGCTGTTTAAGCAGCTGCCTACAAAATGCTCAACAGGCTTTCCTTTAGCATACCATTGTTTTGGCTGAAGTTCACCTAAGACAGCAGATACATGGGATGACAAGATTGCTAAATAAGAAAAATCTCAACTATGAAGTAATTTGCATTTAAATTATTATTTTAAATGCCCAATCTGTGTATAGCTTCTTTACTTTTTCTGAATTCTTGTGGTCTGTTAACAGAAGGCTATGAATTTCTAAACTGATTTATATAGTGCAAGTAAGCTTTGAAATATTACATCCTGTAAGTTACTTGTGCAAAAATGTCCTTCTTAAAAGTCGTATGAATTAAACAAGGTTAACTCACAAACAGAAAGACAACACTGATTATTTAAGAAGAGTTTAAATCACCATTACAGTGGGTAAAGCAGTATATTTTTCCTACTATTCAAAAAAAAAAAAAAAAAAAAGTGAATTGAATATTCTCAGAAGACCAAACAGAAGGATTTATGCTTAAAAAGTCTGTTACTAAAAATGTTTTTCTCTTACATTTTTATAGTGTTTTTAAAATGTTACCTAAACCTGCTGTTTATTATTCTTTTACAATTGCTATAATGAATTCCAAAATTAAAGTGGTGAGAAAGTTATTTAAAACTACTGGATTTCTCATTTCTTCTAGAATGTACTACCTTACAGAATGTGATCAAGGGTCTAACACAAACTCTTGAAAACCACTGTAACGTGAAAGGTAAAAGCAAAAATGTTCTTATATATTCTGTGCAGTAAATTAAAATAAGTAAACATTTACAGTTTTTTTATATTCACGTGGTGTTTTTTTTTTCAGAGAGAGAAGTTCAGAGGCATCTTTTCTCTTTTTCAGAGAGAGAAATTCACTGGCTGTGTTTCATTTCAGGGATGAAACAAAGTGTATCTAAAATCAATCCTGTGCAGATTTTGGTGGTCTATGTACTTAATACATGTCTACTGCTATTATTCTACTTAGAATCCACCCATAAAAGAAGTTCTGTTTCAGTGAGATCTTTAATTAATTTAATTAATTTTATTAGGATTTAATTTTTTTTTCAGCACAGCACAGAAAATTTTAGAAAATTTGAGAAAGTATTATTTGATCACTAAACTATAGTTCCTTTAAGCATTTATGTGTTTTTTGTTTTTTCTACCAATGTGCTTTGTAAAACCAGTCTTAATCCTCAACTTAATGTCATTAAAATCAGGCTGTTATCCAGAAATACTCAACAATTACTCACTGTTGTTTTAAAGGTAAATAGAGAAATATTTGTTATATTTTTATACACATCATATATTAAAGTATCTTTATATCACAGTTTAATTCTACAGCCTATACTCTATTTTATACCCATTGTGTGTTCAAGGAAATTTAGCGTAAGTATTAGTAAACTTCTAAGATTTAGAAGTATATGGCTGTTTTTAATACTCAAAATGGATTGTACGTATCAAGAAAGCAGTAACTGCTTTTTCTGAATTCTGTTTTTGAGATGCTGCTTTCCAGTGTGCATAATTATTGTCATTGCAGACAGTCTTTATAAGAGCTTACACACATTAACTGAGTTGTTGCTTTGAGAAACAAGTCCTTAAAAAGTTACATCTCCTAACTTGAAAGTGCTGTGGACCTTATAGTAATTTGTTTTGTGAGCCAGTTAACTTTGCATATACATGTAGGTTTTCTTGACTGCAGAATCAGAAGAGAAATTACAGTTCAAATACCAAACAAATATTATGGTTAAATTATGAATTTTCTTATTCAAAAAAAAAGTGGAGGCTGAGATTATGTAGCTCTGTAAATTAAAATTATCAAGTCTAGAATATGTAAATTTTTGTAAAGTTCAGGCAACTAAAAAAAATTTCAATTAATTTATTTATTCTGCTTTCATGCTAATAACTGTCAAAATGTACCTTTTAGTATATTATTCTTATTTGTTTATTTATTGTTTAGATGAAAATGATAGACTGAAGGAAAACATTCACATTTTGGAAGAGAAATTAAAAGCTTGTGAACAGGTTTGTTACAAATGATCAGAGGAATTCAGTCAGAGGAATAGTAATCTCTCTTTCTCTGTTTCTTTGGGAGTAAATGCTGTAAAAAGAATAGGTCCCTCATAATAAATACAAGTTACCTCATAATAAATACAAGTACTTTTATCTTTCCCTCTCTGGTTTAGAAAGGAGGTAACATAAGCAGGGCTAACCACATGCTGTGTGCTATCTCTATGCTATGATTGTGTATCTCTTATCTGTATAGGATTAATGATCTTATTGCCAGTTTTCTTTGCCTGTGTTTACACTAGTCATAAATGTATATTAAACTTTTACACCAATAGAGCTGTTATCGTGACAATTTGAGAATAAATAATGCTTTCAAAAAGACACAAGCAAACTATGATTATACATGTCTTTTATGTATAAATGCACATCTAGTGATGTTCTGAAGTCACTTACTTGACCACCCTGTATATGCTATTACCACCAAATAGTAACTGCCTTTGTAAGTGACTTAAAGAATTGCTTTGGTCAGTGTCTACCTACCGTGCTGAAGGCTCTGACAAGAGCTTTGGAGTAAGCGCCTCTACAAATACAATCAATTTCTTTCCAGTTACAGAGTATTTCTCATTAGAGCAAACTTAAAACAGGCGTGCTCAAACTGTTCACTTGAGTATCAGTGCTACCAACATCATGACCACTCATACCACTGATGTTTCCACTGCTACCAGTGTAAAGTCCTACAATCCTAAAATCCTTGGAATAAGCAATATTAACAACCTTGCATACTTTAAATACCATTTCTGTTATATAGTCCTACATTCAAAAATCCAGTAAGGTAAAAATGTAGTCACTTAACTAACTGCAGCACCACCTCATATCCTAGACTGGGGAAAGGAATACCACCTCTGCATTTGCCTTTTCTCCTCATAAGTGAAATTTATAATTTTATTTTAACTGGTAGCTGTAATAAAATGAAAATTGCTGCATCTTTCTTCTGTAGACTTCCACCAGGTTCTTTAAGAAGTAACTGGAATTTTAGAATTGAACAGGTGCAACATAAAACAAGTACTGAATTATAGAGTACTGTGCATTTTGATGTGAATGTTGTGCTTTGCAGAAGGCTTTCTAAGCAAGCACAGAAACCTGAAGATTTTTATGAAGCTTTTTACATTCACAGGAATATAAAGATCAGATTGAGAAACTTATGGTAGAAATTCAAAACAAAGAAGAAGCCCACAAATTAGAAATAACACAGTTGAACTGCAACATAAGAAAAAAATGTAAGTTCTCTCAAGACTAAATGCTATATAGTTGGGTAAACCATGTTGTAACCTGTAAGAACCATAAAGAGCTATACTCCTTCTAGCACAAATGCAAGAATTCAACTTCTTCATGGAAAACACTGGAAAACAGTTTCTACTTAGAGTACAGATGTCATACTGACAAAACAATGACACCTGAAAGCTAGAAAAGGATAGTGTTGAACTGAATTTGATCTTGGCTCAAGAGAACAGAATCATAGAATCATAGAATCATTCAGGCTGGAAAAGACCTCTAAAATCACCTAGTCCGACCTTTATTCTAGTACTGGCAAGTCCACCTCTAAACCACGCTACTAAGTTCTACCTCTATTACTCAACCATTTCCCTGGGCAGCCTGTTCCAGTGCTGCACAACCCTTTCAGAGATTTCCCCTAATACACAACCTAAACCTCCCCTGGTGCAACTTCAGGCCATTTCACCTCATCTTATCACTTTGTGCCTGGGAGAAGAGCCTGATCCCCACCTTGTTACAACCTCCTTTAAGGTAATCAGGGTACAAGGTCTCCCCTTAGAGAATGGCAGTAGGGTAATACTACAGCAATGTAAGATGAACAGAAATTCCAAAAAAGGTAGAACAGACACTGTGAACTTTGACTGAATATCTGAAGGCATGAAATTTTGGGTTAAGTGCTATGTGGAAAATTACTGAAGTGTGAGCTAGACTGCTGTGAGGGGGTGTTCCAGCTCAATAAGAGCATGACATCATACCTTTTTTTGCAGATAAATAATTCTGCAAAAAGAAACACCTGATTGCAGTATTAATATTCTTTTCATTACTGACATAGCCTTGAAAAAGTAGGATTTTTTGGTTATCCACTTAGCTTAAAAAAAGGTAAGTAAAGTCTTTGTAGAATGTGATCTACAGAATGCTTCTTTAAGGAGACTTCGTCTCACTTTCATGGGACAGGATGGCTTCCACATAGCTTTGATGTGTATTTTGTTTGACTGAAATTGTTTTCCTGTGAAATACGAAGTTCTAATATTTGGAAATGCTGTTTTTATTTTTTACATCTAATCATATTCTATAATTTAGTCATCATATTTGGTGTTACTGTGTTATTAGCTGAAGCACAAGAGGTGGAGTTTAGAGAACAAATAGAGAAAAAAGAACTGGAAATACTAGAGCTAACTAGGCAGCTGAAAACCCAAGATGAAGAGAAGCAGAATGAAATAATTAAACTGCAGATAGAGGTATGTTTTATTCCGAGTTAAAGATCAGTTATGCATTGGGTAAACTTAGAAGACTGTGTAGTGAAAAATCTCATAGTTAGTACATAAACTAACGTGACGGAACCTATGAAACTTGTGATCATCTTTACAAAGATCAGTGGCACATGTTCTCTTCTGTAATGGTATCTGAGTAGTTTCTGCTCTGAAACCTAGTCCTGCCTGATACACATGGAGAGTGAAGTTCGAGGTGTTCTTGGTTTAAATTACTTGAAAATTTTGCTATTTTTTTGAGCTATAAAAATTAATACTTTATATTTATTCTTAATCTTTTGTATTTCTAAATGCTTGGAAGGTGGTTTATTATTTTATTAATTATTTTAATTTTATTTTTTAAATAAATGTCCAAGAGTTTTAAAACTTCTAATCCTGCAGAGGTTTGAGTAATGGAATTCAACATGTATTTCATGGCTCAAGTTTTAAGACACTGTCCTCACTGCAGAAAAATTATGTAAATACTTTAAACCTTTCACGTATTTAAAAAAAAAAAAAAAAAAAAAGCAAGGTGTGAAAGTGTTTGGGCTGAGTTATCCTTGGAACATGAGGGAAGGGGGATGGTTTCAGAATTTTTTAGCATCCGTTCATTTTCTCCTCCTGCATATATATACATATATATATATATATCCTTGTATTAACATGCTTTTTTTTCCCCTTTTGCTGGCTTGTTAATGTTTATAATGTCCTGATTCTTTCAGTTCAATGCTAAATTGGCAAGAGTCCAGAATAAAACAACAAAGTCATTTTCAGATGCTTCTGTCTTGCCACAAAGTATCTATCGAAGGGTATGTGCTTTAATAGCCTCTAATCTGCATATTCAAACAGTTGTTCTCTGGGGTGTTACTGTGTTCTGTTTGTTCCACAATACATCTTTATTTGGGAAAAAAAGAGTTCCATGTCTTACAGGGCCCATCTTCACTCTCTCCAACACATCTCTCCCACCTCTAGACAACTAATTTCATGTCTTTTGCGCTGATGTTGGTATAGATAGAGTTTACCTTAATACCTTTGACATGAACAACAACAAAAGCCTACACGTGAAGTGGTTTTAATACAGAATTTTTAACTTTGGAACTTAAGGTAGTAATGACATCAATAACTGATACAAATTATATATGCATTATTGTCTTTGTAGGCTGGGAATTTTGTGATGTCACAGAAACAGGATTTTGGGGAAGTCATCTTTGTAATGTTGTGATAAGAAATACTGAGAAAGATATTCTAATATTTTGTATTAGCAATAGCGTATTGCAGGTAATAATCCCACCTGATGTTTATGAACAAAGACTTTTCTTGCATTTTTGCAGAAGCTGCAGCATCTCCAGGAGGAGAAAAACAAGGAAATTGAAATTCTCCGAAATACCATAAGAGACTTAGAGCAACGTCTTAATAAAGGCCAGGACTTGCACTTCAAACGGAGGCGGTTTTGAATAAATAGCATGAAGCACTTCAGTAGTACAAATGATGAGAAACAGTGTATTTCAAACCAAAAAAGTAAAGTCAAAGTAAAAACAACACATGAAGAAATACTGAATACTTTTTATTGAAAATTCTCTTTCCATATATTCCAAAAGTAGGCATTCTGTTTATATCCATACTACTTTCTTGCTAATTAGCATTCACCATAAAAAGATTCAGGTTTCGTAGGAGTAAGAGTTTTCCTATTAAATCATCATTAGTTATGGTGTATGCTTTCAAAGCAGCTTTCCTTTCTTCATCCAGGAATCCTTTACACAACTGTATCTGTAATTCAACTTGGTTAATCAAAATTAGAGAAAGCTAAGCTACAAACAGAGAAATTACACAAATGTCAGTGGTATATTACCTTGCTAATCAATACAGATTTAACAAATTCAGTACTGTCATAAACAAAGATAAACATTAAACCAAGACTGAGTTTGTTCTGTCCCTTTCTGTTAAAAATATCGATTCCACACAAAGAATTGTTAACACTTCTCACTTCAGACATGACCTTATTAATCATTCAGTGGGATTTTACAAACTGTAGTAGAATGCATCGGTGGATCCTGATACTGCACCTAACCCACAAACGTAAAGCATACATGTGATTTTGTGATTTTAAAATAATTCAGTTGTTGCTCGTATCTTACACTTGAGATAAAAAGTTATTTTGGCACACTGTTTAGAAATAAGCTTTTCTTGTACATAATTTGTATCCCCAGGTCAGAAAAAGCTTTTGAGTATATTCTATCTTAATTAAAAAAAAAAAGGAAAAAAAAAAAAGATTAAAGTGTCTGTTTTGCTTTTCTTCTATTCTTGATTGCAAAACATCAGACAGGAACCCCTAGGTCATAGTTTATGTTCCTGTCCTCACAAATGCAAGCAGAATGTTAGAAGAGAAACAAGGAAGACAAATTAATCGAGAATGCCGACACCTCCCACATGCAACTGAAAAACAAACTCTGGGTTAATTAAATTCCTTTATATTAATGAATTTTTTGTTGATGGAGTTTGACAGGTATTATGTAATTCCAAGAGCACTGCTCTTTGCAAAACCTTAACTCTACACTCCTGTCACCTGTCGTGGTCTAATTTTCATTTGGGAGTAATGGAAATACTTCTCTATTAATCTATTATTTTTTTCCACTGCTGCAATTAAATAAATTTAGGCAATAGGACTTCCTTGCATTTTTAAGGTGCTTAGTTTGTTTTTCATGCTCAGTTTCCTGCCCTTTCCTGTCACTGTCAGGTGTCGCTAGTTTCACTTGCTCCTGCTGCTGGTGACTCTCAGGCAGCAGTGAGCAGACGTCACTGTCAGGATTCAGTGATGTCCTCTGCTAACAGCTGGCCGTGTCACCTGCAAGAATTTGGAAGTGCTCCGCGACACTGTCAAGTGACAGAATTTCCTAGCTCTTCAAACAAAAGGTGTCGACAATGACAACATCAGCTACTAGATGTTGAGTCTGACGATGCTGTCTGCCAATTTCAGGTTAACTGGTTTTTACAGCTGGTTTTCCCTTTTTTTCATAGTTTTGTATCTTGTCTAAGAATTTCCACACCTTCTCCTGGAGGAACAATTTCTACCTGTTCATGGCTACCTGTCTGATCATGTATGTTATGGTCAAAAACTCTGTGACGCCGACCACTGTGAGAGTGATGTCTTTGAGTTTCAGAAGGAGCCTGATGGTTCTGATTTTTGGAATGGCGGTGGTGGTGGTGTCTGTGCCTGTGCAGTTGGTGGTTGTGATTTGAGTGTTGACCACTTGGTTTGGGCTCTACCTCTGCTAGCTTTTCATCTGCTTTTTTCGTGATGTTTTCGCATGTTGCATCAATATCAGGTTCCTGCAAAACATAAGTTTAAACAAAGCATTGTATTTAATTAAACTACTTGTAAATATTAATCATATAAGTATTTTTGCAGTACTTAGAACCCAACCAATGAGATATTTTAAACTGCTGTTTATAAGTAGTTTTGAAAAACTCATGGAGTAATGTAAGGGGTGAGCTACCATCTATATTTCCTTGCAGAAAAGAACAATGCATTTAACATTCCAGCTTCCAACAAAATCAAGAAAATACAAAGACTATCCAAAAAAGTTCTCTCTGTAACCTCTGGAGGTGGGTGGGGAGGGGAAATCCAAACATGTTGGCTTCAAGAGCAGAGTCTACCACACCCTCCGTGATGCAATTACAAAAGAAAAACTGGAAAGAAACATCTGCCTCCAAGATTTGTTGGAAGCACAAAAATCCCCCGTATCACCCACATCCCTAGCTTAACTGCCACTGTGGTTCTGTGGTTGGACACCTCAGGCACAGGTAAGCACGCCAGTGGAGCAGCTATGAAAACCAATCTCATACCACTGAGAGTGGGGTTGTGAAAGATGTTTCCATAAAAATAGATAAACCAGTCAGCAATATATGTCCAGTTGCTGAACATGAAAGCTTTCTTTAAATAAGAACATTGCAGCTGGCAAAGTTGTTCAAAATGGTTTCTCCATCTGAAGATTAAAGCACATTCATGTGTCACTGCTGCCTGGTTGGCTGTAACTCAGTGTAATAGGGCAGGGAAGATTTTCTGTCACATACTTTTTGTGTCCTATTTCAATTCCCAAATTGTTGTGTTTATCAGACTGCATGATTCCAACTGTGATTATTTGTGTAAGCACTAGGGGCTGAACGTGAGCCAGGCACAAAGGTGCTGTGTGCCTTCTGAACACCATATGTGGTGTTTAGCATTTTAAAACTTTCAATTGTCCCCCCTAAGGCTAACCAAGAGGGATAAAAAAAAAAAAAGAAAAAAAAAATATGTGAATGTATCAAAAGAAACCTTGTTTTACAACACTGAAAGCTGGACAGGCCTCTTAACATTAAATTTTAGAAAATATGGTTTACATAATTGCTAATAAAAATATTCCCACATCCAACCTGCCTGAGGCCTACATTCAGCTGGAAAGCTGTATGATAGAAACCAAAACAATGATTCTTGTCCAATGTTCATGACTATGTATGCACGTTTCTTGGTAATCCGTGAAGTATTTCTGATCCCTAGTTACATGTAAAACAAAGCTACCCTTTTTCTTTCATAATAGTAATAATTGTCACATTGTATTACCAGTTTTTAAAATTAACTATTGTATACTGCATACATTTACTTCTATACAATATATTATTGTATGTTGTATACATTCAAATATAAACTAAAAGGAATAGTAACTTACACCAGCTCAGATTTGGCTGTCATGTTTCCCCCCAAAATACTATTTAATTACCTACCTGTCCCCAAAAATAGTATCTAAATGCTCACTAGCTCCAGAAACAGGATTACCACACAAAGTTGTATTTAGATTTCTGAAAATGATTTGCATTTAGGTCAAGGGCAGGAATTTAAATAATCAGTCTATTCTAAATTACATCTAATTCATTTTCAAAAATATGTAAATGTTCTCTGTTAGACCCACGAAATATCTAGATTCAAAATGATGTCTTTTGAGATTAATCACACTGAAAAAAAAATGTAAGTACTGCTCAAATCCAGTTTCCTTTCTTAGTATATGAAGAATTAAACTAGAAAATACCGTGTAAGAGCAGTTTCCACACTTGTTTTCACAGTACGCAATCTTAATAGCTTCTTCTACGTAGTTGAAAGACAGGAAGGAATAGGGAAGACCCAGGTGGTACACTAGGCGGCCGCATCTAAGAAGAGAAAGAACTTCATGGTTACGTATGCAGAAACATACACAAATAAAATTAAATATTTTTTTTTAACATACCTTATTTTATTCATGTCAGTCCACCCACAATGTACAGACCAACAGAGAGCAATTTCCTCCAAGAAACTTACAGTAAAAACCAGCATCTGCCTTACAAATACCTGTCTGCTCAGCCGCATCAGTTGTAGTGTGAAGCCTGATTTCTGACTGACATAACAACTCCACGGGCAGAAAACTCGGCTTCAGCTGCACCCAGGTTACCAAAGGTACACGTTAGCAAGACCTGTTTTACTAACGAGGAGGCCTGTTTGCATACTGGTACAGATCACCACAAGGTTATTGTGTACAAAGAACCACAGAATATCAGAGTTGGCAGGGACCCACACATCTCATCAAGTCCCACTCCTGGCTCCATACAGGACCACCCAAAAAACAAACCAAATGTCTGAGAGTGTTGTCCAAACACTCCTTGAACTCCAGCAGCTCAGTGCTCTGATCACTGTCCTGGGGAGCCTGTCCCAGTGCCCGACCACCCTCTGGGTGCAGAACCTTTCCCTAATGCAACTTAACATTTTGTTTGTTTGTTTGTTTGTTTTTTATGGGAATGAGCATTGTGATCTATCTCCATTAGTGATCTGGTGTGCATGAGGGAATTTTTACAGTGCGTGTTTGCCCCATGTCTGTACTGTAATGTTCTGGTATGTCCTTGACCAGCTGGAATAAATGTGCAAGCTGTACACAAGGGCACCTTCTTATGCGCCCCACCTGCAATGTCAACAGCAGTTCCTCCAGCCTGAGCTCCCTACATGTTTGCAGTACACATCTAGGACGACAGATTGGCAGGACAAAAATTCCTAGAACCAAAATGGATCACAGACAAACTATTGCCAAATCAATTAGAAGTGCCAGTGTAGGTGTATCCTACATGTTGACAGCACAGAATTGTTCAACCTTTAAACGTGGGCCAGGTATCAGCTTTGGGGACCCTCCACGGATGACATTCTGTTTGTCTGTCATACAACATCAACCTTCCATACTGGGGTTTATTTGCTCCCTAATTTGCATTTGATGCCTAATTTCATCATGTTACCCAAGAACAAGAAGGACCAAAAAAAAGGTGAAATAACTTTCTATTTCCCTAACAAACTTCATTATGCTTCAGTATGAACTGAGAATGTTCTTTACACTAGCATAATAGTAACTGAGATGGACATCTTAACTGCAGAACTTTTCAAATAATTTCCATCACTTCAAAACTAGAAAATCAGGACTTCAATTAAATAATTATTACTAGTTCTGCCAAAAGATACATGTCCCTGTGACGCCTTCAGCAACTTCAGTCACAATGTTTTTGTGAGAAGTCAGGTAGCTCAAGTAGCTTTTCTGGCTTGATTCTAGTTTCAAATATATGGATGTAATGAAGTTGTCAGAGAATAAAAACAGCTTAACATCAGAATCATCAAATTCTGCACTCAACTATATTAATCTAAAATTAATAGTGATTAATTTTATGCAATTAATTATGAAGAATAATTATGAAGAAGAATGTACTTATCCCAAACTCACTTAGGCAAAAGCAGACTTTTCTTTCATAGCTTCCTTTTCCCAGCAAAAGTTCAAGTGCTTTACTCAGTGCAACTTAGATTATAACATTTTTGTTAGGAGATTATTTTAATGAATTAATATAGAGATTTACAAAGCATTAATCTAAATATGTGCAAATATTTTCCTGTTTTTCCTTTTAAACACAGACCTGTCATAGATGAGAAAATCATCTTTGTTTCCATTTAAGGTGGTCCACACATCAGCTTGATGTTCATCTTGTTGGTAGACAGCAATATACTCTGAAACACTTTCTTTCAGTAGGTGAAATTTCATCTGGGAATAAGCTCCTTGATGGTTGACAACCACATACGAGATATTGACAAGTCCTTCATTCTCTAGCTTCACTCGCAGGTCCTCCAGTCTAGAGGAGAATGTGAAGAAGCAAGACCATAAATCAATTGTATTGGGTTTTTCTGTTTGGTTGGTTGTTTTATTTATTTATTTGTTTGTTTGTTTTGTTTTGTTTTGTTTTGTTTTGTTTTGCTTTGCAATGCAAAAAGATTATTCTCAAATGTATGCATGCTTCCAGACATAAGTTATTTGCCACATCAACAAAAGTTAATGTCCTCCATGTTCCTTGCATTACAGCAAATGTTTTTTCCTCTGAGCTTTAATGGCAACAATCGAACATCATTAAAACATCCCTGCTATTTGCCACAGCTATCCACTATGTCTTTGGACTTAATGATCCTGAAGGTCTTTTCCAATCTAAATGACAGTATGACTCTATGCTATCACCAAGCCAGACTCTATAAGAGCTTAGAAAGCTAAGAAAGGCGACATCTGTTTTCAGATGAATTCAGTGATATTTTTATTGCAGCTCTTTCACACTCTTCATGGTCTAACAAAGATAGCTTACGAGATGTCTGTATTCAAACGCTGAGCTTTGGGTCACATAGGTGGTTAAAGAATGCACAAAGTGAATATATCAGGAAGATGAAAAATCAAGAAAGCAAACCTTTATAATAAAATAGGTTTGTACAGCAGCCAGATGTGATAGTCAGAAAAGGGATGTTACAATAACAGGATTGAAAAAATGGCTCTATAGAGTGTGTTTAAAGCCTGTCTGGCAGGAATCAGTCTTCCTCTTTTTCTGTTCCATCACAAACCCCTTCTGCCTTGCTACCTAGTACAGAAAGCTGCTTTCTTGCTGTACAGTGTTTTTGTTCATTCGATCAGGATCACTCCATATATATATATAAAACATTTTAATTTTTTCATTTCCAGGAGGTACTCTAGAACTTGAAAGAATACAGCTTTTCTAAAATGCATGGAATCAAGTCCAGCTACCTTGAAAGCCAACCACAAAGCTCATTTTTGACTTCGATGGAGGTAGAAATTTCTCAGTTTAAAAATCCAGCTCTTGAAAAATTTGCAAAGACTATCATAATATGAACTTAAGCAGCCTATAGGGGAAAACGCATATGTTATTACAGTGATCAAAATCAAGCCGTGAAACCAGAAGTATGAATTTTTAAGCCAAACTGATTTCACAACCACTAAATGAATCCAAGACAAGGGTTCTATGTAATTCCTGTTTGGGTCAACTTAAAGTTATTTCCTTGCTCCTGTTACTGTCATGCTACCTAGTTATTTCTACTGAGGTAGGTTCAAGAAACCAGCACACACCAACATCTCAGGACTTGTATGAAAATATAACAGATTCCCTTAAATGCTTCATCATTTTTTGCAAGGCCAGTTCTTACTGTATCTTCTGGATTTTTCTTTTTTATGTTTTATTTTTTGTATCTAGAACCTCTGAACAGAGGCTGTGAAAGAACATTAAAAACGTGCATTTTGATTTGCCATTCCCCCTACAGATTTTACATAAAAAATGAGTGATAACTGGACTGTTTCAGATGTTCTAGCCAAGTCAGAGAATTATGTTTCTTGGCTTCAGCATCCTACTATATTAATTATCTGCTCCTAGCTGAAGCATCTCTCTTGAGGAACTGTTTCTGTTGGCTTTCTGTGTGTTTTGGGTTTCACTGATGTCAAATTGATCTGATCTGATGCTGTAAATACCATCCGGAGAACACGATCTGTTAGTCAGGATGACGCTAAGAGCTGAAGAATCTTTGCCACCGGTGCAGAGCACTCCTACACCAGGGCACACACACCAGCTGGGATTGCCGGGGCTTCTGAGGAAGCTAGTGTTCACTGAGTGCATCTGTAGTTGGGCACATGCATTATCCTCAGATGGCTTTAAAAAATCTACCACTCATGTTTTAACAAAAGATGGGAAAGAGATTTACGCTCACCTGGAAGCCTGCAGCAGGCACAGGTATCAGCTAGCCTGGAGGAGAGCCACCACCGTCACCGAGCCCCTAGAGTTCAGCATCGGGTTCTCCTCCCCGACCCGCCATTCAGGGGGCTCCTGGCAGTTCTGGGTCTCTGTCCCTCCTCCTGGGAGGAGACAGAGAACCAGAACTAGCCCCAGCCCTGCCCACATGGCTGGGCTTTATCTGAAAAGAGAGAAAATAAACAAAATGAGATCAATGCCTAAACGAAGTTCAGACACTGAAATTCCCACAACAGAACACAGCAGGATACTCATTGCATTCAGTTTAGTTAAAATAAATAAATAAATAAAGTAAAAGGGCATAAAATTGAACTACTGTTGACTCCTTAATCATATTTCTTTTGTTTTGCAATTGAGTTCTCCTATATTAAGTATTTTTTTAAGTAATTAAGTAAGTAATTTTTTGTTGTTGTTGAAAAATTGTTCAGAATAACTGCAATTTATTTTAATGCTACTGAACAGCCTCATTTCCTGTTTTTTGAAATCAGTGGTGCTGAGCCAGTTTACACCAGTAAAAATCCAGACCAGTTTACTCCAGATTTGGGTGTGAATCCAACCTACTCAACAGCAAGTCCACTGACTTAAAAGAAATTGCACCACCAGAGTATTTTGATACATAGCAAGCATTACAGTTCCTGGCAGGAAAAAAGGAAAAGGAAAAGGAAAAAAGGAAAAGGAAAAGGAAAAAAAGGAAAAGGAAAAGGAAAAGGAAAAGGAAAAAAGGAAAAGGAAAAGGAAAAAAGGAAAAGGAAAAGGAAAAGGAAAAGGAAAAGGAAAAGGAAAAGGAAAAGGAAAAGGAAAAGGAAAAGGAAAAGGAAAGAAAAGAAGAAAAAAGAAAAGAAAAGAAAAGAAAAGAAAAGAAAATAAAAGAAAAGAAAAGAAAAGAAAAGAAAAGAAAAGAAAAGAAAAGAAAAGAAAAGAAAAGAAAAGAAAAGAAAAGAAAAGAAAAGAAAAGAAAAGAAAAGAAAAGAAAAAAGAAAAGAAAAGAAAAAAGACAAAGTTTTTTAAAAGTCAGCTTGTAGCATTTGGATCCCGTTGAAAAATCTCTAAAGGATACAGGAATAGAAACAATTTTGCAAAAGCAGGAAATGAAAACTCAAGTTTCAGATTTGCCCTATCTTACAAAAACTCCTGCCCACACTACGTCCATTTAATGTTTATGAGAATCAAAACATACAAGAAATTCTGTAGTTATCCTTCTATTCCAATAACATAATAATTTGGGGTTAATGTGTGCAGAAAAGTCCCAAATAAAGTTTTAAAACTGCTCCCAAACACATCCGAGGCTGTGGAATATTGTGATTCCAGCACTCACATCAGAGTTTGATAGTAAATACAGGATGTTTTGGACACAGTAAATTCTGATAAAGGGTAGGCTTTTCACCAATCTTGTCATATTCAGAAATAAATAAATAACACCAAACTTTTAATTACTGATCTTTTCAAACAAGAGCCAGCTGCTGCAGTGCCAGCATCATGTTGAGAAATCCCGCTGTCCCCACGTTCCCTGCCTGCAGTTGTACCAAAATCGTTTTGGGGTACAGCACTTTGAGGATGAGATACTGGCCCAAGAAGCATCAGCAGAGCCAGCTGTTCACTCTTCCCACACATCTGGGACACTGTCCACCTTTACAGGGCTCTGCTAGGAGAGCGCGAAGCTCCTGGGGCATCTGGCGATGCTGCTCTGCCTCTGCAGCCTCCAGACAGGAGCTGCGCTCCCACTTAACACTTCCCTTCACTTTTCGTTTTCCAATGGAAATTTCCACAGCCGGCCTTTTCAGCCGGGGAAACAAGCGGACACCCTGCCAAATCTGAAGTCCCGGCACTCTAGTCGAAGCGAAAACAGCAGACTTACCCCTTCCTCCCCACTCGCCTTGGCAGCGCCGCTCCGCTGCGCCGCGGAGGAAAGCGTGGTGGGGAGCAGGGCTGCAGTATTTATACTGCTCTTGTTTATCTCGCTGTGCAGACACAGTTCAAAGTTCAGGGAGCTCACTCTGAGCGACCTTGCAAGCGAAGCAAACCCCTCCAGCAAAAGTGGCCAAAATATTTCTGGGTTAACTAGTTGCGAACAGAAGCGTTTTGTCAGGCAGAATGGCAAGGAGTGCCAGGCGCGAGGGCTGAATTTCGGGTCGTGCCAAGCACCGGTCACCCCAGAGCTGGAGGCAGTGGTACAGCCAGAAGGGAGGGGTGGGCCAACGAGTCCTTATTTTGTGAACATAGCCAGAGGGGGAAGGTACTTCTCCATTCACAAAAATGCTGAGCTAGCAGGTTTTTGCACTTATGCTTTATCTCGTGGTTGCTTAGAGGGTGGTGTGCCAAGGCTGAGCGCCTGTGCGCTGCAGAGCTCCTCTGGCACAGCTGCTCTGGGTTACGTCAGCTGGCACTAAAACTTGGGGAGAATCTGCCCGTTTGTCAGCTTATGCCAGAGGTTAAAGTCCAGATCTCCAGACATTTAAAGCAATGTAGATGCACGAAAACCATGAAGCTCCATGTGGTGGCAGCCACATCTCTGCTAGGTTTGCTTTCCGCATTGTCATCACTGAGGTGCCTGAGGACATTTGTGTGAAGATGTTTTCCCTTCCCCAGGGAGGGAACTGTTTATGCATGAGGTTTTTTACTTTGACAGCAATTTGCTTGGGATGGATTTCCTTCAAAGTACATGTTTATGGATGTTTATGGATAAATTGGTGTTTAAAAGTAGTGTGCCTGCAGAGTTTAAGGTGGTGAGATTCACACTGCTTAGCTCTGTGGCTGGGACTCTGTCCCTTGCACAGACAAGCTTCATGCTTCTGGTCGAAAGTCTCGTTGGGTACAAGGAACAGAACTGCTGACCTCAGGGTTTATCACCAAGATGTGCTGCACTCAAGCCAGTGGAAAGAAGGACAAAGATCTGAAGTTTTATTCCATAGTCTCTGAGGACACAGTGAAGAAAGCAGAAACAGATGTCTGACAGGGACTGGTTTGTTTGCTTGTTTGAAATGGGACGTGCTCATGTTGCTTATGTTGTTGGTGAAGTGAATCTCTGTGTACTCTGCCAGGCCTCATAGCTGGAATCAAGCCCCCAGAGCTGTGACGATGTCCTGTGCTGTTGCAAGCAACAGATTATTTGCTGGGCCTGCTGCCTCAAGATAAGTTGTCGCTTTTCAGTGCTAATAAAGCCCTACAGGGTTTGCTGGAAGTTATTTGGTATGCATCAGGTCTGTCAATTCCTAAATGAGCACTGAAGCAGCTAAAAAGAAAGGCTCTACTGACTGGAAGGGGAGTAAGATACAGCTCAGTAGTAACTGATAATTGGTGTCTTACCAGTTACTGCAACACAGGCAGAAATAAAGAGCAGTATTCCATTCCCGTTTCTTCTGCAGCTATGCAGAGGGACGTGCACAATGCTTAATTAACCAGTGCTGAGCCTACAAGCTATATGTTATACCACTGAGCACTGCTGAGACTCACAGCTCAGGACTGCTGAGGAATAAAGGGTCCAGACACAGTGAACTGAAACAGCTGGCTTATAAATCAGCCGACTTCCTGCTGAGGATGGAAATCCACAATGGTCACTGCTGAAAAGTTAGTATTTGCTCCCAAATAGTATGCAGAGACACCTGCAGACCCTCAGTTCCCTTACAGAGAGATGAGAAGCAGCAGTTCTGATACCAACTATTACTGTGCTGATGATTACTGTTTATTACATTATTTAGTATTACATTATGTGATAGCTATTACAACCCTTGTAATATTGAGAAGAAGGCCTTAACCACATTCATAGTCATAAGCCATAAAGCATCTTGCCCTACAGCATTCACCCTACCTAAGACTGGTGCTCTGCTTCAAGATTTCCTGAGCAAGAAAGCTTGTCCATCTTAAAGCAAGTGGTAACTAACATTATGTTGGCTGTGGGTATAGGTGGTTCTAATTCAGTTGTTTTAGAAATAAATGACTTCCTAAATATGTTTAAACATCTGTCTGAAGCATTACCCTTTCTGAGTGGGGAAAAAAAAAATCCACTTCCACATTTTTTAAATAAATAATTGTAAAATTTACAGTATAAAATTCTAAACATTCAGTTTCTTACAGCCTGCCCCCTTGAATTGGAAGGCTCCTGTAGCCCTTTACACATAGCTTCTAATGAAATAATTGTCCTAAATCTTAATTTTCATTTCCTCTACAAGTATTTTCTTAGTTGTTGAGAATGTTCCAGTATCACTGCAGGAGGCAGTGAGAGTCTATCAGCTCTAATTTGGACAAGTCTTCAGTTTCAAAAATAATTTTTATAATTATCATCCTTTTACTACTCACTTTCTTTCCTAGCAGGGGGGAAAAATGGTTCTGGTGGAAATAACAGCCCTCTTCCCTTCATGTTGAGCACAAACAGTACACTTTTTGACATGTATCAAACTTCTCAAAGCATCACAGCACCAAAATGCCAATGTGAAGGAAATTTGGAAATTAACTGATATTTATGATTTCTGTCATCTAGACTGGTAATTGGTATCATACATATTTCTGAAAAAAAAAAATCTCAGATGGACATGTAATTATGAGGCTGTTGGCAACGACACTCTGGTAAAGTCTGCTGCAGTGATTTGCAACGTGTGCAAATAACGAGAGAACAGAGGCAGAACGTGGATCCAGCACAAATTCTGTCACAAGACCTCAAGACTTCAGTGTCTTTGCTCTTGGGACTGAAGGATGTCACAAACAGGGAATTCAAAGTCCATTGGCAGATTGTTAAGTCTCCACTGATTATTCTTGTATGTAGTCTCATTTTATAACATTGTAAATACGTCTAGTCAGTGAACTTACTCATACTTTATAGAGGAATAAATTACAACAAAGACAAGCCATTGACTTAATGCTTAACTTTAAACTTTGTTTAAATTATGTAAATAAAGGTTAATATAAGTGAAAATTAAGAATATATGTTACAATAAAATAGATTCAGCAAAATAATTGGAACCACAAGCTCATTAGTTAAAGTAACTCCGGAAAGAGGGATGGCAGTGCAATATTGGTCTTCTGCCAGAGCAGTGCAAGATAGCCAAATGCATACTTGACAGAATTCAAAGGAAGCAACAAAAGATGTTGCTTCAGACACATAGTCCTGGAGTTTGCTTCAGTGAACTAAGGAACAGCTGATAAATGCAGCTGTCTGTTTAAAAACACAATGGGTCTAAAAGAAGCTCCAATTTTTTAAATAGATGTTTTTGTTTTCCTTCTTGGAAATTCCATTTTAATAATGCAGTCTCTTTCTCTACTTTAACCCATCTCACACTGCAATTAACAAGGAAAATCATTTTTTCCATCAGACTTGTCCTCAGTTATAATCATTGCACACATTACAAGTGCAAACTGACCCTATGGCTGAAACCTACGTATATTCTCAATTCCTTGTTGGCTCTGTTTCCTTTCTGCATTTATCCTGCAATAACTGTGTCAGCCTACAAGTTCCACACCACCTTAGTGGACCTAAGACCAGTAGTCATCATATTGTCTGAGGATGAAAAAATTACCTAACAGTACGTACCGAAGAAGTCATTAAGAAGAAGTGGTTGAGATCATAGGTATAGGAAATCTTCTACACTGTTGAGTGCTTTAGCATATTTAGTAATTCTTAGCAGTCTTGTGATCTACAGAAGAAAACTGGTTTGGTTCTGCTTAGGCTCCTGGTGTGGTAGACAGTAAACCACAAAAAACAAACATAATCACACAGTGCCCGAAGCTGGCTGTACAGATCTCCTACGTGGATCTCATATCCCACAGAGTGATCCCTGTGATCCCACAGTGATTTCCACAGGGATGACGCACTTGCACCTGGGATTCAGCAGGCAGCTTTAGGCTTTCCAGTACTGGGCACTGAGTCTGTGCAGAACTAAAGCGATTAAAGATCTAGACTAATGAATATGAGTTCACGAGTTCAACACATTAAACAACCCTTCTGATTTTGCTGTATTCAGACAGTTCTTTTCACATTAACAGAGCAGGCCTTAAAGAGGGTGTAGCTGTAATTATAGCTTTAGAAGATCAGCAATACAGACAACTCCTATTAATGTCTTTATACCCAATAACTCTCCTCAGGAGATGTGGAAGAAAATGATTCATCTGCTAAATTCACAGCAGTTCATTCCAGGTGACCGTAAAGGTCTCTCACCAGAAATACCCATAAAAACAAGTTCTTGTTAATGATTTATAACAGGTCACCCAAGCATAGCTCACTGCACTGAACCTTAGCTGCAGAATGGAAACTATAACAGCACAGTGCATAGGCTTCAGTGACAACATACTGTGAACCTTACAGGAAATTCAAAGCTGCTTTTTGCTAACCTGTTGTAAAATACATGAAAACTGAAGTGAAAACTGAGTCCAGCCAATGAATGAGGGGGGATTTTGTATGCAAAAGTTTTTTTTCAATATCTGTTGAATTGTGATGAAAAAAAATGATGACGTATTTTCAGTCAAATTCCTTTTTGTGGCTCTGTGTTGCCTTATTTTCCTGATATATAGCAGTGGCTGCCAACATCATGATCTGCAACAGATGTTAAGAGAGCCTAGGGGTAGGTTCAGATAGCTGAGTGTAAGATGGAGATCATTATACATAAAATGGAGTTTGACAAACTAAAAGAAATAATTATGGCTTCAAATACATGATATAGCAGATTGATTGCTGATGATAATTCTTCTCAGATATTATATGCTGAACTGTGAAAAAATCTTGTGTGCCCTTCCTAGGGCAAGAGTATGCGAGTGTGCCAGTAGCACCAGTACTGAAGGCATAACTGACTGAACCAACCACTTATTCCTATCCTGTCCATCTTGGAAATTCAAAAGCAGCTGCAATTTCAGCATCAAAGCACTCTCAGTAGCTTGTTGTCTGTGAACTGCTGAAGCAATTTGAAGATGAAATATAAAAATGGATACATCTAAGTGAGTCTTCACTTAACAGAGTACACTTTACAGCTACAGCATTCAAGGAGCTGAAATTGATAGCCATCTACTCTTCTACTCCCACCATGAGTAAAAACTATTTTCACAAAAAGAGGGTTTCCTAGAACCAAAATAAGCTCCAAATGTAATAGTTCTATTGGTCTCTGTACATAAATAAATACTGTAAAGCAATGCTGACCTTCTAAAGCCTGGTGGAAGGTCTGAACTGTTTTATTGAACAAATGTTATATGGAAGTAGAGGGAGAGCTGCATCTGCTTGCAGCAATCAAATTCTGAACAGACTAAACACCTGCCTCTGTTTCTGAAAGCTGATGGAAATCTGGAAGAGCCAAATCTTCAATTTAGATCAGTAAACACCAGTGAATATGAGAGGACTTGTATCAACTCTCTTAAGGTAACACCTTTCCAGTTGTCATCAGTGCTATTATTGAGAGAAAGCCATAGTGACTAAAACTCAGTCCCTGCCTAGATTTAATTTCTGATAAGAAAATTATACTGGCTTTACAAGTTTTGCATTCAGCAAATAGTATTTCAGCAGCTACATTACCATTTACTGATATATAGTTATTTGGTATTTGCATCCCACACTCAGAATGTAATGAGAATGCTGCATAGAAGTGTTAAATGCCATTTTATTTAATAGACTGGAATAGCTTCATAAATTCATATAAAATGGTGAGGAAAAAATAAATAAATAAATAAATCAGATAGTAATACTACCACCAGCTTTAGATTTGCATGTATTTCCTATTATCACAGAATCACAGAATGGTTTGGTTGGAAGGGACCTTAAGGACAACCCAGTTCCAACCCCCTGCCATGGGCAGGGACACCTCCCACCAGACCAGGTTGCCCAAGGCCCCATTCAGCCTGGCCTTGACCACCTCCAGGGATGCAGCATCCACAACTATTCTCTTGAAGATTTCACATTTGTTCTGAAAATTATAATTAAGTACCATACACTTATCTTGTGCATATTTTGGATGAAACTCGTATATACCTGAAGTCCCCAAACTTGTGACATTACAGTCCTATAATTTACTTCTCACAGGTACAGTTCTTGAATCTAACCATGAAGGCAAAGTAAAATTCTGCCTACAGAATGCTATTTCTGTAGTATATTGGCAATGGGCCTCCTGCAAACATTGGGCGCTATTACACCTTACAAACATTTTATCCCTACATTGGCAGTCTTACTATTTTTCCTATGGCTTTGGTTTCCTATGTTTTGGGCTGTTGTGGGAAGAGTTAGAAAAAGAGAACTGCAATGGCATTCCAGCATAAAGGCCACAGTATGCAGCACAGCACAGAGGAAATAACAGTGTTTGAAAGGAAGAGAAGGGAGAGTACCAAAGAAGATACAATGACATCTTGCCCGAGGACACCACCTTTGGAAGTACCTGCACAAGCAATCAGACTATGCCACATCACTCAGAATCAAAAAGACATAAAAAAAAATCTGCCCTGCAAAATTCACTAGCAGCCCCTCTGGGTTGCTTCAGTGGAATTGTCTCTATTTCAAATGTTCACACACGCTTGGATGAGTTTTTTGACTTGTCTAAGAATTCACACTGAACAGGCTTCATATCGTACATCTAACTACAGGCAGCAACAACATTACTCACTTTTGAGTCTCCTCACTATCCAGTTCCAAAATCATTGGCTCAACTTGTGGAACTTGAAAAGTAACCGAGTCCTTGATCTGACTAGAAGTAGTCATCACAGCATGCCTCAACATCTCTCCAGTCAGTAGAGGTTTGCATGGCTGTTCGTTTGTGGCCCCAGATCTGTAAGGACTCTTGCAGCACTACAAGGAGAGATGTGTCCCAATTTTATTTTGTTAAGTCCTCATCTCTAGCTGCCCTTAGCTGATGTTCAGGTTTTTGGATTGCTTTCTCTTTTTTTCTGGCTGTCTCTTGGCAGCAAGACTTGTTCAGAAATACTAATCTCATAGCCCTGATATTATTTACTAACTATTATTTAAATATGAGGCACATAACAGTCTCAAAGGTAGTTTTACAGGGATTAAAGTTAAAGAGGTGATTGTATTCCCAGTAGAGCCCAGAATCAGTGTTTCTTGGTGTAACAGTTTAGCAGCTCCCACACCCATCTTTGACCAATGGTTTAATCCAGCCTTCTAGACTGTAAACTGCATTTCTCTGAACATTTGCTTGTCAGCAACAACAACAAAAAGCAGAAAAACAAAGCAGGGTTTTGTGCTGATCCTGCATCACAGTCTTTGCCAGACTTCCTGTAAGAACTCATGAAGAGGAAACAAAATAAGAATGTGAAGTGAAAAACACTTGCTGCACTTTAAAAATCATGTAGATTTTTACTGTAGACCATTCTCTCCAACACAGCTAGAAGGCATTCAGAAGGAGAGGCAGACCAGAAAGCTAAATGCATAAGTGATCCTATGACTGCAATAATAGTAATAATTAACAATAAATGATTTTTAGTTGCATTCCCTTTTTCATTGCAACGAGTTCGTGATGCTTGCAAATGCTTTAGGTTAATGATGAAATTTCTGTTGATTGTTTAACACAGATCTGTGCTTGAGGTAAGTTACGAAATACCTGTTTAAGGGATCAGGCAGGATTTCAGACATCTAGTTCTCCTGAAACTGAATATAGGGCTTCAGTCTCCACCATTCAGGCAAATCATTGTGGCACTGCTCGAGGCTTGCAGTGTGGATTGTACATGAAGCTGATATTAGGAACTAAAATGACAGAACGGGTGCTTTTTCAGCAGCACATGTAGTTTGATGTCTGCTCCATCTGTGCGCCTGCAAATGGAGTACTTAAGCTGCTGTTGTAGATGGCACAGTTACAGTCAACGTGACACATAGCACACCTGGTCTCGCATGGATGGGTGGAATGCTGTGCTAGAAAGAAAAACGTTATTGAAGATTCTCCCCCAAATACCAGGAAGAATTATTTCTAGGTTGTCTGCTTTCTCATTTTTTATTGCACTGAGTATTATCCATCTTAATTGCATGTGGGATGTTGCCCTGATTGCCTCCAAGTTCCACAGTAAATTTTCATCTATGGTTAACAATAGATGAACATATCAGTCAGACTTTATTTCTCCTCAGCAATAACATGGTCCAGAGGTCTACAGTTTTATAGGAAGATGATGTGGCCTGAAAGGAGAAGTAATCTAAAACTATCTGTTAATATTCTTGCATGTATAATACAGGGAAGAGCAGAACTGAAAGTGGACTAGGTCAGAAAATTTTCTGCCAGTTTAGCTTTTATCCTTTGCAAACTCTTTAGATTTCCATGGATCATTAAATAGTAGGAGAAAATGACCATGTTTCACTTCCTGATGTTCACTGTTGCTTAACAAATAAACACAAAACAAAACCACTTTTTGCAAATCAGGTTATGTAAGATTTCTTTGTGAAAATCTGGGTTACAAGTGAAGATGTAGTATATACACAATATCCTTATAAACAATGTGTTTGTATGTTATTTCTACTCATGGTGCACTTATACAAAAATGGATTACATTTTCTTAATGAACAAACACAGGTAACATTTTAACTTTTTATTTTAAAAAACACTTTTCTATAGAGGTTTCCCAGCCAAACACTGACAGCCAACACTGTTGAATTTATATGCTGTGATGAAAGGAAAAAATCAGAAAGTACTTAACATCTACTGTTACTTAAGCATTAAACCACTATACAATCCTTGTAGGAACGCTTCTCGTAATTCTGCAAAAGTCAAGTCACCATGGTTTATGGATCTGATAAGCCCTTCAATTCTTAGATTTGTTCTTTCTTCCAGAAATTCAAAATAATTTAAAAGAAAATATTAGGATTAAAAGAACTCAATGATCCTCTCTCGCAGCATTCACCAGACACTGTTCTCCCTGATTTCACTAGTCAGCTAACTTTCCTGAGGTTACAAAAGTATGAAACTTACAGGCAGTAGGCCAGTTTTGGCATGGAGCTTGTAAGGCGGCAGACATAAATGCACATCCTGTCCTTCCTGTCCTCTGAAAACATAAAGATAACAAAGGAATAAGCCAATATCCTTGTGTCACAGATGCACAGCTTAAGGATTTTTAGTATCAGTTCACAATTCAGCATGTTACAGTTTTTAAGTATTACATTTTACAATTATCGCTATAATTTTGATTTTCATTAACTCCTTACATCTTCCCTTTGCTCTTGAGACACTAATGGAGTGAGAAGAATTATCAGAAGAGCCCTTTATCATTCTGTCTGAGGCACAGCCCGTATTTATTTTCCTTTACAATATTCAGTCGCTGGTATTGTCTCACTATGCATACTTATCAGAGAGGTTCTACAGACATGTTTTTCTCTTGCGTAACAGCATACATCTGCCTTGCTCTAGGCATGACATTAAAGCCCCTTTATGCACGGAACAAGACATCGTGCAATGGAAACATGCTGAGTCTTCTAACGTAGAAAAGATTTCTTACACGTGATTGCTATCATTACAGGACTAAGCAGTTATTTCATAAGGCTTTTTAAATATAAGAGAACAGAAAAGGCCACATTAGAGCTATCTGAACTCCTTCTCTCCCTGGATGAATCATTTAGTCATGATCAGGACATTGTGGTAGTATATCTGGGTGTGTATGAATGCACTAAGCAATTTTCACAAACATTTGAGGAGCCAGACAGGGCTCTCCGGCATGCTGAGTATAGGTCAGGCTGCTGGGTAGACAGCTTTGGACTAGATAATCTAATGGTCCCTTTTGGCCTTTTTTTATAATCTGAATCAACTGCTTCTGGAAAATAGTTATTTACTTAATCTGGCACATCAGTACACCTTCTGAATTCTTGGTCTCACCATCTGCAGTTTATTAATTCCTTTATTTCTTCAGACAAGAGGGTTTTTTAATTAAATAATGAAAGTACATGATTCAGACTTCTACCTTAAAAAAGGAAAATTCACATTTTCTATAATTAGTTTAGTATTCATTTTTCTCTGTTTGCTACTTTACAGATCTCCCTGAGAAAGGCTGCCAACACTCAGTCTGGCTGAATGTCCTCTGCCTTCTTCAAGACTGCTGTTAAAAGTCCTGAGCTGGAGAACATCTATGCTTCAGTATGATGCCCAAACTCAGTGGAATGTTGTGTCCAGAAGGCTTATCAGGCTATCTTAATGAACACAGATTTTTCCAGAGTGTCACTGAGATGATTCAAGGAAAAAAAAAAAAAAGAAAGAAAGAAAAAAAAAAAAAAAGAGAGAGATTTTTTTAGTCATAGAAGTGGCTAATACAGATTGAACTAGGGATATGGATAAAGATCATTCTCATGTTTGTTTAACACACTATAAACCTTTTTTTTTTTTTTGAGATTTACAACTTGTCACCCAACACTATGGAGGACGGACAGATTCTTTACAGATCCTTAGCAGAATGAGGACAGGCCACACAGTTCTGGTTATAATTAGAGATTTATATTACAGAAGAAATAAATTGACAATCAGCATAGCTTGTTGTCTACATTTTCTAGCACTTAGCAAAGCCTGCAGTTGCACAGAGTTTCTAGAACTCTCAGTTACAGAGTCACCTTTTTTTTCAGTCACCTGGCCAGACCCTCTGCAGACCGGGTCAAATCCTTTCTTTTCGGTTCACGGTACAGTCATAACCTAGGCTCGGGGCATTACCTAAAAGAACGTGTCACTCACTCAGTCCTGGGAGGAAGAAGACGATGGTGGAGACATCCCTGGCCACTAGGGGATCACAGGTTGTGCCATCCAGCTGTGGTTCCAGTCAAAGTCCCACGTAGGGCTTGCTGCTGCCTGAATTTTACAGGTGGTGCTCCCCGTGCTGTTACACTTCCCTGTGCCAGGACGGGTGTCACCATCTCCAGACAACCCTGCAGCTGCATACTGATGGGCTTAGCCAGCCTGACAGAGGGTGTCCCCACACAGACAGGAGAGAGAAGGCAGCAAGAGCACACATTAACATACATAGCTCTCCAAAATCCTAGAGGTATGCTAGGCAAACACCAGACACACCTCTAAGAGAGAAAAATGAGAATCGGGAAAGTTACACCTTGGTCAGTCTAATTTCATATTTCAAAAGATATTAGAAATATATACATATAAATTGTTCATTCAAAAGCTTCCATGTAATCTGACAGAACAATTAAAAGGGTAAAGCCATAGGAAAAAAAAGTAGGAAAGAAACACTGCAGAAGATGCTTTGGAAAAAAAAAAAGCAAATGGTCAGGAAAAAAAAAAAAAAGCAAAAAAAAAAAAGCATCAACCTTGTCTGGACAGGTAGAAGGTACTGAAAAAATAAATGATTTTTAATTACTGTGTAGTGGTTTGGTCCTATAGTAGTAATTTCAGCAATATTTTAAGTTCAAACTATTGAAGATACAGTACTTCAACCAAAATTAGTTTTAAAGTTGTTCAAAGTGAAGGTGTAAATGCATGAGGAATCAGCTTTCCTAATGTACTCCCATATACCAGAAAAGAATGGCTGTGTCATTCTTCTAGAAATGAAATTTCTTCTAGACTGAAAACAATAGTCCGAACAGACCTAACAACACAAGAAAAAATATATATTATTATATTAGCAAATCCATTGGGCAATAGCATGAGGAAATAAAAGGAACATAAATTTTACTTCAAAGTTATTTGTATTGCATTACAAACTACCAGTATCGATAAAACTCAAATTTGTTCTGTATGATTGCATTATAAAACACTGCACAGGCACCTAGGAGTTTATATATTTAAAAAAAAATAAATAAATAAAAGGAGAGAGAGAGAGAGAGAGACTATAAAACTAAATTTGAACTTGACAGAATGGCTATTACTTACATTTTGTTTGATGTGGTAGGATTTCTATGCTGAACAGATGTGTTAACTTCATAAGCATTTACCCTTCTAGTGGAGGATGAATATGGTGAAGCAAATCGCATAGATTTGGCACTAGGGAAAAGTGCAGGAGAAGGTCATAAAACAAATTCATTCACGGGAATAATGTGGGCAAGCCCATAAGAACATTCAGCCATTACAGCTATGATTGACATAAAGGCTTTCATAGGGATGTCAAAGTGTCTGTTTGGACATCCTAAATGCGAGTGTTGTTTTATGTGGAGGAATACATTTTCACCTGCTGGCAGCACACAAAGTCTGGCTGGCTTCAGATGCCGCTGGTGATGACGTCCTAGAGGAGAACTTGGGGCCTCACGGTGCCCACATTCAGCTGTGGCAGCAGAGGGGATGCTCGCTGCCAGCAACACTCCGTCGCCTTCCCTCCCAGGGTGCAGTCCAGAGCCTGTGCACGAACGTAGGGATAACAAGGGCATGCAGCAGCTCTGCTGGCTGTGTGGGATGCTGCTCAGCCACTTCCCTTGTGCTCAGTGGTGTTACAGTGTTGGAGCTGGCACCAGCGAAAGCATGGCTTGGACCTGCTTTCCATGCTGCCTTCATCCATGTCACTGCTCAGTTTAAATGACACAGGAAGACCTGTGTGCTGCTCCTGCCCTCAGCATGGTGGTGGGCTCAGTGAGACTCATGCCAGTGGGGACGGAGGTGAGACGGCCCCGTTCCTGGCTTGTGGGATGCTATGGTGGGCAGCACAGGGTCACGCACACCGTGACATGAAGTGCTGCGTAGCAGGGAGCGTGTTGGCAGTGCTCTGGCACCCCAGGGTGCTCTATGGCAGGGGAGAGCGGGGGTGGCAGCGTGGGGGGCTCATTGCGGGGCTGATGGCACTTGTGGGGGATGGGTGGCTGCCCTTCACCCCATTTAATTGCGCTTTCCCTTCATGAGGAGCAGCTGAGGGAGCTGGGGGTGTTCAGTCTGGGGAAGAGGAGGCTCAGGGCAGACCTCATTGCTCTCTGCAGTGGCCTGAGGGGAAGGCGCGGGGAGCTGGGGGCCAGCCTCTGCTCACAGATAACGAGTGACGGGACTGGAGGGAAGGGGCTCAAGCTGCACCGGGGAGGTTCAGGTTGGAAATGAGGAGATGTTTATTCTCAGAAGGAGCAGCCAGGCATCAAAATGGGCTGCCCAGGGAGGTGGCGGGGTCCCCGTCCCTGGGGGTGCTCAGGAGGGGCTGGGCGCGGTGCTCGTGGACGCGGGGCAGCGGCGGTGCCGGCAGGGGCTGGGCTGGGAGCCGGCCCTGCAGGCAGCGCGTGATGGCGGCTCCCCCCTCCCCCGGGACTACATCTCCCAGCATGCACCGCGCCGCCCAGCCTCCCTTCCCCCCCTCCCCCTCCCGCCGCCCAGCCGCGCGCCCCGCTGTGTGAAAGGTGACGGCAACGTCACTTCCGCCGCGCGGTGCAGGCCGGGAATGCGAGTCGCGATTGGCCGGCGCCCGCCCCGCTTAGCAGCGTGCCGGGCAGCAGGAAGCGGCGGCGGCGGCGCGGGCGCGGCGGGGCTGAGCGCTGCAAGCGGTGAGTACCGGCCCGCGCCGCCTCCCCACCCCGCGGGGCCCCCGCCGCCGCCGGGCCGCGACCCGGCCGGCCGGCCGTTAAAAGGGGATCGATTTAATGCGCGCTTTGATGACGTAACGACGGGTAACCAGGCGGCGGCGCCCACACCGCGCCGCCCGGCCCCGCGCCGGCCCCGCTCCCCCTCCCGGGGCCGCCCCGCGCCGTGCCCGTGCCCGCGGGCGGCCGCCCGGGGCTGTGGCGGGGCCGCCGGGCGCGGCGGGCGGCGGGCGCTGGGTAGGCCTTCCGGCTTCTCCCGCTCCTGGGACTCGGCGCGCGCTGATTGGCTCTCCTCGGCGGGGGGCGGGCCGTGCCGCCGCGCTGCTATTGGCTGGGGTTGCGTTGAGTGGCGGCGGCGCCCGCCAATGGGAGGGAGGCGGTCGGGACGGGGAAGGGGCCGCGATGGCGGCGGTGCCTGAGGGGGGTGAGGGGGGCGGGGGCGGGGCCGCGCCTGAGGGAGCCGCCCGGGCCGGGCTGCGGGTGTGGCGGGCGGGCCGCGGCCTGTGGGGAAAATGGGGCAAAATGGGGGAAAAAAGGGGGAAAAAGGGGACGGGGGGAGCGGGAGTGCAGTGATAAAAGCGGGGCGGGTGTGTGAGGGCTGCGCCTGGCACGGGGGTGTGAGGCGTGAGCGGGGAACGGGGTTAGCGCGGTACCGAGCCCTACAACAACAACAAAAAAAGGAAAAAAAAGGAAAAAAAACTGTCGTAAAAATTGTGTAGGAAGCAGAAGCAGCCGGGTTTCCACCACCTGTGAGCTGGTGCATAACCATCATGTGGGGCCGCTGCTGCCTGCCTCCTCCGACTTGCTTTGCCTGGGGGTAGGGGCCTTAGGGTTGGGAAGCCCTCACAGGACACCTGCTGCAACCACCCCCTGCCACCAACAGCACCCACTGAGCCGCGTCCCCAGGCACCATGTCCAGCCTCTCCTGAGCACCCCCAGGGACGGGGACTCCACCACCTCCCTGGGCAGCCCGTCCCAGTGCCTGACTGCTCCTGAGCAGCAATGTCTCCTATTTCCAACCTGAACCTGCCCTGGTGCAGCTTGAGGCTATTCCCTCTGGTCCTATCACTAGTTATCTGTGAGAAGAGGCCGACCCCCTGCTCCCCACACCTTCCTTTCAGGGAGCTGTACCTCCTGTACCTCCCACCTCTTGCTCCATGGTATTCGTCACCTCAGTGAACGTATACAGGGCTTTGAACACACAGAGTTACACTGGGCTTTTTTTTGCAATATATTGCGGAGCTCTGTGGTAGTTCAGGACAATAAATTTATGTAAGTCGTATGTTTTTAATGTTTGTTTGTTTTAGTGTTCTGAGAAACACTCAATTTTTTAAAACAAACTCTTAGGTTTGGTAGGAGGGTATGATGCCATGATATTTGAGGGTCAAAAGTTGGTTTGCCTTAACTTTTAAGGAATTAAGTCTTTAACTGCAAGTCATCCATCACTGAATGATTTCTCAAAAACAAGCAAGAAGAATTCAACAGTGACGTAATGGCTGTCAGCTTCCCATGTGGTATTCAATTCCCATTGAATACCAGATGACAGGAAAGGTGGGAGCTGCTTGTCATCCGTCTCAGGCTCATTACAGATGAAGTGAGATGGAGGCAGCAGCATCCTTCCCTTCCACTTCGCTTTCCCAGCAGGCTGACCTTCTCTGTTCCCTTCAAGAGTCTGATACGAGTTTCAGTGTCCCCTTTAAAAAGCACTGCTAGCAAGCAGAACTAGACCTCCAGAAGCATTCACTTTTGTCCCTCTTTCCCTTTCACTTTCTATCATCTTTTTGGTATGGTTTCTGAGATGCAAGGAAGAGTGTCCTTTGCTTAAAATACAAATGTGACAAATTTATTTGCTTGATATGTTAGTCATAATAAAATAACGCCTGCTTTCATCATAACTGGGTAATTATTTTCCTCTCTCCTGTTGAACCCCGTATTACCAGAATGCACTGTTGGAAGGAAAGCCGACCCTAGGGAGCCACACGGTGGCGTTCGCATGCCTGGCGGCATCCGATCAGAGGTAGCTGGTGCACACAAGGACAGGTTTGCACTCAGGACTTTACAATTCCAATCAACCAAATCTGCACTGGAAGTCAGGGAGCACCTCCTGTTTAGTTTCTTCCAGCACTCTAAAGATACCTGCTTCCTTGTCACACCAAAAATTTCTACCTCTGTATTCAGAGATACTAACTGCTCTTCTAACTTTCTTCCTTCTGACCCTGCTAAGCATAACAATACAGTGAAAGGTATTTCCCAAATTCCTTTGAAGCTCATTCAAGTCTAATCACTGTCTTCTCTCAGATACCACGTGTATTTCAAAGTGAGTTAGACTGTGAAATTGAACTTTCTGTGCTAACGTTGCTTTGAAATGTCTTTACTTTTTTCTGAGGCATTCTCAGCATGAGAGCCATGTGAACGTGGGAGTTGAAGAGGAGGGCTGCTGCACAGACCTGAAGTCGTTTTGCCTAGAGATAATTTGTGATATGCTTTCATTGAAGCGCTTGGACTCTCTCCAGCGGTTCTTTTGCATAAGAAGCAGACTAGCATCTGCTGCCTCGTCTCCACAGGCACAGTGTTTTGCTTAACCTCTTCAGGTCTGATAACCTCCTCAACTCCCACTCACGGCTACATTTATTGTATCAGTAAGGGAGGAAGGGCCATTGTATTACAAGCCCACGTGTCTCATTGGAAAGGCTGGCAGCGGATATTTCACCATGCAGGGGGAGAAGTGTAAGTAGGCTGGGTGAATAAGAAGCTTCTTGTTCTTGGGTGTGGCAACACTTTAAATACAAGGCAGCTCTGTGTACGCAGAAGCTGTAAAGCGCTGCCTTACTGCATCCTTTCTTAAAGGAAGTAAACATCTTGTGTTCAGTAGATACCAACTGTGACTTACTTAAATAAGGATTTTTTGAGAACGGTTCTTCCACCAAGTGGATCGGTAGAGCTGCAGGAAGTGGCTGTGTAAAGATTCTGGTGTTATGCCGAGGAGATGCTGTTAAATAGTTAGCCGTACAGATGTTATATCCCTGCATTATTTGCTTTGAGGGAGGTGGGTCCTTGTTAAATATATAGAATAAAGAGATACACAGTTCAGTTGTACTTTGTTAAATATAAATAAGGCCATACTCTACTTCATTAACCCTATTGTTTTCTACCTTTTAGCTAAAATCAGGCAAACATGTTACCAGTTTGGTGTTTCTGGTGGCTTTGTAGTCCCTGAAATGTGCCAATTAGTTCACATTTGCGTACTAACCTGACTGTGCATAGCATTTACTGAGCGGTGCAGTGTTATTATTCTGCTACACGTCTCTTGCAGACTAGTCCTTCTGCCATGGAAGCCGAAGAAACGATGGAATGTATCCAGGAATTCCCAGAGCACTATAAAGTTATTTTGGACAGACTGAACGAACAACGTGAGCAGGACCAGTTCACAGACATCACTCTGATTGTGGATGGTATGTATAGGCCTGTGGACCAGCTAGTATACAAAAAATTATGAAAGCTGTGCTGGGAAGCTCTTGGGTTGGTCTTGGCTCAGCTGTCAAAGGGGCCTGTTTACAAATTCTCGGTTCAGTACTGGTCTGTGAGTTGCACGCAGACTTTCTTTTAAAGTCTTGGGGTGAACAGCATCTCCAGCAGTGATTAGTAATCATGCTTCTGTTTTTCCAAACAAGTGGCTAAATATTTTCAGATATTATCCTACTCTGCAACTGCTGTACTATATTTAATGTCACCCAAAATATTTCCAAAACATTTTAAAGATGCTTTTTTGACTAAATCAGACTGTTTTGACTAAATCTGACTGCAGAGAACTTGTACAAATATGGTTTTAAAAAAAAGCTTGAAATAAGATTGCCACCTTGCTTCTCTAGTATCTGCATATTATTTTTAATGTATTCTTAAAATAGGGAAGAATAATTCGCTTTTCTGTTCCTGTGTTTTAGAGTTGTAAATATTAGTCTAAAAGGAAGCTGGAGATATAAGTGCTTATAAAAGATGGTGTCTGGTCAAGATTGCTTCTAACCTGAAACATGTCTTAGAATGGATGAGCACTTTGGAGAAGATAGGCAGTGTCCAGTAGAATGGACTCAACTAAAGGAGTGCTGCTTGACCCTTAAAAAGATAGCCAGAACTCGCTCGAAGAAAAGGGATTGTGTAGAGCCTGGATTAGAAAAAAGGAATGGAGAAGAGATTACTATTATGGAATCACTGTTATTTCACTGGCACTTCTTGCACAAAGCTTAGCCTGAATGTTTGCTCCTGCTCTAGTATTACCATATCTATTTGTATTACCAAGTGTTTTTGTTGGGCTCAAAGCTTTTTGGTGCAGCTGCATAGTTCTAATCTACATTGCTTCTCTTATCCTGATCTCATGGGGCCTTATAAATGTGTATATGCCTGCACCAAGGAGAAGACAACACAGTGATGGGGACTACAGAGTCTGGAAAAGAGAACGATCAGATCAGAACTGCTTCTGTTCTGCAGGGGTGTTTAAGCTAGCTGAAATGGTGACAAAATAGATCCGTACGTAGGAATGCCAAAAAGCACAGAGAATTTGGATGAAATCTGAGAGCTGCACCTAAGACATTCACGAAAAAAGTTTGCACAAGGACTTGCCATAAATTAAGTATCTGAAAAGAGAAACAAGCTGAAGTGAGCAAGTTCTCTGACTTTGGTTTGCCTTCAGCAAGGGTCGCATGAGATGTGGAAGGCTAGCTGCAGCAGCATCTCATGTTACATGGAGACACGTTAAGTGACTGTATTCTGCTAGAGTAGACTTGTAGACTAGGTTTTACCGCTGTTCTCTCTTGTGCATCTGCTCTCATTCTGCAATAAGTAAGGAAGGTGTCATCCTAAACTAAAATTTCTTATCTGTTTTCACAGGTCACCATTTCAAAGCTCATAAGGCTGTTCTTGCTGCCTGTAGCCAGTTCTTCTACAAATTCTTCCAAGATTTCACTCAGGAGCCCTTGGTGGAGATTGAAGGTAATCTGGTTCATGCAGATAAAAACTTTCAGAGCTGTGTGCTGGAACTGGAAATGGATGTGGTGTCCTTGGTGCAGGCTGAATCGTAGAATCATTAAGGTTGGAAAAGACCTCCAAGATCACCTGGTCCAACCATCACACTCCTACCTTAGCTGGGATGCAAGAACAGATAGACACAGAGTAATACTTGCCTGTAGGCCAGGAGCAATTTCCTGGAACAATCATCTGCTGGTCAGAGGTCTTTTGAGAAAGAGAGATGCTCTAAATATGCTTTAAATATGTACTTTTTATTGTACTTTAAATGCTAAATAAATATATAAATTGTACTTTAAATATTGTACTTTATGTACTTTTTACTATTCCACACAAACAGCTTTTTGCCCCTCTTATCTTTCCTTTACTTTTACCTTTGTTATGGCATGATTCCATAGTTGTTTCCATGTTTCTATAGCAGACTTGTTGTTCCGACATGAGCTTTTCAAGGGTGTTGTCTTCATGAAACTGGCAGCTAAAGTATCATGAGCAAAATGGTGAGCAGGCCAAGTGTGCAAGATTCATCAGATTGAGGCACTGAGGCATTGTTAACTTGCTTTTCTTGCTTCCAAACAGGTGTAAGTAACATGGCATTTCGTCACCTAATAGAATTCACCTATACAGCAAAACTAATGGTGCAAGGTGAAGAAGAAGCAAATGATGTTTGGAAAGCAGCTGAGTATCTACAGATGCTAGAAGCAATCAAAGCACTTGAAGTCAGGTAAACACATAAGCCTCTTTTTCTTCCCAACACTGAAATGTAGTCTTAAGAATCATTTTACTAGAGCTGTCTGCTGGTATTCTGCAGTGCTGCTCTTATCCTGGAACTTCGAAAACTTGTTTGGGGCCATTTACTTTTCAATTACACGATAGGGGTCAGAGTAACAAAGGCTGCAAAAGGAATGTCTCGTTCTTTGGGCTGGAGCTCAATAGCATTGTATGGCTGTGTCATCGTGGAACTAGTACCAGGTCTTTGGGCTATTTGACCCCATCTGATTGAGAGGCATGTATGCAGTGATTTAGGTAATTAGATCATGCTATAAGTTTGTGTTAGTATTTTGATTTCACTCAGCTTCCTGCTGTTTCTGAGAGAATGGGTAGTGATCTTAAAGCTCCCTGATGCAAAACTAACCTATCAAAATTCTTGAGTAAATATGGTTGGTGTAATCAGTTTTATGCTGGATAAATACTTAATTGAATGTTGCTGTGGCACATCTTACCCAGTCTGATAACTGTGCTTCATTGCAAAACTACAACCTGAGAAAAGCAGGTGATGTTCCCACCCTGCTGTTTTCTTCCCTGTCATTCCCTCTCACAAAGTGCTGTCATGTTATCATTCCTTCCGGATGCTCAGCTGTTTCAGCATGAAGCAGGGGGAGGGGTCTCATGGTTATCATGGCTTTCTCTTCTAAACTGACTGAAAGGTCCTTGCATCAGGGATAAGGTTCCTCTTTATCTTCCCATAAACAGTGTTGGCCAAGGGGAATGCATCAGCCCAGAGTTCCCCTAGAAGCCAGTTAGCATTTTCTTTTTTTTTTTTTTTTTTTTTTTTAAAAAAAAAAAAAAAAGCCGAGGGGGGGGGACACAAAAAACTCCATGGTACACTAGAAACTTGGTTTCCAATATCAACATTGATTTTTTCAAAAGAACTTACCCAGCGCTTAGTCTGGGGATTGGCAGCAGAGCAAAAAACCACAATTTTTTAAAAGAAGAGATAAGAGGTTGCATTTCTGGTCCTGCTCTTCAACCCCACCAACACTTTTGATTTGACATTTTTGAGGTTAGCATAATACCATCAGGATAACTTTTCTTCTGTTCAGGAAAAAAAAGCAGACCTTTGTGTCTGCCTGACAAAATTGAAAAGAAACTTGAAATTGAAGAAGTTTGTTCTAAATGGTATCTGTTTCAGTCAGTGTACACCAGTGGAACTGTTGAACCAGGATTTGGATCAGCCCATCAAAGTAAACTGTCCAGCATGCAAGCATTTCCCAGTGTTGCATTATGTTGTGCAGTTTTTTGGTTATCCAACGCCAGTAAACTCTAATTCTTATGATACAAAGAAAAAAAAGTTTAACATATGCAAGCTAGTCTATTCTTAGTTATTTCCATTGTTAATATATTGAAAGGCTGTTTTTATTATTGATTTTTTGTTTGTTTTCATTGCCTTCTTTTTTGTTTTCTTGACAAAAACAAACAAGCTTAAGTACCACTATCAGTCTCTTCTCCTCAACGGTAGGAGTGGGAGGAATTATAATACAGTGTCACAGTTTGAGCTCTAACTTAAGCTTTCAGGTTAAGCTTCAGAAACTTCAGCCAAAGTAGAAATAAATGGTAATTGAGCAAGCCCCTTGCCCGATCGATATTTATTAATATCAAAGAGATGAACATCACATAACCTAGACTAGAAAGAAAACAACCAGCTGTTATTCATTAAAGTGCATTTGTGTTTAAAGTGCTGTAAGTGTGTATTAAAGTTCAGACTTTCACGCCAGCTGCTCAAGGATGATAGTCTGCTGAGCATATTATTCTTTTGCTACGTGATCCTGGAGCTCTTTGCAGTAACGTGCAAAGTAACTTACCAACTTTTACATTTCAGAAATCTAGAGTAAATGAAGCTATAAGTTTAGATGTTTTGTCTTCCTGTATCTGAATATTGTAAGGTGTAATTTGCTAAGCTCTGTCCTGCATAGTCATTAGGTGCATATTTCTGACATATGACATGCAGATACTGAAGGAAACCTCACCTCACCTATTACTAAAAAATCCAAGTTATATATGAAGTCTCAACTCAATCTGAATTTAGTAATATTTATAAAAGGCAGGTAAACGGCGCTGGGTGTGCAGGGAGTCTGTGCTCTACCAACACACATACACAAGCATCAAACTTTCTAAATACACAAAACATTGCTTTTGCATACTAAACCTCAGTACACCTATACATGTGTATGCCTCTACATATGTACAATCAGAACAAACAATCCTTTAAGTCTATCACTATTAATGTCCACGTCTGGGGGAGCATAGTTGGAGTTGGTAATGCTGGTTGAAGTGCTCCCATATCTTCCATGACTTATAACAGTCCCCATTTTGCGTTCCTTTTCTTGATTACAAGCACCACAGAATTCCAGGGCTAGTCGTGGGAACAATATGTCTTGCTTTAAGTTGTTAAGCAACTCGGCCTTCAGGCCTTACGTATCCTGTTCTTCCCGGATCGAAGGAAAACATTTCCGTCTCCTTTTCAAGGCCAATGGGCCTGGGTCAAAAGGCACGTCCAGGTCACCAGGGGGCGGAGCAGCAAAGGTCTTCGATGGCTGTAGCAGCAGAGGGGCTGCTGGTGCAGCAGCAGGATCGGTGGCTGAGCCCACAGCTCCCTCACTGCCTGGCAACCCACAGGGCTCTGTAAGGCCCCAGAGACTGCTCCCAGGTGCTGAGCAATCCAACCTTTAGTAGCAGAGTCCCACACCTGGACCTCAGTTTGGTCCCATGTTTCAGGATCATAAACTGTCTGATTGTTAATAAAGGGAATAAGCTGTAAGGTTACCAGGACAGTCTTTGTTCCTAGGGACGCATGATTCCCCATAATGTGCAGCTGCTTACCAGAGGGCAGCTGTGTGCATGGGTCCACTTCTCTCAGCTCGAGCTTCATCCCAGCTCCGGTGCGCCCATTTCCAGCAACTTTCTGTACGAGCTTCTCTGAGCGGTTTGCTGAGTCTGGCCAAACCTATCTTCATGAGGCAATCAATGTGCCTGTTCCTGTCCTGGTCCCTGTTCTGCTAGCCTGTTCCTTTTCATTCCTTTTCTCTACTCCTTTATTGATGACATAACTTCATTACATCGTGTTGTCTTTTCATCTCAAGGACAGGCTCCTCTCTTACACCCTTCTCACCACAGCAGTCCTTTTCCAACAACTTTCCATTGGTCAAACAACTTTGCATATAACAGCAACAGCAAACCCCCAGCAACTTCCATGCCTTAAGGGCTGCAGAACAAGCAACCCCAGACGGCATGGCTCCTGAATCACCCTTCTTTGTGCCCTCTAAACTTTTTTACATTCCTGATGGCCTCATTGTTGACTCTGATGTTATCACCAACCATGGGGCTTGCCAACCCCCGTGGCCACACTCCCACATCTCCCCCTTCTTTATTAATATCAACCGTCTTCTTGACACGAATTATTACTCCATAGATCACAATGGGATGCTATCCCTGACATCTCAGAGGAAGGAGGTTGTGTGTGTATGGTGCAGGGGTAAGAGGAACTGAGCTGGGAAGGGGGGGGTTGTGTAAGACCAGAAAATTAAATTAGAGTACTCTTTCCACATCCAAGTGAGTATTTGTTGTAATTGTTGTTGTTTTTTGTGTTTTTTTTTTAGCCTGTGTGCTTTTCTGAAGTACTAGCTGTTATGATAATCATTGCGTAAGGTCACACCTACAGTGGTTTCTAGGAACCTAAGTCAGTCACCAGAGCTTAAGCAGTGAATAGCATAGGAAGGACTTGAATATTATTTCTGAGTAGGCAGGCAGAAGAACTCTCCCTTTGTGAAAGTTCTCAAGTGCAGAATTTCCAAAGTTGCTCAGATAAACCTGTGCCATTAGGCTAACTGGTCGTTTTATCGATGCATTGTGTATTGCTCAAAGCAGAGCTACTTAAAACATTTTAGTTGCCCAATGTGAAAGTCTCCATAGCTCCAAACTTGCTGTTTTACAGGACTAATGAGTAAGGACAAATTATCTTCTAAAATGCACGCAGGTCATGTGCATCGAGTTTCTTAAAAACAGCTAGAACATGTTTAATGCAGAAGCTCAGTATCAGGCAGGATTTGTTACGTGTTTGTGGATCTTAACCTTGTTTATGCAAATGCTTTACAGGAACAAAGAAAATTCATCACCCTTAGAATCAAATCAAACCCAAGCTAAAAATAAACCAAAAAAGTGGAAGATAGCTGAAACTTCGAACGTTATCACAGAAACACTGCCATCTGCAGAATCAGATCCAGTTGAAATTGAGGTTGAGATTACTGAAGGGACAATTGAAATGGAAGATGATAGCGTCGAGACGCTTGAAGAAGTAGCTTCTGCAGAGCAATCCATAAAGTACATACAGACAACGGGTACAACAGATGAATCTGCTTTGGCTCTTTTGGCAGATATCACCAGCAAGTATCGTCAGGGAGAGCAAAAATGCCAGATCAAAGAAGAAGATGACAGTGCAACTGATCCCTCATGCAAACAGGTAGAAGGTATTGAAATTGTGGAACTTCAGCTGTCACACGTGAACAATTTATTCCACTGTGAGAAATGTAACCGTTCGTTTAAATTGTTTTACCATTTTAAGGAACACATGAAAACACACTCTACTGAGAGTTACAAGTGTGACATATGCAATAAAAGGTACCTACGAGAGAGTGCTTTGAAACAGCATGTCACCTGTTACCACCTCGATGAAGGTGGTGCCAGCAAGAAGCAAAGACCTGGCAAAAAAATACATATATGCCAGTACTGTGATAAACAATTTGACCACTTTGGACATTTTAAAGAGCACCTCCGGAAGCACACAGGTAAGAGTGCTGCTGTAGTCACGTACTTGTGGCTTTGGCCATTTTGGGGTTTTGCTTGTTTGTGGGAAGTAGAGCTTACGCTGAAGAGAACACACAAGTGCTAGAAATACTTAGCTTCTAGTTACAACTAAAATCAAAGAATCATAGAATTGCATAGATGATTCTATACTGATGTTTTTTCCTATTGGTATAAACTGTGAAGTATTGAGTTGTTTGTTTTTTTTTAAGTGGTTAAAAATATGCTCCCAGAACTGGAAAACCGTAATGAAGCTTCTCTTGAGTGTATTAAACATTGTTCTAAGAATTATTTCATAAGGCATGCTTACTTCAAATGTACCAAACTGCGTAGCTACTTTTATTTTCACAATTCTCCTGGTTAAAATTTTCTGTTGTAATAAGATCTGAACTGTGAGCTTGTCAGTGTGAAATAGCCTCTTATGACAGTTTCATCCTTGGTCTTGACATCTGTGATTCAGTTTTGTTTGCATGTTAAGTAACATAGCAAAACATTTCTACTGGCTATAGTAGCCTTCCATTACTGTAAAATCTGCCTTTTTGACATCTGGATAGCATCTTTTGAGCACAAAATTGCTTGTGCCTCCTTCGGTCTTCCTTTATAGTGTGAGAAGTCTGTACTATCTGTACAGATACTGAGCATTTTGTAGATGACTTTATATATAACGTATATATAAATAATTATATTAATTATCATACCTACAAAGTATTTATATGTAAGGACCATATAAAATACGGTCTGATATCCAGGTGGTTTTGTTTAATATGTCAGTCATGAGGCATCAGTAAGATTTAATGCAGAGGAGCAGCCCCTATCTTTTTATCTTGTTAAAGCCTTTTAATTGGAACCCCTCTGTACCAGGGGCAGGTGTGTATTGATGCATGAATGACACTGTACCCAGCCTACTCCAAATAGCCCCTTCAGAGTTGCATTTGTAAAAAGTCTTTATCAAATCCTTATTCCCTATAAAGTAGGGAGTGTTTGCTTTGGCATAGCTAAGACAGCTATAAAGTACATCAGGAAAGTATTTTCAGAGAGGTTTTTGGTAGATTATTTTGTTTACTCTGCTATCTTCATGTGGGAATTGCTGTTGTGACAGAATTTGGGACACAAAGTAACAGCATATCACAGGAGACCCAGAGGACCGTATCAATACGTATTGATACAAGCAGTACTCGTGGAATTTAATTACTTTTGGTTTCCCATTTTGAAAGTCTGAAGCTTAAAATCAAACCTGATACTACCATATAACTGTGCTTTCCTAAGGTCAGTGGAAAAACTCCCACTGAGCCAAAGACTTTCTAAATTCTTAATTCTAAACATTAGATGAATACTAAAATAAAATAACGAGCCCATGGAGAAAATGTACTACAAACTATCTCGTCCTGCTGCTACAACACCAGCAATAACATTAAAGTAGCAAGTGCAAAAGAAATTCATGTCATGTATCTCTGAAAATATTAACAAAGTCATCTCTAGAATTTATAAAAAGGGAGATTTTTTGCTGTGATGTAACGATTCTTTTTTTTTTTTTTTTTTCTTGCATGATAATGAGATTTCAATTGCCAGTTGGAAGTAACTCACAGGACAAATTCTGCAAGACTGTAATTAATGTATGCCCACTGAATTTAATACATGTAACTCTAGTCTTGCACATGTAGAGCCATTTCCTCATACCGAAGTCAATCTTAAAAGGAAGCTACTGCTCTCGATATTCTTGTCTAACCTTGTTTTTTTGTTTTGTTTTGTTTTTGCAAAGTTTATATCCCCTACCAGAAAGAGATGCTGAACAGCTTTGATTTCCCACAATTTCCCTGGGAATTTTGACTGCTAAATATTTCTCAAAGATAGGCTTTTTATGGAGGCTGCATGTGCTCACATGAGTGAAGATGGAAATTAAAGAGTTTTGTGCTCCAAGCAGCCATGATGTCTGACATGTCTGGAAATCCTGTAATTAACATAATTTGTATACAGATTATACAGACTTCTTAAGAAAAAATTAATCATGGTCTTTGCCATTCTGTGGTAAATTTAAAATATGCTTTACAGGAAGCTCACTTTAAACTGCAAATAACATCTTCCATAGAAGTTAACAAATGGACTCCGTTTGCATACCTCGAATATATAATTGTGGAGTTCATTTGATAAATATCTGTTTTTGGTGCACTTGTGGGTGGGGGGGAACTACTGTTTCTCTCTAAACATATTTTAATAATGATGTGGTAGCTTTATGTTCAGGGATGAATTTCTCACAGATATATATGTATTATGTGTGTGTATTTCTTATATACAGGGATGGGATTTCTTATATATTAGGCAAATAGAAATCACAGTGTTAGTTGTTAGAAATTCCTTTGGGTTAAAAATGTTTATTTGGGGCCTTGGGTTAAAAACATTTATTTTGGGCCGTCTCCTTCCCGACAGTTCCTGTCCTGAGTTACTTAAGATTGGCAAGGGAAATTTCATTCTTTCTCATACACTGAAAAAAGACGATCATCAGATCCAGAGGAGGAAAAAAAAAAAAAAACTCTTCATAAAATCCATAAAATCACAGTTAGATGGGGCTAAGCTCACAGCTGGATGGCAGCAGGCTGTCGTCTCTCATAGAGGAGCTCTGCTCCTGCAGCACTGCCAGTGTGTCTCTGGGGGTAGCTGGGCTGGCAGGATGGTGCTTGTGCTTTCTTTCCATCGCCCCCGAGCTGTGCAGCCTGGGTCACTGTGCTGATTTGTGCAGTGCACAGAGTCACACTTCTTTTGGCTCTTGGGTATTGCCACCACTGTCATTGAATTGTCACTGTCAGATGCTTTTGTCACTATGTGTGGAAGATTACTGAAGAATTTGAGTAAGCGAAGAATAAATCTGTCCTTGACTGGGGGGTGGCTGACACCAAGTAACTATTTAAATGTGGCCATATGGCAGGGCTGGTGAAGTTTTGTGCTGTGAGTTCTGTGCTCCTTTATCTTCTTTGCCATACAACAGTCTCCAAAAACATAGCCTTTGGTAATCATTAAGGGGAATATTCACACATTTAATTTTTTTTTCTGTAGACTTTGAGTGTGGAAGCAAGAATTATAGGCTACTTGTGGATTTCTGTTGAAAACCGAGTTAGGCGCTTCTGAATATCTTTATTTCTGAAAACGTGGGTTTATTGACTTTCCATCCCAGTCAGTAACTACTGTCTTCATGAAAATGTAGGCTTTAAATCTTAATCCAGATAGAAAAAACTCTTACATTATTCACTGAAATGTCTCAGCCTCTTTTGGTGTTTATTAAGCAGTTTGTTTCAATAGTTAGGTTGTTGCCAGTACCTTCACAGATTAATTATCAGGCAGTCAGAAGAAACATGCTGTTCTGAGGTTTTTTTTTTGTATTTTCATTTCCTTGAATTTCATTGTGTTTATGCATAATGAAATTAGTAAACAGACACCACTTTTTCTTTGTTCTGCTTGATGTCAGTAATAGCAATATACTACTCTGGATAAAAGGAGAAAACAGAGCCTGTTTTCATCCTCCCCTGCTTGCTGTCCTTAGCTGGCTTCCCAGTGGAAAACGCTCCTCTTTTTGGTACCAGGTTTGAAATGAAGTGACCGAACAGAACGGAATTTTTGTCTTGCTTGTGCCCATCTATGCCATGTCCCTCTTTGCTTCACTCTTTTTCATTTTTGGTTTGATTTGGTTTCTGCTTTTTGTTAAATGCCGATACACTGTTACTTCATAGTTAATCTGTGCCACCTTGTTTCTGGAGCTTAGTTTTAGCTCTTCAGCATAAGCTGTTACTGTTCTTGAAAATAAAACGTATTTTTTTAAATACTTTCTTTATTGTGTGACTTAGTATAATTTCTAATGTTGAGTCTTTGAATATTATCAGGTGAAAAGACAGGAATAGCTGCTATTTCATTAAGATATTTTGACAGGCTAGTGATCTAACTTCCATAAAAACCTAAACAGACTTTAATTAGCACCAGCAGTTATGTCAGATTGTCTCTTTCTAAATGAGAATTATGATTCCACATTAAGACTTTGCCCTTTTATTTATATAAATGAAGTGTACACAGAGTGTCTTTCTCTTTTTCTGTAGAATAATCCAGTTGGCCAAGCCTTTACAGCATGTCTATCAGCAAGAGGGGAAGAAGGGAGAGCTGACAGAAAACTGTTTGATTTTATGCTGTTATAAATCCCTGTCTGTCTTAATAGGTGAAAAACCCTTCGAATGTCCAAACTGCCACGAACGTTTTGCTAGGAACAGCACGCTCAAATGTCACTTGGCGGCCTGTCAGTCTGGAGCTGGAGCTAAAAAGGGAAGAAAGAAGCTGTATGAATGTCAGGTGGGTAATGGAAGTCGGAGAGTTGGAGGCCAGGTGCCTCCTTCCCATGCTGAGGGAGTGTGGGAGTACTAAGCAGGAAAGGCAGCAAGAGTGGGCTCACGCCTCCAAGAACCACTTAAACAAATATGAGGATCGCATTCAGCCACAGCACTCAGTTAAATTTTTATATTTCAGTAGTTCCATTTAAAATGTGGAATTACTGGTATGGATTTTCATAATACTTTGTTAATCTTTCTGCTTCCTTTTCAAGGTTCTTGATGCACTGACATAGGCCTATCCTGCTTGTGAACATGCTTCACTAAAGTCCAAAATACAAAGTACTATTTTTTTTCCTATTTTATTATTCTGCTGTTTGGTACCCAGTATGTTGACTTTGTCTGTAAAGTCATTCCATATTATGATGACAATCTGTAATGTCTTTTAAGCAAATATAAATGCTGTAAATAGATAATATATATAACTGGGATTCAAAAAGGTTTTCAGAATTTTACATGACTCTTAAAAGTCAGCTTTTAAAGGCTAGAAACATGAAAACTGAGGTTGGCTGTAGCAGATTTTTTGCTGTTTTGCTGCTCCAGTCTCAATTAAGAACACATTTCTTCACCCTACCACACCCACTACCCTTAAGACTCTCACCCTATTTAATTTACTCTGGTTTTAAGTTTATTTGGGTTGTATAGTAAAGAAAACTTCTGGACGTGGGCTTTATTTCTTCCGAAAGAGATAGATCTCATTCATAGAAAGCAGCGAATGCTGCAGGAGATGAATGGATGAATTCTGTGTGTCACATCATTGAATTGGAAGTTTGACTGTTGCCATTGTATTATTCAGCTTTTATCCTAGTCTGAAATTAACTCTTGTGAGTGTACCTATAAATTAAAGATAAGACAGCTTTGATCATGAGAGTTACTGGGTAATGCAGTCGTACCTAGTAGCCTCAGGCTGAACATACTGTTTTGTTGTGACCCTTTGGTTTAACCAATTTTGACCAATTTCACTGTGTTGTAGCTTTCTGTTTATTAATTGATACCATGTCCTCTCACAGATGTTGTGAATATGGATTAGTAGCTGAATGTGGGTTCAGCCCACAGCAATTACAGTAATTCCTGGAGAAGTTTTTCTTGAATTCTTCCCTGTTTAGAATTAAGTTTGAATAGTGTTCAGTGCATAAAATCTTGGCTCCCTGAAGAAAGGAAAAAAAAAATTGCACTTGCTTGATGACTATTTTTGTTACTTTTGAGTGTATGTCTAGAGGACTAAATTAGGCTATCAGTAATTATGTACCTGGACATTACTAATAGTTATTATCTTTATATATCACAAAGTAAGTTTAAGCGCTTATTTATAAGGTTAGTATTTTGAATGTGTGCTGTCCAACTTTCTCTCTTACTAAAGCATGAGCCTGGGGAGAAGAAAGCCTGGTAGTAACAACACAAACCTGTTTTTAATAGACTTCAACAGCTGTTTTTTCAGGTCCATTTTACAGACCTGTTCCTTGAGTTAATCCGTGTCAGATAATCCATTATCCTTCTGTGCTGTCGCCAAAAAATAAGAGATGGAATGTTTTCTTTCTAAAATACTTGCCAGCAGTGAAGGAGTGTTGAAACATGTTCTTTGTTTCTTTATGCCAGTGTGAACACTTGCATGGCCAAAGACTCCAGACCCTGTTTCTGTAGTCCAAGTGTGACTCTGTCCTACTTTCCCCCACAGGCACATTTCTACAGGCAATTTCTACAGTGTCCTTGCGTATTGTTCTCGGGCTACACACCTCAGTACCAGCTGAAGGGAATAAAGTGTGTTCTAGTGTTCTGTGAATATATTGTGTCTGCAGTCTTCGCAGTACTTTTAGCTGGACAAGTCTAACAGAGATGGAGCTCTAAGACATTTTCATACACTGATATTTATTTATTTATTTATTTTGAAAAGGCACAATGGCAGAGTTTAGTCTAGCCAGTTAAACCTCATAATTCTGTGAAGAAAATAAAGGTGATGAGGAAAAGTAGGCTAGTAGAGCTGCATATAGAACTTCAGTAACAGAACAGTTTGTATTACACTTTCATCGTGCTGTACTATTACACAAATAGCTTTCCACCCCAAATTCTAGCAACAGACACAGAACTACTGGTGCCTGCTTCTGTATGTGAATTTCACGTAAGTTTGAAATAAGAAATCTTTCAAATGTTGTACTGGCTCATAAATTCAGTAGCTATCCTGTATATGCACAACTCAAACTGTCACGCTTTCTCAAGTAATAATAGGTGCTCTGTTCATCTGGAACTGACTTCTCAGCTTTTACCTCTAACGTATATGTGTGTGTGTGTTTTAAATCTACGTAGCAAGAAGCTATGCTGTTTGAAGCCATGGACTGGAATAGGCAGCATGCTTTGTCATATTTCTGTTGGCACTGTTTAACATGCTCTGTCTTTTGTTTCAGGTTTGTAACAGCGTGTTTAACAGCTGGGATCAATTTAAAGATCACTTGGTGATACACACTGGTGAAAAACCCAACCACTGTACCCTGTGTGATTTGTGGTTCATGCAAGGCGGTGAGCTGAGAAGGCATCTCAAAGAGATGCACAATATTTCAGAACTAATGACAGAAGAGGTTCTTCCAGTGGAAGCTGAACCGGTGACATCAATGACTATAATAGAACAAGTGGAACAAGTCCATGTCCTACCAGTAATTCAGGTCCAAGTGGATCCTGCACAGGTGACTGTGGAACAGATGCACCAGGATCTCATACAGGACAATCAAGTGAAAGGCGCACAGTTGGATGAACTACAAGAACAGGTGCAAATTAGTTACTTGGAGGTTGAGCACATTCAGACTGACCATGGTGCTGAAGTTCATGTGGAGCAGTTGCATGTTGAGCATGTAAATCAAATACAGATGGAAGAAGTACAAGCAGAACTTATAGATGGAACAGACCTTGAACAAGTAGAATACGAAAGTGTTGATCAAGGAGAAGCAGAAGAAAAAGAACCTAGTCACGTAGATGATGCAGATAAGGGGGATCATGAACAAGCTGAAGACTTAAAAGCTCAACAATTAGTGGACATGAAGACTGAAAAGGTGGATGACTAGGTCAATTAACTGCGTGCAGGTTTAAGAGTGAAATACCAAATTATTTTTGTTAACTTTTACATTGTTTTTTGAACTGTCAGTGGTCATCTTTCCAATAAGCTGTCCTTGGCAAGCTGGACAAGTGGACCAAAGTTAGCTTTCTTCATATACAACTACACTTCTGTCATATGTGAAGAATAACTGTCATTCATCTAATACCACGGAACAGGAACTACCGCAGAAATGGACAGCTTTGTGATGATTTTAATAATGAATAGCTTGTCTTGCTGTTATACCATCCCTGGGTATATGTAAGAGTAACTTCACCTCTTTTCCTCTTCAGTAGAAGCAAACTCTTTTTACAGATTTGCAGGGTGTCTGTGGCAGAAGAGTTAGTAAAATCTGGTGGGTTCTAGTATAAATGACCACTCAGATACCTGTGAATTTTCTGGGCAGACTGCCATCCAAACGCAGTACTGTATCCAACAGCAGTCCCTGCATTTCTTTAATGTGAGAAGCTTTACATCAAGCTGGAACTTCTGAACATTCAGTCTGGGGGAAAGCTGTTTTTGCTGGAGGTCTGAGAGCACAAAAATCCTGTGCCTTTTCAACAGTGACTGGTTAAATTTCCACAAAGCTTCTAAAGTGTTCAAGAACCTAGTTCAGTAAAAAGGCAATGTAGGTAATGTTATAGTGCTTTATATTTTTGCTTAAAATTGTCAGCTACTGATTTTTTTGCATTTAATTTAGAATTGGGGGGGGGGTGCTGAGGGAGGAAACAGATTCCACTTAGTGGCAATAAGACGCTCTAAAATGAACATCTTAAAATGGAAAAGCTCGATAGAATCTGTGGTAAACATGAGCTGGAAGAAAGCTACCAGCAGATTCTTCTTTTATAAATCTTCATTTTTGAAAATGAATTTGTTTAAAAAAGTATAGAGAAGACTTGTCTATATGGTATCAGGTTCCTGGTTATGGGGATTTTTTTGAAATGGAATTCTGACACTTGACACAAAGATGTTGTGCTAAAAATAAAAGTAAAAGCCATAGGTATGAGTGCTAAGCTGTGGATTGAAAAGTAGGAGTGTAAACATTTTAATCAATATTAGACAATAAAATAATACCAACCATGAAATGTTGCATTATTTGCTTCATCCAGTAAACAAGAAACAATTTAGTGACTGGCGATTACAGTGCCAGATCCCGGTGATAAGAATCAATCCCATTTTAATAAGTTTAGTAGCTCATTACTATGAAGTTAAGTTTGTGTAGGAAATATTGGTCTGGCTCTGTGTTCAGCCATACTAAGGACTTCTGATTCCCAGTTTTTGCTTTGTTCCATACTTCTGAAAAACTTTTTAAAGCCTTAACTGAATGGAGGAATTATTGCAAGGAAGTTCCCTAATGCACTTAGTAATCCTGTAGATCTTAGTTAAAACCAAGTTTTCTATTCAGTCGTCTCCAAAGGCAGAATTATTTCCTCAAGCTTGTGCTTTTCAGTCTCATTCAAAATTATTAATGTGTTTCATCGTACTTCTTGAGAAACTGTTGCAAAACAAACACAAATTTCAATTAAAATTTCAAACAATTTGATTAATGTAACTTGCATTCTTTTTTAATGATGTGTTTTGTTTCCTGAGTTGCAAGTAGTATCTTCTGTGCTAAGGGAAGAATGTGGCACAATGCTAATCATGCAAGTGGAAATCGGCTATTGTATTTATACTTGGCTTTTTGATAACATGCAGGGGACAGGCCTGCTTGCTTTGCTGCATATCTGTTTGTTTTAGGTATCTGTAAAGTTGTGCATATGGACACAATATCTGTATCTGTGGAATTAAAGGAACTGTCTGTCTGCATGTCTTAACAAAACTACAGATATTAGGTGGTACTGGCAACAGGGCTGTAGCTTAGCAAGCACTTTTGTTTGGTTGTTTGGTTTTTTGTTCGGTTGGTTTTTGATTTGTTTTGTTTTATCTCCCATTTTCAACAATGGCTTGTGAGTTAGTAGAGCAAGCATGCTCAGTTGTGCCCAGTGCTGCCTTCATCCAGAGTGCTGCTGAGCCCAGGTGGGAGCGTGGCAGGGGCAGGAGCAATCCTGCAGGTCCACCTTCAGTGGAGGAGGGAAGAGGGATGCTGTTTTACGCTTTCTCTATGCAGGACAAAACCAGTCATAGATCCTAACTGGTATTTGTAGCTATGGAGTTCCTCTCACAGGTGTTTGGCAAGGCAGAGGTTGCCTTGCAATGCCTGGGGGTGTGAGCTGAGGCCATGCTGCGTCAAGGGCTTGGATTTGAGGCTGGGGACAGCCTCAGGAACAGGGTGAAAGGTTTTTTTCAGTAACTCCATTGGAAAGCATTTCCCCTTGTAGACCTATAGTGGTTAGAGGGAAGATCTGGGGAGCGAGAAGTTCTGGCTGCTCTCTGTAATGGCCGCTTTGCTACAGTCTATCTACGGAACTGTGGAACTTGCTGCCTGCAGTCTGCAGCATGTCTTGGCTTGCAGAGCGAACAGCTGAATTTCTGTAGAATTAAATTAATGGGATAAAGCAATGGGGGGGTCTAGGCTGTGAGAAATGGAAAAGGGAATGAACAGGAACATGTGTGGTGTGTTTGGACAGACAGTGTGAACTTTAAATGCAGACTCAGGTTAGAGGTAATCTTCCAGATTTATATGTAATATTCATGAAAAGCCAAAAACTGTTTCTGAAATGAGGGTGGGGAGAGGAAAAGGGGGCTGATTGATAGTTTGAGAGCTGCTGAATTATTATCTGGAAGAAAGGATTAGTTGTTTAGGAAAACCACTTTTCTTGAGCTGAAGAAAGTTCATCACTAATACTGTGCTCCAGGAGAAGCGCAGCTGTAACTGGGTGATAAATAGTTGCCTGCAACATGGAGTTAATTTGTTGTTGTTGTTTCTAACAAGTTTGTCCTTAAACTAGTGCTTTGCTGAATAGTTTTAAAAATGAAAGTAACCTGTTAAAGGAAGTGCAAATATTTTGTACCTTGGAGGTACCATTTCTCTTGTAGCAGTTATTTTCTCAAGTGGTCGCCGCTTCAGGCTGCTCTAACAGAAGACGGAGCCTTTTTTTTCCGATTCACCAGCTCAACCCAACGCAGTTTAGTGGCTTGGGGACAACGCTGGGACTCTGCCTGTGCTCACACCGTGACGGGGCTTTTGCACGCAGCGAGGAATGCCTGTGCAGCTCCGCGTTACGTTTTGCCAGCCAGGTTTTCTAATTTGTTAAAGGCTCCTTGTCATCCATAAAACGCTTGAGCCCGTTTCCACGTCCTTCAAATGAAGGCTGGCCGCCTCCTGTGAGGAAGAAATCTGTCCCACCGCGAGACCCGAAGCTGCCCCCTCCACCTCCTGGGGGTGCCCCTCACGCACCGGGGGCTGCCAGCCGGGCACCCAGCCCCCGCCGCCCCTCCTCTCGCCGAGGTGAAGCTGTCACCCGACGGAGGCACCGGACAGAGCCTGCCCGTCCCCCCCGGACCGGCGGGGTGCCGAGGGAGCAGCCCCTGCCCGCCTCGAGGCCCGGAGCTGTCCAAGGTTTGGGCTGCCCGAGGGAGGCAGGTAAATGGCGGGCCGCCTGACGGCAGAAAATGGCGGGCGCGCTGAGGCGGGCAGCGGGGATGGCCCCGTCCCCCTCAGGCGGGGAGCCTCAGGGAGCCTCTCCCGGCCGCTGGAGCCGCCTGAGGGGAAACCTGGTCCCTGCTGGGGCTGCGGGAGGAGCCGGGCGGCGGAAAGGGGTTGTTCCTGCCGGGGAAGCTAGGGGCTGCCAGGCAGGGCGTGCGGCGGGGTCTGCGGCTGGGGGCGTTGTTTGGTGGAGGGGCCGGCACAAGGGGTGACGGACATCAATCAGCATGTGTCACGGGAAGTTTGTGCCTTCAGGGCTCTCCCCCTTCAGGTCTTGCCCCCTTCAGGACGTAGGCAGGTGTTGAAGCTGGCTCCTGAGGTGCAGAGTTCCTAAAATCAGAGGTGTCTGTGTGTTAGAGCATGTTTAGATTGCCCCCTCCCCTCCCCCCCCCCCCCCCCCCCCAGGTAAGAAGGAAAATACAAGAAGGAAAATACAGTAAAATGAAAAAGAGTACTCATTTTCAGGGAGAGAAAAGAGTGTGTGTATGTAAAGTAATTATAATAATAAAGTAAATTAAAAGCAAGATTAGACTTCTGTTGCAAAGTGTCCTATGCTAAATACACAACTGTGTTTTGTCAGTCCCTATTACACCTCTGCTTCTAACATTACCAGAGAGAAGGAAAATTAGTTTTGTATTTTTTTCTTCTCACCATTTTTGTAAAGCATTTTTTCTTGCTCTGGGTAACTTCTTTGCAAACATTTTCTCAGTCTAAAATAGTTCAACAGGCTGAGCAATCCTATTGCTATAAGTGAGAGAGAATAATTTTCTTCAGTGTATTTGTTTCTGACCACTTAAATATTATCATCCTTCTTCTGGAGCCTTTATTCAACTTATATCTCCTTTCTAATCTGTGATATTGTATGCTACAAATACACCTGAATGTGCTTATTTTTTCTATTCTTTCAGTTACTTCTTGGGGATCTTTTGAGACTTGTTTTAAAAATTGCAAGTTATAGGGTGTTTTTAAAAACATTCTCTGGTTGTGAGGTCCTTAGCTTAGTCTTATGAAGATGTTCCAAGAGACATTGTAAATTAACACAGCTGATCTCCACACAGGTCCTGCACTACTGCAAGTACAAATCATTTATTGTAACACGTTTTGATATAGTCATTCTGCTTTGAAGAAAGAAAAAATAGCACCAGAAAATAACTGGTTCATAGTGTAGCAGCATTACAATGAACTCATAAACTAGCACTTTGCTGAAAAGGACTTTTCTCTGCATCCTTTAGGTCGAACTTCTCAGGAGGATGCTCTTTGCAGTGCGTGCATTGCGAGTTCCCACTCTGTGAGGTTCAGGGCACTGACCTGAGCAGATACTGCATTGTGTCAGCTGTGGTGCTTTGTTTATGGAAAGCATGAATGACAGATGGTTGTAAGATATATGTTCAAAATGTGCTCTTTGGCATGGATTTGGATTTTTTGTTTGTTTGCTTGCTTTTTTTGGAGACAAATTTACACTGGGGTGGGGAAGATGACAAAAGAGAGCACATGAATCTGAACCGTACTGACAAGCAATGGGATTAGCTGTGTGGAAACACACACACAACTTTTGCATGGGCAGTCCTGGCCCCAGGCACTATTCCAGAGCCCCAGGAATTGGGAGTGCTTGCTTCTCTTCCTAATTTTTACTGTGCAGCAGGCAAGAAACTCCATCCTTTGAAACTCTCAGCTGGCAATGGCAAAATCTCCATGCTGGCTCCTCTGTGTGTTTGGGAAAAGCTAGTCCTTTGTGAGTAGGTAGCACTCTGCACTGTGTTGCTTTAGGACACTAACTGCAGATGTTAATCACCTCAGCCTCTGACTGCTCCTTTAAAATAGGTAAATGGCCTTCTCTTCTCTTCTCTTCTCTTCTCTTCTCTTCTCTTCTCTTCTCTTCTCTTCTCTTCTCTTCTCTTCTCTTCTCTTCTCTTCTCTTCTCTTCTCTTCTCTTCTCTTCTCTTCTCTTCTCTTCTCTTCTCTTCTCTTCTCTTCTCTTCTCTTCTCTTCTCTTCTCTTCTCTTCTCTTCTCTTCTCTTCTCTTCTCTTCTCTTCTCTTCTCTTCTCTTCTCTTCTCTTCTCTTCTCTTCTCTTTTCTTTTCTTCCTTGTATTTTATTATGATTACACAGAAAAAATAATTCTGCAAGCAGGCAGTTCATCTCCTGACTTTCTTTCCTGAAGCATAATACCAAAGACTTTTCTCTCCGCAGCAGGGAAGGTATTGAGAAAGATAACTTTGAAATAGGCATTTTTGAGTCTCTTGCTACGCTTTAAACATGAGAGGACTCTACCTGAGGTAGGAAGCATGGGATAATAGTCACTTTGTTATGTTGATAACAGAAATACGTGCTTGTGTACTCAGTACCCTTGAAAATTAATTGAAAAACACTAATCTGTTTTAAGAAATTATACATTCCAGATAACATCTGAGGACATTTCACTGCTTCCAGAAATCATTCATAATCTGAGCCTCTCTTTCCTTGTGGTTGTGAATTGGTATTTTAAGCTGCAGAGAGAGTTAGAGATTATACCTATCTAGATCTCTGCAATAAAATAACTGTAAGTATGTCTGTGGTGGTGATAAATCTTGTTAATGCTGCATGGAGACAGATCTGCTCAGAGAGGATTAGGGGGATACATTTTCTACTGGTTGTCGTGACAACCTTTAAATCCATGCAGCTGTACAGCGGTGTGCTAATCCATGCAGTTTAATCCAGTTTCCAAATTAGATCATCAATACTGAGCTGCTAGATAACAGCTGGTTTAAATGCTCTTCATTACCTTCTAACGTAATGTCCGGAGTCAAGGTGATGCACATCCAGTCTTCTAGGAAAGACACAGAGTTAAACCATGGAGCAATTTGTTGCTGTAATAGAAGTATCTGCTTGGCTTAGCTTCCCAAACTCAGGATCTGTCAGGGGTTTCTAATAAATTATTGTTCTAAGTTACGATGTCATTCATGATTTAGCAAGCGGATGAATAGTTTAAGGACTCTTTAATCCCTCTTTAAGATAAACCAGTTATTATGCTGTGCAACAATAAGAGGCAATGCTGTCACAAATCTTAAAACTTTTGTTGTGAAATGAGAAAGTATTTAATCTGGAAGGAAGTGAAAAAATGTGAGTATTGCCTGCAAAGCAGGACGTGCTTGGAAACTGAGCTGGCGCTAAAGAATTCAGAACTACTCCTCGTTTGGGCTGATTCTCGGTTACATATGCCTCTTTTTTAATTTTGAAGTTATTACGTTATTACTGCCATAGTTTTTCCAACAGTTCACTGCGATGTGCTTGTGACCTTCAGTGTCTATGATAACTTTCACGAAGTCAAGGTACCCAGGCCCAGTTTTACATGCAGGGTGGCTTCTTAGAGACTCTGCATTTATGTAAAATGTCAGCCCTCTATTCCAAAATAGGGCCATATTTAGTGCAGTTGTCTGTATGGCGTAGTTGAAAGAATGTTTTTATTTTTTCTGAATCTGGCAGCAGTTAATGCTCTGGTGGTTATCCTATCACCCCACCTCCCAACAAAAAGTCCCTCCCCAGCTTTCCTGTAGGCCCCTGTAGGCACTGGAAGGCCGCTGTGAGGTGTCCCCAGAGCCTCCTCTTCTCCAGGCTGAACAACCCCAGCTCTCTCAGCTTTTCTTCACAGGAGAGGTGCTCCAGCCCTCTGATCATCCTCGTGGCCTCCTCTGTGCTCTAGGTGGGTCTCACAAGAACAGAGCAGAGGGGGAGAATCACCTCCCTTGCCCTGCTGGCCGTGATGCTTTTGGTGCAGTGCCAAGCCCCCGAGGACCTCCACCCGGACACTGAGCCATAACCACAACCCTTTGAGGGCATAATCTAGCTTCAGCTTTCTATTCTTTTGCAAGTTAGAAAACATAAGATTATTTCTTATGTATCAGTGTTATTTCTACCCTTCTGGATGATGGTAGGCTGCTAAATGTCACAGCAGACCTGGAGGTCTGAGTTTATAATCCCAGATCAGCTTTATTGTAACATATTTGGAAATACCTATTCTTCAGGCGACTATCTATCACCCAGTTACAGCTGAGCTTCTCTTGGAGCACCGTATTAGCTGATGATTGAGGTAATTTCAGTATTTCTCAAGTGACTGCATTCATTGTTTACATGTATGTACAAACACATTTTTCTTCTTTATAATTTGTATTTGACATTTGGAAATATAGAGACATACACTAGTGGCAATGATTGCCCCTGCCCCAACTTACAGCACAGAGGCAAGCGGTGGGTGTGAATTAGGGAAGAGCATTGATCAGAGCTTTTTCTTAAATTCTGGACGTAGGTGCTGCAGGGATGATCAGCCACGCCACGTGTCCAGCCTTCTGCGCAGGGGAGAGTTCCCAGGACTGATGGTAAAGCAGCAAGGGGTTCACCAACAGCTTGCCATTTATTTCCTGGTCCATAGCATGTTTGTGTGTATGCACCACCATAGCATGGTGGTGCACTGCACGTCTGCACCACCACACTGAATGCAGGCATTGCCGACCCGTGCGGCTGTATGCTTGGCATCCTCCTGCTTGGCAGGAGCCACCTGCAGCACGGGCTCCCTTTATCTGTGCCACTGCACGCAGCAAGGGGAGAGCACAGCTGCTCTCCTGTCCTTAAGGACTGTGTTGTCTTATCACCAGAGCTGTATTTAGGCAGGTGTCATCCAGAGGCTGGGGATGCACACGGAGAGCTCCCCTTAGGCTGGCACAGTAGTGATGTCCTGAAAAACGTTCGGATTCTGGCAGGATCAGATTTGAAAGGAAATCAAAGGAGAGCGTTTCAGAAGCAGTGCTAAAAAGTGTCTGCTCTTCTGCAGTATATAAATGACTGGTTTTTATCTTAATTTGAAGTGTAATCAGCTCCATTTGGTGGAGGTTTCTCTTGAAAGCAGTTTAGTTGTAATTAATGCTGGCAGGTTCTTACATCAGTAATGAAGATTTTTCAAAAGTATTTTATTTCAAGGCCTTCTTGCATATTTTTCTTTGATTCCCCCTCCCTCCCCTCCATGTTCTCTGCTGTCCCAGACCCCTTTTGGCTGGTTGATGCTGCTTGAAGCAGCTGATGTCTTGCTAAGTGGAAAAAAAGAGCTGCAGGATCCCCATCACAATCAAAGAGCCGGAGCATCAGTAAGAGCCGGGCTTGGCTGGTTTCCCAGACACAGCTTATATCGTCCATCCTCTTTGGTGTTCTTGGTCTCTGGTGACCCAGGATTTGATGACCTCCTGAGGACGTGTTTGGCAGAAAAATGAAAGGTCTGGAGTTCAAACCTAGCCCTACGCTTCACATGAAAGCACAGCCACCAAGTGATACGTGCTGAATACACGTGGGAATGTGGATTGGAGTTTACCAAAACTTTCCAGTCTCTGAGGTCAAAAGAAACACATGGTAACTGAGGTTTAATTCTTACTAAATACCACATTTTCTCATCTGGGTGTCTTGCAGAGAGCTATTCCCATAAGCCTGATGCTGAGAAACCTTTTTGTGACTTTCCTTCACGTGAGGGGGTGATAGTCTGGTGCATGCACGGTATCACAGAAACGCCATACAGGACTGCATTGCAGTGGGTGAATTGTCCTGCCCCATCCCCACAGCAACTTGCTTTAATTGCAGTTGTGGTTTTCAGGGCACGCCTGTGGGATAGCCGTGTAGTTACAGTGCTCTGCTGTGCGATGGCAAGGCTGGGCCTGAGACCCTTCCTCAGGGCTCCCCAGGGGGTTTCGAACACGCACAGCCGAAGTCTGAGCAGGTGCTCCAGGAGCAGAGCTTCCTCACAGGAGTTCTTTCAATCTGCTTCTTGTAGGTTTTGTTTCATCTAAAAGCATACGAAAGCTGGTTTTGTCCTGATGTGGAATAACTTCTCTAAAGAAAAGGAATTGTTTTTGTCAGCTCCACCTAACAGATGTCTGAGGCAGTACAGGACATTTGCAAAGAAGCGCCTGTCGTGGGACATTGCTGCTTCCACCATTCGTAGGGAAAAATATTGCTATCAGCGAAGGCTAAAAGGGGAGCAAGTGCATCACTAACTCACAAGAAGAATGTAGCTTCCTTGATAATGTGTTGTTTCAGAAATTGCTTCCTTCAGAGGAAGGAATTCAAGGCTATAGAACAGGGAAAAGAAAAGCGAGTGAGAGCCCCTGAAGTCACACGCTGGTGGCTGACCTGTACAGCTTTTGTTTCACTGGTGCCCATAACTGAGACTGCGTTTTTCTGATGTGTGTGTACACCCACTGAAAGAGGCTTTCTTCTGTCTCTTTTACTGCTACCCTTCAGGATACCTCAGAGACAAGCATAACTATCTGAAAATGTAAGGAGAAACGCTGAGAAAGCCAGAACTACTTTTGGAGGAAGTACTCAGTGCGTGTGTCCGTGCTCTGAAGGCTGGCAGACTCAGCGGCTGCCGTGATGTTGTGACTGGTAGTCTGTCTGCACACCATGCACACGGAATGGCATCTGACTGCTACAGCCTGAAAAAGGAAACCAGTCCCTCGCTCCTATCAGAGTCATTTTCTACCAGAGACCTGAGCTTTACCTGGTAAATACCGACACAACAGTTAGTTGCAATGCAGTTCTGCGTACATCTAATCCTTCAGAAGTCCTGTTTGAAGACTCCCTAAATTTGGCAGCTTTTGCACTGAGAGCTTGTTTTTGGTTTTGCTGTCTGCTGGTCCTCTCAGCAGTATATACAACATGGTGTATGTATGGGATGTCAGTGCTTTGAACATGGGACGTCTGCCAAGGCCTCCTGAATTTTAAATCTGATTTGTACTCTGACCCCGTTTGTATTTGTAGGTAAGTTTTATGTCTGCCAGCCTATGTTTCCTATGTGTTAAATATGAGTGTGTTGTGCTATGTTGGGGATTGATAAATACATTTCAGTACAGAATGGATATGGAGATGCTCAAAGGGAGTCTATGTTTTATCCGAACCCTGGAATGCAACCGCTAGGTGACCTGGAGAAACTGTTTGAGGAAGGATGAAAACATGCCTCTGTTTCCATTATTTTTCTCTCTTCAGTTGGTATTTCAGAAATTGGAAGTAAAATCTAACCTACTATGAAACAATAATTGAAATAAAACCTTCCTGGAACTGGAAATCTCATATGGGCTGAAGGAAAAGAACTCAGCTTCATTTGGCCATGTTAGAAGACCTGGCATAAAGGTTTTGAGTCTGTATTAATAGTATTATAGGACTTCTCAAATAATGCTCAGAATTATTTCTTAAATTTAGTAGTGTAACTGAAGAAGTTCAGAATTAGCAAATGTATTGCCAGGCCTCCTTTAATTGATGAAGAACTGTATGTTTATATTAAAATGGAAAAAGTGAACAAATCCCACTTTCGTCAGAAATGAGACTCAATCCTCTGCATCTCAGCTGTAATGTTTCAGGTCCATTTCCCACAGCTTATGAAACTTTGCAGTCTTCTCTCTGTGTGTCTTGGGCACATGCTAACAACTCACTAAAGCCACAGGCTCAACCTGTTTACTTCTCCAGAGTGAACTTTACATGCCAACAGCAACTTAATACCCTTTTTTGTTTTGTTTGTTTTGTTGCAATGGAAAAATACGAAAAGCACCAAGCTTTAAAGGAATGTCAGGAGCAGTAAGCAGAAATGTGACATTGCCTAGAGTGAATAGTGAGTTAGGTCTATGTGCACATCTAATTATTTTATGAGCAAGAGTTGAGCACGATGTGGAAGGACAGGTTGTCTTTTTGCTTTGGTTTTAATTTAACTGTGCCTGGAAAGTATGTAAGCATCTAATTCTGTAGCATGTTTAAGCAAAATCTGGGAGCTCTGGAGAGTGCAGGGCGGCAGGATATGGGCCTGAAGCTGTCTTTGAGATGGGAGCAGCCTTTCAGAGTAATGGTCCTCTCACTTTTGGTGTTAGTACTGTCGTGATCAGTGTGGTGAATGATGTGTTTTGGTATTCTGAGAGGCCAGAGGTACTGCCAGGTTTAAAAAATGAGAAACAAAAATGGACAGAATTATTTCTGGAGCCAGTAAATGGTGATGGGAAGCTGTTTGCTCATGCCAGGCCTGTGACTGAGAGGTTATGAGAACAATCTCTTTGCATTTCTGTTTTGTGCCATCAGAAAAGGCCGTTCTGTCTCAAGGCGGTGTTGACTGTTCACGTGTGATGTGTTACCAGGCAAAATTAAACGCCGTGTTACGTCTACCCTGAGCAGCTCACTGCAGGAGTGCTTCCAACACACCCCCTTCAAGGTTTAGTCAAGCACTGGCCGTGACTTTGCCCTTCTTCACCACACATTTTTGCAATGATCCTGGTGGCAGAAGGGTGAGAGCTGCCCAGGGCTGGTGTGTCCATCAGGTGAGGCCCTGACCAGGCCCGGGCCACTGTCCTGACCAGCACCAAGCCAAGCCACGAGGCCCAATATAGGGGTTGAGGCCTTCTGGGCTGCCAGCTGCCCACCGCCAGGCTTTGGTGTGACGCTGAGCATTTCTCATCCTGTTTTGCCTGGCTGGCCTCGCCGCATCAGCCGGCTGGGTCAGTGGAGGCTGGACAGACTCTCCTCTCCTATCTCTTGTTTACGCTTCCCTCCATCTGCAAAGCAGTTCTAGAAAGCCTAATGGGTTCGTTTGACTCCGCATGGTTTAATGAGAGGTCATCTGAACTGCAGGCGATGCTCTGAGTGCTGCCTTTAGCACTGGGGAAAAGTGTCATTATAAATTTAAGGTCAGCTTTTTTTCCTCAGTATATTTTCCTGTGAGCATGCAATTCCATGCACATCATTAGGAATGAAATGGCAGTTTCATTCCTAAGTGCCTTGACAAAAATCCAATCCCATAGATTTTATTTACTTCCTGGTTAAATTATGATAAATTGCAGAAGCAATTATCACCACTGAAGTAGTAGACTCTTACAATATTCTGACTTCGTACATTTTCTTTTCCTTTTTTTTTTTTTTTTTTTTTTTTAAAGCAGTTATTAGCAGCTAGTTCCACTAGATTTTCTGTTGTTGTTTCCCCCCCCTTACAGTGTAAAATGAAACTAGAGTTTTTTCCACTTTCATTGAGTTGTGCTACTCTCAAGCAGCTGACTTTTTCCTGTGTTGGTAGAAGGTTGCTCTGAAGGGACAGAGCATTAAGCAAATCCAGGACAGTGGGCAGTGAATGAAATGCTGGAGGCGCTATATTATGGTCTATATAAAAACAGATTGCTCTCTCAGAATTTCAGTAAAATAGGAATAGTTTATAAATTCTTTGGCAGCTACATGATTGTGCCTCTACTGCCGGATTAATTTCTGGATACTTACCTACAATTTTCCTGCCAATTCCTGCAGGGAGGAAATTGAAGTAAGGTAAGGAATTGGAGTGTCTTACCTGTAGATTTTTTCCTAAATCTGGTATTTAGGATCATGCGTTGTGAGTGGTGGTTTTGAATCTGTAAAATGTCAAGTAAGAGTCTGCACTGGGGGAATGGGTGTTTGCAGGGAAGAATATGGTTTAAAGCTGTTCTAAAGTTAGTTATGTTCTAGTTTTGCATATCTTGGCTTTTGTTTGTTTGTTTATTTATCAGTGACCCTCTGCTTCTTGAAACCATGGAGCATAATTTGTATCTGTGTAATACCACAGAGTTGGAATTAATTTTTCAACAATTGGAAATCCTAATGTGTTGGAATCCTAATTTTTATTTTTGCAAGCTTGTCAAAATCTTGTCCCCAAACTTGCATGTAGAATATGTTTTTTGTTTGTTTGTTTGTTTGTTTAATGGGTGTCATCTTTTGTAACTTTTGAAGATGTTTTATAGTCCTCTTTGTGGTAAATTTTATGATCTTCTGTATGGTAGTTCAAACGCCACATGATATATATTTAGCAATGCCAGAAATCTCTGGAACAACAGTTTCTTTGCCAGTGTATTTAATTAGAAAAAAAAAAAAAATGGTTTCCTAATTGGAAAAGTAAAATAAATAAATAAATAAATTGGAAATTGGAAAGAACTGTTTTCCTAATGCTGCTGACTACTCAGATTTGTGCTACTCTTTCTTATGGGACCAAATTGACACAAGTCTTTGGTTTGACAAATACAGTAATAATCTGTGTTCCAACACAGATATGCAGCAAATCTCCATAAGGTTAGCTAATTAAATTAAATATAGCAAAATGTATAATGTTAATGTTGTCTCTTTCAAGTCAGGAAAGTTTTGCTGTTGAAATTTGTTATGAAAGGCAGGACAGTGTTAGGGATTTGGGAGGTAGCAACTTTTTTGCATGTCTCTGACAGTGGATCAGCAGCAAGCTGTGAATTGCTTGGGCATCTGAGGTGTTCCCCTTCTGCAGAACCCCTCCCAGTCAGAGAGGTTTTGGTCTGTGCCTGCCCATGGACCTCTGCTGTCCTGGCAGCAGGACAGGGCAGCTGCTGCAAGGTGTTGGGTACAGGCTGCTCTGCCCATGTTGCTGTGTTTGGAAATGTTGCTGTAAGAGGCAATGTTATAAACTTCTCAGGGCTCCAAAACCAGGCAAACTTAAATGCAAAACTAAACCAAAGCTTATTTTAGCCGGATGTGGGGATGCATGCCTAAGTATTTAGTTGCAACACTGCAACAAGAAGGATAAAAATTTTATTCTTGCAAAAGAATAAAATGTAGAGCCGTGTTCCATCTTGCTTGGATTAACGTCCCTTGCTTAGGATCCTTAATGTGCGTCACAGCAGAAAGAACAGTTCACTTGGCAGTAGGATGTTCTTAGGATGCTGCTGACTGTAACAAGACTGTTTTCTGACGATCCCAGTTTCAGAAACACCCATGCTGATTTCACTTCTAATTGTACTTCAGTGCAGGGCATTCACTAGCGGGAAACACCTCTTTGATATTGAGAGGCTAGCACCTTAAACCTGTAAGGTGTCAGGTAAGATCAAAACAGTTCCTGCTAAGCTTCTTGCTGGGTTGTGAATGCTTACGCTGCACTGGGCAGTTTCCAGAAGTTAGCTGCAGCTTCAGCATGGTAGAGTCTAGTGAGCCTGTGGCTGTACCCCCCGTGGCTGTGCTCCTGCAGGGTTCAGGGAGGGCAGACGGAAGGCAATAGAGTAGATAAAAATTAGATAAAAAGTACAGATATGTGTCTTCCTATGTAGATTTTTTTTTTTCTCACCAAATGTTCTGAAAGTCCTCAGCACTGCTGTCACTTGGAGACCTTTGAAACTGGCAAGGACAGAGCAGTTGCAAAGATGCTTTCAGGGAACCTTCTCCAGCACTGGTAACATCGAGCAGACAGTCTTCATGGCAGTGACCCATTTCTCCTCGACATCTGCCACTGCTACGTGAGTACTGTGCGTGTACATCTACACCTTCCTTTAGTCAAGTTCAGTCATACAATTACTGCAACGCACCAGCTTGTTAATGCTGATTCAGGGTGCATCCCCTCAGTGTCTCAGACTTTACTCGGAAAAAATGGAAATGTCAGATAGTACAGAGTTTGTCTTTCCATGTAGCTCCTTGGAAAACAAGAGCCACTGCTTATCTTCTGCCCAGATTCATTTAAAATTTACTTTCTGCATACTCAATCTTTTACTAATAAGTACTTCTGGGGAGTACATATATATATAGATGTAACTAAACTTGATGATTTTAAAAGAGGTAATGAGTTATTTGCAGTTGTTAGGGCCCACCTATTGTATACCTGGTGAATAGTGAAAGAAAACTGTGGTAGACAATATAAAATAGAGCACTGTCTATTTTCACCCATATGGAAACGCATTCCGTGTTTCTCTTTCCTGCAAGTAGCTGCAGTACCACTTTATTGCAGGCCATCTGCTGAGCAGTGTGTATCTGCATAAAGATGCCACCATTTTCTTGCAGTAAGACTGATTTCTTTTGTGATTTCAATGGCACACAAAGAATTGTCTGCTTCTTACTTCTGTTTGCCATAGCTTTCTTTTACCAGAGAATTCATTTTCTTCACTGCAAGCATACAAGTCAAATTCATTTTTAGTGATGTAATTGAAATAGATTTAAATTTTGTCCTGCTGTTTAAAAGGCCGATAAAGACTTCCGTTGCATTTGTTGCCTCAGAGAACAGGTTGGAAGCCTTTTTTATTTTGGAAGAACATTTCCATGACCAATTTACGTTGTACCTCAGGGAAGGAAGTGAAAGAGACTGGCCAGGTTAAATTTTATTTCAAAATACAGTCAGACTTCAAATTAATTCCTCCCATGTATTTCAAAGGCCTGGGAAATCAATGGGTTCTACTAATAATTTCCTTTTTTGTCTTTGTTTTTAATGCAAGTTTATTTGCAACTCAAAGATTAATTAATTCTGTCTCTAGCTGTTTATCATGCAATGCAGCAGAAGGATAAAAGGGATTTTTTCCTTTTTTCCCCATGTTTTAGCTTCTACTTCACAGGCCTTCATGTATTAGCTTAGTACAGTTCTTGTTGCATTGACCATGGTGCATTTATTCTCGTTTTGCTGGCGGCCACACACCAGCTCCACAGGAACCAGGGGGCTGCCTCCCAGCCTGGGGGCTCCGTGCCCCAAATCTTGCTTGCTGCCCTGCTCAAGGAAGCAGATAGGTGAGTTGGCAATACCCATCATGATGCTGGCGGACACCCCTCAGCTGCCAGTGTGGATGTTATGGGGTGCGGGGTCTGTCTGATGCTCTCCTTAGTGAGACACAGCATCTGTGCTTTTCTTTAAGGGTCCGTCCCATAAGGAGCATGGTTTCAACCCAAAGATGAGATTTTCAGCCTTTCTGAGGAGCTTGGCAGGCACTCAATCAAGCATAAGGTGCCTACAACATTTTGGGGGAATGGGGAGAGCAGGGGAGGGTGGAGAGAGGCTGGCTGCAGAGGTTGCAGGGGCCTGCAGACGTATCTCTGCCTGCAGGATTGAGCATGCCTGTGGAAACAGATGGGTTTTAAAGCAATTGTGCAACAAATGCTTATGTTGTCCGTAAACTGGCTTATTTCATAAAATGAATCCTCGCGTGAACCAAGAAGAGAAGATTGTTCTGTTCCATTTTCATCACCACAGCTTTTCCTTTTTCCCAGTGGGAAATAAAACTAGGATCCTGTCTTCGGCTGCTCTTTTACTGAAATGCTGACTGTCCTCTGATGGGCGCCTTCCGCCACGTGGCACAGCATTAGCCTCCCTTCTCAGGGCTGTGAGCCCCTCAAGGAGGCTTTGCCCACTGTTGTCCTCTCACAGCGCATTTCTGCTTGTTTGTGACAAGGGCCAGAGAGGCTGGATTTGCTGCTCAGGCACTCAGTGTCTCTCACACTGGGTGGTCTGAATCCTGGCCAGGCGGGGGGACTCAGCACCACGTGTGTGCCCTCTGGCTCTGGCTGTAGGGGCAGTGTTAGTCTGAGGCCTGGTTTTGGTAGTGGTAACTGAAGAAGTAAATAAAATTGCAAAGTCTCTTCCAGTTTGTTCTGGCAGTGAGCTGCCGTGTCTGAGGGATCATTTCTTTGCTGTACTTTCTGTCCTTACCTTGGCTTTTTTCTCGCTTTAGACAAAGGTGTTCTGAAGTGTCTGTACCTGCTGCAGTAATGCCAGATCAGAGCACAGCAACGTCAGCTGAACTAGATTTCACCACTCTGGCTTTTTGGCAGGAACATCGAGTAATGCCCTTGCTCCCATGTCTGTAGCACAGGCAGATGGTGGCTCCACATCCCTCCAGCCCCTCAAACCCTGCTTTGGGCACGCAGGGCTCGGGCTGGTTAAACTTATAAACAGGTTGCAAAGTGCATTGTCTTCTGCTCTTTGTCACAATTATAAGGGAAGGTGTGGGTGGAGTCGCTGTGTTCCTAGGTGTTTGTTTTATTTTATTATTTTTACAGCAGGATTTCTGGTTTGCCTGGCTTAGCATCAACACATGGAACAGACAGGCGCTTTGTTGAGGTGAAGGAGTCGGTTGCAGAACAAGCATTTATCATCTCTTCTGCTTCCTCTGTCACTGCTGCAGCCATCAAGCTGGGTTTTACAGGGAAGGCATTGAAGATGCCTGTGTTCTATTTCATCAATTACTCTGCAGTAGGACAAATAATAGTCCTTGTTCTTCAATTTTGTTGTTAGCCTTCCCTTTTTGTGTCTGCATTTTTGTGTCTGGTGCCCCTAAGACATGCAGATTGCTTTGCCTTTGTGCCGGTGCAGCCTGCCAGGGTGGCTGGGAGTTGCCCGGTGTCTGCAGGTTGTGGCAGCGCTGCCCGGCTGGAGGAGCTGCAGGTGCCTGCTCGCCGTGTGCTGCTTCAGACCACTGGAGGATCTGCTTAAAAGTAGTCACTCATATCGTGGTACCCCAGTGCTCTGTCACAACCTAAACCACACTGAAAGAGGTAATGGAGCGCTGTCCCTCACTGCAATGCACCTCACGGTCATTGTCTTAAAATGTGGAGGTGTTTATCTCGCATTAGAGAAATAGGCTTTCAATTAAGTGAAAAAGAAAATTAAGCTTATGCACATTCTGCTGTGAATGTTTATATTTTATATTGCATTGGCCTGGGCTGCTGTGTGTGGTAATCTTCCATGAGTGGAAAAACAAGGTCGTGCTTTAGGTAAGGGTACTTGTAAGGTTAAAAGATATGTTGTTGTTCATGTCTATTTTTTCATGAACAATAATTGCCAAGCTGAATGCTTCACTAAAAAACAGTAGTAATTCTAGTATGCACTGAAATCAGTGGCATGTGGACCGGGACTGAAAGAGAGCTGTTTTCTGGAGGCTCTCCACAGTCAGTGTTGAGCACTGTTTGCACTTCTTCCTGCCTCAGCTGGGACTGTACGAATCCAAGTTTAGTCTGTAGCTGTGCTATCTTGTGTGTTCTGAGTATTTTTTGCTACCCATACGCAGCTCCGAGGTGTGCATTTCATATAGTCACTCTGTTTGCTGGTGTTCACAGAACTAACACTGAGGGTGCTGCTTATTCAACTCCCCCAAAAATGTGCTTAGGACAAACCTTGAACAAACACTGATTTCCTCTGGCCACAGCAGCCCTGCGCTGAACCAATATTACCTGAGCTGAGGTACAGAAGTGGAGCTGGAGCTTCTCCTGTATAAATGAGCACGCTGTGTGGCTGCACAGGAGGGCTTTTGTGTTGTGTTTGGTCTGTGACACAGGTCTTGTCAACCGTCCTGCAGGGCTCTCTCGTCTTTTACAGAAGGTAGGTCTTCTGAACATACGAATGTCTCAGATTGGTGGTATTTTCTTGCAATTACTGAACTCTCAAAGCTATAGTAAAAGAGAAGGATCAGTATTTTCTAACTTAAAAAAAAGCCCTGCTACTTTAAATTCAGTTCAGTTCCAGGGTTGGCTTGCAGTATGTAGAATGTACAAAGGAGACGAGCTGTGCTTCAGGGGAAGTCGAACAAATTGAGCTAATCCCCTGCCCTAAGAAAATACCTCCAAAATCTCGCTGTCCTCAGAGCAGTAAGCAGAGGGGCTGAAAAGGGAACTCCAGGGAATGTATTACAATCTCCAGTAGCATCCTCGTATAAAAATCAAACTGTTACTCTCAGGACTCGAGCGGTAGGAGACCATCCTATGTGCCTTCTTTCACATTCATTGAAATAGGAGCTGCAGCTGTTTAAGTATACAAATCTGAATTTTTATTGCTTTTGCAAAAGACAGGCGTAATAAAAGAGAGCAAGTTGCAAAGCGTGGTGCTGGTAGCTCTGTTCTAGCTGCTGGTACTCTTACATGTGTCCCATTCAAAGCTCCTTAAAAACAGGTCACTTTTATTTACCTGGTGAGGTAGGACTTCAGGATCAGTATCTCCACTGATCTTTTTTGTTTTATTCTTTTCCTTTTCATTCCAAATTTCCTTATGTCTGTGATGCAGAATTTAAAGTGAGCCTTCAGCTGAAGTCTGAGGGCATTTAGCACGTCTTAGAATAGCACCAGAACATCGGTACCTGGAAATATTTGAGTTACAAGGTCAAACAAGCAGCGTTGGGACATGTTTTAAAGGCTTGATAAGTCTTATTCACTACAGCTTGTGTTGCTTTTCCTAGAGTGTTGTTCAGTTTGGTTGTTTGTTTTCTTTTTGCTTGTTTTACTTTTTGAGTAATGAATAATTTGGGCAGATATATAATAAGGTTTTTCAGCCATACTGGAGACAAAAAAGTTTAATAATTGTCCTTAATTTTATTTGAATTACTTCTGATTTCCTAGTTTATTTCTCCTCTCCTGGAACTACTGTTTTCTTTTACAGACAGTGCCCTTTTCTATGGTGTCAGGGTGGATTTTTACTGGTTTGGGTCACAGGAAGGAACCTAGGCCAGAAATAGATGGCATATATTCTGCCAACTCCAGGAATACCAAAATAGCTCATCTTAAAAGACAGGGGAAACCCAGCCAGTTGACTACGTGCCAGGAGATTGCCAGGCTGATAGTGGGACGCCTGGAAGGGAGATCGATGATGGGCAGTGCTCTAAAACGGAGCATGCTGGGCCCCGGCAAGAATTTGGCAGGGGCAGGTTCTGGAAGAGCCACGTGCTAATGCCTTAACGCGGTTTGCCCTTCTCTTAACACCCCGTCTCACAAGGTCCTGGCATTCCCTGGCAGTTTTTCTGCTGCTCTGGTACTGAACTTTCACGTAGGCCGTGCTGGCTGCCTTCTCTTTGCCCTTGCTAAGTGCACTCAGGAGCGATGGTGTGGGCCTGTTTGAAGGAAATCCTTCCTGAGCACTCAGCCCTTGCCATACAGCCAGTTAATTGCAAAGGCCCTGACGATTTTTGCAGAACGTGGTCTTTAGCGGCGTGACTTCTAATGCTGAATAGGCTGACATTCATGAGACTCAGCTCTCCAGAGTATCCTTCTTCAGACTTCCTAAAATTTCGGTCACTGTGGTATGCATTCGACTAGTTGTTTCCAGAAGCCTTGCTCTGACAGAGTACTGTCCACAATTACAACCGTGAAACGTGGTTGAGGTTCAACAAACAAGTTTTTTGTTACCTAAAATTGTCTCAAATTGTGAAATGGAACAGGTTGGAACAGAAAACAGCTGTAGGCCGGAATTCAGGTGATCTGACAAGAAGTTGTCCTTTCCCCAGACGGAAAACGAGAACAAATACATACTGTGTTTCTTCCCTGGTGCCAGATAACAAAGTCCGAGGCCAGCTGTGGTGCTACAGGAGGCTGGGCGGATGGGAGATCCCCGGTGCTTCGTTCATTTTCCTCTGTCTCTGCTTTACTGACATTTTCAGGCTTTGGCCCATAGTGATTGCATCCACACAGCGTTTGTCAGGGTTTAGACTCTGCTTAGACCTAGAGAATTCAGTATCAATATACTGGAATGCTCTGCTGTGGAGTTTGAGCAATGTTCACAGGCTGCTTGCTTCCCAGCCTTTTTCTCTGCACTCATTTCTGGTGATCTGACAGCTTTCCATGGCCCCAGACCAAACTGATTATATATTACTATTTTACACATTTATCGTCAGCCATGAAAACGGCCTTCTCTCTTGCAGCTGTAACCTTCAAACAGGAGCCAAATCTTTGAAAAAGAGTAAGAGGAGTCCGAAGGCACATCACAAAACACACACTTCTTGCTCTGCTGCAGTTGCGAGCTCTGCCAGGGGTAAGCGTGTTGCAGGGCCAGGCAGGCAGCAAGCAGCATCCTTCACCTCGGGGAGGAGAGCCCTCTGAAGGGTGCTCTGAAGGCGAGGAGCAGCCCGGAGGCTCTTTGTCCTTGCAGCCAGAGCATGGGAAGGTGAGGGGACACCACGTGCCTGCATTTCAGGGCGGCGAGCTTGAAGCAGAGACACTCTTTCCAGTCTTCGCCGCAGAGTGCTGTGTAACAGGAGCAGGCGAATGCTTTCTTGCTGCTCTAGGTCCCATTTAATGACAGACGTCAGCTTCCTTTTTCTTTACCCTTCTGTGGTGCCTTGGGCCTCTCCTCCTCCTGTCGGGGTTTGGAGACCAGCTCCACCTGGCACTGTCGCAGATCCTCTTTCATCGTGGTGCCGTAGGTGCTCCACATGTGGAATTACTGGTGCAATGCTCCCTCCGAGCCCCATCAATCCTTGTACGACAGCAGTGGGGTGTCTCCTGTGCCCATCGCTCATGCTATGCTGGAGGCTGGGAGCAGGAGAGGCAAGCTTTGCCACTGCTGGCAGTGCTGCAGAGCCGTCAGGCCCAGCTCCCTACCCCAAAAGGATGTGTTTGCATGATTAGCAATTGCTGATCAACTCCTATTTTTCAAGGGTAAAGGAGAAAAAAATGCTGTACTGTTTTAAAGATAAGTGGTGGCTTGTGCATTCAGGGTAAGGGCATCTTTACGTGTGCTGCCAAACAAATTGAGTTAAACTGGTAAAATGATGCACGGTGTGCTGTCGTTCAGTGAGGTGCATGGCTGTTATGTAAAGGTTTTAATGACTTTCTTCATCTGTCTGCTTAGGAACACCATGCGTCTGGCAAAAATTTGAGAAGGCTCAAGGCGTTAAAGAAAGCTCATCTAAATAAAGGCGGGTTAAAGTGACATTGCAGTTACCTAATCCTGTATTGTCCTGCCATGTGACTCCGGTGATACTGAGGCGCAGCATTTCTTTTGCCTGGTGCACAGATTATGCTTCTCCTGTCATCTTCCAAGATCAGTTGCTTTGTTAAACCAGCAATGGGAAGGAAACAGAGGAGCAACAGCCTATTTACAGCAAGGTTTCGAGGCAGTCATTTCCAAGGCACGGTGACAAGCTCGCAGGCTGAAGAATGAATCAAAATAAAACCCTGCGTTCAGCTTTTGGACTGGTACCAGAGTCAAGAGCTACGCTCTTAAGGTCAGCTATTCAAAATGAACTGGAAGCATCTGGGTTTATTCAGGGCAGTTAATCAGCTATTTGTTTGACCTTTTTCTATCAAGTTAGTTTTCAAAGCAGCGAGCTAAAGCCTGAAAATTTGTGTCAAATATTTTGCATTTGTGTCAAAGGTACTATATAGAACGTGAGCAACTCGCCACTGTTGTGCACAAAGCTTACTGTTTTAATTGCAAAGCCTCTTTTACCTTGTAGATGGGAGATCCTGACATGGTAAATCTGTTAGTGGGAGATGGACATAAATAGCTTCAATTTTTGTCCCCAGTTTTGGACAAAATTGCAACATGTAACTACAGATGATTTGTTTTTAAGGTATTTCCAGACTCGTCTTTGGACTTTTGATAAGCAGCTTTTTTTTTTTTTTTTTTTTTTCCTTCTGTTTGTCACCATGTCTATTACATGTGGGATTGTATATTCATGAGAATTATTTCACTTCATTAAACTGCTTATTGAGGCGTTTTGTTAAATGGGGAAGTGATCACCCTACAGACTATGACAACAGGATATGTGAATGGAGGAGGTCTTGGGAAACACCGCTATGCCAGGTGGAATCGTGAGGACAGCGGAGAGGACTACGGGCGTGAGGAGTGCTGTGGAGGAGACGAAGAGGGCAGCCAGCAGAGGCTGACCCCATTTGAGAAACTGATGCAGGATATGTCCCAGAATGAAAAAGTGGTGAAAGAATTAACCTTGGGAAAGAGAATTGGCTTCTATCGAGTCAGAGGAGAAATAGGAAGTGGGAATTTCTCACAGGTGAAACTTGGAATTCATTCCCTGACCAAAGGTAGGCACTGCTGTGTGGGTCGTGGTTTCTGTGCGCCCTAGTTCTGTGTGTACACAGATGGGCCTTTTCGGGAAGAAGATGCTGCCTGAGCCTTAAATACACATGCAGGTTGTACGTGCCTTTTTGGTTGTGTGGCTCTGTAAGCAGGCACAGGGGTGAACGCTTAGCTTGGAGCAGCCTTTATCCATGACAGGCAGACAGAAACATTTTATCAGAGTGGCGAAGTTGTCTGTGCATTTGGGGGAGTTATCCTCACAGTGCCGCACCTCCTTCCTGCAAACACTCCTCCTGCTGTCAGCCCTGCCCGGCTCAGGGCTGCCCCCAGCCCCACTGAGCAAGGCTTCCATTGTTTCACAGCAAAATTTACTGGCATGGCTGAGGCTTTCACTCAGTAACAGTAGTTTTGGTGAGAAGTGTTGTTTTTGCTGACTTTTGCAGGTAGTGCATTCATATAGGAAGCTGGGACAGGGTATGTAGGTGCGGGCTGAGCAGACGCAGGAGGACAAGCTTTGCTACAGCCAAACCTGGATAGAAAGCTGTGTTGAACTGCCAATTGTTTTTCTAAGTACAGAAATGCACTGCATAAGCTGCTTCTTGGGGGAGCTAGAAAAGCAAGGTAGCTGCAGCAAACATTTCAGTTACAGGTATAACTCAGAACTTGTCTTCAGCTACCCAGTTTATTCTGCAGTGACAATATTAGAAACTGTTCTCGTTTTCCCCATGTACATTAATATCTTCTGTTCTGTCTTTCCTTTTCAATTCAATTGTTTCTCCTTCCCTGCATCACCTTAAGGCTGAGAGAACAAGGTATTCCCCAAAGCCCTCATTCCTTGTTATCAGTTGTTATTTTTGCTGACCACCTCCTTCAGGCAAGATGCAGAGGTCTGGAAGCTCACGTTTAGCCCAGTTACAATACTCTTGTTGCACTGGGAGCAAAGTGGACAACTGGTGGTATTTTTTCCCCAAAATTCAAGCCTGCTTAAGGCTAAGGGTTGGTTTATCTGGGTGTGGCTTTTTTTGGTTTGCTTTTTTCAGGGAGGCATCACCATTGTACTTGGCCCATAGCGAGTTGTTTGGTTTATGCTCAGTGATTTTTTTCCTTCCTGAGAAAGCTGCTTCTGCCTGCTGCTGACGGAAATGCTGCTCCTGCACCGTGCACAGGAGGAACACTGATGGAAAGATAAATCGGAGCTGGATAAACCTTTCACCTGTTGAACTTAGGTTGCTTTAGAATGTGTGTAGGGCTGATTGGAAATTTCTGAACTTCAGTGAGCAGAGTGAGATTGAGCAAACTAAATACCAAAACTGAAGACATTTCTTTTTTCTCCCTTGAGAAGCTTGCTTTTCACCAGAAATCTCTAAAATTATTTTTCTTTTGTTGTTAGTAGCTTTTTGGGTTATAATGTTCACTGGGCAAAGATTTAATTTTTTGATACTAAGTTTGCAGTGCTCTTGAGGAAGAAGGGATGATGGGGAAATACCCTTCTTGCTCATCTCTGCCTGCGAGCTCATTTGTCACAGAATCACAGAATCACAGAATTTCCAGGCTGGAAGAGACCTCAAGATCATCGAGTCCAACCTCTGACCTAACGCTAACAGTCCCCACTAAACCATTTCCCTAAGCTCTACATCTAAACGTCTTTTGAAGACTTCCAGGGATGGTGACTCCACCACTTCCCTGGGCAGCCTGTTCCAGTGCCTCACAACCCTTTCAGTGAAGAAGTTCTTCCTAATATCTAACCTAAAACTCCCCTGGCTCAACTTAAGCCCATTCCCCCTCGTCCTGTCACCAGGCACGTGGGAGAACAGACCAACCCCCACCTCGCTACAGCCTCCTTTAAGGTACCTATAGAGAGCGATAAGGTCGCCCCTGAGCCTCCTCTTCTCCAGGCTGAACAAGCCCAGCTCCCTCAGCCGCTCCTCGTAGGACTTGTTCTCCAGGCCTCTCACCAGCTTCGTCGCCCTTCTCTGCACCCGCTCAAGCACCTCCATGTCCTTCTTGTAGCGAGGGGCCCAAAACTGAACACAGTACTCGAGGTGCGGCCTCACCAGAGCTGAGTACAGGGGGACGATCACCTCCCTAGCCCTGCTGGTCACACTGTTCCTGATACAAGCCAGGATGCCGTTGGCCTTCTTGGCCACCTGAGCACACTGCTGGCTCATATTCAGCCGACTATCCACCATCACTCCCAGGTCCTTCTCTGCCTGGCAGCTCTCCAACCATTCCTCTCCCAGCCTGTAGCTCTGCTTGGGGTTATTGCGCCCCAGGTGCAGGACCCGACACTTGGCCTTGTTGAACTTCATGCAGTTGACCTCAGCCCATCGGTGCAGCCTATCCAGATCCTCCTGCAGAGCTTTCCTACCCTCAAGCAGATCGACACACGCACCTAACTTGGTGTCATCTGCAAACTTACTGAGGGTGCACTCGATGCCCTCGTCCAGATCATCGATGAAGATATTAAAGAGGACCGGCCCCAGCACCGAGCCCTGGGGGACGCCACTAGTGACTGGCCTCCAACTGGACTTGACTCCATTTACCACAACTCTTTGGGCCCGGCTATCCAGCCAGTTTCTAACCCAACGAAGTGTGCACCAGTCCAAGCCAAGAGCAGCCAGTTTCTTGAGGAGAATGCTGTGGGAGACGGTGTCAAAAGCCTTGCTGAAGTCAAGGTAGACCACATCCACAGCCTTTCCCTCGTCCACACAGCGCGTCACTTTGTCATAGAAGGAGATCAGGTTCGTCAAGCAGGACCTGCCTTTCATAAAGCCATGCTGACTGGGCCTGATCGCCTGCTTGCCCTGCAAGTGCTGCATGATGACTCTCAGGAGGATCTGCTCCATGAGCTTCCCTGGCACTGAGGTCAAACTGACAGGCCTGTAGTTTCCCGGGTCTGCCCTCCGGCCCTTCTTGTAGATGGGCGTCACGTTTGCTAGCCGCCAGTCAACTGGGACCTCCCCCGATAGCCAGGACTGCTGATAAATGATGGACAGTGGCTTGGCCAGCTCCTCTGCCAGTTCCCTCAGTACCCTTGGGTGGATCCCATCCGGCCCCATCGACTTGTGCACATCCAAGTGTCCTCACAGAATACACTGTAGGGATGGGAGACCAGGAACGTGTGCATGCACACACCCGTGCACAGGCACGCACACATGCACACCCTTTGGAAGAGGAGTTATTTTTTTCCAACAGCTGTGCACTGTTGTGTTGTTAATGAGCTGATGTGTCCGCACAGTGCTAATGAGTACAAGTCTTTTTCTTGGTTGAGATGTAAATTAAACAGGCTTCATTATTAAGACTGCTGTTTGGGTTCCTGAGGTAGGGACAGGCATGTGTATTTGGCGGGGGAACATTCAGGTGTTCAGAAATTGTTGCAGTGGCAGGTTCCAAGCATCTTCCTCCTCCTGACAGTTCACCCCATATTGGGAAAGGAAACCATTTTGTTCTTTACTAAAATCAGCTTCTGTAGCAAGTAGTTACACGTGTGCTGTTCTGTAGCCTGTGAGTTCTGTTCCAGCAGGATACCTAGAAAAGTTTCCAAGACAGGAAAAAACTGCAGGACTGTACTTGACGAAGAACCTTGTTTCTCTCACAAGGGTTGTCTTGCTTGCTTAGCAGATGCAGGAAAATCTTTTGTGCTTTTTTTTTTTTTTTTTTTAGGAGCCTTGCCCATGTTATTAACCTGAATTTTGGCAGGGATTTTCTCCAGATGCCTGCTGAGTTGCTTGTTGAGGACAGTTAGATTCCTAATCGCTCTGTGATCTTTATTTCACATGTATGAGAGCAGAGCTGAATGTATACAACTGAGAACACCCCAAACTTACAGCTGTTAAAAAGTTTGTCTGCTGTGAAGCAGCAATTGCAAGGGCAGGACTAGCCAGTCACCTACTTTGTTTTTAAGCTATTTCAGGTCAGTTCTGTTTTTGTTTCCTTTTGCCAGCATAGCATACACCACTTCTTCCTGAAATAATTTCTCAACCTTCGTTTAATCTCTGTTCTTCACTGAGATTTCAGATAGGTCTTTTCAAAACCTCAATATACCCTGCATATGATCAATCAAAATCTTTTGCTAATTAATTTCAGTATTTATTTTTTTTTATTTAAATAGTATTTTTTTATTTAAATAGTATAAGTATTTAATTTTTTTTTAATTTAATTTTGGTAAATAAATTGCCTACTGAAAATGCCCTTCTGTTTGAACTGCTACCATGCAAGGATAATAGATGATTTGTAAACCAAGTTTGGTTTTTTGTTCTGTTTTGTTTTTCTTGTTTGTTTTTTTGTTTTTTGCTTGTTTGTTTTTGAGGCAGTTTAAGAAGGAAAATAAGTTTTTTTGTTTTGTTTTGTTTTGTTTTGTTTTACAATTGAGGCCATCTGGTTTTCTTAAATATCACGCATACATAAATGCAATGATGTAGATTTAAATGACCTTGGTCCTGATACGTGGTGGTGTAAGAAGAGGATTCTAAAACATTTTTTGTTTTCCTTCCTTGTCACTCTTCTCTTAAAGCAACAAATAAGCAATACAGATTTTTTTTTTTATTTGCCCCTGTGTGCTAGAAAGCAAGGTGAAGTTCTTTTCTAAAAGATTCAATAAAAGTTATTAGTCTAAATCTGTGAATGGTCGGCTAGAAGTGCTTCTTTCCAAGAACAGACAGTTGTTTTACCTGCCCTGCTCCAGTTTAATTTTGCTGTCTTGCTAAGTTACACAAAGGCACTGTAAACCTATCGTAACCAGAGTAATCCTTCAGGTACCAACTGCGAGAGGCATGGCCCACCCGTTTAAGACAGAAACCTAAGGGCAATTCTGATTGATCTGTTGGAGCTTCCCTGTTGATACAGTGCAGCTGCGTATGTGTATGAGTGTTTTGTGACCCCGGCTTCACTGAAGATAAGCTCCAGAAACACACAGAACTTAACCACGGCTTTGCATTACCAGGACAGCACAAGACACGTTTGCTGTCTTACAGGATCCCTGCAGTTTACTCTACTTCACTGTTTTGTTTACTTCCCTAGTGTAAAGTCTATCTGTGGTGTGAATTCATGGCCCACTGTGGTATACAGACATAAAATTGTACTTTTCCTGTATTCTGTGCAGTACCAAGAACTACTCATGCATGAACACGTTGGAAAAACTGGCTCAGCTATCCTGAGAAAGACAAACCTCTGCAACACTGATTTTGGTAACTGAGAATTTGTGGGGATATGGGATAAGACATTAGGCCACCGTTCTGTAAGTCACACCAACTTAAACACATCTTTCTGTTACAAGCTTGCAGGGCTATATTCAAAGTCCCTAAATTACCTCTGAGTATTGTGTCAGCTATGAAACAAGCCACCTAAATTCAACACCTCCATTAGTCTGGAAGAATCAGGCTCTTGTGCGTAACACACCTAATTCATCTGAACAGCACTGAGCTAATATCGAAAAGCGAGAGCACAGACTTTAACATCATAGTGAGCAGCAAGCTGAGGAGGGAGACACATTATCCACCCAGTCTTAGGGGCTTTGCAGGATCAGTCTGTGTCCCAGGAAGGCAGCATACCCACTGGTCACTGTAACACCAGGATGAGACTCGCAGCTGCCCACTTCTTTCCAGGCAGCAGAGAGCAGCAATACCAGCTTCCCATCTCTCTGACTTGGGGCCAGACTTCTGTTCTGAAAGCTGCAACGCCTAGGTTAGGCACCTGACATAGATGATGTAATTGTGGTTATCAGACACATACTAGCTTGATAGCCATGGAACACAGCAGATGATTTGATTAGCACTTGCAGTACGCTCCCAGCCTCTAGCTATACCAGCTGTGAGTAGGATGCTGGAGATCAGAAAGGAACATGGGTGTGTGTGAAGGATGACAGGGCTTAGGAGGCTGCTGTAGCTTATCTTGTATTCATCATAGGCGAAATTTCACTGCAGTTACATAACCAAACACTATTGTACACACAGAGTGTTACCGTTTGCACTTGTTGGGTTAACACGGAAAAGCATTTTTCTTTTCAGAGAAAGTAGCTATTAAGATTTTGGACAAGACAAAACTAGACCAGAAGACTCAACGTTTGCTGTCTCGTGAGATATCCAACATGGAAAAACTGCACCACCCAAATATCATCAGACTGTATGAAGTGGTGGAGACGCTCTCAAAACTGCACCTGGTGATGGAGTATGCAGGAGGTGGGGAGCTCTTCACTAAAATCACTACAGAAGGGAAGCTATTAGAAACAGAGTGTAAAATTATCTTCTCCCAGATTGTCTCTGCTGTGAAGCACATGGTAAGTTGCTCTTCCACAGGCACGCTGTTCCTTACTACTTGGCAGAATTTGTGGATATACCTTTTGTTTTTCCAAGTAGTAGGTTTACTGTTACCAATATTTCAGGCCTGTATCTCTGAACAGCAAAAAAAAAAAAAACAAACTAGAGAAGAGCTGTCCTAAAGTTCTGTATACCCTGGCAGCCAGGAGGGCCAGCTGTACCCTGGGGTACATCAGGCATGTCACTGCTAGCTGGTTAAGGGAAGGGATTGTCCTGCTCTGTGCTGCCTCCAGAACTGCGTGTGGTTTGGGACACCACAATATAAGAACGACAGAAAACTATTAGAAAGCATCCAAACAAGGGCTATGGAGAAGGTGAAGGATCTGAAGGACAAGATGCTTGAGGAGCAGCTGAGGTCCCTTGGTTTGCTCAGCCGAGAGCAGAGCAGGCTGAGGGGAGGCCTCATGGCAGCCTGCAGCTCCTTCACAAGGGGAGCGGAGGGGCAGGCGCTGAGCTCTGCTCTCTGGGGACAGCGACAGGACCCGAGGGAACGGCATGGAGCTGGGACAGGGGAGGGTCAGGCTGGGGCTTAGGGAAAGGTTCTGCACCCAGAGGGTGGTCAGGCAATGGGACAGGCTCCCCAGGGCAGTGGGCATGGCACCGAGCCTGACAGAGTTCAAGAAGTGTTTGGACAGTGCTCTCAGACACGGGGTCTGACTTTGGTGTAGTCCTGTGTGGAGCCAGGAGTGGGGTTTGATGATCCTTTAGGGTCCCTTCCAACTCAGGATATTCTGTGATTCTATGAAATATACCCAAGAGAACTTTCACATCCACCCCAAGTTATTGCCCCTCTGTTGACAGCTTTTGGGAGGAAAATGAAATAAGAGCATTTGGTGGGTAGAACCATGTATTTAGTAACAGCATTCTCCTATGTTGCCGTAGGTACCATGTAACAAAGCTCAGTTTCTTCCCTCCAGATATTTCAAAACTTAGCATCACTCTTCTGCAGGCAGAAAGCATTCCAGAGAAAGTGTGCTAGGTATTGCAAACACCCAACTTGCTTATTAATGAATGTGGGAGACTGGCAATTAAGACAGTTAATTCCTGGTCCTCACTTAGGTATAATCTGTGATCTTAACCCCTAGCAAGTCACTTCCTCTTGCCTAGTCTTCATTACTGCAACTGGATTTAGAATGATGCAATTTGTAGAACACAAAGCATCCTACAAGGGCAGAAGAGGGTAATTAACTACTCCCAGTACAACCTCCTCGGAACCTTGCTTAGTAACTACAGCACAAAAACAATAGAAAACTCTTCTGTATTTGAGAAGTAAACCTAAGACTTGTTAAGGTTGGCACAGGGTGCCCTCTGGTGCCTCCTCTCCTGCCACGTAACTCGCTTGGGCTTTGAAAGCCAAGTCATCACAGGCAAGGGTATTTATTTCCAGGTCAGGCATCTAAAAACATGCTGCAAACTGCTTACAGAATATATAAAGAATATGTCTTTTTTTAAAATGTATTTTGACAGAATGATGAGATGTTCTTTAAATGATGGATTAGCTTCAACACCTTATCCAAAGACACCAGACCTTACTTTAAAGATCACATCTATTTCTTAGCATTAAACCCAGACTACCAACTTGGCCAACCTCTTCACTCATGCACACAATCTTCTGCTAAAAACATGTTACTTTTGCTAATCTATTAAATTCAGGATACCTGTATCCCATCTCATCCCTCATAGATGAGGACTGAGGATCCCCTGGTTGTTACTAATGACAGTTTTAGAAGTGTGGGACACAGAAGGGGATATTGAAGGATTTCCCTATTGCCTCCAGATCCATGTGCAGCTTCTCACCTCTAAGGGTAAAGAGCAAAAAGCACTTCCATTCTTCCTAGTTATTTCAGCGATGAAGTTAAGCCCTTACCTAATCAAGACAGGTCTGTGTCCACTCAGCAGAGCAAATTCGATTTGAGTGCTTGGCAGCTACTGGCATTTCTGATGAAAAAAGGTACAAGTTGCAGTCTATTTACTATAGATTTCTAAAACTAGAAGACACCACTGAACTCAGTGTCCTATAAGGGTGTGAAATATTCCAAGGCACAAGTTTGTGATCCTTTTCTCTTGCCATGACCAGTTATTCACAGGATATTGGATCACACAACAGAATTATAGCAGCTTTCTTATTTTGTCTGTTCACATTCCCTTTATGATCTTCATGAACTACAAGCTTTCTGTTCACAAGTCCGTGTGCTCAGAACAGATGCAAAAATGGCATCATTTAAAAATAAATTGTTTTTGTTACTTACATCGTTACAGAAATGTAGTAATTTCAAAAGTGTTCTGAACCCTGAAAAAATAAAACATTTTGCACATGAAGGTATCTATACATGCAGGGATAGCCACAATGCCATCACAAATCTACTTAATAAAAATATTTTTAAGGACAGCAATCTCTTGTTGACAAATTTTCTAAAATGACATCCTTCTTTCCGTCTCCTCCAGGTACTGTGCTGCTTCCTTAGCAGTAGAGAATTGTTAGACTTAGTTAACAATTTTAGCTTTTCAATTTGCTAGTAATGCATACTTCTCACTTTGTCTGAGATAGGCAATTCTTTCCCCTGTGTGGCAATTAATCAATGATAGGGGGTAGTCACTTGGGAACTTCCCTATGAACAAGCTAATACTGTATTTTCTTCTTGTTCTATAGCATGAGAATAATATCATTCACCGGGACTTAAAAGCAGAAAACGTTTTCTACACCAGTAACACCTGTGTTAAGGTGGGAGACTTTGGATTCAGCACCATCAGTAAAAGAGATGAAACTTTAAATACTTTCTGCGGTTCCCCTCCTTATGCTGCCCCTGAACTCTTCCGAGATGAAAACTACGTCGGCGTTTATGTCGACATCTGGGCGCTAGGAATCCTGTTGTACTTCATGATGACAGGTATCATGCCATTTCGAGCAGATACAGTGGCCAAACTGAAAAAGTGCATTCTTGAAGGGACATACAGCTTGCCTGCCTCCCTCTCAGAGCCTTGCCAGAAACTGATAAAAGGAGTCCTTCAGCCAGTACCAACAGAACGATACTCTGTCAAACTTATTATGAACAGTGAATGGATGCAGGGGATACAATACCCTAAGCCTTTACAGCCATTTAAACTGGATCCAAAGTATTTGTCTGAGATCAGTACGCTCAAAGAGGAAGAAATTGAAGTGAAAAACACTCTTAAAGATCTGGGAATCACAGAAGAACACATTCAAAATAACCGGGGAAGAGATGCGCGCAGCTCAATAACAGGCGTCTACAGAATTGTTTTACACAAAGTACAGAAGAAAAGGGCGCTTGAATGCGTCCCTATAATGTCCTGTCCAGATCCTAAAGAACAAGACTTCAAGAAAGGAATCAACTCTTACAGTGGGATAAAGTACACATCGAAGCTGTGTTCTATTTTGTAAACTGCACTGCGGGCACACTCTGCACACTTAACAAAGGGTTTTATTCACTTTTCACAAGATTTGGTGTTAACATTTTTTGTAACTTTTAAGTAAACCAAATATGCCTCATCTCCTTTGTATTTCTCAGTTCAAACTTCAAGTGCTCAAATGCAGAGCTCTAATGCGCTTGGTTTTCCCTTTGCTGCAGAGACATGGTCTAGCCAGTGCAAGAACTCAGGTAAAATAGGCATGGGATAAATAGCAGGAGTGATCTTTTAATAAAGATCAAATACTACTGCCCTTAAGATGCCTGGGAGATCTCTAAGCACACACATTACAATTGACTTCTCAAAAAATTACCTTAGCTTGACACAACTCTACCACTGCAGATCAGAACAGTTTTCACAGAGAACAGTCAATCTGCAAACAACTGTAAATTCTTATAAAAAAAAAAAAAAAAAAAATCATCTTCTTAAAAATTATTCAGCAAATTAAACATAAAATGTAATTAGAGCTTTAAAAAAGAAAAAAAAATAATTATAGAAAGGACGAGGCTGTTGTTGACGATGGTTCTTGATTTGTCAAATTCAGAAAGGCAAATTCAGATATGCTACTCTAACCCTGCACATGTGGCTGCAATTTTCAGTGCGTAACTGGTTGGGCTGCCATCTAACCTTCTGACATGTTCCAGTATTTGTATGGTTCTCACAGTCTACAGCCGTTTAGAACCCAGTTGTGCTCCAATAAAGAAACAAACATAAGCATACTCCAAAACTCAAGTACTTTTAAATTCTCACTTTAGCATTGGGCATCCCAGGGTAAGCTGAGCACTGTGGATACTAAGGTGTGTTTTCACACTGAGTATTTCAGGCTTGTACTAATTTCTGCCATAGTAGTTTGGCAACAGAGGCTGGTGAAAAAATGATTTTGATATTCATTAAGTTGGAAACCAGACAATTCCAATTTTTCTGAGTGTCACCAAGACGTAGGTACTCCTACCTTCAGCTTTAATCAGGCATTTTGATCAGCAAAACCAGCAGCTCCGATGTAAATGGGTACTAGCTGTCCTCTTGAACACACACAGCTGAAATGCCCATGCTGACAGGCAGAGCCTGTATGGTTTTAGTTAAGACAGGTAAACCAATGCAAGGTTTGGAGAGGTACAGCTGGTGTCCTCAAATTTAAAGGCAGGATGCCTTATCTATTATTAGGACCAATGAGATGATCCGTTGACCTTGAAAAGAGTAATTAATATAAATGAGCAACAGAATGACTCTGAAAAGCCACCCATGGAAAACTGTGCTCAACACGATCCAGGTAAGCACAAAGCAAGTACTGATCCCCTTTCACTGTGTATGTGAGGAGGAGATAAAGCGATACCGTTGTTCCTAAGATAGTAATAATATTGGTTGTATTATATAAGCTGGGAATGAATTCCTCCACTACAAAAAGTTTCCATACAAAAGCATTTAAGTTATCTTGAAACACAGCCCTAAAATAGTGATTTCCCACCAGCCTCGACAACCCTTTCTTTCCATTTGTGTAATGGAATGATATCAAGGAGAAAGATCCAGGAGGCCCACACAGCTTGCGACCCCCACACTCTGGGTTTTCACAAGGTCAGTTTCCCCTTTCCTGTTAAAGATAAAAGGCATCCTGAAAACCCAACAAGTCAGCACTACTCCAGCAGGTTTCAAATATCTCAAACTTTATTTTAATAAAGGATCAGCCACACAGACAGTGAGGGTCTGTGGTTAACTTTCTGCGCCAGTAGCTCAATTCTTGGCTTGTCCACTGCCAGCAATGGACTTTGTTCCATGGCAATTTTTTTTCTGGTGCCAATACAAGTTTCATGAGGGCAACCTAAACCAAAATGCTTGCAAACACTATCTTCATGCATCATTGCTCCGTAACTTTCAGCAGAACAAACAGATTAGTATCCATCAATTTATAATAAACATCTATTTCACCAAGGCTTGACTGTACAAATACAGCAAGTTACCAAATCCTACTGAGTGACAGATAATACAAACACTTTGTTACACAAAAAAAGATCATGATTTAAACAGATGAATCATTTCTTGCTACTTTATATGAGATAGTGTAGCTTTGCAGAATTAGCAAAGAAATAAAATTCAACAAAACATCATTCTGTACATTAGCTCAATTAAATATATAATACAAGCTTACAAGGCTCATGTCATAGTTCATTACCAATCTGGGCTTTAAAAAGCTACCAGAATGGAATCCCCATTAGAACTGTGTATCTACCACTTGCAAAAATGGATAGCTTGCATACTGGGGGAAAAAAAAAAAAAAAAAGAAAGAAAAGACCCCACTCCTAGGACATCACCAATAGTGAGAAGGACTTCAAAGTACAAAGCCAAATCCAAAGTTAGAAATAGTCTCTTAGAAATGTATTATATAAAGAACAGTGAGAGGCCAGAGTTCCAGACAAAATGATCCTCCTCCCTTTCTTAGTTTGCCAATTAAAACAGCTCCATAATGTCTAAAAGTTTTATTTGAAAATTCTGCTGCTTTAAATACTTGTTATAGTTAAATAATCCTGAAAAGTGCCAAATCAGTAAGTCCAAGAAATATACCTCTTTTTGTTCTTTAGAAGAACAACAGTCTACCTCCCTTGTCATTCCTCTGTCCTCCCAGGCTAATGTGATTTATAAGGCAGGTAAAAAAAATGCACAAAGTGGGTTTTAGGTGGAACCTCATGGTAACTAACATTGTTAGTTACTGTCAGCCTTGTGGTCCTTGATCCACTATTTTGATAGGGGAGAGTGATTTTATTCCAGTGATGAACATTACTTGGTTCTGTATCTTTTCCAAAGCAAAGGGGGTGAGGAGAGGTAGACTGGGAGAAGAAAGGGAAGGTGATAAAGGGCAAGAGAAGTGCAGAATTCAGAAGACTGACTGCTTACTGTCAAGGCACTGAGAACCCTAACATTAAAAGCTTGGACTATTTTGCCACGCACTTTTGCATACAAGTAGAATTTAAGTGTAGGTTTCAAGCCATTTTACGTGGAAGAAGCAAGCAGAAGATTCACTTTTTTTTCCTATGTATAAAGACCTTGTAATAGACTGCAGCTACTACTCAGCAATTAAAAAAATTCAGACATGTTAAAGAATCCACAAAGCCCCTAGCAAGTCCTATTATCTCCAGTATATTAATGATTTTAGTGTCCTGAAAATACTATAAATATCAGTACACTGCATTAAGACAAATCCTTTCAAGGAGTTTGAAGGTTTTTCATCCCCAAGTAAGTACTACTGTACAATGCAACTTCAGTACTACTGTAATCCTTTCTTTCACCCTACCCTCACACCTTTTCCATTCCCCACCTCACAGAGGTATCTTAATGCTCCCCATTGGAAATGGCAACAGTAACGCCTTCAGATTCTGTTGTTGCAGGGATTCTTGGCACTTTCTTAGCAGGGCTTGGGATGTGCTAAGAAGAAGGGAAAAAAGACATTAAATACAGTTTTCTAGTTCATGTACATTCAATACTTCATGGCTAGTCCAACTCTCAAACAACATTCATGCTACACTGGACGGCTTGGTTTTAAGTCATTCACATCCGTCATGCTTCATGCAAAGCGATCATGTGAAAACAGCCAGTTTCTTCTTGTTTCATTCTTGTGCAGTTTCATTCTTGTTATGATGAAATGTACTTTAAAAAAATCCATTATTTTTTTTTAAACTTCTGGCTTGTATGTTACATATTTTAACAAAGCACTTAAAATAATTTGTTAAATCCCTTCATCTTTTACCATACATGCACATGCTAAGACAACCACATAAACCGTTCCACCATTTACATCAAACTTTAAAAGAGCGCACAGTGTTCACCTCATGAACAATGCCTGGGTGGACAACTTCAACTCCTGCCTCCAGAGGTCCATCACCCATGATTGGGCGTCGTGCATAAGTTCTTCTGTGTTTTTCATCCACACGCACAAGGTACCATGTTCCCTCAAAGAGATCTTCTACAGAACACTGTGGAATATAGTTGGCTGCAAAAATAAAAATAAAAAAAAAATAAACACATCCTGTTAGTTGGTTCCTGGTGAGAGTTTGATTCAACACTGGCCTTTACATGTTGTAGTTTAGAAGTACTAAGACAGGAAAAATTATATCATTTGGTTTCATTTCATTTCATTTCAATGAATACGAGCTACAGGAAAGCACTTTACAAGCTATAAGGAAGTAGAAAGAGTTGGACATCCTCTTCGTTACACAACCAAATCATTACAGCTGTGCAAATTAAGTATTTTGCTGTAGGATTAGGAATACTGGAATACCAGAGTACTGTGTTTAGCTCTAGGGCCCCCAACATACAAAGGACATGGACCAACATGGACCTATTGGAGCAAGTCCAGAGGAGGGCCATGAAGATGATCAGGGCACAGGGCATTCTGACCTAGTGGAGGTGTCCCTGCCCATGGCAGGGGAGCTGGAATCAGATGACCTTTAAGATCCCTTCCAACCCAAACCGTTCTGCAATTCTATGATTACGGTTCTATGATACACGCTTATGAAGCTCTTACCCAAGTGATGAGTTTCCTGTCTGATCTTCATGTTTTCAACAAAGACATCAGGTGCAATACATTTTCTTGAGTCAAGTCTTGTTTTAAGATCAGAAAGGCTGGCAGTTATTTTGTCCAGTGCAGAACCTACAACATAAACCCATCATGTACCATTTGCACCAGTGCCAAAAGCTGCACACTAGCATGTTAGCATAGCAAGACTATTCAAAATATTCTGCATTATAGAAGCAAAGTTTCTAGTTAGGTATTAATACTCCCATTTACTTGAGAAAAACACTTGTAGCATTTGAAAAATATTATCTATTTGCCTAAAGAGTTACTTAAAACATATCCTGGAGGTGGAACATCTTTAATGTTACTGTCATTAAGCACTGTTCTACAGGTTTACTTAGGCTGATGGGTAATGTAGCAAAGCTTTTAGAGGTGAGCTGTGCAAGGGAGTTAATTAGCATCTCTTCGTTTCACTCACCAGGAGTGGCATCCTGTGTAACTCTGATGGAATACAGAGTAGCAGCAAAACCAGAGCCATATGAGAACACACTAATTCTCTGTCCTGCAAGATGCTCTGGAGAGTACCTGCAAACCAAACAACAATCTTTTATGCTGAGAATTAAGTCAAGATGCCAGTTTTAAATAACCAGAAAGTGCAGCTAGCTTAGAAAAAGCAGACATCAGATTGTATCAACTACAACGGCACATTTAGCATGCTATGCGCATAAATGAGGGCTTTTTAGAGCAATATTTCAAACACTGCTGTTATGAGATGATTTTCAAGGCTGCCTACGCAAAAACAAAGAGCAAAGAAATGCCCAGAATATGATCATCTAGAAGGTGGCCAATTTTCATTCCTAAGCGTCCTAAAGCCTAAAATGAAACATCACATCTTGGAATGCAAAGTAACAATACAAGAGACCCAAGGTGAGTGGTTTAATTCATATTTAGCATGCTTTTTTAAGTCTCAGTGATGGGGGAAAAAAAAAAAAAAAAAAGTTCAGTAAATACATGTATTACTTTCCTTTTATTATTACAGGGAAACAGAGAAAGCATTCTGGTTCTGTTTCCTACTATGGCAGTGTCTTTTGGGGAGGTTAGGGGAGAGAAGGTTGGGAAAAGGTACACCACCTTACAAGTAAGATCCTACTTAGAAAGGCAGTAAGCAGTGTTTTAGATTAGCTTCTGACACAAACTTTGAATCCACTTGTCACTTGAACTAGTTGTGTATGCGGAATAGTTTTGTAACATTTTATGTGCTTACATATAAAAAGCTATGAGGTTGGTTTTCCAATTTTATACTTACTGGGCTAGAAGAGAGGCAAGGCAACCGTAGACTGAAGGGGTATACATATTTCCATTCTGATTGGACACAAGTAATGAAGCTTTGGTTTTCTGATTGAAGAGCTCTGCACTAGCTTTCATAAAAGCTTTTTCTACATCTCTGTCAAAATATGTATCTTCAAGTTTTATATCCCTATTACAAAAAATAAATAAATGCAAGAAAAAAAAAAAAAGTGGTCAGTAATAGGTAGAGGAAAACGAAGAATATCTTGCTTGTTTGCCAAATTAAGACTATCTGAACAAGTAAGACAGCAATCGTTCTCACCTGAAAGCTTCCAGCCCACTGAAAATGCCACTTGCTGTCTCTGGGTTCTGGTCACTGAGAAAGTCATTCAGCAGCAGTCTAGCCACACTCTTCTGCACCAGTTTACAGTAGGGAGAATGAAAGATCATGAATCCAAAGTCATTCAAGGTGAAACGTCTGTCTGTTCCTTCTGGAATTGGCAGAAAAGTTGTAACACAACTTATTACTTGTACTCACTTCAGCTATTAAAGTAAAACAGGGGGATGGCACGACTTAGTCATCATAACATGTCAGCATACAAAAAACACCTCAAGACTAACTCTTCCTGGCAAACTCATTTAAAACGCTGACAAAACTTCTGTTTAAAAATTAATTTCTTCCTGATCTTGTGCACCATTAAGCAATGTTTATTCTTCTGGCAGAAAAAGCTATAAGCTTAACAGAAACTCAGTATTTCTACTGAGCATTTTGAAATAAGAAATACTCTGCTTGATCTATTTAATCTTCAAATCTATCCTTCTTAATAGGGGTGAAGCAACTACTAAACATGGGAGGATAAAATATCATCACTTTGTATTTAAATATTAACCTCAATATTTTTTAAGAGCCTTGGGGGAGGGAAAAACAACACACTCTGAAGCAAGGTATTTATATTGTCGCAACAAAAGCCTGAAGAGACTACTCCTTATTGATCATCAGATACTCAGTTATAACAGTACAGAAATAACGTGTTTCTTTAGGGGGAAGAGCAAACATTTCAACCACCTCAGAAAACACAAGCACAAAAAGGGAGGCAGTACTCTAGTCTTTAGATTGGATGCTAAAACCTGAAAACACGCTGTTTGTGTAATTATACGTTCCAGTATTTGTGGCTACATACCCTTTTGCCACTGGGCGTGGATTTTGTTGCGATAGACAGTATAGCAGCGATCTAACGCACTGAGGTAGCACTGTATAGACAGTTTGCCATCAACAACAGGGTATTCGGAGACCATGTCTGGCTTATAGAAGTCATAGGCATGCTGCATGTGGGTTCCACGCAGTCCTGATGGAGAGAATTTGACAACATTGAAAATTATTCTATTCAGCTTCTGTGAGTCAGTTTGAATACATCACTTCACAAATGTGGAAAGTAGCGAATATTTGGTCCCAGACAGACAGGTTTTCTTAGCACTTCAAGCCCTTCTAGCTAATGTTTCACACAGTTCTCAACTGCCTGCAACTCAAGTACCGTAGGCTTGAGCATCACAAACACATTAACAAGTCATTTCTTCTTGAAAATAGAGTGCAGTGCTTTGTTATTCAGTTCTAGCCCACACTTTGTCAACTTTACAGGAGAATCTCCTAGTACAAAACAGATGGAAGCACCTCTAATTGGTTCTTGCTGTGTACTATAGGGGGACTTGGCCAAGGTAGCCAAAAGGAGACAACCTTCTGACATTAGTGGGGGTTAATCCAGCCCTCCAGCAACCCAGAGAAACAGGGGGCAGGCTTCAGAATGGATCGAGTATCTGGCTGAATGGTGTTTGTTTTCTCACAGGACTCACCTCTCTCAAAAATCAAAGGAGCATTTGGGCCAATGAGCATAGCAACAGCACCAGCTCCCCCTGTTGGCCTGGCGTTTCCAGCGGCATACACAGCAATGTCTCCAGCGACAACAAGTGCATATCGCCCTGTAAAAACACCGAAGTAACAATGTGAGTTAGCCAAGAATCTAGATTTTGCTACCCATCAGCAACTTTTGGGATTTGGTTACTTCAAACCATTTCACTTTCCTGTCAGCTACCGAATTTCGCAGGAAAAGACCAGTGATGATTATCCATGCTGTCATCTTCTGCATGCAATTAACTAGTGGCAAATGCCCAGCGTGTTTAAGACTTCAGAAAGAATTAATATAGTTTATCCTCTGGATTTTATACAGTTAGGCATAGACACTGTAATTATAAGAGATTAACCAACAACAGAGAATGATGTAAATTTGCAGGAAAATACCCTGAACTTACCATCCCAAGAACTGGACTCAATCCAATTAACCGCATTAAAAAGAGCAGCAGTGCCTCCATAGCATGCATTCGTGGTGTCGATTCCTTCTACATCTGTATTACCAGATTCTTCAAAAAGTTGCATCAGGACAGTCTTTACAGATTTGGATTTATCAATTATTGTCTCCGTTCCAACTTCTAATCTCCCAATACAATCATAGGAGAGGCTGTTCCTCTCCATAAGCTTCTGAACCACAGTCAAGCTGAGGGAATTGATATCTTCACGGTCAGAGCAGAACCCCATCTTCGACTGGCCTAACCCAATGGTGTACTTGCCGGCATCCACACCATCATACTTCTCCAGCTCTGTCTGGTCAACATACTGAGAGGGAAAATATATTTCTAGTGCAACAATTCCCACATCTTTAGGCCAACAGGATTCAACGTTCACTGGAAGAGACCCAGGCATTGTGGCAGATCTTTAAGGAAAGAAAAGAAAAAAAAGGAAAACATAAAAACAACTCGTTTATACACATCTGTTTCTAGAGACCTACTGTGTATATACTTTAAATTTCTGCAGGTATACGGAAAAGGATAATTTTTAGGTATTTTATGAGTTCATTTGTAAAAGGCTAGTCTTGGAGATTTTGGTCTGAGAATACCGAAAACGTCATTATCAATTGTATAACATTTTGTATTAAGTTCTTTTAACTGAAAATTCATTCTCAGCACTGGAGACGGGTACATTTACCTTAAGCCTCGATCACTAAGTATCAATTATTTCAGCGCAGCGAAACCCATGGCAGTGCTCAGCGTCTGAGAAACGAGCCTGTCCATTACCCTATTTCCACGTGCCAGCAGAGCCGCGATCCTACAGGAGCAGGCTGGGCACACTGCACCGCTTTTCAAACCGCTGCTGACCACGAACCACCCAACTCAGGAATAAACCCGGCCGACACACAGGCCACAGCCTTCCCAACCCGCTTCTACCTTGGCGCTCCACAAGTGCCACAGCGACGCCGGGCTCCGCTCTGCCCGCCCCAGGGGCACCCCGGGCCCTGCGCTCCTCCCCCGGGCAGCGGGGCGGGCCCTCAGCCGCCGCCGGCCGCCCCCCCGTACCCGCCTCAAGGTTACCGGGACCCCCCCGGTGCCGCACGGCGGGGCAGCCGCTGCCCTCCCCTCCTTTATTTCCCCTTCTCCTCCCGTCCCGTCCCGTCCCGCCCCGTCCCCGCCGCCCCGCTCCCGTCCCTCACACGCAGCGGAATCCCATGGCCGGCGGCTGACGGCCAGGGCGCATGCGCAGGAGTTGGGGGGGGGGGGGGCCGCCGTGCGCGCACCCGCTCCCGTCCCCAGCGCCGCGGGAGCGCGCGCGGCGTGACCCCGGGCGGCCCCGTGCCCCTGCTGCGGGCAGCGCCACGCGTCCCGCCCGCATCCCTGCTTTAATTTTTTTATTTATTTGTTTTTTAATAAGAGACAGGACGCCCAGAGCGGCACCCAGGCATGCTGTGGGCTTCGTGGCTTTCTGGGGGTGCTGCTCGCAGCCCCCCGAGCTGCATTTCAGCCTCACGTCGGTGAGGAGGGGAGGGTGAATGAACGCCAGCAGCGCCAGCCACGAGCTGCCCAGGGACAAAAAGCCGCTCGGGGAGCAGCATGCCATGGCACAGGCACCCCTTCCTCTCTCTGCATGGCACAGCCAGCTGTGGGGGCGCTGACACGGTCATGGTGACACCCCAGAGCCCGGCACGATCCTGCTGGCAAGAGGCTGCGATGGTTAAGTTTAGGACAGAGCATCTCAGTTGGAAGGGACCTAGAAGGATGACTGAGCCCCAGTGCCTGGCCACGCCAGGGCTAGCCAAAAGTTATCGAGTGCATGCTGAGGGTGTTGTTATCCAGGTGTCCCTGACAGGCACCAGCCACCTCCCTAGGAAGCCCGTCCCAGTGCTCGGCCACCCTCATGGCAAAGAAATTGTTCCTCACGCCCATCCCGAGCCTCCCCGGCACAGCTCCGTGCCATTGCCACGCATCCCATCGCTGGTTACCAGGCAGCAGAGATTGCAGTTTTAATTAAGTTACATATGAGCACACAAGATGAGATGATGGCATATCATGGGCTTGGCATGCCACAGCCCCAGAACAATGGCTTTTAATTGGGTGTTTATTCTGAGCACAGCTCAGTATGCCAGAGGGATTCGCATCATTGGTGAGCTCTGAGGAAAGCACTCTGCTTCAGTGCTGGCCAGTTACAGGACCTGCGGATCAACACCAGCATTTAATTACATGCTGCTTGCCACAGTTCCCTTGCCCAAGAGCTTTTTGTGGAAGACAACTAAAGGGAGGTAATTTCTGATGTATTCTCACCAAATACGTCCGGTGTAGCAGCAGCCAGGGCTGTCAGGTTACACCACAGTGTACAACGCTGCTTTACACGCCCACTCTGGTCACTTAAGAAAATGGGACGTGTAGCACCTTCGGAAAGTCACTTGTTATGATGGAAGTTGTCTGCCCTGAGACAAGCAGCCTTTTGTTCCCCTGGTCCAATAGTTAGAGTGAAACGTTACCCAAAAGCACTACTTCTTTTAAAAACCGAGAGCTGGAGATGCTTCGCTGTAAGGCAACGAGGAACCTGCTTTGTTTCGCACCCCCTTGGGGCTCCGCAGGGAATGAATGAGCAGCACCAGCCAGACACAACTTTCCCCTTGGCGTTGCCAGACGCAGAGACGCGTTCTCCCGCAACAACCGGCAGCGTTCACCCTCCTTTATTCACAGTGCCACAGCATCGCTGGGGTCGGAAGGGATCCGAGACCACCTGCTCCAACCACCCCCTACCACCAATGTCACCCACTGAGCCATGTCCCCAGGCACCACGTCCAACCTTTCCTTAAGCACCCCCAGGGACGGGGACCCCACCACCTCCCTGGGCAGCCCATTTTGATGCCTGGCTGCTCCTTCTGGGAATAAACATCTCCTGTTTCCAACCTGAACCTCCCCGGTGCAGCTTGAGCCCCTTCCCTCTGCTCCCATCACCGGTTACCCGTGAGAAGCGGCCGGCCCCCAGCTCCCCGCGCCTTCCCCTCAGGCCCCCTCGGGCACGGCCGCTCCTGAGGTGACTCCTGAGGTGAGGCCGTTACCGGCCGCGCGCTCCCGGTGCCGGTACCGGCGCCTCGCCCCGTGGCCGCGCACGGCCGCCCCCCGGCCCCACGGCCGCTCACCTGCGCGAGGCGATGGCTGTGGCTGTGGCTGTGGCTGCCGCTGCCCGGTACCCGCTGCCCGCTGCCCGGTGCCGCCCGCCCGGCCAGAGGAAACGGCGGCAGCCGGCGCGCGGCCCCTTTAAACGGCCCCGCGGCCCGGGCTCCGGCCCTCGCGCTGAGTGGCAGCTCCCGCCAGCCAATCACGAGCGCCGCCACCGCCCCGGGGCCCGCCCCCCGAGCGCGCCGGGGCCGCCGGAGGAGGCGGGGGGGAATGGTGTGAGAAAGTGACGCGGCGTGGCCAGAGGGCGGCGCGCCAATGAGGACGCGGCACGGGCGGCGGCGGAGCAATGGGAGCCGAGCGCCGCGCGGGGGCAGCCAATGGGAGCGCGCGGCCGACCGCGGGTGAGAGTAGGGCGGCCGCCGGGGCCCGGCGAGGCGAGGAGGCCGCCGGTTGCCTAGCAACGGGCGGCACGGCCCGGCCCGGCCCGGCCCCGCCGCCATTTTGCGGCGTGTGTCCAGGGTCGCCTCAGGGACCCGCGCACCTCGCACGGGCACAGCCCCGGGGGACAGGAGGGCTCGGTGGTCCGGTCCCGGGGCCGGTTTTACAGCCAGGAGAGCCGCAGGGGTGCCCTCCCTGGGCAGCTCCTGTGGCATCTGGTGGCTGCAGCTGGCAGGGACAACGGCCCCCTCACCTCACACAGCATCAGGGCAACACGAATAGGTTATTTACAGGCTTTAAAAGCAGTGCAAAAGGAAGGGGGAAGCCCCCATGGAAAGCCTTAGCTCCTGCCCTGCTCACTCTGATTTGAGCCTGTCATCGCGCAGCGCCATGTGTGGTCACGGGTTTGTCACGGAACTCTTCATAAAATTGGGAAATGCTACTGAGAAATCGGGAGTTTTGTTTGCAGTTGTTAACTCTGCACGCTGCTGATAAGCTCACGTCAAGCACTGTGCTAGCCAGTTCCCTGTGCAATCCTGAAAAAACACAGTGACAAAATGCAAACTAAACAAGCCATGGCATGGTTACATCCTACAGACACACCGCATCTTCCATGCCTGCAGACCAAACAGACTTCCTGATGGAAAATTTAATTTTTTTTTCTGCTCCATTGGAAGAGTTGAACTTCTGCCCCGGGTCTCTAAAACTTCAATTCCTCCTTCTTTTTCCTTCCTACCAGAGAAAAAAATAGTCTCCTTCTTCCAGACTTCAAAATGGGCTCCTAATGGCAGCCCTCACCATGTGCCAGAATGGCTCCTCACGGTGTGGTACTTTGTGCTGGCGTGGAGAGCCGCACCTGCTCAGGAAGAGAGGAAGCAAGCCGTCTGGTCCTCAATTTGCAGGGCCTGATGTCGGGGTGGAAGCGCAGGACATGGGGCTTTTACAGCCCCTTCCCTACACGCTGGGGTCCCTGGTGTCTCTGTGTGGCCAGCCGCCATGCAGCGTGTCCTCCTCAGCTGGGTCAGACGCAGCGGGGAGGGCTGTGAGGCAGGGAGCAGCAGGAAGCCTCCCCAAAACTCCAGAGCTGCCTCACAACTCGGGAGCTCTGTGGGTGCACATGCCCAGCTCCGTCCCGGGATGCTCCTGGCCATGGACATGACGCCCAGCTTCGCCTTGGACCTGCCTCACTGCGGCAGCCTTCCCTGCTGACCCTGGCGGCTGTCCCTGGATCTGTTTTGCTTTCCTGTTCGTGTGCCGTGAGAGTGTGCCCTTGTCAGCAAGGCCACTGCCCGGCCGGCCTTGGTGTCACGTTTGGCTTCTGGCTCGCCTGCCCTCGCCCGGCAGCCTGCCCTTGCTGCTCCCTGACAGCTCAACTGTGCTCATCTGTCTGCCTGCAGTCACATCATGCTTTCTTTTTGATAACCGTCCTATCTGCTTCCAGAATGGTAAAAGCAGATTTTATTTTTTTTTTTAATGTACCCAACAATATATGCAAGTGTAAATAGCAATCTTCTGAGTTTTTTTACATCTTCACATATCTGACCAAGGGATGATCCACATTTACTGCCTCGTTTCCAGTCTTTCTCATTAACTTTCTATGTTGTTGAAGACAGTATGGCATAGGCATGCACGAAATCATTGCTATTAATCTGAAATAATGTGTGTGCAAAATAGTGAAATTTAAAAATACAAATGAATGAACCACCTGTAGCCAACAGAATTATAACCATGTTCTCCTACTGTGCCCATATCAAAACACATTTACAGATTACACCCTGCAGCTGATGAAGGAAAGCTAAAAGTTGAAATGTAACAGCCAGTTGCTGGATTTTCTGAATTTTAAAACAGTCTAAAGACACAATGCAGTCCTAGTTTTTTTTTCATTATCATTTGGAGTTAAGTTCAGGGACCAGGTATCTAACCTATGCTGAAAAAAGTGATGTATTTGTCTTCTAAGGATGCTCCAGATACTAATTTAAATCTACATCAACTTCAGATTACCTCCTCTTGCTGACTGTTTCAATAACTAATTTAGTAGCCCTAGTAAGGGTTTTTGTAGCCCTAGTAAGCATTTTGTAGCCTAAGATTTACTACTTCTGATTAGTAGCTACAATTTCTTCTGTCATTGTTATCAAGAGCATTACTCCTTTTCTTCAGCTTCAAGAGGCTTCAGATCCAATTTTCCTGTCCCTGAGTGTAATGTCAGGGAATACTTACAGATACTGTTTGCAAGAAAGGTCTGCCTATACAGCTGTTGCAATGGAATTGATGACAATTGGTTTATGTTGATTTCTCAGAAAGATTGCAGTAAATAACAATAAATTTGTTGATGGATCTTGTTCCAGATCTTAGGTAATTAAGGTTATAGTCCTTTAACCGAGTCATGCTCCAGACATGGGATTGCCACCGTTTGCACCGCGTCTTCTGAGAGTGCATGTTGTTCCCCTTCCATGGCTGAAGAACTTTGCAAATCTGCCCAGTGATATTTTCAGTGGACAGCATAACAGAGACAGCGTTTGGTGTATTTGTGTGCCAGAAGGATTGCTGCACCTCTGTAACCATGGAACTTGTAACCTGAGAAAGGGAAAAAAGGTCCACTCGCTAAAGATGCAATTACCAAAGAAACCCAGAATAATTCAGAACAACCTTGAAGCTCAGACACTGGTGGTGAGAGGACAAACATCCTTTTCCTTCCATAAAACCCATGCATCATTTGAGCCCGTTTTGACAGAAGGTGAGTTTGAATTTGAGTCTCTCTTACCATTTCTCACTTATGCAGAAGTGAGTGGAATCTCCTAAACCAAGTGCTTTGAGAGAAATGTGTTTGCTGTCTGATGATTCTCCTTTACTTCTGGTTTCAAGTCACGGTAACAACTTTAGGACTCTGGTTTTGTCTAAATAGACCTGACAAATTCATAGAATCATAGAATCATAGAATATCCTGAGTTGGAAGGGACCCTTAAGGATCATCAAGTCCAACTCTTGACACCGCACAGGTCTACCCAAAAGTTCAGACCATGTGACTAAGTGCACAGTCCAATCGCTTCTTAAATTCAGACAGGCTCGGTGCAGTGACCACTTCCCTGGGGAGCCTGTTCCCGTGTGCAACCACCCTCTCTGTGAAGAACCCCCTCCTGACGTCCAGCCTAAATTTCCCCTGCCTCAGCTTAACCCCGTTCCCGCGGGTCCTGTCACTGGTGTTAATGGAGAATTCTTTGCTTCTGTTTCATAGTTGTTAGGCAATCCTATCTGTGACTGGTTTTTCTAAAGCCTCCTGGAGAGATAGAGATGATCATATTGGGCTAATATTTTAAGAGTTGATGACTCTTACAATAAATCAAACAACCAAATATTAAAGCTGTTTCTTGAAACGGAGTAAATTTATTGGAATTTTCAAGAATGTGAAATGAATCATGGGCCAAATTGGGATGGAATTCAATGGAAACTAGGCTTCTAAGTCACTAAAATGCTCAGTGAGGTTTTCAGAAGCAGCTGACTGCATCTTTGGTTGCCTAAACCCATTGCTATCACTTTTTTTTTTTTTTTTGAAAACAAAGTCATGTGCTGTAATAATCCCTTCTGCAAAACAAGATGTTGAGATAACAACAGAAAAAAAGTATTGATTTCATTTTGTTGCCAAGTACAAAATAGTAAAGGTCAAAAGTAATGCTCAGGTACAGAGTGTGTGAGGTCACCTAAGTGAAGGTTTGGAAACTGGAGAATTTTCTTTTTTGTATTCAGTGCTTGTGTGTCAGGGTTCAGGGATAAATGAAGCTGTACCACAGAGTAGGTCTTCAAAGTGCTGTTTTGATACTTGATATACCAATACTGGGGAAGACATTTTTTCAGATCGACTGCTAGACTCTATTCCTAATTCAGTTCCCAAAAGAATGCACAGGAACACAAAATCAAAACACATTTGGCAGCTGGAGATAGATGGCCTCTATCTTCTCCTAATCTTTCAATTTAATCTACTGGATCCAGGAGAAACTAATAGGAGACAACATACAGTATGAAGAGCTGGAAGACGTAAACAAAAATATCACACTCTTTTAAAGTAGGTTCAGTAAAGGCAAATATTTTAATAGCATTTGAGTTGCAGATCCATCTGGGTCTTACAACATTGTAGTAATTCCAGTTATTAAAAACTACAAAAATACACTTTGCTGCTTTTCTGAATATGTTGAATATCCCCGATAAAATAGGCATGGAAGTTAGGGTACAGTCAGTATTGTATCAGTCTCAATATTTAGGGTACACTCAGTAGGCTCAAAAGCCACTGGCTGCATCTGTGAGAAAGCTACGAGGAGCTGAGATGCCATCACAGACACACCTGGATGTCTGTGACACAAGAGGGAGGCATGAAGATAAAATCTGGAATTAATAGCAGAGCACAAGGAAGAAAGTGAACAGAGCTGCTGGGAGCTAATAGCACAGTGGAATGCGTTTCAGTGTTCTTGGTGCTCTGCTAGCCTGGGCCCATGAGGTTTGGACCCTGTCCAACACACAAGACACTAATGCACTGCTGTACAAGGCAGTCAGGAGGAAGAGCTCCTGTGCATGCCCAGCCAGAACAACTGCGACTCCTGCTTGTGGCAGCCTGCTTCCGACGTGGCATCGCAGCAGGCAGAGGATGGAGCTGTGCCAGTGTAAGCAGCACACGCAGTATTCCCTAGAAGCTAGAAGAAGTGTTGCCTCATCCCTGTTAGGGCACCGTTGGCTTATCGGAGATGACAATTATGTTTCTTGTTTTCCTTTATGTGCTTTGGAAGGAGTTTCTTTCATCAGCTGTGTGTCTGTGGGAGTGCGCTACCTGTTCTCTAGTGGCCTTGCTACAGATGTTCCTCTTTTTCTTTAGGGAACTCAGAAGCAGCTGCTTCTACCTACTGTCATCTGCCTTGCATCCTCCCATGTCTGCGGTATAGTTAGACATAAGAATTACAAAACAAATACAGGAGATAACTCTGAGGAACTACTTCATCAAATGCCATGAAGAAGGGAGAAAGAAATGCACAACATCAATCAAGGCTCTTTTCTGCACGGCTTTGGACACCACATGCTGAGTCTGATGACCAGGCTTGGTTCAATGGCATTCCAGTATTTCCAGCGATAATAATCACTGACAGCAGAGAGTGTTTGGAGTAGGCAAAAGATCCATGGTTTTGGCCAACACTAACTAAACTAGGATCTGGAAAGGCATCTGTAAAATTACGTAGGAAAAAAAGAAAAAAGTCCATATTTGTGACTAGAAGAGTAGAAACAAAAGAGGCAGCAGCACAAAGGTATTGCACAAAAATGATTGCAAACTGGGAAGAAACGGAGCAAAGATTGGGAGTGGGATAAATAAAACAATGAGAAGGATTGTTGGCATATTAAATAAAAATCACAGGGAGGTAGCTGTGAAAGCAGTGTTAAAAGGAGGGGGATTTAAGTATACCCATAAATCAAGGAGGTACAGCAGAGCACATGCTGCAAGACATTGTCAGGAACATCAAGTCATTTTGTTGGGAATTGGCCCAGCATCATTGTTGTATACATGTGATGATTTTTTGCCACTGCTGTCTCTAGAACATAGATATTTGGAAGGCTATTTTAATACTATAATCATCCTTCATTGATGTAGTTTGGTGTCTGTTCAGAGTGCTGTATGCCACAGGTATCTTCATCATGGGACTTGCTTCATCATGTTACTGCTGCTTCTCGCTTTTTTTATTATTTTTGCTTCTTCTCTGTTTTCTCCCATGAGTTTTTTTCCCAGCAATCTTGTGCTTCTTCTTCTTCATCCATTTTTTAACTCTTTTAATCTGTGGGCTCACACAGAACTTTCTGTCTCCTATGTAGAGACTGCCAGAGCAGAAATCAGTCATCAAAGAAAAAAATGAAGAATAAATAAATAAATATCATACTTATCATTCACCTACAAAAGCATCATGAAACATGCTTAATCTTATATTCTATAGTATGTCAATTTCCTTTTGTCTGTTTTCAGATATGGAAACTGGTAGTACCAAAGGTTTACATGATTACACTGTCTTCCAAAGTCTGAAAAAACTTTCCTGCTTCAGTCACTCTGAACAGAACCACAGTACAAAACCCTACATTTCTACTGAAAAAAAAAAAAAAAAAAAAAAGTATGTAGATCACTTTATTATTACTATTGTGATCATCATGGAAATGGTCTAGAAATGAAAAATTTCCAGTATTACATACAAAACTGCCAGTTTAACCCAAACATTGTAATATTGTACCAGCCAAAATAATAATAATAAAAAAGTAAAATAATTGAAATTGCTTATGTGCAAAAGTAAAGCCAACTATTGAGTTTAGGCAGGGTTTGTAGGGGATCAGGACTAGTAATACAAAAATAATAAAAATAAATAAATCAGAGAACCTAAGGTGCCTAAGTCCTTTTTCAATGCTGAAAATGAAGCACGTGTCAAAGTTAGTGCAGGCTGAATAAAGATCAATATTTTTATTGAAAAGGAAATTAAATTTTAGCAGCCTTAAGTTCAAACAGCACAACAATGGACGATTCTTAGATCACACACAGTCTTATGTTTCAATGAATTTCTGTAAGCAAACTAAGATTCTACTTGTTAAAATGATGCCTAACAGGTTTCAATTTGACAGTACCCCTCTCACAGTGAAGCACCCAAAACATTTCTTACATAACAGCTTCTAGGTGACACAGGCCATCAGCTTTCTGGATCTCAAACCTCTCCACTCTGGGGAGAATTCCTTTGGGAATTTCATCTGAAATTTTCGTGCAACAGTTAAAGGCCCCGGGAAACAAAGCTAAAAAGAGTAATAACAAAGTTAGAAATGGCTTAGACATGAAGGGACAACCCACAGCTTAACTTCACAGAGTCACATGCTAGTTGAGGTTGAGAGTGTCTTCCTGAGACCATCTGACCCAGCTTTCCTGCTGAAGCAGCATCAGCTGGAGCAGATAGCCCAGGACTGTGCCTAATTGAGCTCTGAGCATCTCCACAAATGGACACTCCACAACCTCTCTGGAAAACCTCTTCTAGTGTCTGACCACCCTCACAGCAAAAAATGTTTTATTGCATTCTTCCTTTTTACCCTCCTCTCTCGTCCTGAGATCTTGAATCAGCCTCATTATCGTTTGTCTTTGAAATTATTAATGCTATTGCTGGATTTTGTGTTGTCTTTTTCCCCTGGGGCTTGTGGGTTCATGACTGAATGTGTCTCTGCTAGGGAATGATCTGCAGATTTTTTTTCTGCTTGATAAATACCATCTTAAAAAAAAAAAAAAAAGACTAGAGGTTAAAAATCAGATGCTAACTCAAGATTTTTTTGTAACAAATAGTCACACATTGCTGTTTGTTTTTCTTCATTGCTAACACAGGTGTACACCTTCTAAAGGGATTCCCTCCGAGAGTTCAAGTACAAGCTGAGCTATGTGGTTGAGGGATTTTTCTCGGATGTGAGAGTCTTGGGATCAAACCCATGTTTCAAAGTGAGCACAACAAGGACTTCTCTGTCCCAGCCAATGAATCAATCTGTGTAAGGTAGGGAAGGAATCTTCCTATTTGATTTTATTTTTTTCCTGGCCATGAAAAGAGTCATGCTGTTTCTTAAGTAACCATTCAGCCTTGAAGTGAATAGATAAGAATAAGTGAGAGAATCCATTTTCAGTGGTTGCTGTAAACAAGAAAATAGAAGGCTCTTCACAAAATTTCCCCTATGAAGACTGTGTGACCTGCTTCTCACAAGAATTCTCTCTGAGAGCTAGAATAACAGGGAAGGCTGGCAGAGCTGCAGCAGGGAGCTAAAGCAGCTAGCAATATAGTAAAATTCACTGAAGGCCAGTCATGCTACCTGCTGCAGCTTGCAGGATGTTTTAGTACCCGGTGGGGTAGCTGACAGAGACCTGGGACTGCGCAGTCAGAAGGGAGGGTGAAAGGCAGCAGCTGCTCTGATAGTCACCTCCTCGGCAACCCAGAGAGGAGGCTATAAATAATTGTATGGTGCAGAAGGACTAATTAAGTATTGTATGTTACATGTATTATTTCCCTGATGTCCTTTTCTTTTCTCTCTTGAGAAGAGAGAAAACAGCATGCTATTCATGAAGCCAATTAATTCATGTTTGCAAATTCATGTTTTCAACTCTCACAGCACCACTAAGTTTATTTTTTTCTGAGGGTTTATGACTGTTAGTGACTGAAATATGAGTGTTCATTGTTGCCAGTTGGTTCCTTGCAGAAAAATTACATAGGAAAAAAAGCTCAGGGAAGGGCAATAGTATCTTGAATGTTATCTGAGGTCCAGTCCTGTGCTTCTCTGAGGTCTAGTAAACTAAAAGCATTGCAAGGCCAGCACCGCCAGCCTTGGGCAGAATCACCAGATACTACAGAAGGTTTTAGGGTGAGGCAGCTGTCCTCCCTGCTGCATGGCTACCATTGTTTGCCCACATTCACTTCATGGACTTACCAGCATCACTTGCTTTGTTTCCTTGATCTGGATTGTATTGAACTGTCCTTCGCACACTTTATAACCGAAAATTAATAAATTATTTTTGATGTACTTTTATAGCTGTATGAGCTGTATAAGCATATGAGGAAATTAAATAAAAATTAACAAAATTAATTGCTAATTAAAATTTAGCAATTTTAGAATGAATTCAGTTGCCTGATGCTCATTCAGTCTTTGGACTGGAGCATTAATCCTCTCTAAATCATGCAGCTATGCAAAAAAATATGCCTCAACATGTGAGAACACACAACAGACTCCAATTAAACTGGTGAATACACGGACAGAAAACAGACTGCAATTTTGTAGTAGAGTGTGAATGAGGTGGTGCTTATTTCCCTGTCTTACAGAGACTGAGAACCTGCTAGTAACTTTTTGTTGGAGGTGTGTGCTTAGGGCGGCAGTCTTGCTTTCATAGGCTTGTATGGCTATTGACCCTGAGGAACTCCAGTCTGCTCCAACTTCACTGCTCTTCAACAAAAAAATAAGCTATCACTTTTAAATAAAATGTGATTTTTTATGTTATTGTTGTTCTGTACATGAGTGCACAGTTACAATATGGCAAATAGAAATTAATTAGAATTTAATAGAAATTAAGTTTAATAGAAATTAAAGAACAGTCAGGGCAGTGAGTCAAGGAACTCCTGTATCTCCCCCAAGCCCCAGGAAAGGGACCTGTTGTTCTGGAGCACTGGTATGATTTATTAACATAACTGTGCTCTGATCCCATAAGTGGGAAGGAACTAGGTGGTAATAAGCAAAGCTAATGAATTCAGCCCAACCCAATACCAGAAATATGTTTGGGCTTCAGCAATTAGGTCAGGCTCATTAGTTGTTAATCAGTGGTCAGCACAGTGGTTAAAAGAAAAGAACTGTGTTTCCACACAGATGTTGGCCAGGTCTTTTATTGCCCTTTGTCACTGTAAGAGATTTTTTCAGTGCTGCCCATTTCACTTGTCTCAGTGGCCCAGTGACACAATGAGAAATCCACGGCTGCTTACCAAAAACTGTTTAGACCTGTTGTGTGACACTGAGCCTCTTTAATGAGGACACTGAAGGAGCAGCTGACAGGATCAACAAGCTTAGCAATCATCTTGAGACAGGTCCACTCAGGGATCACTCTGCTGTTATTTCAGCTCTGCTGTTATTTCAGCAGGTGATATTACTCGCTTTGGTGTTTATTCCTTGGTAACACTCACCTAGGAAAGATCCACTGCTATTTAAATGTTTTGTGTCCTACTTTGGGGTAGCCTCTAATACTTCAAATCCTGTGGAAAATTCCACTGGAGCAAGTTAAGCACCCTTGCACAGGGCAAACGAGTAACTGGAAAACACCCTCACTCACCCAGCCTTCTCTCTCAAGGATGCCTAGGAAGGACCTCCTTTACGGATACATACTTTGCCACTGTGGCTTGTGGAATACACTATTACTAATCTTTTCATTATACTGGATTTATTTAACATGCTATGGATAGCTTTACCGACTTCAGAAGCACTGGAGAGAAAGGACAGCCTTGTCTTAGCTTCCATTTCTTATCCTCTACCCCGCCAAACTCAGTATGTAGAAACTTTTTTCATCATTTCTGCTTTAATTTCTTTGGTCATCATTCTCAAACCCAAGAGCCACAGGATAGCAGTTGAGGAAGGCCATGCTGTCTAGAGTTCAGGCAAGAAATGTTACTGCTTCCTGCTCACTTTCTGGAGCAGCCATGAACATTTCTCCAGTTTTGGGCTGATTACCCTAGATCTTTCCCACTTACAAGAAATTGTAGTGCCTGGTGAAGGGACTTCCTGCGGAATACAGCATCAGTAGCAGATGGCTATTCTGCTGGTCTCTGGCTGCAGTTTTTAGGCAGGCAGGGCTACATAAATGTTCCCCTGTGGGTAGACACTGGGGAGGAGAAACACAGCAGCCATTGGCTCAGCCAGGCTCTTCTGTAGGAAATCTATCACAGCAGGACAGGTCATTGTCTCATATTTTAGCTGAAGGGGACCAGGTGGAGAAAAAAAAGAGGAATTATGGAATCACAGAACTGTAGGGGTTGGAAGGGACCTCAAGAGATCATCGGGTCCAACCCCCCTGCCAAAGCAGGTTCCCTAGAGCAGGCTGCCCAGGTGGGTGTCCAGATGGGCCTTGAATATCTCCAGAGGAGACTCCACAACCTCCCTGGGCAGCCTGTTAAGGAGATGAAGCCACATAGAAATAGGTAGTGAGTGATGGAGCCATGGCATTCCCTACCCCTGCGCCTTTTTGCTCCGTTTAACCAAGCACAACAGAAATGCTGGGCTGTAGGTGGGAACAGTGGGAAAGACATTTCTGGTCCCCACCTCAAATACCCGATAGGAAGGTCTTGCACTTGCACAGACCAAGGGAGTCCTGCAAAGATGCACACAGTTGTTAACCAGAACAGGTTCTTCCAACGTGCCCTGTGTTCAGACAGGCAGCTTATCTTGCATGGTGAAATCTGGGAACCTGGGGCTCTTTCCATGTCTAAACCGAAATGTGAGATCTGCTGCTAAAGTGTCTCAAATTCATCATGCGTTGATGCAGCCCTGCACTGATTGCACAACTTCGGCACTGCTGGGATTATCAGCAGCAGTCATTAGTGTTTCCTAATGGAATTCTTCTGTGGTTACAAAGTAGGCTTTGTACATATGCACAAAAAGCCCTTGCATTGATTAACTGGATTAATGTCTTGATTAGTCAGACCATGATAAGTATTAAAATGCTCTAGTCTCAATACAGCCGTTCCCGTAGATAAATTTCCCACCTTAATCCAGTGCTGTTGATTTATGACCATAAAATCCAGGCTCAGCCCTCAGAAGGAAGATTTCTCTCAGAACACCTACACTTTATACTAACTTCTGTAAGGCAGATCATTTAGTACTCGTTTGCTAATGAAGCTGCCAGAAAATGTTTCTTTCATCTAAAACAAACTTGGGGCTGATTTAAGAGTTCAGTACCTTAAAGCATGTCTTCCTAGCTTAACACAAAGCAGGTCAGTAACTATTTCATTATGAAGAAGGCTCTGATCCTGCTTGGCAAGTGAACAAAGCAGGTTGCTAGAATCCTTGGCAAATGCGGCGTAGTTGTACTCTGTTAAAACACGAAGGTTGCTCAACAGCTGGCACTGAGAGGGGAACTTGGATGCTGAACTGTGCCTGATTAAACCCTTCCTTCTATTCTGATTGTATGAGAATACACAAACCTGAAGTACAGAACTGAAAAAGAGACAAAGAAAAGATTTAGAAGGGATTCTAAGCTATATCTGCCAAAGTGGTGAAAATAATATTTAATAAAATATAAACCATAACATACAATTTTCTGGCCTAGAATAAATATAAATGAAGTCATTTAGTGATGCCTTTTCTGCTCTGCTGTCAATTGTTGTTAATATGGCCAGTTTCAAGCCAGGAGGGCTGACTGGAGGCTGACAGATGGGTGTGCCACGCAGGCCATGATTTGCAAATATGTCTTGGTCCATCAAATCACCATCAGTGTGGAAGCTTTCTATTCCCACGCAGCATCCTTGATGCAGGATGAAAATTGGCAAGCACTATGTTTCTGGCCACATACTGGTGTGGTCAAAGAAACACTATTATCTAGTGCCTTACCAGAAGGTGAAATTCCTACTTTTCTTAGCAAATAAAAAAAACATGTAATGCCTTGCACATTGCAATGCAACAAGAAGTTGTCGTATTAACATACATCTCTTACTTTTCTATGAAGAAATGCAGTTTAATGAGAAGAAACCCATCTCCCACACTGCACAGATGACCCTCATGCTGACCAGACCAGCATTACTAGAATGACTTGACTGGAATAACTCCAGCTAACTGCATCAGGAATACCCAGACAATCTTATTTACTTGTTATTCCAACCCTGCAGCATTTAGCACTCATTTTGGATGCTTTTATTATGTAAGAATTATCAAGTTTCTGTCTAAATATCTTCAAAATTGAATATATGTGGGAGTTTTCAAAAGAGAAATGTCTTCTCAATCTGAAATTCAGATCAACCACCTTTGAAATAAGTTCCTTATCCAACCTGCTGCTTAGCCTCTCATGACTGCCACAGCAGGTGTGACAGTGTCTGACACTGTAAAGCCATCATGCTGAAAGCAATGAGTGGATAGGAGAATATAGTGTTTTTTTTTTGTTGTTGTTTTTTTATGTGTGTGTTTTTTTTCCAAAGCAAAATTGCCTTTTTTTTTTTTTTTTAATGAAGTTAAGGGAAAAAAAAAAACAAAAAACAAAAACAAAAAAACTTCCAGCAAACCCTTCCTGCCACACTTCAAAACAGTCTTGCTCTGCTCGTTTTCTGGCAGTGCCTGGCAGACACGTTCCTGCCTGCGGCTGGGTGTAATTTGGCCACCAGATGGCTTACCTGGCGTCTGTTCAACAGCGACCAATCCACAGCCACGAGCAAAGGAAACTTCTGCAAATCGGCATGTAGCAGCCCAAAACTTATTCATGCCTCTGTACCGTGCCACTGAAATGAACAGATGCATAATGGCCAGCGGAAGCCGAGTGCTGGTTCAGATGAGGGTAGGGCGTGCCCATACCCATACAACCAGATGCAGTTCTGCCTTTTTTATTGCGGGCTCTGCTGTTCGAATGTTGTTGGTAAACGTGGAACATGTTTGTGTAAGGTAAATTAGACGATGAAGGTATTTCCCCTGCCCCAGGTAGTTCAGTGTGACAGAATGAGCGCTAAGAAAACCTTTACTTTGACCTGTGTGTGTGTGTGTGTACATGCCGTTGCTGTTGTGCAAGACCTTGCTGACTGGCCAGATCATAAATCTAATGGAAAGGAACTCACACAGTCTTCTCAGGCCAGCAGGTGCAGTGGCCATTTTAATGGGACAAAAAGTTAAGGCACATTTTGTCCATGTGTTCTCTAAATCACCAGGGAACTCAGCATTTCCCACTCCTACTGTAACCAGTGGAAAATTAGGAAAGTGCAAGTGATATTTGCAAGAAATTGCAAAGGATGAAGTTCTCCAGAATTTGAGTCATCTTCTCTGAGAACACAGCTTATTTTACAGTAGTAAATTACAAAGAAACAGTATGAATTCAAGCACAGCACTGGCTAATCTGTTTGGAAAGTTATTTTGATGGAAATACAGGAAGAAAAGAGCAAGCATTAGGAGATCTCATGGATCTTTGAGATGCGCAGTGAATGCGAAGCAAAGCTGTGAAAACCTCTTCTCTGCGTATGAGAAATTGGTTATTTGAAGTAAGTCTTTACAAGCATTTTGAAATCTTTGCCACCAAGGACATGTGAACATAAAAGGAAAAAGAACAAGTGATTTTCTAGCATATTGCCTCTCAAGAAGCTCAGAAAGTAGGAAATCACAGCTGAACTGGAGAGATACCTTTAAACAAACAGTAAAATTTTATTACGTGTTCTGTCGGAAATTACTGCTTTAACGGTCTTACACCTTCAGCAATGAAAATTTCTCAGCTGCAGTGTTCCTGACAGTATTTGCTATGACAGATTACCCACACGGCTTTTCCTCATTTAAGCCATTTTGCAGAATGACAAAGTCCCCACAACTGTTAAGGGAACACGAAGGAATGCTCAGGTGAAACTTATTCCAGGGAAACAAACTCCAGTTGTTCTACGCGGGTTAGGAGAGCCAGCTTTCAGTTTTAAAACCTTCCCATGCTACAGCACAGACCTTTAAGCTATCATCTTTGATCCCTTGCAGAGCTGCAGAGACTTAAGGAGACACAATTCCAGGTAGACACACCTTGGGATTTTTTTTTTCTTTTTCCTTTTACTTTTAGGAAATTAAAACATAGAAAGAGATAAAGCACAGTGGTACTTACTCTCAGACGTCCGACTAACCGCGACTGTTAGGAGAGCAAGAACAGTGACTAAGTTCACATCCATTCCTCCCAGGAGCCGGGGTGCGCTGAGGGAGCCGGCAGCGAGTTACAGGAAATATCTTGTGGCCCGACCTCCCGGCTGCTGGGGAAGAACGTGATCGCAAGCCCCACCCTGGGCAGCAGCTCGAAGTCGGCTCTGTCCTCTGCAGCACAGCGGGCTTCAGGTGGCCTCCTCTTCTTACCCCTTCTTCCCTGCTTACACGGGGAAGTCTCGGACAGGTGGGAGAGGAGGCTCTGCGTACGCGGCAGCACTGAGGCCGCTCTGCCTCACCGCTGCATCCCAAGCCCTCCTCGCTGAGGAGGCTTTTCAGCAGTAGAAGTGCTGCTTATAGAAATGCCTCGGAAACAAACATTTGCAGGATTAAATCAGGAGGACAAAAAACCAAGCACCTTTGTTATTAGATATTGCCTTTGTGTGAAAGCTAAACACGCGACCACACAGGCCAAACCCGCTGCACTGTAAACAGGCTCAGCCCCACAGAGCCGCTTGCCATGCACCAGCTTTGTGTTCGAGTCTCGTGTTTTCAGCTGGTGAGAGACCCTAAACAAGGGCCGTGCTATTCAGCATGCCTTAGCCCCCTTCCAACCTGCTGGTAGGGCAGCAGCCATGCTGTTCGTGAAAGAGACAGGAACGTTTTTTTGGCAAAAGACAGCTGGGAATGGTATACCTGGTGTATCACCCTTCATTGTCTCATAACTCTCATTTCTGCAGCCATGTCAATCATTCTCTGTGACATTAGAGGAACACTCAATCTGAACAAATGTATGGCTCTCCATGGGAAAAAAAAAAAAGTAAAGTTTTGTATTTGGAGGCTGATAATATCTATAATTGGTCTGTGAATGGCATCAAAGAAGGTTTTCCTGATTCATGCAGGGGAAAAACTCTGGGGAAAATAACACCTGAAATTTCCTGCTACAGATGACATAGGTCACAGGTTCACATTTTCTAATGCTTGGAAGGATTACCGTGTGGTGTCTCCCTGAGCTGAGAGAGTGCACCAGCAGCAGGTGGTTTCCATATTTTGCCACCTTCCACCACTGCCAGTGCCACGCAGGCTGTCTGCTGGGACTTTTTCTAAGACCGAACCTGAAGAATCAGCTCAAGAAGTCCATGGACTCTTCAGCCAGGCTCACCTTTGCTCTGGCTCATTACAGCAGTTCTTACCATTCCTAAATTTCCAGAGCACAAGATATAATAAATTGCTAGCCTCAGTGACTTTAATCTATGCTTGCACTGTCCCCACACCAGTTTTACAGTTCAGCCTCATAATAAATTACTATCGTGTGATCAAACTGACCGGCTATTACAGCTTTACTTCGTAGCTCTTGGTTCCTGCTTGACACTGTTATCTACCAGGATAAGAGAATAAGGCACCTGCAGAGTACTACACATTCAAATGAGGCTCTACTGTGTTAAGAGGAGAAGATAATGTGTGCCACTTCACGTATGATTTCGGGGAAGTCGTTTGTGTTGAAATCAACAAGCTGACTCATTGCTGGCATTTAATTACAGTGAAAAATCTGTTAAAAAGTCTAAACTGCCACTAGCAAAGCTAAGACAGCTCACAGCACCTTAATTAATATGAACTTAGGTAAGGACAAGGCTATTAGCAGTGTTAATATACTTCAACGTAGCACAAAGAGGAATAGGCTGAATAAAACAGGTGTTACTGAAGAACTAAAGAAATGGCTTCCATCAGTACTAATGGGGTTTTATCTCCTCAAAACTGGGTGCTTTGTGTCCGTGAGGGTACTGACACCAAGTATTTTGCTCTGACAAATGCTTCGCACAGGTTCTCCAGATGCAGTTTTAAACGCCTGGTGCAGACCGCAAAATTTTCAGTCCAGTAAGAGTGTAGAGCATGCCGAGCTGGAGCAGCGATGGGGTGGGGGAAAAACCAAAGCACCCCGTGCGAGAAATGCAGTGTTCCCAGGTGGCTGCTCAGACATACATAAAAAACATAGAAAAATACATAGAAAAACCAAAGTACCCCATGCGAGAAATGCAGTGTTCCCAGGTGGCTGCTCAGACACACACACACATCCTGTGTCACACAAACAGAACAAACGCGGATACCTGCAGGCATTCATTTCCCTGCTGCTGACAAAATGCTATGGCATGCTGAATGCAACTCACTTCTGCAGTCAGATTACTCAATTTTAGCTCAAGTTTTACATCTTCTGTGCCTTCAGAGTTCACAGTGACATTTACAGCTCCATAACAAAATGAATGCATGTTCAGTTCAATGGGAAAGTACAGCAAGGAAACGATGATTATGGCAGACCCGGAACATGATTTCCACTTTATGGAGGCTGTGTAATGTGCCAACAATTTAGAATGTTACACCTATTAGAACAGGGCAAAATGTAAACTGAGAAAATAACTCCATTTTATGACATTGAGAAATTCAAAATAAAAATAAAGCCAGGAAACAATGGCAAATATTGTGCTATGACTCCACTTAAACACACAGGCAGCCGTCCAGCATACAGAGAAAGAACAAGGTAGCCAGAAATTCTTTTCCCAGAATTGCACTGACATAGTTGACAATGGCATTAGTTGCAATTACGGCTGGAGGAACGTGAAGGCTTTTATTGACATATTCACCTGGACTGAATTCAAACCTCAACTGAAAGCTCTAACCTGCAGGCAGAAGTATTGCAAATGAGAAGGCAGTCATTCCTCTGCCCTGGGAAACAAAGCAAATTCTTGCTCTAGTCATTTTTAAACTTCTGTCTTGAATTTGTTCTACTTTGAATGCTGGAAAAGCTACGCCTGAGAGCAAAGCCTTGAATTTTTGGACTGCGACTTTCTCCATGCTAAAATGCACTGTGAGGTGTCTCACACCTTTCTCCAATTACACAGGCACAGGCAGGAGTAGACGGCCCTTCTTTCACCCCCTGCTTGCCCTTGAACAACTTTCTGCAGTGAAAGGTACGGCACGGGGAACAGCAGACACAAGCTTCTGCCCTGCCCGTGTACCTGCACCCCAATCCAAGAAGTCCTGTGCAGCGTGCACCAGGGCACCGAGGCCTGACAGCCTCCAGTCTCTGGAGCCAGACTTCCAACAGAAGTGCTGATTACTGGCAAAGAACAAAACCTCCAATTCCGTTTGTTAAATCAGGATAAATCCTGTTAAAACAACTTTGGACCATTGCTGTCTTCAGCAAGACTTAACTTGAGCCTTTGCTCTCGGCTTACTGGTAGAAGTAATGGACTTAGACTCTGTTACTTCAGCGCTTCCTATTACACTGATGAGGCTCACAATAATCAACTTGCAGTAACTATTTTTTTTTCCTAGAAGGGCTTAAATCATGAATGAACAGAGAACATAATTTACAATCATACTTTGGACTTCCTAGAGATATCTCCAATTGCTTGTGTAGGTAACAAAATCCCAAACCACGATCTCTTCAGACAGCCCCGATTCTAGACCACGCCTCACACAGACAGAAGGAAAAGAGAAGCACCTCGAGGAGACACTGGAGCACCCAGTCCCTCCCCGCAGGCCGATGTCCCCGCATGCTGCCGTGCCTCCTTCTCACTGCCCTGCTGGGGCTCAGGACACCGTGCAGGAGTTGCAGCCCCGGCGGGGGGAGATGAGGGCACTTGTCCCAGCCTCTGCCACTGCCTGGCACCTAGGGGTGAGGGTCTGAGCCTGGATCCCCTGCTCCCTCAGCGGCCTCCTGAGCAGTAGGTTATTATAGACTGGGGTGGAAGCAGAGCTCAGTGGAATAATGCAGGCTTTTGTGCTGGGGAGGAGGCTTCAGGCTCTCCACACCAGGAAGACGAAGGTGTGGTGCCAGCTCTGTTTCCAGTGCCAAAAGTGCAGAGAAACGCCTCCTTTTTTCTACTGTCTGTTTCAATAAAATGTCCCTTACAGGTATTGCATCTGAAGCAGCTGACCCCACAGATACTCTGCAACAGCCAGGCATTTAACTGCAGGTGCCTTTACTGGATTTTAGCTCTTACTGTGGTAGCATCTCTCTTCCCCAATGGAAACAGCATGGAGAAAGCATGAGCAGAGCCCAGGATTCACCTCACAAACTTTCTTTAGGACTGCCAGAGTCCTAAATTCAGTCCATCGTTGCCAGTGGACTGGACGGCTTGGCTGCCAGCAGAGTGTTTCCATCGCCTGGGGATGTCCACATTAAAGCCTTTCCATATCTCCAATGTGACTTTAGAAGTTAACATCCTGTTATGGAGGTTGAGACAAATGACCTATTTCACTGGAAAAATGGACAGAGGGAGAAACAGAGGATGTTATTAATCTCCCAGGTCAGGGAAAAAAAAAAAAAGTGCAAAGTAAGTCCTCAGGAAGTTGTGGAAGTTGTGAAGTCCCTGTCTCAGGCTAGCAGCTACAACACTTCCCCTCTCAACCTCTCTGCCCTTTACAAGCCAGTCTTACTGCAGAGGAAGACCATGTGAGAGAGGCTCTGAGAGGCCCCGCATGCACTAAGAAGAACGGACAGTGGAGGTTTTCCATGGCTGGCTGCTGCTTTATTCAGGTGACAACCTGATGCTGAGATATAAAATGGGAAATAAGAATATTGGTATTTGTGTTTCTTGATAGAACCAATTCTGCATGCTTTCCTATAGAGGTTCTTTTTTTAAAAGATTTTATTGGCTACATAGCTTAGTTCATTCTCCCAAACCAAGCCCAAAATGCAAAGTTTACATCAGTTTTCCACACACTTTTCCCAACTCTGTTTCCCAAAGGGCTTCTCATGACAAGGCTGAGTACCAAAGGCCAGGTGTTCCTAAGTTTTGTTGGCATATTTTTCATCGTAGGCCTTAACTGGCTTTTTGACGAGACAATGAGTCTGTTAATTTGGATTCCGAAATGCACAAAACAGACTGTGGGAGGGACTGCGCGCAAACACACCATCGGTGAAAATGCATGCCTGTAGAGACAATATCTGACCAGCGGTCTGGTTCAGCATGATGCTTTTTTTCTAACCTACTTCTCCTGAGCCTGAAGGAGCTTGAGACTGTTTTTCAGTCTACCTGGATTTCCCTAATCTACCTGCATGTCCCTATCTTTTAAACCCCAACGTTGTATGTGTAGGGGCATAACACAAGTGACAAACGTTCAATGGAAAATAGTCAAATCAAGTTTTTAAAAAAAGGTTGTTGCTCTTTTCCACAAACATAAATAAATACAGATGTTCTGGTCTTATGTGTTGGCTAAAAACATGTTTATGGTCACAGGAGACTTACGCAGGGGCAAACGCAAACACAGCCACGGCACGAGGTTATACTAACAGGGGCTGAGAGGAGTGCACGACAGATGTTGCATCAAAGCGTGAGGATCAACAGACTTGCAACAATTCTATGGGGAATAAATGTGATTTTCCCTCTTTTCTAACCCAAATTCACTGACTGTTAGCATGGCTTGTGAAGTCACTATCAACCCTGAACTATGATCTCTTGCAGCCACTGGTTGTACCGGGAAATTAAATTTTGCCTTGTAAGCCATCACGCCCACATTACATCTTCGTTACTGAGCTGGCACCAAGGATTTTGGGCTGCCTCTCGTGGTCTCCTGCCTGCCAGGTAACAGAGTCCCTCGCAGCTCTGGGGCCATGGCGTGGTGTGCTTGGTTATGCATCCACAGGATCAAATGCACACTTTACCTGTGCTCAGCGTAAGTATGGAAGCTGGAGAAGAGGAAAAAGAGCTTCACGACTTCGTTTATGCTTCTCACAGCCAGAGTTCAGACAGAAGAGGGTTGCTTTGGTGAAGGACCTTCCCTTTCTGAAGGGTGCTGGGGCCCTGATCGTGGCTCTGTGCAGAGCATGAGCCAGAGTGCTGTGTTTTTACCCCAGGTCCGTGCATGAATTTCCTCACAATGCTTATCCTGCGTCAAAGCTGCCAGGCAGCTTGGTGGAGATGGGGCTCCACTGAGTGAGGAGCCTTCATCCAAAAACCTGCTTGCCCTGCATTTTTTGATTTTAAGTTCCCCTTCTTATAAAGGGCACAAAAAACTTTGGTGCAAAATTCTACTTGAGATTTTTATTTTTTTTTAAGAGAAATTAAGAAAAAAAATCAATTGTGTGGGGCAGGTTTGGCAGCTCTCTTTCTGGATGACCAGGTGCATGAGTTTCACCAGTCCAAGAGAAATGGAAAATGCTAACATTTTGGAAAAAATATATAATATATAATTTGCAAGTCTATTACCTGAAGCAAAACAAGACCAGGACCATTTCCTCTCTTTTCATTTACATTTTTATAGTTAAATATTACCTACAAGATGTAAAACAAACTATTTAGATTGGAGACTCCTTGGTAAGGGATTGTGTCATAGTTACACAACAGACGAGTGATTGAAACCTTCCTGCACTACCCAGAACAAATACATTATTAATAAGGATGTTGTTAATGATACACCTGCTTCTGCAGTTCTTACTCACTAATACCAGGAAGAGTTTTGTTTCTTGTTTGCTGGATTTGGCTTTTTTTTTTTTCTTTTTTTGCGTTTCACTTCAAGAAACGTGGCCACCACCACCACATATTCCTCACTTACAACAAAGGTGATGCTGTTAAATGGGCACAGCGAAGCAAACCCATCTCCCAGATAACTACTTGGGGCTGCACAGGGCTGTCAGAATACAATTTGACCCCCGAATTGGAAAGACACACCATTGACTTTGCACTGAAACCTCTCCCAGGTTACGCTGACCACTGGAAGTCAGGCAAGCAAACACTGCCCCACGCTGTGTCTCTGCCCTCAGGCACCCCCGGCCGCGGGCTCCAGCCCACCCCTGGCATAACGCCGGGGCAAGGACGGGGCTGTGCAGCGGGTACGGGCTGTGTGCCCTGCCGGGAGCCCTGCTCACCACCACAGTCCCTTTGCTCCCTCTTCTCCGATTACCCGATGGTTTCCAGCCCCTCAGACACTTGGATGGAACAACGCCGTTGTACGTTTGTACTTGGGGCAGGAAGGAGGTTTACTTTGGCAAGTGAATTTATTGCCTTAGTTCCTCATCGCTATTCCAAAGCCTGTTTGCTGGCTTTGGAAAGTGGTTTGCAATAACCTGCTCTCTTTCTGTAGTTCTAAAACCCAAACTGTTTCATCGTTTCAGGCCAGCTAGCTGGACGTGACTGCTGTGTCTTTTAACCGTGAAATTCCCTGCTAGAAATTGCCAGGTTTGAAACGAGCTCCTCTCTGGAGCTGTCTTTTTTTTTTGAAAAACTACATTTCATCCCAGCATTCCCCAATCAGCTCTACTTCTTCAGCTTTGAAGAATTTCTCTTTGAACACACTTATCTGGCCCAGCTTCCCTGTTTGTTTGGGTTTTGTTTGTTTTGTTTTTTGTTTGTTTTATATATATATATACAAGCTTAATTAAGGATCTAGTGAGATTAAGCAACACTACGAAGCACTTGTGAGATAAAGGTATCTGTGCTAAATGTTACCAGCAGGTGACTTGTGGAGATAGGAATAGTAGAGGGAAGAAAACGAGTGTCAGGCAAGAAGTTTTGCTTTGATAAATTGCGAAGGGATGTAACACCTAATAGCATTAAAATGTATTTCGTGCATGTCACGGGACACTTCTGTTGCCTGTTTTGATTCTGAAAGCCTAGCAGCTACCTCCTCCAGAAGGCCTGAGTAACACAACAAACCTCACAGCCACTCTCATGGCACAACAGAAAACCAGGCCAAGCAGGTGATAAACAAACAGCTTGGTAAAACACTTTCTCCTCCGTTTACCTCTGCAAGCCATCGCCTTCTCCTTTAAGTAGGCCATTAATTTATTCCCCAAATGCCAGCAAGTATGTGTTTCTTTGGGACAGAAGTAAGCAGAAATACCAAATTCCCTTTGAAAATGTGATAGGAGAGTGTTTCCAAACAATGTCTTACATACAATTTATTCTGCCACATTTTTTCAAGCCTGGATACAATATATATTTCAGAGATTTTAGTAGAAGCTGTTCTCATTACCCAGAGTAAATCTGTGCTCATTACCTCTCTAGAAGTAATGATGGCAGTTTGCCATACTGGCTGGAATCTGAGCTGAAAACTAAAGCTTTTATCTCCATCAATAAAGTAACTTCTGCCAGGGAAACTGGCATGATATCCTTGCCTAAGAAAACGTCATCGGTGCCAGGGAAATAGCCTGTTCTCTACCTCGATCAATACTGCTGCTTTTGAGATGCTTCCCCCGCACCACCGGTGTCAGGTGCCATCAGCAGCTCAGCAGCAGAGCGTTCAGCTGCGATCATGTAACTCACCCTCACCTCTGCACTTGAAACCTCTCACCTGTTCATTGCTCAGGGACGGCTCAGTGCTAGGGTAAAGGTCAGGCAAGGTGGTCCTGGAGGTCTTTTCCAACCCGAGTGTTTCTGTGATCCTTCACGGAGGCCCAGGGCATGTGCACTCTGTGTGGCAACGCAAGCAGGCTGACTGGAAGGGCAGTGCTTCTGCAAGCTGGAGGGGCAGAACAACTGGATGGAGAAAAAAACAGTGCAAAGCAACTCTGCCTTTGGTGTTTTGTGTTCTGGCTTTTCATCAGTGTTTTCCTGTTCAAACCACAAACAAATACATTTCTGGCCTTTATCCTCCTCCACTGTCCTCACTTCTCACTCTCAAGTGTTGAACATAACTTTCTGGACAAGCACGCACCTGCCCTTCTGCCCACTGCTGAGACGAACGGCCACCAGGCCTACTGCAGCTTCTGTGTTGGCATCGTAGAAGGGTTAGAAGGTACCTAAAGGGGAACGTGGGGTTCATCTCACCTTGCCTGCAGCAGAGCTACCTGCCTCTGCTCCCATTTCAGTCAGCTGCCACCGGGTTAGGGCAAACCATGGCACAAGGAGTGCAACCCTGTGCGCCAGTAGAGGTCTCTTGTGGGAAGAGCTCCACGGTGATCTGTGCACCACTGCACGGCCTGGCTGGCCCCACGCGGATATAAGGGCAGTCCGTGGTGGTTTGCTGTGAGATGGATCTACGTTGTTGCCCAACAGATAGCTAGGATGTAAAAGCATGTTGAATTGTTCTTACTGTGGGGAAGTAATGTACAAATGAATTATGTGCATACATTTTTATGGTATGAAGTTGTAGCATGCATTTAGTTGCTTATTTGCGTTTGATGCACAAGACATACAAAACCTCCACCCGAACATACTTGCAAATCATTCAAACTTTCACCTCAACATGTGTCTAGAAGAAGAGGAGACCTGTCTCTCTGAGGACTAATGAAACAAAAACAGCTAATGCTGAAAGGTTTTGCTAGCTAGAGTATTCTGTACCAGAACCCCCCAAGCCCTACCCATGAATCCACAGTAAGACCCAGGGTACAGCTGAATGCTTGGTTCTATCCATTATAGTTAAACGAACAAATAGGTTATTTATTGAGGTTACATTGATGGAGCCTTATTACTTGAATCTTACGGTACTCCTTTGTCGCAGAACATTTCGCATTTTAAGAGGGGTCCTGATAAGATTTCCTTCTAAGTTGTTGGCAGGAATACATGAAAAGAAGCTGGTTTTGGCTATCAGCAATTTAAATTGAAATGTGAATGTGAAACCAGCAGCATTACAAACTTTTGAAGTGTCCTTGCGGGACTGAACAGTCTGCTGACGTAAATGACAAAGTGACCCTGAACATTGTGGATGCTGGAAATTCCTTCTGACATCATTATGTCTGACATCTTTGGCTTTGTTTCTGTACCACAGCTCCTGCACTGAAACTCACAGCTGCCAACTTAGGCTATTGAAAAACTTGTTACAAATGAGCAGCGAGCAGATTAAGGAAACTACCCCACGCCTCTTCAGGAATCTTTACCGAATGCTGTGCATTCTGAAGGCAAAGAATGTCTAAGATCAAAGTAAGATCAGGTTTACTTGGAAGCATGAGGAAGGCTCCAAGAAGAATGCTAATACTCCTTGGGCAAAGGAGTTGTTTCTGTGGTGGATGTGGCAACACAGCATAAAGCCCGACGTGGGGAGATACCCCTGCCGTAGCTGCGGTGTTCAAATTCACTTCCACAGATTGCTCAATACAAATGTTTTCAGTCATCTGGTTTTGATTAAACACATGTTTTTACAAAATGCAATCTATTTAACACTGCTGTCAAAAGGAATACAGTAAAATTTCTTTTAATTGCTTCTCAATATTCTGAAGATTTCCTTAACATTGCTTAACATAAAAGCTTTTTTTGCTAAGTAGCAGGATGTCTGGGTCTCCTATACATTCAAACACTCCTCCTTCCCCCAGGAAAATTAAATACAAATTTAGGTTACAGAAATAGAAAGTGATTACATAAGCATCAAAGGAAAGATGTGTGATACACATAAATACCAGTACAATTTACCTTTAATGTTACTCTTCTGTTATAAACAACAGGAAGCGGTTCTACGGTGCAACATTCAAATGTACATTTCAATGTAGAGAACACAGAATTGAGGGTACCAATTTAGTGTTTTGAGGAAAATCTTACTACTGTTTCTCTAATGAATGCAAAGGGTACTTCACCCCGACAGCACTTCTTTGCTTCAAAGCAAGGTCTGCCCGCAGCAGGGAAACAAATCCTAACTTGTGGACTCAAATTGCCAGTTGATTAAAGCCCACACTATGCAGTGCTTACAGTACAAATTTCTACTGCTGTGAATAAATTTGCATAAGTGACAGAACTTAGATCATCTCAAATAGTTAAACTGAAATGTGCTCTTCTGCTGCATTTCATCACTTTGCTTCATTGTGAGAGGGGCTGACGGAGTAGATATATATATATATCTGTATTCAAAATGAACATTGTACTAACAATTCCTTAGATTAAATTTTAACCCCTTCCCTCTAAGTCTCTTTCTGGAACTTTATTTCCATTAGCAGAGGAAATGTCCATCCAATAATAAGCCACTATCAATAGGCTGACCACAAAAAATAAAATTATTTCAATTTAATTCAAACTCACCAACATTTTCCTTGGAGAATGGCATCAATTATGAATAATTCACTTATCAATATCTGGTTAAAGGCAGACGATCATTAATACAATGTACTTCACTGCAGAAAAAAAAGCACCTGTAGTTATGTCAAAATACAGATTACATTCTGAACTAGGATATAAATTGATAGAAAATGCATTCTTTCCTTCTGTTAAGGCCAACATGCAATTAAAATAAATTTTATCTTACTTTTTTTTTTTTGGGGGGGGGAAGGGGGGAACTGGGGATTCAAACATTCAAACATTTTTAACTTGGCAATTATAAGAACCTACTTTTTAAGACCGCAATCCATTAAAATCAGCACAACCACTTCCTTCGACTTTAAGTTGTGAGACTTGAAAATATGTGGAAATAGTTTCAATTGGTATATGAAATGTATGAATTAACAGTAGTATTTTAGTGATATGTATTGCACATTGTGCATGAAGTTACTACCTTGAGTAAACAATTTTTTTGTGTGTAATTCACATACTTTTTGTATTTCATATTAATTCAAGTGTGACGCTGCAGTAAAGCACAAATTCATTAAGATACATTTTTAGGGTTGGTTTATTTTTGCTATGTTTTTTCTACACATGGCAAATATCACTGCATAGCTGGAAAAATCAATGCAGTTGAAATGCACTGGTAAGAAAATGTTAGGCAGTTCATTTGTAATAGGGAGGTGCATCTCCTAGGTGACGTGGGCTGAAACAAATATTTGACTTCTTTTTTTCTTTAACCTGGCTACCCACAAACTGGGTGTCACTTTACCTTAAAAAGCTGTCCATGGCCTGAGATAAAGTTGTCTAAATGTCAGGAAGAGGCACAAGATTAAGGTGCCTGTCTGGAGAGGGACTGACAGAAGTCACACGTGACAGGTGCTTGCTGCTTTCCTCAATATATTCATTTCTTTGGTAGAACTGCTAGAAATGCAGAAGAGTATGTGCATTTTTAAAGTACTGAAGGAGTACCCCATTATCCGACCTTTAAACACAGCTAGAAAGAGAAATCATTTCAAGTAAGAATCAAGCATCTTATGGTACAGTACCAGTCTGAAGGGCTGATGAGGGATATAGTTACCAAAAATATTAAATGAGAATCTAAAAATGAGAAAGTGTTAATTTTCCACGTTATTCCTATGCACATTTAACTCTGAAACAAATCTGGATAAAGCCCAAAACTCTACGCATATATTATGAAACAAGAATATATAACTTTCTACAGTGACTTGTACTCTTGCACAAAAGATTTTTATTACTGGCATTTCCCAACCTGTAGTTCAAAACACATTACAAACAGGCAGACTATTCTTGTTGAGGGAAGGCACAGTTCGAGATGGTGTAACATTTTCCATGCATTGCTGAGTGTGCTGCAGAGAACCTTTACAACTTTGCACAGAAGGTCCCTGGTACCCATTAAGCCAGTCATCACAGGTTATAGTTTCTTATTTTTAGTACTTTTTACTAATATGTATTTACTAACGTAAATGTAGTATAATTTAAGTAATGCTAAACATAAACACATCACCTGATCTTTGCACTGTTTGATAAGTTCAGCACCTGGTAGCCTATCTATGCTTTTCCATGGAATTACTTCCCTTTTTCAGCTATTCATCAACAACCGGGGAAATTAATACCCCATCTCCTTAGCAGGCAATGGAGCTCAGTGAAACAAAACCAAAAGCAACCCCTCGCCCCTCAGCCTGTCCTCACAGGAGAGGTGCTCCAGCCCCCTGCTCATCCTCCTGGCCCTCCTCTGGACTCGCTCCAACAGCCCCATGTCCTTCTTGTGCTGGGGGCCCCAGAGCTGCGTGCAGGACTCCAGGTGGGGCCTCATGAGTACAACGAGACGGTGAATCACCTTGCTCAGCCTTCTGTCCTTACTGCTCTTGGTGCAGCCCAGGACAGGGTTGGTTTTCTGGGCTGCAAGCTCACATTGCCAGCTCACGCTGAGCTTTTCTTCAACCAACACCCCCAGGTCCTTCTCCTCATGGCTGCCCTCAATCCATCCTCTGCCCAGCCTGTACTGGTGCTTGGGATTGCCCTGGCCCAGGTGCAGGACCTTGCCCTTGGCCTTATTGAACCTCACTGAGGTTCCCACAGCCCCACCTCTCAGGCCTGCCCAGGTCCCTCTGGATGGCATCCCCGCCCTCCAGCTTGTCGACCACACCACACAGCTTGGTGCCACCAGCAAACTCGCTGAGGTTGTACACCAAAAACTAGACGAGAACTAAACTTTTACTTTGTGACTTTTTCTGAAACTTTTTTTTTTTCCCTGAAATTTCGATTTCAGTGTAATAATAATGCATTTTATTTTGCAGTAAGGATGATGTTGCACTTCAGGAAAAATGCTATGTATGTACAGTAGTAAGACCAAACTCACATTTTAAGCAATTTTTATTTTCTTATACCTTCCAGAATCTTCTGTAAAGCTTACACATTATTGTAATTAGCAAGTTTGCCTTTAAACAGTCCTTAAATATTTACTAGAATTCCTTAGTTCCAAATTAAATATTCATAATTAATGTATTTTAAATCAAGCACTCTTGTTGACACACATAACATTGTAATCAAACTGTCTTCTTTCCGTTGTCTAATTGTCTGCAAACTGAGTATCAAGCAACTACAGAAGAACAGAATTTAGTGTAAACACTGTATTATGGCAGTTCGTGTTGAACGAGGTGCAGATTCACAGCTTCACTTTTTGAAGTAAAAAAAAGCATTTAAAAAAAAACTACTGAATACAAGAGTCCAGCAGAAAAACAAATAAATCACCTCAAAAGGCTAACTGATGTTTTTCAGAAGTGGCACACACTACTACGCTATAATACTTAGCATCTATATAGTACTTCATGTTTTTAAAGTGCTATACAAATGCTGTCCAGACAAAATGTAGCCAGAATCCAAATCTGGAGTGAATGGTGATCAGGTGAATGGCACGATGACAGCGAAGTGTAACATAGTTACTACAGAGAGACCAAGAGCTTCATAAATAAGTTAGCTATACATGAATGATAATGACCACATATTTTTCAAGGGGAATGTATAAATATGAAATTATTAGCATTTATGGAGTAGGTTTCTGTGACCACAACGAATCGACATGGGAGCTGTAACTGGCTTCACAGGCTTCAAATGCCTAACTTGGAATTAACAGGGAACATAAGGAAACCATATCAGTGACAAACACAGCTCATTTCAACTGCTAATACGAAAAACTTCAGACCTATCATCCTTACACATCAATGTGAATCCCATGTTTTATAGACATTAATTCTCTAGTGCCTGTCAAATACATAATAAATGAACACAGATGAGGTAAAGATGCTGTTATTGCCACATACAGCCAATATGGCAAAGGAGGAGTTTTTCCAAATGGACAGATCCAGAGGCCATGACGAATCCCATCACGAACATGATGAGAAGTCCAGGATATGAACAACATCCAAGGAAGAAAGCACCATGAGTCTTTAAGCCTGAAAAGGTGCATAATAAACTTTAATGTCAGAGCCACAACAGGAATCACAGTAGAACAGTGGAGAAGTGGTCTCTGCGGAAGATTCAGAGCAGCCTGCAGAGAAGAAAAATATAATTGGCAATGGCTACAATCATGACAAGCAAAAAAAAGGTTTCATGGATGTTTAGAGGTGTATTACCAAGGGGCTGAGTGGAAGTGCAAAGATAAACATACCATTCCTTCCCGCTGTGGCTATTCAAAGCCAACCATACGAACACCCAGATGTGTCAGAGCTCCGTGCTGTCCTGTCAGCAGCAGGGCTGAGGGTGCTGGGACAGGCTTTTCTCTATTTTGTGACATGAATCATGCACCCTACTGAGCAGTACTAGCAGCAGGAGAGGAAGCGAGAGGGATGAGGTATGCTGTTTGTCATCCAGTCACACAGCAAACAGGAACCCGCACAGTGTGCTGCACTGATTATATATATTTAATTTCACAACAGTGGGAAGGAGACCAACCATACGATACACTTGGAACAGCTAATGTGCTTCATTGGCATTTACTCTCAAAAATTATACTTTTGTTAATACCTGTGAAGTCGTACTGTTCTCTGTTAAATGCTGTCAAGCCAGAAATTTCCAATTCAGCAAAAAATACTGAAGTTACATATATTTCACTTGCCTAAGCTTTGCTCCATTAGATTCCCACATGCTTGTTTGTGACTCTTAGGTCACAAGGTAGTGACTAAGCTTAGTCCTGTTTAGGTGACAGGACTAAAAAGATCACAAATAAAAAAAAAAACAACAATGATGAAACTGCAACAACTTTAGAGGTATAAACCCAACTCCTTTAAGTTGCTGCAATGGGTACATTTTCAGCAAATCTGTTTTTGTTTCATATGAGCGTATTGTTCAGGGATTAAAGGTAGAAAATCTTGTGATGGTGAAACTGTCTATCACCTACCCTACAAAGACAATCAGATTTGTGTTACTGTCAGCAAGAAGCTAAAACATATATATTTTTGTAATTGCAGTACTGTCATCAGGCTTCCAAAATGCTGTTGCCCAAGTTCTGAAAGGATGGCCTGTTTTCTCTTTTACATTCTGTAACTAGATCAACATTCACATCCTTAAGTTGCCAAGCCCAAGAGAGGAAGATGTAGTTCTGTTTGGCAACATAAGCGATTACATTCTTTCTCCTACCAAATTGCTCACCCTTTAGAAATCATGATGAGATCTTTAAAAAAAAAAAAAAAATAGTATATTCCTTTCCTGCCTTACAATATCCAAACACCCCACAAAAAGTACAACATCCCCAGGTGGATGGACTACAGGCCTGGGGGACTCTTGTCATTGAAGACACACCTGTACCACATCCAACCCTTCACGCCACTCTCGTTTATCAGCCAAGCTGAAAGCAACTGCAGGCTGCAGAAACTTCCTGAGTCAGTGAGGCTGAGCACTGGTTCATAGACTTTATACATTTGCGTGCAAATCTGGAATACACAGAGGTACAAATTCCAACCAGCAAATTCTTTGTAGACTTCATATTTATTGCCAAAAATAATGTGGGCAAAAGGTTAGATCACATGCTGCTCGGTACACAAGTATTTGTCAGAGTAAATGTAAGGACCGCAGGTGACTATTTACCCTGAATACTCCAGAAAAAATAATGATGAAATTGTGAAAAGCGGCCCACTAGCCAAATAGTCCAAGCAACAAGCAGTGTCAGCAGGAACAAGCGGAGGAGTCTATAGGTAGCAACCTGCAGTAATGGCAAAACTGCCTTGTGCTGCACTGAAGAGCTACTTCAATAAAGTAACCTATCATCAGATTTAATAGTTGTGATTAAGAGCATGATAATTAATTGTGTATAGCTATGTAAAAAGTACTACTGTTATAAATTAGTAACAGTGGAGTGGTTAGTTAATTAGATTTCTTAATTTATTAGTTTCTCAGTTGCATAAGCAACAAACGCTGTAGTCTCGTAAAACAGTTACTCTCAGTCCTGCAATCTGGTAAGGGAGAATGAGACTGGGACTAACAAATAAGCAGTAAAAAGGTAGTAAGTAATAAATCATACAGGCAACAGTCTGAAATTACGACACGAAACCAAAAGTCGCATCATATTAAGCTGAGGAAAGAAAAAATCACACATTAAAATCAGGTCTAGCTAGCCAGGCAACAACACAGCAGAGAAGTTTATGGGGATTAGGTTAGATCACAAACTAAAAAGACTGCTGGCATTGCAAGAAGACACAAAACCCATAGCAGGATTTTTATGCTGTTTAAAAAAAGACAAAATTGTATGTATTTGTAAGTGAAAAGAATTAAACAAACAACTTAGCTCAAATTTAGGCTATTTTTGTTAAAATACTGTATGTGGTTTGGGACAGGGCCCTTTAAAGACAATTTAAGCAAGAGGAAATCCAGAGGAGACCAGAAAAATGGCAGGACATTTAGAAATCATAAATCCAGGTCCTCCAGCCTTTACTCAGTGAGTTACTTAGTTAAGAGACTTATTGTAAAGCAGAATGTCTATTCAAGTTGCAAAAATCACACCGTTACAGATCTACATCCCTGATTTAGAAACCTACACAGGACACAGTTTACAGGTAAATATCCCTTATTAACCCAATTAACATACGGAGGAGAGTGGAGTTAGGTAGGCAAGGGACTTTGACAGGGCCTTTGGGCATCTTGCCTTCTCCTTATTTCATCTATGTAAGTGTGGCTACTCAAGGGCTACTCTTCTGCATGCTGCACTTGTATTCCTAATTTAAAAAAAAATAAAAATAAAAATGAAGAGAGCACAGCAACCGGACATCTTTTCTACACGGGTATTAAAGAAAACGAGATCTAACCATCAACATCGGTAATTTAGGTTCAATACTAGAAAAAAAAAAATACATATAGCTGCTTGGAAACTGAAAAAACACAGGAAGAAATTAACTGATATAATTCCAATAGTTACCTTTGTTTGGGACACAAGGGGCAGCCTACACAAACATTCTCCATCACAGAAAGTGTGAGCATATTTAACCTTGCCTCGCTGGGGGCAGCAAGGAGGCAGGTCACCTCCCAGTCCCACAACACAACGCCCGATTTTCTCAACTCGCACTGATGAAGGGCGCCATCTAGTCGTCATTGAGAAGAAATACCCGTGATGAGTACCAGAAAAAGTTGCAAGAACATTTTAATGTTTTTTTTTATAAGTTTTTAGTCCCTCATTACTTGTGCTTACGATTTTAAAATAAAGAATAAATGTGAGAATAATTATGTTTAAATGCTGTACTAAAACGTCGCCATTACAGGACTCATTAAGCAAACTTTCCTTTTCTTTATCTAGTTCTCTAATTTTATGGCATTTCCACCTGCAAAAAGTACAGGAGAGGGGAGGAGCAGGGGTACCTAGGGAAGCACCACCCCAGGCACCAGCACCTGCTGGGTGGGTACAGCCGGCGCAGAAAGCAGCTCTGCAGGGCAGGCCCCGGGTGTCCTTGTGGAAGGGAGCTGAGCAGCAGCCAGCAGCGTGCCCGTGCCGCAGAGAAGGCCGGAGGTGTCCTGGGCTGCACCGAGGAGTGCTGCCAGCAGGCAGAGTGAAGCGATTCGCCCCCTCTCCTCAGCACTCGTAAGGCCACCTCTGGGTATCGTGCCCAGCTCCAGGCCCCCCAGCACACGGGAGAGGTGGAGCTATGGAAAACCTCGTCCGATGAAGGGCCACCATGGTAACTAAGGGACTGAAGGAGCCTTCCCCGCTGGAGGAAAGGCTGAGAAATCCGGGGCTGCTCTGCCTGGAGCAGAAAAGGCTGAAGGGGGCAGATCTCACCCATCAAGGTCTAAAAATAGCTGAAGGAAGGGTGAGGAGAGAAGAGAGCCAGACTCTTTCAGTGGGGCTCAGTGCCAGGATGACAAAAACAGAGGCAATAGGAAAAAAGTGGAGCACAGGAGGCTCCCTCTGAACATCAGGAAGCACCTCTGTGCTGTGCAGGTGATGAAGCCTGGGCACAGGCTGCCCAGAGAGGCTGTGGACTCTCCTTCCTAAAAATTCACCTGGACACGGACCTGGGCACCCTGTCAGTGTCCCTGCCTGGGCAGGGGTCAGACCAGGTGGCCTCCAGAGGCACCTTCCAACCTCAGCCACCCCGTGATGCTGTGAAAACATCCTCTTTGTCAAAGAGGAATAGAACTGATCATATCAGAAGGTCCATCAAACTTACCAGTAGGAAAACATCTTTTATTTACAATAAATACTGATACTGTACACAAATAAAAAACCTGTTTTCCCACTGGAAGTCTGATTTTTTTACATCTCAACTATAAACAATGTTTCTTGCATATATCTCTCTCGTCCATTTTTTAAGAAAAGGTAAAACATTTTGGATTGTAGTTCTTTATTTAAAGGATTGCAAAGAACAGCAATTTCCTCTCCACCTCTTTCCTTCCTCTCCTGCCTCTGTGTCCTAAGAATTATGTCCTCTGTCATCCATGTAAACAGCTTAACACTAGTCTGAGCAAGCAGGAGAAGAAAGAACAGGACACCATGGAACAACTTATGCTCTGGTTGAATAAATAAAAGTTTCCCCTTCTGTACAAAGTAGCACCTATGCATATATGTGCTAGCAACACCATAGCAATGCCTGGTTACAAGCAGAGTGGCATGGCTCTAGGGGTGGGGACCATGAGCTGGTACAGCCAGAGCTTGTGGACGGAGCAAATGTTTTGGAGAGCCTGCAGAAGAGAGTGTGGTTTCAGGGGAAGCTGAGAACAGGTGGTTGGAGCACACAGGGATATATGTACGTGTGTCAGCAGGGGAGTGGGCACACGACACACCAAAAACACAGGAGAACCCCTGAGAAAAAACACCACAACCTAGTAAACTCATTGTACTGATAAACGGTACTGATAAAGGCAGTTCTGCAAACTGTCTGTTAGGCATATATTCACATATATTCCTTAGCAGGAGCCAATTCACATTTTTCCTTTTATTAACAAGTTTGACACTTGCTTGATTTCTTTTACAACCAACTATATTTAAGGACAATCTCAGATTATTTTTTCTTTTTAAAGGTGAACATGCTATATACATATTGCTGGTTTGTGGGAGACATGTTTATAGAGTTGACTAAAAACAAACCTCCTACTGCTCAGTATGAGTGGTTGAATGAAACAAAACATCAGCTGGATGATCTGTTTTCTAGATTTCTACTCCTTACTGTACACAGAAATGGAATAATCCACTTCATACACAAAGCGTGCATGGCAGCAGTTAAATGTTAATTTGGATAACCAAACAACCATATTTGGATAACCATAGGATACCATGGAAAGAGGCTTTCAGAACTTTTTCAGAGCCTCGTAAGGGGTAGAACTTAACAGGGGATGTGGTATTTCTTCATTTTAAAATAATAACAATTTTATAAAAATATGAATTCCCATATATCTTTTTAAAATGCATCTAATTAAAGTATCATTTTGTTGTTGTTGTTTAGGATACGGTAGATGAACAATAAAATTAAGCTGCCACCCATCTATTCACTTACCTTTAATGACAGGGAGCCAGCAAGGAAGAAGTGGTCCACATCGATGACGGAGGCAAGGAAGCCAGCCAGGGTGACTTCCGTGAAGTCGCTTTTCTTCCTGAGTCCGATCACTATCGCCCAGGACCACATTCCTAGTATACCATGCACTGCATTATCAGAGAAGGCTCGGAGCCAGTCGTTTTGCTGAATGAAGGAAAACTGCAGAAGCTTGTCTGCAACAAAGCAGAATACTCCCAAACCTAGACTAGAAATAACTGAAGCTGTGCTGAAAGTTTGGAGGAGAGCATGGGCCTTTTCAGTCTCAGACGCCATGGCAAAGACCACGTCACAGCACACAAAATGTCATCAGGATATACACTGTGCATTGTCCCACGTATCTTCAGTTCTGCAAATGTCAGAAAGAAAAAAGTATTGAAGAAAAAAGTCATTAGTAGAAAGCATTTGTCATCACAGCTACAAATAAGCACAAGAAAACAATGTTTGCATTTAATATTCCTACGGAAGCTTTGATTTTAATCAAGTTCATTTAGGTGACAACTCTGAATTAAAATGCTTGTCCTGTTCCAATCAGCACACACACCTTCGTAACACAAAAAGCTCTAACTCCGCTTTTTGAAATGCAGTTTCACAAAATAACTTGAGCTGTGTCTATGATAAGACACTGAATATCTTTCAAGATTCCTCCTGGCCTTAAATTCATGATATTCATCAAATTAAATCCGTTCCGCTATAACAATAGGACAAAAAAAATCAGTTTCAAGTATCCTTGGAATTTATGCTCAAAAAATCTCAAATATGCCAGAACAGTTAAAAACAAATTTCTAATCTATATTTTCAATATCTTTCATAGTTTGTAAACATATTTATTATTGCCATGGTACACCTCTCTGAGCTATTCCTTGTTTATTCCAGGGTAAATAAGATTCGCGATTAGAATAAGCATTAAGAACTCCAGAAACACTGTAATATCCTCACTGTTGACAATAAACACAAAAAGACAACACCTTTCAATCAAGCAGAGGTAACCAAAACTAACTTCTTACAGAGTGAAACTACGTATGCTTTTCCTCTACCTCCTTAGCATTCCAGCAGCAAACTCTACGGATACTTCTAGGACTCCTCTATTATTTGTCACGTTACCTTCAGAACAGCTCTTTCTGCAGAACTTATAAAAGAACTAATCCCCATCATTTTAGCTTTCAAGAGCTGACCACTATAAGTTGAAAATAAAGGCATTGCTATAAGTATTAATAATCACTTAAAAGTCCTTAAACAATATTTATGCTTATGTAATTGTTATGAAACCCACTTGCACAAGATTATTTCTGGGAATAATTACCCTGACCTTAAAAAAATGGTTGACACCTCAAAAGAAATTTCAAAAGGAATCTGAGGTCCAAAAGGACCTCACCAAAGAAGCAACTACAACACAACACCTGGGTTATAAAGACAGAGCACTCATTTTAATAATAACACTAAATAAAAAAAAAAAAAGAAAAAGAAAAAAGAAACATACATGTATATCCACATATAATTGATGTATTCCCTAGCTTTGTGTTGTTAAACAGGCACTGAAAAGCAGACTTTAAAGCACAGTATCAATTCTAACTATCCAACTACTATAATGTTCTCTACTTCTGTGTAGCCCCATCCCTGGCAGTGCTCAAGGCCAGGCTGGATGGGGCTTTGAGCAACTTGGTCTGCTGGTAGGTGTCCCTGCCCATGGCAGGGCTTTGGAACTGGGTGATCTTTAAGTGCCTTTCCAACCCAAACTGCTCTGTGGTTCTGTGATAGAGCAGTTTCAAAGCCTGCATCCTAAGACACTGCTATATCTTTGCAATACATTAAATCTTGATAATTCCTTTCTTAGTAGTTATACCAGGTACATTTTTATTCTAAATATGCGTTTTCAGAATGTATCAGACCTTCTTTATAAATGAACACTTCTAACAACATCGATTGACAGTATTTTAGAATTTTAATCATTATTAATCATAAGCCCCAGAAAATATAAAATGTTTTTTTCTGGCTTATTTACATGCCTATTTATTGTAAAATTATCCACAAGACATGACTACTGGCATTAATCTTTACAGAAAAAAAAAGTCACTGAAGGATTTATTTGGAAAAGGTTAAAAAGAGAAAAGAAAGCATGAATAATACATCGTCTTTGCACACACATGAAAAGAAGTGGGTCAAGTTTAGAGCCTGTTAACCATGACTGCGCCTCTTCTGAATAAATATACAAAATATTTCCTGAAACACTGGAACTGTCATTTTTTGAGGAGTGATTTACAATATACTGCATATTTATGAATAAATTATTTTTCAAGGAACAAATCACAATATCCTCAAAAAATGTTTCTTTTACAAAGGCACCATGACAGATTGGATTTTATTTAAAATTATCATAAAATCTGTGTTAGAATACAAAGAATACAATCTGGTGAGAACTGATGTAGCAACATAGCCTTAAAAAAACACATTGATATTCGGAGCCAAACTTACCATGGAACTAGGAGAATACATTTTTTCCCATTGCAGTTGCTTTATTCCAGTAGAAAATGTGGTCTATGCCTTAGAGTTGAGTGTACTCCGCTTGCTGAATCCAGTCCAATCCAGTGCAGGGAAGACAAAATGCAGTTTTTTCTGTGCCTAAATAAATCAAATAAATCAATAAATTAAATAAAGTCTATGCGTGGTCAGTCCAGCTAACATGCTGAAGATTTAGGGTGGGTCTACACGAAACACATGCACATGACAGTTGATCTAGTACCACTGTTTCGAGCTGTCATTGCTCATGACATTTTTATATGGGATACAGCATTCAGTATAATCTGTCTATACTCCCCAAATTAAATTTTACAGATATATTTGATTTCTTTTATGGAAACATGAAAAAACTAATTTCAACAAATATATAGTTGTCTTTGTAAATTACTGACGCAATAAGATATTTATATTAAAGCTGCAAATATGCGTTCAGGGAAACACCTGACACTAAAATGCCTTCAACCTCCTGGCATAAGAGCAAAATAAAAATCCAATGGCTAAAAGTAGCATTTAGAAATGTTATTGCTCTCCAAAATTTTTTGCTACAATTTAATGAAATACATGAATGCAAATAGGAATTAAATGTCTAAAGTTCTATTGTCTGTTTTATACAAGAAGTCAAAAGTTCACAGTGATCCCCTAGAATTCCATAATCTCCTCAAGAATATAATTTAATAGCGGATATTAATCTATATGAAAAACTTCATAAAATAGTATTACCCTTTAAGACACATGCTCAAACTGCTAACGTGTTACCTCCTGGAAAAGCAGGTATGAGCACAGAATGATCTGCGAAGGACTAATAATGCAAATATTTTGCGTCTGATAATTATAGTGGATGATAGGGCTCAGAGGGTTGGAGCAGGTCAAAGAGGAAAACAGACAAAAGCTCACAAGACATCTGCAGAATTCCACCACGATACTGAGGAACGAACTGAATTAAAAGCAACAAAGAAGGAAGAAAGCAACAAAGGAGGAAACAAACAAACAAGCAAAGAAGTGAGCAAGCAAGAAAACACAAAACGAGGAATGAGCACTTTTTAATTAAATTGTTTCTTTCAGGGACCATAAGTCAAAGTGCTCGCAAAGAGCCCTCCCAAGCTACCAACATGCATCCCTGCTCCTCCAACAGCACTTTGGAGCTGAGAGGAATTTGAGGGGAAGGAAAGAGTTGAAGGGAATATCCCAAAAGTATGCAGCAGCTGGAGACAAACCGCAGTGCGAGACAGCAGGGGAAAATTTCATTTGTCATCCGGCATCAAAAATAATAATAATAATAAAAAAAAAGTACGGTTTATTTATTACCCTAATTAATTACAACTATGCCATTTGGGCCATAAACAGCTAACCCAATTTAAGACTAAAGCACTGCCGTGCTGTGTAAGGGGACTGGGGGTGAGGGAGGACGACAAGCCAAGCCAGAGGGCTGCCCGGAGGTGGGGGCACCCTTTTGTTTCCCGGCAGAGCAGCCACAGCTTCCCCGCAGACCTCTCCTCGGGCCTCAGGGAACACGAATGCAGCCACCTTTAGGGCAAAAACCCCGCAGTTAGGAGCCTGACGGACGCCAAACTGGGAGCCCGGGCGGCTCCCGCTGCCTTCCCGGCGGTCACGCCTGACGAGCCGCCCGCAGACACCGCAGCTCCCTCCGGGGACGCCCCCTCCGAAAGGCCGGCAGCTGCCCGCGGGGCCCCCTCGGCACACCGGGACCCCCCAACCCGCCTCGGGGCGGCGAGGAGCAGCCCCAGCCTCCCGCCGGCCCCGGCGCCCACCTGAGGAGCGGCGGCCGCCGGCAGCCCCCGGCGCCCCGTCCCGCCTCCGCCTCATGAGGAGAAGCGGAGGCGGGCGCCGGGCCGCCGCCGGGCCCGCGGGCATGCGCGGCCGAGGAGCAGGCTGGGAGCGCGGCGCCCTCCTCTTCCTCTTCCTCCTCCTCCTCCTCCTCCTCCTCCTTGTGTTTCTCCTTCTCCTCTGTCGCAAACGAAGGTACAACTCAGTCTGAACTTAGTCATATTTATAAAAGGCAATTAAACAGCGCTGAGTGCGCGGGGAGTCTGTGCTCTACCAACACGCACACACGAACATCAAACCTTCTAAAAATACAGAACATTGCTCTTACGTATTCATAAGAAACCCCAGTACGCCTGTACATATGTACAGTCAGAAAAGGTATCAGTTGAAACATAAGCATGGCAAAGTTTTAAAAGGCAAGTGTTTAACAAACAATCCTTTAAGTCTATTACTATTAATGTCCATGACTGGGGGAGCACTGTTGGGGTTGGTAATCCCAGTTGAAGTGCTCCCATATCTTCCGTGACTTCACTGGTTTCTCTCAGACCATATAATGGTCTTCATTTTCCATTCCTTTTCTTGATTACTAACACCAGAGAATTCCAGGGGTAGTCGTGGGAACAGCGAAGGCCTGCAGTGGCAGTAGTGGCGGGGGCCGATGGTGCAGCAGGAGGATCGGTGGCTGAGCCCACAGCTCCCTCACAGCCTGGCAACCCACACATGTCTGACTGTGGCCCCACAGGGCTCTGTAAGGCCCCAGAGACTGCTCCCCAGTGCCAAGCAATCCCACCACAACCTTGTCGTTTTTAGTAGGTCCCACACCTTGATATCAATTTGGTCCCATATTTCAGGATCATAAACTGTCTCGTTGTTAATAAAGGAAATAAGCTGCAAGGTTACCAGGACTGTCCATGTTCCTAAGGATGTGTGATTCCTCATAATGCACAGCTACTTACCAGAGGGTCAGTTGTGTGTGTGGCTCCACTTGTCTCAGCTTGAGCTTCTTCCCAGCTCCAGTGCCTGTTTCCAGCGACTTTCTGTGCGAGCCTCTCTGAGCAGTTTGCTGAGTTTGGCTGAACCTATCTTCATGAGGCGATCAGTGTGCCTGTTCCTGTCCTGGTCTCCTTTCTGCCAGCCTGTTCCTTTTCATTCCTTTTTTCATCACATCGTGTTGCCTTTCCATCTTGAGGACGGGCTCCCCTCTAACACCCTTCGCCCTGCAGCAATCCTTTTCCAACAACTTTCCATCGGTCAAACAACTTTGCCCAGCAACAGCAAACCCCCAGCAACTTCCATGCCTTAACAGCTGCAGAACAAGCAACCCCAGAAGGCATGGCCTCTCCTGAATCACCCTTCTTTGCGCCCTCTAAACTCTTACATTCCTGATGGTCTCATTGCTAAGAGTCTGATGTTACCACCAACCATGGGGCTTGCCGACCCCCATGGCCAGACTCCCACATCTCCCCCTTCTTTATTAACATCAACCATCTTCTTGACACAAATTATTACTCCATAGATCACACTCCCTCCTCTTCTTTTGAATGTCATTAATACTTGTCTTGGCTTCAAATTTGGCCAAGGCCAATTGAACCATAAGAAAGACTCTGTCTTCTTGAGGACTTTCCACCTGGATTGCGATAAACTACTGCATTCCTTGGATTATTCTCTGTACAAGGAGTGTAATACAAGGAATTAAGCACGGGATTGTTAGTAGTCCCAGGATCTTTTCCCTTTCCTCCCAAGTGCAATTCAATATTGGTTTTCTTTCCTCTGCTTTAACTCATCCAGATTCAGAAAAGTAAAATTCACTGGATTACAGTCATCACATACATCAAATTTGATTGATAAGGGCTTACTAAAATTTGTGGTGATGAGACTTTTCCCAATTAACCTTCCTCCTTACTCCATATATCACATCCTCTTTTTCTTCTTCCTCCTCAGCCAGCCCCGCGCTGGGGTGAAGGGAGTGGGAACTGGGGCTGCAGAGAAACCCAGAGTGGTTACTGACTGGTTTTTGAGTATTCCTGATGAGACTGAGTAAAACAACAACAAAAACAACAAAACAAACAAAAACCTAATGCTGAAAGGCTAGTGACTGACCGCGCATAAAACAACAACAAAAAAAACCACAACAGTACTGACTAAAACCATGCCTTTTATTAGAAAACAATAGGTATAAATCTTTTGGGCAACTTTATTCAATATGGAGTCATTGGGGTGACTTTAATACTTGGTGTCAGTTTCTGGACAAAAGCATGTTTTTACCGTTAAAATGCCTCCCCCCAAGTTACCCTGGCAAGTTCTAACCAGGTTGGTCACACAAACCTCTACAAAGCTACACAACTTGAACAGACATTCATACACTCAGACGTAGCAATGTCACATCAGATCTCTCATTTACCCAGTGATGCCCCACTATTTGGCCCCTAATTTTTGCCTATCCACATTATACAACTGTGGTATTACAATAACAAATTACACATGTAATTTGTCTGGCAAGGCATTTAATTGCTGCCTTCTCATCCTTCATCCCTCTTATACTTCAAAGCCTCGTCAGACATAGCTGGGACAACTCCTTGGAGGATACAACGTATTACAGATTTTCACTTTCCAGAAGCAGCAAGCAGAGATTCAATATCTTGAATTATTTTAGATGTTTTTTCCAAAGCCTCCAAGATGCACCCTTCATTGAGTTCTTCAGTATCAGTTCTATTTTCTGTTTTTCCAACAGCAATTGTAGATGGATTGGTTTTTGCAGCTGCTGTCCTTTCTGGAACATTGCTATTATCCAATATATCTAGCATGAGTTTGTCAAGAAAAATTCAAAGCCTTCCTCCTAATAACGAGAAAAACGCTTTGCCGTATCATAATCATGATTCTCCATTACAGAGGCTCACATTTCATACCACAGTAATTACATAAAGCTAAAAAATGCTAATGTTTCTAGAAAATGTCTTTAACTAAGGCTTCTATTTGCCGAATAGTTAATTTAAAGGAAACTGATGTTACATTGCAAAGTTTCATAGCGTGTATGTTTTTTCATCCTAATAAAATTAAAAGTCAGCATAAAGAGAGTTTTACACTGCCTTTAAAAAAAAAAAAAAAAAAAAGCACTGCAGCACTGCATACTTTGTGAGCTGGTTGGACAATCCTGAGGTAGGTGATAAATAAGACAGTATTTTACTGTAACAACATGCCAAAAGGCAATTGTACCATCCCTCTTTCAAGAACAGATTAGCAGATGGTTTTAGTGGAATTAATATATAATCTATTAATAGCATATATATTACATATAATAAATGGTGAACTGCAACACTCATTATGGAAATTCCCTATTTTGTTAATGTTTTTATTATGTTTTGTACTCTGTTCTTATTGCTAGTGCTGTTGTAAAGGAATTGAACAAGATTAATGAGAAAACAGTGACTTAAAAAGGTGCTTTTAAGAATCAGGTAAAGCAGGAAAAAGCAGGTGAGAACAGAATAGAGAGCTTCTGATGTTCTGAAAATGCAGGTCTGAATACACAGATGAACAACAGAATATCAAAGTAAAAATCTTCACAGCTTTCAAAAGGATACAGTTAAATCTCTGTATTTTTTCAAGCTCAGCATCAGCAGACCTGTCCAAGAAAATAAAGATTTTTATAATAGTATCTAAAAAGCTTCTCAACTGTACTTTTGTACACCAGATTTTAATTTCAATTCTCAGAAATACAGAAAATTAGAAAGAGAACTCTAAGTTAAAAAAGCGTTTTTTTTCATACTACTAGCTAATGGCTGCATTTGTTAATCATTTGTTTCTAAAAATCAAGGCTCAGCTCTAAAAATAGACTCTTTGCTGTATATTTATGTGTGTATATATAGATAACATTTTTGTTTCACCATCTACTCCATCTACTGCATCTGCTATAATGTGATAAGTGAATCTGTAATCAGATTCATGTATCACATTTGTAATATCTGATTATGTAACTACATGATGTCACTAGACCTTTGGTCAGTAGCATTTATTAAGAAGGACAAATACGTAACAGATCCAGGTGTCATTTAAAAGTTCAAAGTACTATTTTGGACAGCTTGCCGTTCTGTTAAAAGTCGCCTTTCTTAGTTTAGTTTCTCATTTTCACTTTGCAAGATATTATTTCTATAACATGAATCTTATAGTAATATTTGGCAAGGTCACCATAATTCTATTTTTAGGGGAGGCAGAAGCAACATAAAATAAACTTCACCTAGAATTCAACTTACTGTACATTTTAAGTTCCAACAGAGAAATATGAAGTCACACAAAATAAAAGGATTTACAGTTTTCTTTTTGGATCCTTAGGAAATGCTGTCTATAAAATTCAGAGTTTATAGTCTTTTTGAGTTTTATTTTCAACATTATTTAGAATAAAAATGAGTACCAATTTTCTTCAGTTACAGAGTGTGCGGTATGTTCAGGAGTCTCTTTGCTTTCATTCAAACTTCTGCACCATTCTATTACTGTTGTGATGTATCTGTTAACATGAAAAAAAAGTTATTTAGATGAGAAACACACTGTTAATTCAAGATAGAAACAAACAAACAAAAAAAAGCATTAAGCAATGAATCTGGATTCAGCAAAAAACATGACTAAAAGTCTAGCCTTTTCTCTATGTTTCTTTGCCCTTTTTGGATTCACATTTTTAAAAAAGAATATCCTTCATATTTAAATCTATACAGTCACAGAAAATTATAACAAAGCCATCTGATTTGAAATGAATAGTGTCCAAATGTTATTTTTTGTGTGTGCATATCTGCTTGCTGAAATGCAGCAGAGTAAGCTTCTGATGATTTGCATAATAAGACTGCAATTAGAGCAAGCAGATTAGAGAAAGCAGTCTGTAGGCAGAGGTCAATATCTGTAATAAAGCAAAAATTGGATAAAGTGCTTTTCAGCTCTAGATGCCAGCTTTATACAGCACAAAGATTTTTTTTTTGCTTACTCACTGATTTAAGTGCCAAGTTGGAGCTCTAGTTTGAGGTTGGCTGATTTTATTTTTTTTAAAGACATTACATTTCCATAACAATTATACTGGAATGACTGAATGCAGTGATCCTGAGTCATACAGTTCCTGAATCTTAGCCAGATATGTGTTTTTTATCATTATGTATTTGGGCTTTTTTTTTTTCCTCTGATACATTTCCAGTAAAAAAACATTTCTACATATAAAAGGGTTTGCTTAGAGTTCTTTACTTATAAATTATTTAAACTACTTATACCTTTCATAGATTCCAGGATGACTTATTTTTATTAGCTGCTGTACCCCATCAGGAGTAGTTAGCTTACACCAACCTACATTTTCATTTACCTTAGAAGGGAAAAAAAAAATAGTATTAATTTTCTGCTTTAAAGAAAAGAAAAAAAAGCAAGTGAATAACATTTGCTAATTTAAAAATTAAATTATCTGTGAACACTCCACTTTAAACAGTTAAAGTTTGTGTTTTGCTATAAGTTGCTTATATTCTGCTATCACAGATATGGGGGGAAAAAAAGGAAAACCTGGCATAGAAAATACTGTTTTTTGTGTTGTTTGAGATATTTCCAATAATGTGTAGGGATGTCTCCAAACCTGTAGTACTTTAGTTTCTTCCTACGTTTATCATTAATGAGCGTACAGATTTGAGCTGGCTCACATCATAAAGTTACAATATCTTTTAAGAGGCTAAGTATCACACTTTTATTGTTTATAGTACACATATCCTCAGGAACATCTTTTTGTGTCTAGTCACCATAGGGTAAAAGCAAAGAGATGGAAGCCAAAAGTCTCAGCAGTCAACTTTAAATTCCGCTCTGACATAATTTTCTCTGTAGTGCCATTTTACCACCATTGCCATTTTCACCACTTTGTAGTGCAAAAGTCAACATAATCTTTTTACTTCAATATTCAGTAGATTAAAAAAAATATTTAAAAAAATATGTAATTCCATATCCACAAGGCTACTCCTGAGCAATTTTTCACTATTCAGTTGCTCAATTATAGATATTTTGAAATAACACCAGCACCACCACCACCAAAGAAACACCCCCTTCTTACACTGATATGAGTGACTTTTTAAAAGGATACAATTTTATTTTTTAGGCATGAATTATACACTAAAATATTTTTCCTCCTCAGTTTCTGGGTAAAATACTCACAATACATTTTGCTGTCTTTATGTGCTGTGTAGTTCTATGCCTATTATACTAGCTTGAGAGCAAGCCATGGCAGAAAACTGCTTTGAATCACAACTCTATCAAAAGAGCTCAGTTTGTATTTTATAGACAGAAAAACTCTTGATTTACTTACCCCATTAGTTTCCTAATAACACTTTTTAATGAAGAGTTTTAAGAGTAGTGTATAAACCATAAGTTACCTGAATCTTTCTACAGCCAGAGCTGAAATCCCAAACCATATTCAAGGTGATTCCATCCGTAAACGTAGCATGGACTTTATAGTCTGAGTATACAAGAAGTCTTCCAATGCTGGGAATAACCTTTTCATCCAGCAAAACAGGCAACATTTCCCGTCCGTCTGTCTCAGGTACCTAGAACCAAACAAGGACATAAAAAAGAGGAAATGTCACCGCTGGTTGTATCTCTCCCAAATTTTCATGTTTTTCTAGACCATAAGCAGCTCTCTTTATCATGCAATTCACTGTTTTCTGCTTCACCAATTTACCTTAACAGTCTGTGGTGATGGTTCTCAGTTATATACCTTTTCATCTTTGCTTAAGATTTTTCCCTCTAGAATTGGTCCTACTCCCTATAGCACATTCAGTCATCTTTGTAACATGGGAAAATTTATAAATTTTCAGCTACATACCATCTTCCAGCAGCAGAGATGATAGTTATGAATTAATGATAGTTTTGTCTTGTAGCAGTACTGAAGCATTCTGAGGAAAAAACATATTAAGTATTAAGAATTTTGTCCTTACTTTAGTATCTCCTACACAGCTGTGATCTTTGTTCTGTAAGTTACAGATGCCACCAGTGATATAATAAATTTGCTTAATTTTCATATGTAATAATAAGTATCACATGTAAGTTTAATTACTGTCCTTTCACAGTTAGAGGAGTTAATATAACAACAATGAAGGAGAAAAATAAGTTACTTGGTTGCCTGAGTAATGATGGAGGATATAGAGTATGGACTTCCTGGTACATCAGGAGGAAGACTGTTTACTGAATACATCTTCTCTTCTCTCTGCAGTAAACAGCAGAAGAAACAGTAGTTATTTATAGGTACTGTAACATGACAAAACTATTTATAATCTTGAAAGAGATGAAATTTCTGACCTCCCAGACAACTCTAACCACATTTAAATTCATCGCAGAAGACAGGTATCTCCTTTAAAAGCTAAAACAAACACACAAACAAAAAATGCAGTTGTATCCATCCCTTAAGTCTCAGACACATTCACAGTTTTCATACACTCAGCATGGACCAATAGGTTATTTTATCAGAGAGTATCGTTCATTACTGAGTAACTAAGTTTTACTACAAGTTAGAGGCCAGGTTCAAAAGGTGCAGCATTGATCCTTTATACTGCTTTAAAAATACAAATATTCAAGAAAAAAACATTGAAATTAGCACACACAACTCAATAAACTTAAAAGAAAAAAAAATAAAGTTAAGAAAGAGAAGTGGAATAACAGCGATGCTAAAAAAACTAATCACTTGAAAGCAAAGTAGAATCACCTGAATAAGGGGTCTTGACTTTAGACTACATATCCAAATGTCTTAAAACACAGCTGCTAAATTGAAGGAATTCTGAACATATTTTTAAACAGTTTTATTCCTACCTTGTTTGTTCCTTTCTGGATTGCATAATGCACGAAGTAGTTTCCCAAAAAAGCTCCTTCAGACTTGAAAAATGATTCATCACCAGGATAAATTTCTGCAATGTTTCTTTTGCCATGGATAAATCTAAGAGAAATAAGAAGACTTTTAACAAGTATTTAAAATGCTGTATCACTAGACAGTACAGAATAAAGCACTAAACATATTTTCAACAACTCTCAAAGGAAAAACTTTATACTGTTTCACAAACAGTAGGGCACACCAATTATTTTTTCGATTATTAGCATTACCAAGCCACTTTTGCAGGGTGGAGGTGGGGACAGGATTAGCATGTTCAGAAGGAGAGCCTTGTGTTGAGGTAGGTATCTCACAAAAGATGTTCAATGCCCATTCCACTGAACACAAAATATACCAATGCAAAAGAAGGAAAAGATATTATTTTCAGGGGACCAGCCCTCACAGGTGTGCACAGAAAAAAAAAAAAAAAAAAAAGCTGTAGAAATGAATGCTTCCTAAACAACCAAAGTCTTCATTTCTGCTGCACCTGTGTTTTTTTGTTTTTGTTTCTGGTTTTTGTTTTGTTTTGTTTAAGATTGCCAGTCTTTTTCTTGTGATCTTGGAGCATTACGCTTATTTAATGGCTCAGTTCTGCACCATGTGGTCAGATGCCTAAACTTCAGTAATGGGACTTTAAATATTACTGGGCCTTGTAAGACTAAGTATGGCTACTCACCATACTTCCAAATAAGTAAGTTTATTATTATATATAACTGAAAACACTGACAAAAATTTTGTTCAGATTAGATAAAAATTTAGGCAATCAACTGAAAAAAAAAAAACACAGAGCGTATGGGAGAAAGATGAAAGCTTTAAAGACTGATTATATTTTTATCAAAAACTTTTGAATGCTGATAGTGACTGTGGCCCTTTCAAAGTTTGTATAACAGATTTGCAGAGCCTACTTTACAAAATTCTTATTTAAATACAAACAAACCAAAACATACAGGCAAGCTGATTTTCCAGGAAAATCCACAGTAGAGTTTAGCTGCTTGTAACATGGGAATTACACAGGTCACCAAGACAAGCATTTCTAAACGTGAAATCTTTAGCATCAATAGAAGTGATGTAATTTGCCAAAACAACAACAAAAAAAAGGCACTATAATTGTCAATGAAGTCTGTGGAAGTTACAGTTCTCTACTTAAGTCTCTTAAGAAATCTGACCACTTCTTTAAAAGCCTTAAGTATGATTTCAAAATCTTCGTTTCAGGCATACCTGCTTTCAGACCTGGAACTACAATGTATTAGAGAATGAGAAGCAAATTTTAAGCTCTGTCTTTAAGCTCTAAGAACAAACAAATGGCAGCCATTAATAGAATCTTCCATAAAGATTGTATCCATCCTCTAAAGGAATGGTAAAGGGACAAAGTAAGACATTTTATCTTGAAGTTTAATTCCCATAAAAATGAAGTCTTTCAAAAATGAAATGCATGACTTCCTACATACCTATAAAAAATACCTTCGCACCATACAATTTCAATTAGCTGAGGGTATGAATACATTCCAGACTCTTCCTTCTTTTGTAGAAAAAAGTCACAGAAACTCCACCTGTATAAAATACAATAAGAGCTTCAGTAAGATTGAATGTGTTTTCTTTTTTTTTTTTTTTTTTCTTGGCTGGTAATTATTTCTGTATCCTAAACAAAAATATTTTTCTATACCAAAACAGATGCATGCACAACTACTCAAAAGAAAATAGGCCATGTATTTCCAATGTCCTCTAGTTCCTAGGATACCTAACTAGTAACTAGTTCCTAGTTACCAAATTTATTTTCTCAAACCTACAATTATTTTTTCAACTATTTTTAGCAGGGCTGACAAAGAATATATGTCATTGTCCCACTTCAGAAGTATCATCTATTCAGAACCGAAACAAAAACAGAAACTCTAATCCCAGCACGGTGTTCTTTTTCAGTACTCTCTTTTTCATTTACATAGCATATCAGAAATATTTTTTGTTTGTTTGTTTGTTTGTTTTTTTCCTCTGGACTAATGAGTTTTTATTTTTTGACAGTAGGATAAAGAATGTTGGTTTCACAAATTTCATATTTCAAGAAGGTGATAACAAAATAGGTTATGATGATATTTTTTATTTCTTACAGTTAGATTTCAGTTATTTTGCTAAAGGTTGAAGTTCAGAATTGTAGACATATGTTAACAACTAAAATGCAAACAGTTTAAATTACCTGTGTAAATGTGGTGCTCTGCAGCTTAGTGGCAAAGCTGTAGGCAAACGAGATACTGTTGAACATGCTTTGGGGTCTATTAAAACATCTGCTCCTATAGATGTATGGTCATTTCCCTCACATGTTTTCATTTCAGTCTTAACAGTATGTAAGTTATAGCACATTAATGCCAAAGACAAAGGGTATTTCCATTCTTCTGGGTACGAGGAAACAGACCAACACTGTGTAACCCATGTGTATTCATAAGAACAGTTTGTGTAAAACATAGGAACTCTATCTCTGTCTTTTTGGTCCTTTGGTTTGGTTGGTTCTCTGTATTTTCCTTCAGCACTGCCATGTTCATTCTTTCTACATTCTGCTTTCGTTTGTCTTGATGACGTTTCTGGAAGAGAATTTTTACTTGATTTTCCATACTGATCTTCATTTTGATAGTTGCTGTTCTTTTGAGAGGAATGTGAATATGCTGCAGATGGTTGGCTGACTTTGCATAAGAACTCCACAGTAAATTCTTTCTGCAATCCTGACAGGTAAAGGTGGGCATAACCATCTAATGATGATATCTTCACATTGCCATTCTTCATACATCTTGTCAGGTCAGCAGTAACAGGGTCAGGCCATCTAACTTCTAAGACATCACTGAAAAGAATCTAATACAAGAAAAAGGGTTGAAATATGCTTCAAAATAAAACTTACATGCTTGCCAGAAATTACAATGGAGGGATTGTGAGTTTTTTGAAATAATTCATGTCTTCTGCATGCTGATGTATGGCATGAAACATTAGTCTGTATTTATTTGCACACGTGAACTCAGAATATCTATCATTCAAATCATTTTCCTCCTGTTCTAACAGAATTATTTCTAGCAATATGCTTATAATTTAATACCCATTCATAAACCAGAAAGATGCATGGCCAACTGACCAGGCATAACTGCCCACTGACAGCTATTTCAAGCTTGTTAAGAAACACTGAAGATAAAGCTCAAGATCAGGAAATGATCAATATCATTATACTGATCATATCTGTTATCAGTGGAATTCATGCAAAGTCCACATTAAAACTGTGTACACTGAAATGCAATGTAGTCTGAATTCTACTATTTATAAAATTAAGCCTGTAAAATGGCATATAATGTACCATGGCATATGCAATATGTACCATGTGCAATGGCAGATGTAATATGTTCTTAAATGAAGCAGCTGATTCTCTACAAATTGCTCCAAACAAACACTGCATCTACCTCACTCCTCAGGTTATAGCTTTAACCAAAGAGGTGGTATAGCTAAATACATATAGCTAAATAAATACATATTAGCTAAATAAATATAGCTGAATTTAGAAAATGCACTAATCACATTCTGAAAGAAACAAAACAAAATAAAACAAAAAAATCAAGATAGAGAGTGTTTTTCTAGGCACCTACAAATGTTCTGCCCTAAAAGGACATGTATTTATTTGCATTGTCATTATGCCTGATCACTGCACAGGAAATACTCTTACTCTGCTCTCATTTGGAGACTCCAGGTAAAGTACTGGATCCTACATGAACAAAGAAATGCAAACCCACTTCAAATAAGGCCTGAAAAACTCTCTTAGCAGAAGAGTATTCATTCAGTTTAATCAGCTTTGTCCCACCTGACTGTTTGCTATTTCAGCTGGGACAGAGTTAATTTGTTCATTGTAGCTGTCGTGATGCTGTGCTTTCGATTTAGGATGAGAATAATGCTGATAACACACCAATGTGTTAGTTGCTGCAGAGAGGTAATTTCACAGAGCCCAGGACATTTCAGCTCCTCGTGCAGCCCTGTCAGCAAGGGGACTCAGGGACCAGGAGCTGGAGGGGACACACAGGACAGCCAGCCCAGGCTAGCCAAAGCGGTGTCCCACATAGCCTGGCTTCATGCTGAACAATAAGACAGGGGGAGTCAGCTAGGGTGGGGGGAACAGGGACAACATGACTGCTTGGGGACTGTCTGGGCATCGGCCAGCAGGTGGCGAGCAACAGCATTATGCGTGAGTTTTGCGTATTCATTCATTCATTTCTTTCCTATTAAGCTGTCTTTACCTCAACCCACAGGTTTTACTTTGTTTTTCACCCTGATTTTCTTTCTCATCCCACTGGGGGCAGGGACAGTGAGCAAGCAGCAGTATTGTGCTGAGCCGCCTGCCAGGTTAAACCACAGCACTGATTGTAAAACCAAACCAGGATCATACTTCTGCCCAGAGTCCAATAAAATGAAACATGGCAACACGAGTGCATTAGCAAAGTGAAAACATCTGCCAAAGGTATTTAGGGCTGGCTAAAAATGAAAATTGACCATAAAGACTTGCAAAAGGACCCTAAAAACATTCAAGGGACTGCTCAGTAAGGCTGCAGATAACTATTTAGTGGAGATAAATGGTGTGATTTAAATGAAGAAAAGAAATCCTAACTTTACATACAGAAGGATGGGCTCTGACCTGACTATTTCCACCAGGAATGAGATACTGGTGTAATGACTGACTGGTAACATACTCTTTGATATCACATACTCCAAATTTCTAGGAAATTAACTAGACATTAAAAACAAAACAAACAACATAAAAAAAAAAAAACAACAAACACAACAAAACATACAACTACTGCTGAATACATTTATGATTAAATCTGCATGTTCAAAACTACGTACAGCTCTAAGCAGTCCACTTAACTGACAGGATCCCCCTTGTCAAGCCTCCTAAAGATACAGATGGTCAGCATGGCCAAACAGAGCCTAAGTGAATGGCATTTGTTTGAATTTATGCATAAGTGAAGTAATACAGTGTAACTGTAGATGCATTTTTGTATGCAGCAGCCCTGTAAAAATAGTATCATCACTGCTAGTAACAGGTCACAGACCTTATGCTAACTGTGCCTTAAGATAACTTGTTCCAGGTCCCAGAATGGCTTGTTAGGCTCGTGACCACCTTGTTATGAGACCTCGCTGTGTGTACTTGGAACTTGACAGCTGGTATCTCTTGCTATACTGTACAGCTTAAGTGTGACAAACAGCAAAGGCCTTGAAAATATCGGCACTGGTGGAAAGTAGAGGGCACAGAAAAACAAGCTGAATGTAAATTACTGGTCAGCAAGGGAGTACAACATCAGAAGCTACAGAAACACCATTCTTGCTTTAAGGAAAGCAGTTGTGGCTAAACCAAGAGGACAAGAGCCCAGCAAAAAAGCCACTTACTGTGGCTTTCAAAAGTTACTCCTCAGCATCCTGAAGCAGGTAGTGCAGGTGTAAAGTATGGTTAGGAACTGTCTAGAAACTCAGCCATGAGAAGATCCTGAACCAGAAGGTGGGAGGTTACCCACTACTGCACATAGCAGAGCATCAGCTCTGTGTACATGCATAGTGTATACATGATAGGGCTGTTAAGGTCTGACTGCTGTAAGTATGTGCTGATAGTCAATGTTTAACAAATAAACATTAGCACAAAGCGTGCTGCTAATGGAATGCCAGTCCAATCCAGGTGTTTCATCAGTCTTTTAAAGAATATGAAATATCTGGGTTTTAGTCTTACTAAGACCGGGTGAAATCTGTACTGTTCAGCTGCTAAGGATATGCAGGACTAAGGACAAAAAACTAAGCAAGATTTAAAACTGTAAATTGAAACAGCAGTATTCCAAGTGAGATGACAAATGTGTGAACCAAACTGTGCACTGTCAGTTTTCAAGGCCTGTACTCGTACACACGCGTGTGCAATTCTGTAAGCCCACTTTGTCAGACTTCCAGGGCAGCTCAGTTTACAGAAGCGCTGTGTGTGTAACACTTACAGTCTTTCTTTCCGGGGATATAAGGCTTGAAGGTAAGTACGGCCGAGGGGAAAACTTGTTCCGGAAATGCAGAGCTCGTGCAACTTGTTCCTAATTAAAGACGAAGACAAAAGCAAACAGTGCCATCACAGGATCTCTGGAGGCGTTCGCACACCGAGCCCTTAGGAGGGCTGTGCAATGCCCCGCTCCTCGCGGAGGCGCCTCCCGGCCCGCTCCCCTCCCCTCCCCGGCCGCCACGTACCCTGTGGGCGCTGAGGACGAAGGCGACCCGTCGGCGGCAGGTCTCTGCCGGCTGCAGGGGGTGTGCGGCCGGGGGCAGCGCCTCCTCGTACAGGTACTCGGAGCCGCAAGGCGACAGCAAGAGGCGGCCGCCCCCCGCGCCGCGCAGCTCCACGGAGCCGTCCCCGAGCAGCGCCATCAGGCCCCGCGCCGCCATGGCGACCGAGGGCGGGCGGCCCGCCGGGCGGGAAAGGCAGGGCAGGGCCGCCCAGCTCCCTCAGCGTGCACCGCCGCTTGAACTCTTTATTTATGTATTTATTTATTTATTTTTTAATATGGCTGTTTGGAGGTAACAGCCCCTTCGTGCGGTTCCCGCTTGCGGCCGCCACGCCCGCTGTGTTTGTGGCGGCGTTCCTGAGGCGCCGGCTTGGCAGGGGGGCTGTGAGGAAAGCAGGCACATAACAGGAGAATGGCAACGGGTAGCTCTACAAACAGAGCTTATTGCTGCTTGAAGTCGTGGCTTTCGATAACGAGGGGAGAGAATGACGTGGGTTAAAATCCAGAAATGAAAATTAGCAGTGTGGATGCCCTGACTGCTTACTGGTAACTGTGCTACTTTAAGACAGGCGTCTTTCGACACCTGTGTTTGCACCGAGGACAGCTGCCTGGGGAGCTGTTGCAGCAGTACCTGCTGGTGTTCGTCCTTGCCCTTGCCCCTTCGGCCTGTAAGCGGCTGAGTAATTCATTAATTCATTTCCTCCACATGTTAACATCTCTGGAAAGTGAGGAGGCGGCTTGGGTGGATTGAGGAGGCAGGTTGCCGATCTACAACATAGCCCAAAGACAGATTACAAATAAATTATTTCTCTTGTGACTGCTGTTCTACATACATATACTGAAATCTAATCCATGTACTTACTTGTAGTGGGATCTCAGCAGCCCTAGCTGAATAAAGATTTGACAGATTAATATCCCAAAGGACAATTTATAATTTAGTTTGCCTTTTTGGAAGATACATACATTACCACCACCACCCACCTTTACAGTTTAATCAAAGCTATTTTAAATAGAATGACAGTTTGCAGTTAAAGGACAATTCATTACCAATGCCTGGTTAAAGCACTAAGTAAACGTAATTCAAGATCCTTTGCCATAAAATGGCACTCTAGATCACATGGTTCATCTTGCTGTAAAAATAATTCCTTACCTTTGAAAGTACATGTTTCTTAGATCAATGTGCGACTGTGGAATTGCATAAAGGACAAATTTCCATCCTCTGCTGAAAAAGCAGTTACAGAGGGAAGGTCAGCTTCCAGTCAAGTGGCTACAGAAATAAGAGTGCACCGAAATAAATCTGGTTCTGTTTTTAATTACTATTTTTCTGCACTATACTTGCCTCAAGCAAGTTTCAGAGTATATTTTTAGATTATGAATTATTTTTATCCCCTTTATTGTAAAATCTAGTAGTGTAAAGATAACTGGTTTTAAAGTAAGCAAGTATAAGACTTGATAGAGATAGAACTGGACTAGGGCTCAGAAATGCAGATTCTAGTCCTGGTTGAGCTTTTAATTATTTGTATTCAATCATTTAAAACACAAATAATATTAGTTCTCTGCTCTATTTTTTTTATTTATGGAAGATGCATATTTTTTCTCTGGCAATTTCAGTGCTAAGGTAGGAACCCTAAACTTGGAAGCTAGCTGTGGAAGCAGGTCAAGTAGACTGAAGTAGAGGTGACAGAAGCAATTCAGGAATATATTTACATACACATACAGTAATGTTCTCAACGTTTGGCTGAAATGGCATTTTTCTGTACTTAAATCAACTAGTAGGAACCATGCACGTAACATGGATAATTAGAACTATAATTGTGTTAAAGAGAAGCAAAGTTGCAAACTTGAACTTGCTAATTGCGTAAATGAGTTCTGTGTAGAAAGGAGAGAAAGGCAGAACATTTAGAGATGAGAGAAATAAAAACAAGTATCACAATCTGGAGCACCTGTCACTAAAGCTCAGTGCCATAATGGATGCTGCTTAAAAAAAATCCTAACTATACATAATCTGTGCTATCTGATGTAACTAAGCCAGTTACTTCTGTCTGTAGTGCTACAATTACACTTAAAACCAATATTCAAAAAACTACTGATCATGTTTTTCCTAATAAAAAAGTAGGTTAGTAGCAAAAGCTCTTAGCAGACGTGAAAGGAAATTACTGAGTAAAGGTTTCTGAATATGTAACTCATTTAAAAACAAACAGCATGCAAAGTGACCCATCTTTCAGCCCAGCATGAAGTGACTAAGCAAAGTGAGATTCTCATATTAATCATTTTTAACTCACAATTGATTTGTCAATAGTGGCAAATATCGTGCATACTTTTCATGATGTGTGAAACTAACTGCTTAGTCGCATGCATGAACTCAAATGCAGTCTTTCTTTGCAGAACTAGTGTTTAAAAAGTTGGCTTAACTTCTCCCCTGAAGTTTAATTGCCCTGTTTTTCTGACTTCATGGGCTTGCCATTATGAAGAAAAAAAAAATAAAAAGAAAATATCTTTTCAAAGGGTTTTTCATCAGACCAATAAATGAAAAGCACCATAGCACAGTGCACCACTAACTTGAAAATGCTAGTGTAGTTGAAATCATCCCTAAACCCCCCAGACTCACCTCTGTGATACACAGAAGAGCAGTTAAAAGTGGGCAGACAAGCTGCAAAAAGTGATTGTTACAAAACAAAAGCTGCTTCATTCGTTTCCTCATCTCATTCCATCCTCACTAATTTGTATTAGTCTCCTGTGAGATTCAAGACAAATAGGAAAGATAGTTAAAAGGTTTAAAGCAAACAGGATCTTGTTTTTCTTAATCAATAGAGGAGAGTTAAAACCATTTTCTCCTTACTGCAATGCAAGTCTACAGCTCTTACAAATGTTCATGTGCACATAGAACACCAACTTCTCCACTGTTTTGAATCAACATCCCAAAACAGAGCTTTAAATAGTTTTTTAAATAGTTTTGCTGGAAAAATAGGAAAAGCCTATTTTGCAAAACTTGATCTGAATTGTTTAAAATATACAACTCCTAATTCAAACATTTTTATACAGGATGACTTACAATATTTCTTTCTTACATCTACATCTAAGATTAACTGTCCCCAAAAGCTCACAGGATGTTTCAGGAGTTGGACTTGATGGATCCTTAGGGGTCCCTCCCAACTTGGGATATTCTGTGATTCTATCATCTAGATACATCTAGAGTCAGACTGCTACTTTTGATAGAAAGACACTAAACAAGAAATGTAAAAGTAAGCATAAAAGGCAGAGCCCCTTGAAGACACTTAACTTACTATCATGCATGGGTGAATCCTTGTTCTGTGGTCATACTATCGAGATTTTCCATTTTCAGCAATCTGTTTTCTACAAGATATTTACTTGTGAAGTAACGAAGAAAACTGACCTACATTTGAATTAAAAATTTTGTAAGAAAATTATGCACAACTTAAAGTCAGATACTTCACACAGACATTCTCTATCTGAAAATTATTTAATTTATACTTCTATTGTTTCTGGATTTTCATCCAGTGCTAATATAAATATTATGACTAGTATTGTCATTTTATGGATGTTGTGTGTCCGATCTATATTGAAAGATAATCTTCTCTGTATCTGTATACTTTAAAGAAAAAAGGAGTGTTAGAGGTAGGAAAATGAGAAGATGAATGGACCAAAACCTCTTTTAAAAAAAAAAGGCAAAAGAATGAAAATATACCAAAGGAAACAAAGCTAGTTAAATTTTATTTTCCAAAAACTCCAACCTAAACGAATGTTTTAACATCCAGAAAACAGTCAGTGCTCACTGTATTAGCAGACACACAAGTTATTTAACCAAACGTAGTACAGTGAAATATTAACAGAATTATTTACATGCATATTTACAACATGTTCTTTACAGTAGCTACTTTTTGGGATTTTTTTTTTTTATTTTTTATTTTTTTTTTTATTTTGCAAGGGGGTTCTACTTAGTCTAACCAGTAACAGATAACAGGAAACAGTACAACTGAGTTTGGCAACACCAACAGCAATGGAATATCCTAGGGACACTAACGTGATTATATTGGGTCAAAGAAGAGTAGTTGGCTTCAGAATGTTAACATATTTGAAATATATGAATGTATTCAAACTACAAAATTAGGACAAATTATACAAAATAATTAGAATGGAAAAAGTTACAAGGGTTTCCAGAAGGTTAGACATGTTAGATACATTCAAAAATATATTGAGCACTGCACATACTTTTGAGGAGCATGGGTTAAACTATAACTATATTCAGGTAATCTTGAAGAACACAGCAAATTATTTAAAGGATCATTTTTGCATGTAGAAGTTGAAAATAAGCTTATCTGAACCACATGTCTTGAAAGCACCTGACTTTCAAAATACTGCTTGCTTTTTCACAATATCAACATATCACATGTTTATTCCAGGAAAAAATGTCCAGACCTCACCCCAATGGGTTTGGGGAGAGGAAGAAGAGAAAGAAAGAAGCCACAAAATAACCCACACGATACAAAACCTTAACAAACCAATTCTCATGATCTACAGAACAGGTAAGCCATATTTGGACCATACTCTCCTTAGCAGAAAAAAAAAAGATAGCTTGTATATGGCAAAAAGGATGAATAACTCCTAATGTATACTAGAACCAGCAAGCAAGCAATTAAAGTTAGATCACGTTATTCTTCCCCCTTCTCCCAAAAAGGGAAATATGGGACAGATCCCCTTTAGTTAAACTTTAATTTCCATTATGACACTTTTTAAATCAATTTTTATTGCAGCCAAAACATTGTTCATATACCTGTACATAAAATAAACTATGATATATACACAACATTTTAAGATACAGGACATAAGTTTACAATTTTTGGCAGATTCTGTTTAACAAAATGGAAATTGTGTATCTTTAGTACTTGGAGAAACTCAACTTCCTTATTTTGGTACAAATGTTACAAGTTTTATATCCCCATGTATTCTAACCATGCCTAAACTGCTTTAATAAACTAAGATTTATGTTTAACATCTCACTCTTTTCTCTCATGTTCCGATTCTAGACAGAATTTTTCATATGCTTCTTCAATTTCTGGATCCATCTCATCATCAATGTCATCAAAATACCTACAAAAAAAACACAAAAATAAGATTAAGTACATACTTTATGCAACAGTAAATAGGTGAAATATTGATGTAGATGAGAAATATAAAGCAGACCTTCAAAAATAGTAGCTAACTATTTACTAGAAGGGATTGAAGAGGGAAAACCAAAATCAGGGCTACAAAAACAACCCAAGAATGCAAAGCACAGGCATATACAAATCACAATAATGTTTGTCACCATTTTAGACAGTCTAATGCTCTCCAGCAGTTAAGAGTTTTTTAGATTACAGAAAAAACAACAATGCAATGCAAAACAACTTATTTCCAAAACTTAATGATGTTTTTGCACTGTTTTTTTTTTTTTTTTTTTTTTTTTTTTCCCCCCCAGAAAGCTTGATTAACATAATTTTTGGTTAGTTCATCCTAGTTCAAATACAGAATCAACTGTCTTGGTCACACATGAGTCAAAAAAATACATTATCCTACCTGTTGATACTCAGAAGAAGGCAACCTTAATTCATTCCCCTTTTGGATCTGCATTATATTACCTCCTATTATATGGCAGTCTTTCTTTTTTTTTTTTTTTTTTAATAAAAAGAAGATCTCTTACATTTGGACCAGAGAAAAGGCTTGATCCTGCTAACAATAATCAGTACTGCACAGAGGGGAGGCTACCAAAGAGTTTCAAAATAAAGCTGAGATGTGATGGGGATCACATAACAGCTTTGCTCCTTCCCACAGCTAAGTAACTTGCACATCATTTTTTTCCCTGTAGGTCCAACTGGTGTCTTCACCACTATAAATGAGGACAATGCACCACTATAAATGAGGACAATGGAGTTGTAGCTAGAACACGATAGGGTATGTAATTCTAAACACCCTTATAAAGAAAGAAATAGACCCTCAGTAAGTGTGCCTTTGTTTCAGGTGCCCAAATTATCTTCTGTGCCTGTGTTCCTAACAAGGGAATTAGCATGATTTATCTGCACTGTGGCCGTAATTGTTTCACACAAAACTGCAGTAAGTGCCAAAAAGAAATGTATAATTAAGGAAATTATTTTTTCTTAAGCATTGTGCATTAAATAAGCAGTTAAGATATTTATTTGTTCCTCCTTACTTGTAGGACTGTAGACTTGCAAAGGGACTCGACACAGAACCCTTTTCCCTGATGACAGCCACAAGAAATAGCTGACAGGATCAGAACGTATTTGGCTAAGCTTTTCTTAAGCTTTAAACAAAGGTTCCATAGTCACTTTGCAGGAAGGCTAACTCTGTCTTCCACGGGCCACTCTTCAAATACTCTTTTTTCTTTTTTTAAAATGCTGTCTTTCCATTTTGCACTTAACTTGGTCTTCTAAGCACAGCAGTTCAAATGGGTATTTTTTCCTCAATATGAGCCTGTTCATTCCTCATGACATCTCTAATTTACCTTCCACAGCTTCTGCAACTAGCCTCAGCTAGCTGCCATCTTAGTCTTTTAATTTATTAACAAAAATATTGATCCAGGCCAGTCCTGTTAGCACACACAACAACACCGAAAATACTTTTAGGTATCAAATCCTAATGTGAAAGTCCTGCTTTAAGCAGATAGATAAAAAACTCAGAGCAATTTACTTTAGACCACATTCCTCCTACTGGTTTAAATTTTAAATTCTTATAAGCCAGTGTTAGAAAATCAGACCGTATTCCTATCTACTGCTTCTCCCTTTGCTATTAGGTTGCTTTTCTTGTTCTACAAAAAATACTGAACAGCCATTTCATGGGGGAATGCTATTTATCCTAAGTAGAAAAATTTAGCAGCTTCCCCTTTGAAAATTTTGTGGTCACCTTTAGGTAGGATATATAGTCATCAGTGAACTGAATACAGGTTGCCTCATTTTCTGATACTTGAAGCTCTTGCTGCGTTCTGCTTGCAATATTCTTCTCTACATTAAAAAAAGTTTGTACCTGTGTGGAAATGCTGAAGTTTCGTTACCAATTGAATAAAAGTTTGTTACAAACTTGTGTGATAACAATGTACACCTTAACAAACATTTAACTTCTATTGTAGGGCTAAACAAAAATTGTATTATTATGGTTTCATTTTTGTCAAGATTGGATTCTTAAGTTTGCAGAAAAAATAACTAGTATCTAAAAGAAAACATACAGATAGTCAGCTCCTGGCAAATCTGTTCCGTTTTCTTCATTATCTGGGCAGAAATCTTCTCTTTCAAGCAGCTCTTGATATTTTTCTTGGTAATCTGGCATAGTAAAAATGAGACTGAGTAGCATATATAATAGGGATAGTCCTCTAAATTAACATTGATCTATACAGTCTGAAAGTAGCCTATGTAATGAAGCCATAAAAGGCAGAAAACATAATACAGAAAAACCTAGTACTACAGTGTTTTTTCAGGACATCAACCAACCTTTAAGAATAAGAAAGATACCCATGATCCCACAGAACTGCAAAGGTAGTCACAGATACCTTCATCTGAAACATCATGCCGTGTTGTGCCCAGATGATAGAAACCAAACAAAGAAACAAACCCTTCTGCTTGTTACTAAGGAGCATGGTTTAGTGATGCTACTTGGTAGGCCAGGTTGACTATTGGACTTGATTTGGAAGCTTTTTTCCAGCCTAATTACGATTCTACGTTTCCAACAACTGACAAAGGACCACTTGAAGTTTTATTGGCTTGTGGAGAGACTAGGTGCTGAGGACTATGTGTGTTGGGTCTGTCTGAGCTGGAGTCACCTTTTCCCTGCAGCAGCCCACACAGTGCTGTACTCTGCACTCGTAGCTGGAACAGCACTGGTATCACTCCAGTGTTGTGTCTATTGCTGCATAGTGCTGGCACAGCATCAGGACTCCTTCCAAGCCCCCAAGAGCCAGCAGGCTGGGGGTGGGCAAGTGATGGGGAGGGGACATTGCTGGGGCAGCTGACCTAAACCAACCAAAGGGATATTCCATACCACCTGATGTCACACTCAGCAATAAAAGGGGGGGCTCTCGTGGGGGAGGGAGCTGTTCCTCCTGAACAACCACTACGCGTTTGGGGCCCTGCTTCCCAGGACGTGGCCGAACACCGCTCGCTGATGGGAAGTAGAGAATAATTTTCTCTCTCTCTGTGCTTCCGCGCGGACTGATTGCTTCTTTTGTCTCTGTTTTTTTTTCCTCCCATTCCCTTTCCCTTTAATTAAACCTTTCTTATCTCAAACCTCGAGTTCTCTGTGTTGTATTTTCTCCCCCTTCCTCTTTGAGGAGAGGGGGAGTGAGAGAGCGGTTGTGGTGGAGCTTGGCGGCCCACCTGAGTAAAACCACCACACTATGGCACAAATTCTTCTATATGAACTGTATGAACTCAAATACATATCCTCCATTTCAAACACTTACATTCTTTAACCCTGAGTAAGGCATGCATTGCACACTTGAAAGTCAGAAATTCATATGTTATTTTGCCTTTTAAATTCTATGAGTTTCAGATATCTTACAAACAACTTAAGGTATACTTCAGAAGGGCATAAACTTAATTATATTTTTTTAAAGAAGACGTATATTAAGCCTATGATGTACCTGGATCAGCAGCAGTGAAAGGAATGCCATCGGAAGTGTAAAATGTTGGCTCATTCTAAGAATAAAAGTTATACAGTAAATTGTATGCATTCAGAGAAGCGTTTTTTTGTAGTTTTCAGCAATATGAAATATACTACAGATACGTTATCAGCAAAATATGTTTTCAGCAATATTAATGTATATGGATCAAGTTAAATTAACATTAAAGAACCAAAGTGTCAGTACTTTCTTACCATAAAATAGTTCGGGTCATTTTCAGGGGTGGCTTCTGTATGTGAAGAAGTTCCAAGAACTCTTCCCCAGTTACTTGATCGCAGTTCTACTAGTTTCAAAAGCATACGTTTCACATCTCTAAAATAAAGGGAAGCAATACAGAAGTTAGAATGTTTTCCTGCTAAGCAATAAAATGGCTTCTCTTATCCTACAAATTCTAGACAGTTACATCACAGAAGAAGCCCCAAAAGGAATAAAACACTTGGTCCAGTCTGCAGGTAATTTTGACAGTCTTTTTTTTACAGTCTTTTTTTCTGCAAGTCTAGATGCTCCATGGGTCAATTATGAAACACTCACTCTCCATTTCCTCCATGTTGATGTAGGTTGTCCATATGAAATATAAAACAGCTCTAGTTTTTATCAAGATACCAAGTCTGCAGCACAACTTGAGGAACAAATCCTTTTCTTATAAAAGGATAGTAGTGGGGAATTTTTCAAACATCTAATTTATAGATATTCAAACATCTAATTTATAGTCCTGACTTTACCTCTCTGAATCACACTGAATTTCTGTAGTCAACACGCAAACTAATCTCTCCAATACATTAAATATCATCTTCTATTTTTCCCTGAAATAAGAGAAATTGTTTTCTTCTTCTAAGGAAGTCCATGGAGAAGAGTTCTCATTGAGAAAGGTAAAAAAAAAAAAAAAAAAAAAAAAAAAATCAGTTTTCCTTTACTGTTTGCAACCAGTAGTAAGACCCTACCAGAACAGCATGTTTTTCAGCAAAAAAAAATTCTATTTCACCCCTACAATTACAGCAATTTAACTACCATATTTAAGATATATTTAAGTATGATTTAAAAGTATAAACTAGGAGATATCACAACTATTATATTTACACTTGCTCTGAGAGCCTAAACCACTTACTGGAGATTAAGACCAAAAGGTCATTAATCACCTCTGTTAAGGCAAAAAAACAAAACCAAAACAAAATAAACAAACACCTGTAGTTGAAAAAAAAATTGTTTATTAGATGCAAAGTGATACTTACATCACTTTCTGTGAATGTAAGTTTTTTAGGCCGGTAAATGTGTGTTTTGGACATGTTCAGTATTCTTTATTTTTTTTTAAACTATTCTACATGTGGAACAAATTTATCTTCTCACCTGCTACAGTTTGCATCCAACACAACATTTTCAATTCGTTGGATCACTTCATTCATGTCATTCTTTCCTTTTTCTTTCCAGGCATCTTCTAAAACTGAGCCTGTTAACTAAAGACAACGGATGAGCACTCATCTTTTTTTTTTTATTTAAAGCAAATCATAGAAAAAATTAACAAGTTGTTACAGAAACTCTTATGTTGACAATTTGTAACATGCAAGATTGTCCAACTATATGAAGGTTGAACCTGCCAATCTCCTAAATCTTGTCACTAAATAGAATAAAATTGACCTTGTCAAATAGTCTATTTAAGACTATGTACAGTAAGGTACCTCTAGCAATTTCTGGTCTACTCAGTGTAAGTATCACTGAATCCAAAATGCTTGGGATGGCATTTTATTCCCTTATATGATGAGATGCAACAGAAAATCAAGTATCTTAGCTCTTATTTCATATTTCCAGATTTCTCGAAGGGTCCTGCCTTGATCCTAGATAACTAGATAATAGTATCAAGAAGGTTTAATATAAAAAAAAAAAAACAAAAAAAAAACCACATTGCAGAGCAAACAGGTAAAAAGCTCTGGTATCCACCAGAGCTTTTCCAGGGAAGAGATGGAGTGGTGGTTTAAAACCCTGAAGGTATTTAAGAGACATGCAAACGTGACAATTAGCAACATGGTTTAGTGGTAGACTTTGTGTCTACTGCTTAGGGTTGCATTCATGGTTGGATGTGGTGGTCTTAAGGGCCTTTTCCAACCTAAATGGTTCTATATGAAGAAGAAAATATATCAGGAAAAATATATTACTGCAGTAGTGACACACAGAACATAAGGATCAGCTGCAGGAGTGAATGTGCTCAGTGAATACAGCTTCATACTTGCTATGAAGCCACCAGCTTAAACATTCAAAATTTGTTTCAATGTTTTCAACATTCAAACATTTGTTTTAAGGAAGATATAAAAGCTCTCTTCCCTATTCACTGTATTAAAAGAAGCCACAAGAACTTAAGAGAAGAATTTAAGAGAAGAGTCTGAAAAACCATAGAGTGGGAGGACAGGGAAGGAACAAGGAAAAAAACAAAAACAAACCAGCAACAAAAATACTGAAACAAAATTCTGGAAAAGGAGCATATACTTTGACCTTCATTCCTAAAATAAACTGTGTTTTCCCAAGTATGAATATTACTAGGGCTTGTGAAAGCAAGCTTCTCCCTGTATAGTTTTTTTTTTTTTTTTAAGGAAAAGTAAAAGCAATGACAAAAGAAACTTGTTTTCATTATGAAAGAGAAATACCTATTTATACTGTGGTAATGATGCAAATGATACAGTAGGAAGTGGGACAGAACCTTTTGCTGCAAAGAACTTTTGAAAATGATAGACCCTAACTTCTCAGCATCTTTCAAAACAGAAAATATACCCCAATGCTCACAATTCATTTGAGTTGGTTACTGGTTTTTCCTACAACACAAGTTGGAAAAGGAGAGCTGAAAGGATTACTTGCTCCTTTGCCTTTGCTTCAGTTCCACTGCTATTGTATATGGCCTCACACTTTACTTCTACAGTAGTACTTTACTTTTTTGTTTGTTCAAGTTTGCAATGAAAAAAGTAATTGTGTTACTAATAATGTAGTGCATAAAATCCTACAAACGTTTTCTCTGTTGCAGCTTTGTCTCCCCTACCATTACCAAAAGGAAGATGGTACATCCATCATCTCAAAAAGAAATATAATGCTCTATGCATACATTTCCTTATCTATTATGGCATTTTAAAGTATTATTTTTCAGTTATCCACTTTCTCTTCCCAACCTTCAAGCATTTTTTTAGATAACCAAAATTCTTATCGTTCTGACAAGAAATACTTCCAGAAGACACGTCACCTGCACTTTGTGTTTACAGAAGCGCATCCCACTGACTTTATGCACTGCTCGTTTCTCTTTTGAGGCACTTGGTTAAAGCATTCCCAGTGCATGGAAGAATATGATAACAGGGACATTCAAGAATGACAGCTGCTTAACTCCAATAATGTTCGTGCTGACCAAGAAAGGAAACTACCCTCTCTCTTTTTACCTTACCAATTCTGAATTTCTAATTACCCACAATTAGAAACCTCTCTTTATCATGTTATTTAAGAACAGCTAATAACGACACACTATAGCATTGACCTATAAAAGGAACTGTGCGATGGGGCTACCTCTCTTAGCCTGGATCTCATATTTGCAACCTAGAAATCCACTGTGGTATGTGGCAGAAAGAAATAGGCTTTCATGAGATTAGCCCCCCACGTCCTGCAGTCTTTTTTTTTTTTTTTTTTGTTATACCCCCCCCCATTTCACCAGCAGGAATCATTATGACATGACTACATGTGATGCACTGTTTTTAGTTATCCCAGATGAAGAAAAAGCAAAATAACTTACTATTTGTGTTTGAACTACACCATGATTGACATATAATTACATAAATAAGTAGTACCAGATTCTCCCCCTCAACTACAGAACTTGATTATTTTTTTCTTCTTTCAGAACAACTGCCTCACCTTCAGCAGTTTCACTGCACATATCAAATTATTGTCCACAGGATTGGAGAAAAGTGCATTTAGTAATTCTCGAAGGCCTTCTTGAAGAATTTCTGCTCGTGTTACCTGACCCTTTGTTCCTTTAATCTGCAAAACATCAAAAAACAAAAAATCATAGAATCAGATCAAAAAACAGTTAAAAGATTCAAGTTTCAGAAATTGCCACATTTTCTCTTTTAAATACTTTATGATTTAGTTGGTGATTAACACAGTTGAACTCTTCAGATGGAAGACCATATCAAGTACTGCAACTATTTTAGAACACAGACTGAGTAACATTCTTAGAAATCTGACAAAATTGTAACAATGCACTTCTAGCATTGTGTTTCTTTGTCAATAAATTGCTAAGAATGGCCGCAAAATGCCTGGCAAATAACCCGAATTGTTTTTTCCCTCTATTACATTAGGCACTCTCTACAGCTGTTGAGTGGTGTGCTTCTAAAAGGCATATATACTTTAGAATTACAGAAAATAGATTATAAATAGAGGATATACTTCACAAAACCAGGCAAGCTCCTCTCCTTCCATGCCCTTTAGAAAGCTTCCTTTTAATTTCAGTAAGTGAAAAGTGTATTTCAAGGCCCACTTACGTATAAACATGAAAGAGTTGGAGAATTATTTTATTTCCTCATGACATATTTTTTTATAGTGTCTAAACAGATTACAATATTTAAATAATCCAGTCAAAAAAAAAAAATTATTCAGAAGCTGCTGAATTTGTTGAACTCACAGGTATGATTTTTTTTTGATATACAAAAAATGTGTACACATACATCATAGATACAAAAACCTGATCTTAATACAAGATTACATGCTTCATGCATGAGCCAAAGACTCAATTTTAAGAAGAAATCCCATTAAAGGTCTCAATTTTTAATTGCTCATCTTAAAGATTCCCACACCTTCCTCAAGTATTTTACAATAGCTCTGGTTAGTGGCTAAATATTGAATTACATGGCTTATTGATTTTGATCTGCTTCTGCAAGTTGTAACATTTCTTACATTGGTTAAGTGAAGTAATCCAATGGTTTTGCAAGCCAAAAGAAAATACTAAAAACATCATTCCAGTTTTTCCAACAGAGAAAATATGTGACCAGACACAAATTTTGGAAAAGGTGGTTTACGGTTGGTTCATTTAGGGAATTCTTATAATTTTTTAAGAGTATCTTTTTACATTTCTCTTTTAATGATCTTGTCTACTTTTGCTTATTTGTTTCTTTGATGCACAACTATAATTAAAATTTTCCTCAAGGTCTTTGACTTATTCACCTCTACATTAAAAAAGCAATGCCTCAAATGATACTCCATTTCAGCATTTAGTTAAACACAACAAAAAATTAACAAAGAACCATTTGACACACAACTTTCTTCTTACCTCTAGGTTAAGATAAAGTTCAGCTAAGAACAGCACAAAGGCATGAAATTGTTTTCGAGTATCCTCATCTCCTTTTGCGGCTTCATCTCTGTTTTCAAACTCTGTTCGACACCTGAAAAATTGAAACAAAATTGTATTGTTATCATCTGTTGACATCCCAACACATACAACGTGCTACTTATTTAGTAGAATGCTAAGAACTTATGAATTGTGTTAAAATCGTTAAATGCTGAATTCTGGGAAGTATGATTTGTGAAGGACATGAGAGGGCTTTACAAGACTGTGGATGCAATAGGTGAATAGGTATGATTACAAGATTGTGTTTTCAAACACTGAGATATCCGAGATGTAAAAATACACATAGTATAACATGGGTGCAATAAGCTTAACAAAGGCAGCTAAATGTTAACAGAAATAAAGTCATAAATGATATTTTCCTGTTTCAAGGTGCTTCCCACATTGCCACAGATGCCTTTACACTTATGTGATAAATTCTTTATCCAGCAATTTTAAGCAACAGCTGTGCATTATTTAGTTACAAACCAACATTTAAAAAAAATTGAACACATTTAATAATATAGTTTAAGATAACAGGATAGTTATGTAGTATTTTCAGTCTTCAACAATGGTGTCAAAAATATGCAGGTTTGCATATCAGTTCAAAAACAAAAGGAGAACAAGACAATCTCCCATTTATTCTCAATGCTTACGCAACAGATTAATAAGTATCTAGGAAACTGAAAAATATAAGGAGTTGAAATACCAAATTTTAAGTAAAGATGTGGGCTTAGAAAGAAAGAGTGGTTTTCAGTGGTTGGCCTTTTTATCCACACCCCAATTCCATCCATATTAGCAGCAAAACAATAAACTACGTTAATATTACAGCTTCAGGGTGCTAGAACATTATCTATTGGATTAGCTTCAAAATCAGGAATCAGGTAATCCAATATTAGCAGGGATTTCCTTCATGCTGTTTTTCAGGTAAGAAGTGTAGATAACACGACAAGATAAAAAGTGATAATTTGTAGTGTTGTTTGGAGGTAGAAAAGGCCCATCTGCTTTGGAACAAGTTAAAAAATAAGTATTTTCAGCTTCTCTGTAGAGTATTGTTCCTGATTAACAAATTCATTTGGAATATCTTTTCAACTTATGATTTTTTCCTAAACATATATGGACTAAGTGAAACTTTAAAAGTAAATCTGAAGCTTATAAAGCCAGAAGTCCTTAAAGGTAAAAGGATAATTTGTAAAGACTCCTGAGGTAAAACTGTACTACTCCTTCAAATGTAATGCAGTAAGATTTAAAAGGAAATATATCTATTTAAAAACACTGTATTTTTTATCATCTATGAAGCCTTAATCATTAAACTGCAAGACCTCAAAATTCCAAAATCTGTGGAAGTTTATCCTCCTGCATTTTATGTATCTATTTCACATGTGTAAAGTCACTTAGCTGATCTAATGAACTTCCCTCTGGATCTCCAGCCAGAAAAGTAATTAAAGAAAAAAAAAAAAAAACACAGAATAATTAAGTCTAGCATGAGTCAAAGGACAAGGACATATGTACATTTAGGATACTTTTGAAGTTGACTAGCTTTGAAATGTACCTTGTAATTTGGTATCAGCCTAACATACTGAGTTCAGAAGAGACTACAGAACCTGAACTGAGCATTATTTTCATATTAAAAAAATAAATATATGTATGTATTCCATATGCAGTACGTACCTGAGGATTTAATAACCCTAAATATAAACTTCTATTCTAAATATGTACTTCCTCTATGCTATGTAATTTAAGAGTTATACACAAAAGAGGAAGACAGGAAACCTCAGAAAGTAATACGTTTAAAGTGACATGCAGATACTGACCTTTGAAGTAATAACTGTCGGAAGTTCCCACTTTGTGGACTAATCGTTAGATGGTGAGATAGGTAATTACACAACCGTGCTCCCATGTAGGAAAAATTTGGGACAGATGTTGCCTTCCGAAATAAAAGTGAAAATAATAAATTATTTGTACAAGTAATGATTAGGTTATCGGGAAATGTATTAAAAAGCATTTTAGAAAATGGTGTTTAACAACGGTTGACTAGATCACTGAGGAGTAGAAGATTAATAACTACTGTTTTTCATGTTAACTTTCATATCTCATGAACACTTTGCTACATGCATTTCGGCACACAGAAGTGTATTACTGTGATAATGTGGCTTTAAGAAAACAACTGCCATTACACCACTTGTCCTCAACTCTACTTCTCCATTGCAGCTTATACCAAAGAGTGTCTGAAAATCACTTACAAGTTGTTTATATTTATACGGAAGTCAATTAAGGGCATTAAGATGCTTTTTCAAGGACACACTCTCTCTCAAAGAGCAGTAAGTGATTAAAATAAAATAAACAAAAAACCCATGTTCATTCAGTTTGAGCGCTATCTATACTAGAATCTATGTTTGGCAGTAGTGGATACCCAGAGAAAGAATTCAAAAACATGACAAGGAAAAATAAATACTTAAAAGGATTAGGAAGAATGGGGGAAGTAGATGGTTACTCTTTACAGACAGCTTGAGATACCTGGCACCCAAAAAAAGGGAAGACTGCACAGGCTTTTTTTTCTTTCACTTTAGCATTTTTCCTTCACAAGTATAGCATCTGTAAATCTGCACAACTAGGTTAAATTAATATCACTAAGGCAGATGCTTAAAAACACACTGTGGCTACTGCAATTAAAGTTTTATGATAGGCTACGAGTAAGAAACACAAATACGTGAGCAGAAGCTTAAGACAGAAAAATAATAAAGCAGACTTGACTGACACTCAAACGCTATCACCTCCTAAAAAAACTAAAATCTTATGTTTTGGATACTAGGACAGCTTTTTTTTTTATTTTTTATTTTTTTTTAATATTGAGCTGAGTTTCACTTTCCACATAAACTGTTGAATTTCAGATTGTTTACACTTAGTGCTTCTCAGTTAAGGAAGGTACAGCCAACCCCAACACTGGACCTGTTTTAAACAGGGAGAGAGAGGAAGAGGTAACATTAAAGATTTGCATTAAATGTTGAGTCAATTTATTTAATGCATACAAAAATTTGTAAGTGGGATAAATTCCTGTTTTTTCTTTCAGTAAAGTTATACTGAATGCTGTAGTCTTTTATCACTACCCTCCATGTATCCAAATATAGGGAAAATGATGCTGCCAGACACAGTACAGTTTTGGCAGCTGTATGATAATAAGAAACTGAAGACTCTACAGTCCTGTATGATAACCAACCAGTCATGCTGCTTCTACATACCCCAGATTATTTCCACAATAAGAAAAAAGAAAGTTCAGCAAGTACCTGCACTTAAAAGGTGAATAAAAGAGCTGTTCACATCCTTCAAGGAAGAGTTTGAAAGCAACCAACCCAGGAAAGTGAGAGACATCCAGCGTAATAAATAGCAAGTGCAAGTGTGACTTTGTTCTGTGCAGCAAGCCCAAAAGACAGAAACAGCAGCTCATTTGCTTAGCAACACAGATTAAGCTGTTCTTTCCAGTGGCTCCCCCAATTAGTACAGAGTTCAGTTTAAGGTCTCTGTCCTCATTTCCCTGGCCATCAATGGGACTGGACCCAGTTACCATCAGACCAGCAATGAAGAACAAAGCCTGTCAGTGAAGAAACATTTCCTGAAGGGAGATGTGTACAATAGGTATCTAGCTATGTTTTTTAAATGTCAAGGAATAAAAACCATCTAAGCATTATTCCTTTTTGTAGGAAAAAAACAAAAACATGGAACTCGGACATGGCTTAAGAGTCATCTTTCTATCTGTACTACATAAATACAGCAATTCAAGTGTAACTCTTTAAATTAAGTGACACAGTTTCAATCCTACTATATGACCTGGGAGATTCAAATACAGAGCAAAGGCAACTGAGATAACTGGTGAAACTTGTCAATGAGGCAAGCTTCCCACAACTGAGCTACCATTTCAATCTTTCCAGCATAATCTTTTGCTATATGTTTCAGTCTAAAGAGAAAGACAATTCACACCATTATGCTACAAATGTTATGTTACATATATGCTATAAATGCTATATTACATGTATATTATGCTACAAAATGCTATATAGATACAATTATATAACAACTAATAATACCATGCCTATTCTTGGACACTAGGTAACAAGAGTTATGCTATCCATGGTATAAGACAGAATACATAGGCTACCTGCTGATAGATGAGCTCAACAAGTTCTTGCAAAGCTTCATCAGTAGTAACCCAGCCATTCAGTGTTTCAGCAAACTGTTCTATTTCAGTTTCAAAACAACCTGGCTGCTCAGTGAGTTGGTTTAGGAAGTCTTGTACATATTCTGCCAAAGTCAGATAGCCTTCATATCCATCTTCATAGGAAGAATCCTACAGCAGTGAAGAAGCATACCAACATTTAAGAACCTAAGATGAAGTTGTTATGCTTACCAGCTCCAGAAGTAACCATACAGCTCTTAGATAGGAATAACTCCTGATGTTTTGCATGCATGCTTCACAGTGGTCTTTAGTACATGGTTCACAAAGACGTTTTTAGAGAGCATAAACTTCAGTGCATCAAAAAGCTGCTGTAGTCCTGTCAACTTAAGAACTAAGTCACAAACTTTTATAGAGATTAGGGTCTCCCAGACAATTATATAGATATTTTTAAAAATAAGAATTAAACAGTTTGTCAAAGTGAGTGTAAGATTAACTAACTCACGAGTAAGTACATGTATACCTGTTATGAATAGAACTATTCAACTAAGATTAAAAACACTTCATATGCACACACACGGGGCTGTAGATAAACAAATCGTAGAACGAAAAAAATTGAAATAGGAAACAAAATGTTTTGCACTTACAGAAAGTGCTAAAGTGCTCCAAAATATGCAGGAGGGAAAGAAATTACAGAAATATAACAAATAGAATATAGCATTCCCATGCACAAAATTAAGTCAGGAAAACTGATCTTCTGAAGTTATCAAAGCATATCTTTTAGCAATGGATGAAAGATTACATGACATGAAATAAAATTATTTCAGTGGTATTGCATTGATTCGCAGATATTGAGGTTGAAGTGCAGACAGTAAACATACCTGTTCCCTAAAGAAAGAGGAGGGCTAACACAATAGCACTTTATCAGTGTTTATGTTCCCAGTGATGGAAGAAAAGACTGATAATTTTGCCCATTCAAAAGTGAATGCATGTAACACTAAAGTTCAGTACTGTTCTAGGATGATTACAGTGCAAGTACATAAGAGGAATAGCATAGGAAGCAACATACTTTGTGACATAACTAGCAATAACACACACAAATAATTCACTTTGTCACACTACCCAAGGGATTGTGAGCATCTCATATGACATTTCAGATGTCCAAGCAGGAGCCTGATTCAAGACATGAGGGTAACAGTCAGAATATCAGTGTTCTCAACTGCTTGCTATTTAACAAGAAAAGAATTTAAAATATATACACTATAATGAAACTTTGAGGTAAAGCAGTAAGACTTCCTTTCTTTAGTGGACTTACATATATTATGTTTATCATTCTATTCTCTTTCTCTCCACCCCCCTTAGTGAGCAGATGCCCTTTACTTTCTGGCTTCAAAATGCCACAGTAGAGGAGAGACTGAGAAGCAACACGGACCTGCAAAAAATCAAAGCCCTGTACATGCACTATGGAGAAATACAGACACATATTGCTAAAAATCAAGTACTGACATTAATTTCAGGACCTGTGAGGAACGTGTGGGGCAAGTGCATAATTTTCAAAATTATTCAGAGACCCCATGTCATAAGGGCATGCAACTTAAACTAATGAGGCACATGTGAAAATAACAGAAGAGAAACTAGAAAGTTTCTCATCACATTCTTGTGATGTTTTACTCAGTAGAGTATTTGACCAATGGATGACACTGAAGACAATGTTACTTAAAATTGCACACCAGAAACAGTATAAAAATATGTTTTTAAGGAAAGGGTGGCTAGTTGTTACTATACATGAGGATAAAGCCTTGAACAACTTGACACAAGTTTGCTTTGCTTTAAGCTGGCAATTGGTCTAGATGAACTTGGGAGAACCTTTCCAACCTTGGGTATTTTACGACTCTAGCCATTTGGTGCTTAAGGAACCAGGGAGTAAAAGCTAATAGGCCTCTTTATAATTTGCTAGTATTCTGTTCCTCTAAAAGAAATCAAACAGCCCAGAAAAAAGTACTGTACAAAGTAAAACTATTTTGTTCCACATGAACATGACATTATTGTCTAATTAGTGCAGCTTAGTCACCTACAAAAACTACCTACTCTGCAAACAAGCTGTTTTGAAATTCTGCAGCCAGGTTGCAGGAATAGTAATTGCTGTAGCTGGAAAAAGCATCTGCTTGTTCTGACATCCACCAGGTTGGTAATACACTCTCGTTCAGCAGAGAAAGTATCTTCTCATCCTCACTGTAAAGAATGTAGTCTCAGAAAAGAATGTCCTTGTTTTGGAAAGGGTAAATTGGTGTCCCTGTATTCATGTTCCTTCTCGCATTCTGAATTTAAGATGTTAAACTCAACACCACATTCATCTACTTATATTAAATACACAATTCCAAAGACAGCCCAAGTTTCAGTAACTATGCTGGGAACAGAATAAACTGAAGGAAAAACAAGTAATTAAAATGTTAATGTATGTTGTATACTGCTAAATTAATAATGTTCCATACTTTAAAAACTAGATTTAGTTCAGTAACTTCTAGAAATAAGTCACTTATATTTCTCATCGTCAGATTTTAAGATTTAACAGAGAATACAGCACCATGTACTGTACCAACTAATGGAAAACAAAGCAAATTCCTCCTGGTTATTTTTAAACAGTAGTTAGCGAACAAAAGGCTATAAGTTTACACATTCATTACAAATTTATGATTCAAAGCCATGAAAGTCAACTAGAAATTTTCCATTAATTTCAATGATTTCTCAGTCAGGCCAACACTGCCTAATCCCTCTCTTTTATGTTTGATAGCTATAGGACTAGACCCTGGATTACGCACAACAAAAAAGAAAGAGACGCTAACTTGAAAGTTGTTGGTTTGTCTCTTTTCTACTAAGAGTCAGTTCATGAATTTAAAGCCGTAAGAATGGACAGGCTAAATAAGTAGTACCATCTGGTTTACATAAAAGTAAAAATCAGAAAGTATATAGAAAAGATTCATGAGCTGCTCTCAGGCTGTTTCAGCTACTGTGCCAAATAACACTGACTTATACCTGAGAAGTACTCAAAATGTTTCCACTTAGGAACTTAGTTACCAATAAGTTATCATTGATTTGATTTCTCTTCAGACTTCTTAGGAACAAGCTTTTCCTCCTTCAGATTATATATTCTCATCAAGTTTACAATGATGTTGAAAAACTAAGTACAAAGAATGCTGTATGTATGAGGCTGCATATTTTAGTTAACGTATGAGGTTAAGTGACACTCTTAGGCTTGGCTAAATGAATAAACCAGCCACTGAGGCTGCTTACCCTCTAACTGGAAATCTTTTGAAGTAGAAGAATAAGGGTTAAAAAAAAAAAAAAAAAAAAAAAAAAAAAAAAAAAAAGCTTCCAACCAAGGGAACACAAATTTTACTACTAGAACTATGACATGTGGACGTTATGCCCTTCTGATGGATGGAAGGATGTATTGTTGTCATATACCCTGTCCAAAGAACAAGTCTGACATTTCCTACTGGCAATCCAAATCTGAATCCAGTCACCAATTCTACTGCAGACGTCCAGATCTTCCTATGCTACTGACAGCTGTATACAGAGAATTCCACAGGAATTCTACATTCTACAGGAAATTCTTCAGAATTCTTCAGAATTTCCTGAAATTTCTAACAGGTCTTGGAGCATCTTGAATAGCAATTGACAGTTTTGAGTATGACCTAACTGGAGATGAACTGAATATTATATAGACACATATAGTAATTACAATAATGCACTATCACACAAGGAATTAATGAATTATTTTTTAAATAATACATGTTTGATAAATAGCAAAAGCACTGTGTATTTTGTAAGAAAAATGTGAGCTTTTGCATTTAAAAACTCCAGGGAACATTACAAGTGAAAGCTAAGAAATACAAAGTTGAAGAAACAGAAGTTTCTTGTAACTTGTTTTTATTCCAATTTAAAACTGGTGGTCAAAAACATCACTATTCCATGCCTAGTATACACTGATTAAATTAAGGTCCCTGCAATATACCAAATACATCCAAATAAAAGCCTAAGTTTTGCTGGCACTTTGGAGTTATTTTCATTAATAGCTGAGTCACACATATTCATAATATATTCTTACAACATAGCAACGAGGAGCTCCCACATGCTTGTGTGTTTTTGCAAAGCACCTGAAAAGCAACATTCATTGCTGGTCTCTGGAGCTTGTGATTACACACATGCAAATGTATACCATTCTAGATGGCATTTTTTAATCTTGAAACTGAAACCCAGTATTTACAGAGAACATGTAATGTACTGGGGCAAAGTAATAATTATTCATTTAACACGAAGCATGTTCATGTTTTTTTTTTTTTTTTTTTTTTTTTTTTTTTTTTACAGTTGTATATGGGCATGGACTTGTATTATCCAGGACAGTAATTTTATTCAGCGGGCTGGCAAAGCTGTTAACATCAGATAATATGATTTTGCTGGCAAGGAGGAAAAAAAAATTTTTAAAAAAATCAAACACTATACTTAAGATTCAAATCAATTATTTTTGTGTTAGTTACTCAAAATCTAGTTGTTTCAGTGTAATTGTTTATTATCATTTGATTCTATTTGTAGAAGTGGAAGCATATTTGTAAAAGCTTAAGTTAAAGCTCTTCTTCCCACACGTACTTCAAAATCCTGAGAAATCAGCACAAAAACGCAGCTAAGCCTTTACTTAAAATACATTGTAGATGTAAATGCAACAGAGTCAGTCTCCGAGAAGATTGCTTATTCAGATGTTGGTGAAGTCAACGCTTGGAGTAATCAACAAGGAATGTGGTTATCTGTAGTGAGCAAAACTTCCCACACTAAAGGCTCTCAGAGTCACCATAATATTCACCCCACTGTCAATTAATATTCCAGCTTTATGTCTAAAGGTTATTATCTGAATCTTTTGAATTTCTTAGATAATATCTCGAGAAAAAAAATGTTAAATTGAAAATAAGTAAATTAAAATACACTAAGAAGAAAAGATAAATACTTACCACAAAGTTCTGAGTGAAGTTCATGTTGTATCCTGACGGATAAAACTCAGGTGCTTTAACCGACAGCTTTGATACTACCACAGGAGCCACAGCCACCTGAGGTTTAGCCATTTCTGGTCCAGAATCAGGAACTGAAGCTTTATCTTGTGATTCAAATGGAATTCTTGTTTGTTGCAGGTGTTCTGAAAAGTGTTTATTAACAGCCTTTCTTAGACATTGGTTAGTTGGTATGCATTCTCACAGAGCACACAAAGAATACGTATTTTTTCAACATTAATCACAGTATATAATTTCAAACATACCTTGTATTGTTATTTAGACGCCATTTTAGTTGATTATCTTAAACATGAATAGTTTTGGCTTTTGGAAACTCTAGATGCCTTTCCACATTATAGAAAGTGAACAAATGTTCATGTGGAAGTGATGGAAGAGAGAAAGAGAAGAGAAAGAGGAACAGAGGAGGAGAGGAGAGAGAGAGAAGAAAGAGAGACCGCCCCCCAACACATTTTTTAAGTGAGCTAACCCGAGCAGTAAATCAATGGTTTCCTTGCTTGTTTTTGTTGAGGGTTTTTCATAATTTTAAATGCAAAAGCAAGACTTTAAAGGTCAATAAATAGCAGGCACCACTAATTTTAATACACTCCCCAAAGACACCTAGCTATTGTCCATCTAGTGCGTAATTTGCCAAAAAAAAAAAATAATCAATGAAACCGTGTTTTTAAACCACGTTTTGCACATTTTCTAAAGATAGATTACAGCCTTTACAGATTAGCTCGTTTGTTTATCGAAAAGGGACCCCGACACGTACCCGAAAAAAAAAAAATATATATATATATATATGTATATATATAAAAAAAGGCGGCCGACAAACAGGGCTCTGCGCTACCGCAGGCTTGTATTTACGCGCTGGCAACCCTCTAGGCCGGAGCCAGGGGATCTCCAGCACGGGGAGGGCTGGGCCCAGCCGCGGCCGGATTACCACACGGACAAAACGCACCGGGAGGGAGGGAGAAGGGGAAGCCGCAGGCACACACACGACCACCGCCCCCGGAGCCCAGGGGGGCAGCGGCCGGGCGGGGTGGGGGTAGGGGTGCAGAGGGGGGCCCACCTGCCTTACCTGCGCCACCGCTGCCCGGCGCTGCCGTCTTGGGAGGCCGCAGGCCCTCCTGCTGCGGGGGGCCGCCCGCTTTGGTCGGCAGCGCCTCGGCCGCCTCCGAGCCGGGGGAGCCGTCGCCCCCCGGGCAGGCCGCGCCGCCGCCGCCGCCGTCCGCCGCGCCTCCGCGGCCCCGATCCCGGCCGGCGCCGGGAGTGCGGTCGAAGTGCTCCGCCATGCTGGGGCCGGGGCGGCTCCGAGCGGTCGCGGGAGGGAGGCCGGGAGGCAGCGAGGCCGGGAGGGAGGCAGGGAAGGAGGGAGGGAGGAGGAGGAGGAGGCGGCCGGGTCCCGCCTGGCCGCGGCCCCAGCCTCCACTTTCAGTTTGAGCCCCGCTCGCAGCGCCCCCTGCCGGCCGCCCGCCCGCCCGTCGCCATGGCAACGCCGCCGCGGCCTCGCCCCGCCTCGGCCCGGCCCCGCAGCGCCGCCCGCTGCCTCAGGTGCGGTGCGGTGCCGGCCCCCACTCCCCCCCCCCGAAAAAAAAAAAAAAAAAGGGGCACAAACTGCGGGCTGAACCGCGGTGTAAGTGTAATCCCACGGCTAAGCCTCCCACGAGACAATGCTACTGCAGTTTTTTTTAACACCAACCGTGTTAAAACATACGTTATCAGTGATAACGTATTTTCAAGTGATAATGTATTTTCACGCACGATCTATACACGAGATTTCTCATTAAATGCTCGCATACAACTTCTAAAGCCCTCCACTAACATAAACCTACTATAGGAGACTGCCCATTTTGCTAATCACCTCAAAATGATTCAACTCACACCTCCATTCGCAACTCAATTCGCCGTTTTTTGTTCTGCCCTGGCAGAGTCCTGCTCTCCTTGCTTTGCGAAACCCAGAGCCCAACCTGCTTCCACACTCAGCTGAGTTCCACCTCAGCTGACCGTGCCGGTGATATTTGCGGTTTGTCTCCCAGAACAGCCTGGCCTGTGCCGACCTTTCCACCTGTTATTTCCAAAGCCCAAGCCAAACGCTTGTGTGTTGTTGGCTCAAACTCCGCTGATGACTCATGAGAGGAGGAAAAATAGGCAGGCGTGTATGAAACGCTGTATGAAATTGGAACAGTGCTGTCCGGTATTTTTTTTTTTGAAAATATGACTATTGTAATAATAAGCAGGAAAAACATTTACAAAGTTTTACATTTTACTATTCTAAAATTACTAATAAAGGCTACAGAATACAAAATTTAGTGCAGATTTTTTATATTCCTGTGGCATGTAATGGACTGACTCTTAGTAAGACAAAGTTGGCCAGATTATAAAGGTGACACAGTTAGAATTAATTGGGCTCATGGGAAAACTGTTCCTATGCAGCTACTGCTGAAAGTGAAGACTGGTGAACTAAATAATCTAAACTACACAACTGAAATGAGAGGAAATATAGGAGACTAATGAGTTTTCAGAAAAGTAAAAGACTTCACTTGTGTAAGCAATTATTAAAACTAAATTTGAGCTGTATTATCAAAACTTGGAAGATCACAATGTAGCTGCTAAAATAACAAAATCAATATATATATATATATATATATATATATTATATTATTTCAGTCCTGGTTTTAAAGTCTATATTGTGACATCTGGTTGCATTTATAAACCTTATCTTACCATGAGGAGAATGAAAAGCTTACATCAACACGAAAAAGGAAGCAGAGATTCTCAATCATTGGTTAAGGATGCAGAAGCTCTAAGAAAATCATCAGGATATCCTGTGACCACTTTTTGAGACACTAATCTTTCAAAAAAGCACATCTCTTTTTCAGTGTATATACCTATAATGAATTAAATGCCTCAGGTTATCATTATTATGCCAGACAATTTCATCTTTGGTCATAAATGTGAGTTCTTTCTAATTTGCAAACCCTCCATGTTATTTTAATATAGTGATTGTTTGGCAACTACTTACGGTGTAGAGTGGAATGTGATCCCAGATCCATCTTGTTACTACAGATGCACAACTGAAGTTTGCACGAGAATAGTTGTGTTTGACTGGGAGACTAATTTCTCCTTCCTAATGTAGACATCAAAAAAAAAAAAGTATTTTCAGGTGGTTAAGTCCAAAAATCACAATCCCCAAATATTACCTGCAGTAGTCAACCCCTTTAGACAATGCCTAAAGTTCTCCTTACAACATTCTGGCCTGAGTAACTGAAGTCGCGTTGATTACTTCAGCTATTGAGAACAATCTGAAAATCTGGCATATCTAAATTAGCAAGGTATATCCTACTGGATTAAAACTTTCAACAAGTGCAGCTATGGCTGCTTATAAATATCCATCAGAGGAGTTACCTGCTTTGTCCTAAGCACATTACCTAACAGCCTGAAACTTAATTCAGAAGCAATCCTGCACAGACCTGCAGTACTTGGTGCTGGGAAACCACAAAATGCAACTTCATCACTATTCAGAACGCATTTTTTTTTTTTTAGGGGTGACAACATGTTTCTACCTGGGGAGAAGAAGGGAGGAGGGACTGCTGCTGTGTTTTAAAACTAGATGTGCTCTAATAATTAGAAATATAGTGTTTGCTTTATATTAATATTGATGCATTTAACTAATATTAATATATTTAATATTAAATATATTAAACCAATACTAATATATTTAACTAAGATTAATATAATTTGTATTAATGTATTTGTTTTATATCGATACGTTTATAAGTTACATCGATACATTTATAATTTACATCGATACATTTATAACTTACATTAATATATTTAATTTACATTTAATATATTTATATTACTGAGGTATGCTGCTGCCCCCGGTTTCCGAGCCCCAAACACCGAGGACCCGGCAGCCCGTGGGCAGAGCTCCGAGCCGAATCCTCCTCACAAACGCCTTTAAAAGCGGCTGTCTCCCGAACAACCAGCGCTCGGCATCCTCCTCTCCACCCCGGGAGCCTCACCCTCTCCTTGCCTCGCTTCACTTCCAGCCGTAATTCACCGCCTGACACCAGGGGACGGCCTGAGGGGAGCGCTCTGCCCGCAGCCGTAAATCAGCCCCAGCCCTAATCCCGCACCTTGCAGTTACAAATTACACCAACAGCCCCCGCGCCAGCACCCGAGCACCACGCTCCGGGCTCCTTTTTCCCCGATTCACCTCACCGGGGGCCTCCCCTTCCCCGCTCTCCCCTCGCCCCCCCGGCCGCCAACCCTCCCCTCACAGGGGGCCGCCCCTTCCGCCATGGCGGCGGCGGCGGCGGCCGGGACCCCCTCCCCGCCTTCCCCGTCCCCCTCCCGCCCCCTCCCCGCTCCGCCCCCGTCCCGGCCCCGCCGCCTCGCCTCGCCCCAAGGTCGGTCAGTGCCGCGGCGGGGCCGGCGCCGGCGGCACAGCCGGTGGGTGCGGCGGGGCCGGGGCCGGGGCCGGGGCCGCAGCGGGGATAAGGGGGGCTCGGGGCGCAGAGCGGGGAGCCGGCCCCGCGCCGTGGGGAGCCGCGTTGTGGTGAGGGGGGGGCGGTGGCGGAGCGGCTGCCGGGGAGGGAAGGGAAGGGAAAGGAAAGGAAAGGAAGGACAGGACAGGACAGGACGGGGAGGGAAGGGGAGGAAGGGAGGACGGCGGCGGCCGGTCCTGGCTGAGGGGCTCGGGGAGAGGAAGGGGAAGGAAGGGGGAGGCGGCGCGGCTCGGCCGGGCGCCATGGCCGCCGGGCGCTGTGGTGGCGGCGGGGGGCGAGCGGCCTGCCCAAGGTCAGCGGGGCGGCGGGCTATAAATAGCGGGGACGGTGCCTTGCCAGCCCCGGGCCGTGCCTCGTCGCCTTGCCCTGCTGCCTCCTTCCCCCCGCACAGGCGGGCGAGGAGCCCTCTTCGCCCGCTGGCCCCGGGACGCCCTCACCGACCCCCTGCGGGAGTCCTGTCAGGGCCCTGGGTCGCCTCCCGGGGAGCTGCGGGGTGCTGGGGCTGCTCCTGGGGAGCCCTGGGTGCCCTCCTCTTTGTGTTAATTTCCTAGCTGTGCCCAGCCGCCCCGCTCTGACAAACAGCGGGCTTTGTCCTCTGGCTGCGGCGAGGAGGTAGGGAGAAAGCACCCGCGCCTGGCTGGTGGCAGCCGCAGGGGCTCAGGCTGCCCAGTTTACATACCTGCTGCCTGCTATCATCAGTAACTGGTGCTGCTCTGTTTCCACACGCGCAGCAGGGATTCCATACGTGGCAAGGAGTCTGCCGGGAGGTCTGGGCGAAATGACGAGCCTCCTGCGCTTTGCTGTTAGTGGGTGCTCCACTCCTGTTTTCGGCAATGTCTTACCACCTAAGGTGCATTCAGCAAAAGTGCCATGCTTGCGGATGTTTAGAACCCACCAGGCGCTCTGGTCTCAGGCAACTCCAAAGCCAGGTAAGTTGATTAAACTGTTGTAAATAATCTCTTATTTTAACAGGGAAAGATAGCTTGATTTTTTTTTTTCTTTTGGATGGGCTAGGACAGTCTTATACGGTCTATTTTACAATCTTAAAAAGAACATCCTTAAATCATATCTGTACCTTACTTGAGTCAGCTGAAGTTGACAAAACTTCATAATAAGCTACAATATAATAAACTTCAAAACTTCATAATAAGCTATAATAAGCTTTCAAAATAAGCTACCAATTTTATGCTAGTTTACAGAGCTTATGCAGAAGGTATTTGTCTTTGTTATGCATAACATGGATCCAAATATTCTTTACAGGTAGGTGGTCAGAACTCCTGCTGATGCTTATTTTGCTTGAGGGTAGTACTTAAATCTTTTCTTAGCTAAAAGCCTGACTTCCCCCTGAGTTTTGCTTTGTGTGCATGCAGTAGAAAGTACTTGCCTCACAAAGAGAGTATCTGAAAGCATGACTGTATCTGGTTGTAGTTATCCTGTGTAAAAAAAAAAAAAAAAAAGTACATGTGATGCACAGTAGATGCCACGTTAGTAGATCTTCTTGAGGTCTAGAAAAGCAGCAGTGTTTGTGAACTGAAATGTCTGAGAAAACACAGCACATAACATATAACTTAGAAACACCTTTATCATGTACAATTTCTGCCAAACTGCATGAGTGGCTGGTCTGTTTTGGGGTCCTTACAAGTCAATGACATGGTGTTCAGGGATTCTGAAGAAATGTGGTGGGAGAAGAGTGTTGTTTGCTTATTCTGACAACTTCTGATAATCTGTCACATGACTTTTTGCCAAAGTTGCATGGAGAAATTTCTTTGAATTTCAGAATCTTCTTTTTTGAATTTATTTGACTGACAGCCCAGGGAGCTAGGTTCTGTGAAAACTGATCAGGGCATTGTTTTGATATCCCGTGATTTTTTTTCTATTTTTTTTCCCCGTGTTTATTATCCGAGAGAAAGAAACAGTTGTCTGTCTTGATATTGCAAATTATCCTTTAGTTGAGCATGTTAACCTGGGATGTGGGGAACTAGGTTCAAAGTTCTTTCTCAAATATCCCAGGTAAGTGCTCTTGTTGTTTGGATTTGTAATCACTTCTTGTGTTTGGCTTTGACTGCAAATTTGGTCATGAAACCGAAGGATCTCTTCTGTTTTTTTTTTTTTTTTTTTTTTTCCAAAATCACTGTGTCTGTATGTGTATATATATTTTTTTTACTTGTTTTTATGAATTGATTTTCATAAACTTTTCTACAGGAAGGGATAAATCTTGTTAGTGTAGTATGTTTAAGCATTCAATGCTGTCCTTTCCAATCTCTCATGTGGAAGCCTTTGTTTAAGGGAGAGTAGTATTTATATTCATGCGATATAATTCTCAGTATTAAACAGCTATTAAGTTCCATAAGTCTTCTGGTTGATAATTAAGCTGTCCTTATGGTTCATTTTGGTAACCTGAGATTTGTCATTCAGCAGAGGACAAATCAAGGATAAAGCAGTAATTGAGTGACAAATCAGTAACAGTAGTGCTGCCTTTGTATACTTAAGTGTTTTTGAATCAAAATTCAACAGTGTATAAAATAACTACATTTTATTCTTTGTTTTAGGAAATTGCTTAAAGTGATGCTCGGTGAAATCACTGTAAGATTACGAAAACCAAGTTTTTCAAAAAGACTAGCGGTGCTGTGTTTCTTCTTAAGCCTGTAGTTATTACTTCCATGATCTCAAATAAGCTTTCATTTAGTCCAGGATGTCGTAAGTACAGGAATAACAGTTCCCGGCACAGTGAAGAGATTTGGAGCCAGTTGAGAAGTAAACTTGGAGGATGGATACGTTTCTTACAGCTGCTTATGTTGCTGCTATTTTTTTCCTTTCTTAAAATCATAAGTGTTTTCATACAGGAATAAACAAGTATTCCAATAATCTGTCAACCAGTTGCCAATATCAGGTTCTTCAGAAACAGATGCAAAGCTTTCCTAGACCATGCTAATAGGTGCTTACAGAGTGACCAACTGAAGTTTCTTATTATGCATCCAGATGGGCTTGTCCACAGATACATGACTTTCAACCCCCTCTACCTTGGGATTTGTAATGCCCTTTCTGTTTAGATGCTTCTTTCATATTTTTTTCTAAATCTTGCAGGACTTTAAACCTATAACAGTTCGTTGACAATTAATTTTAAAGCTAATCTGTATGTTATTCATAAACTGTGTACCTCTTCTCCTCATGTAAGGGCAGGGCTCAGGTGTTTGTTTAATCTTCTTTATCATTCTTTTTTTTTTTTTTTGCCTACATCATATTGCTGTTCTGCTGAATTTGTCCTCATCTTCAGAACAGGTGAGATGGTTTGTTTAAAGCTATTGTTAGAGTAATTTAGCAGTTAGGCAGGTTTCATATCCTTTTTTCCTGTTCCAGAAAATGTAGCTTATTTCTCCCTTCTGTTTTGTCTGAGTCAGTCGGTGATATTTGTTGATCCTACTTTGCTACAAGGTACTTCATGAAATCAGATTAAGGAGATGAAAAAAAAAAAAAGTATTTTTCTCATGTTTTCTGCATAAAATATTCTGGGTTTTCTTGTTAGCTTTAATTTAGGATCTTCTTTAAATACCCAGTTTGTGAATGGAAGCTAAGTGGAAAAGATTGCTTTTATAATACTTCTTAATTGTTTGATTTCTGAAGCTTGGAGATCTAGATTACCTGCATGTATTGTGTTTACCCAAAGTTCAAGACTGTGCTTTCCACTGTTCTTCTTACACTGTGGAGATTATTTTAAGGGGGGTGAGAAAGCATAATAATGAGTGTCTTACTTAAAATTTCAGTATTCTCATTTTTTCTAAATTCTAATTTACATATGTTTAATGCTAATATTCTAAGGCCTGTGAAATTTAATGATTCTACGTTTGATAGAAGCAAAATCCTTTTTGTGTTGATTCTTTATATCAGAAAAAGTACTGGGTATCTCTTACTGGATGAACAGCACATTTGAAGTCTTCATGTGACTCAAAGTGGTCAAGGTATGTGTAAATTGGTCTGTGTTTGAGGTCTGTTTTTGAGAAATGTTCTTGATGTCATAAAGCAGTAAGTTACTAAGACATAGTCAAGGCACTCTGTAAAGAGATTATCCAATGTGGGGGCCTAAAAATGCAACTTGGAAGCTTCACTCATTCAATTTCAAACCCAAGACAAGTTAGCAGATGTGCTTTCTCAGGTTAAAAACTAAATCAGGGTCCCAGTTTTATAACTGAAACTGCTGGATTCAACGAACCAAATCTGTGTTAATGGTTTAGCTTCCTTCAAACCTAGTATTCGTCATATCCTCTCTTGAAGTGTCAATATAGATCTTTGCTTTGAAATTGTAGACATCTGCTCCATTTTTGTGTTCAGTGATCTGATAGCTCAGAGTAGTGTCCTTAAAAAGTGTCTTTTAACTGGTCTGGGTAAAGGCTGGCAAACTGACACCTGTTTGCTTCACTTTTCACTTGAGTTCTGGTTGCTAGACGTTTGGCAGTGGGACAGAGGAGAAAAGAGGATAGATCAATGAGAGTTGTTGAATGTTCTTCTTGATTTCCCAAAGCACTGGAAGAGGACATAGTCCTCAGTGTTGGTTTCCAATCATTCTGCTTAGTAGAGGAGGTACAAATGCTTTCTATATTAAAAAAACAAAACCCAACAAAACTACAACAACAAAAAAAACTTCACGTTTTTATTGCATGTAACACAATAATGTGAAAGAAGGAAATGAGAAAACACATTTGGCACACAGTACATATTCACGTCCTTTGTAGCTGTTAGCTCTTCTGCTCTGGCACTCCACACAAAAGCAAGTGAACAAAAATAAGTCAAAATGTCATTTTTCATAAAAAATTGGGCCTTCGTGGATAGAAATATATTCTGGGAAGTAAGCTTTCATCGAGTGCTGCGCACATTTAAATTTTCAGCCATCCTTTTATTTCCTGTATGTGCTCTAGTTCATTTCTTTCTCTCTCTGTATTTGTCCACTGCAAAAAACTTCCAAGAGGAGAACGCAAATGTGTAGCACCCTAGTTTTTATTTTCTCAGTGCTTCTTGAAAAGCTTTTTGCTTCTAGTCCTGGAGATACTTCTTTCTTGAAATTATGGCTCATCTCTCACTCCAACAAATCTCAGTCATTTTGGTTTCATTTCTGCTTTTAAAAGACAACAGAATTCATTTGCATTGAGTTGATTTCGTGAAAGTCATAAATGGGACTTCATTGTGCAGTACTGAGAAGAAATAAGGGGAAAGTTCCCTTCAAATGATAATGTAATCTGCATGACTGACAGAAAGTTACCATAGTTTGCAAATATCTAGTGATGCTGTGATTAGGATGCCCTTAGTTGCACAGTGCTGTTTAGATGCGTGTGCTGATGAAGCAAGTCTTTGCCAGGCATTGTTGTCTTTGTGAGTCTGTTGTTCTAGATGTGCATTCTCGTACTTCGTATTACTTTTCCTTTATAGCATTTTTTTTAAAAATTGATTTTTGCCTTAAAAATTTTTAAACATTCTCCAACATAATAAATAGCAAAACACTTGTCTTACAGTTTTATTAGTGAAATTTAAAGAGAAAGCTAAAATAAAAAGTAATTATAATAAGTAGTTCTTTCGTTATCTTTCATGCTGCCTTCTTATTGGTTGTGTTTAATTTATTTTTTTTCTAATGGATGACAAGTACAGGTAAATATTTAAGTACCAGCTCTTAGCAACTCTTTCTATTGTATTTTCAATCAAATTGATAGTATCTTGAGAGTAGTTAATCTAAAATTTTCAGATGTTCAGCTTTATGCACAGTTCAGTCCCAGTTTTATTTCATAGATAGGCTTAGATTTTAAAAATATCAAAATAATTAATTTCCGTAAAGGTCTCATAGTATGATATGACTTTGATTTTGTTTTACTTGTTTCTATCGCAGTCAAACAAAAAATGAAAAGGAGGCCTTCCTAAAATGTGCAACACATTCCTAGTCTTGCACAGTTTTTATAGCAAAATGCAGAGTATTGGTGGCCAATTAAAACGCAAACTTGCAATTTAAAATAGGCCTATCACCCTTTTTTTTGTTTGCTTCTTTATTGTTGTTTGTTTTTTTGACCTTTAATACGAGTGACTGCTTAAGTGGCTCACGCTATTTTTCAAGAACACGTATGCAGTGTAGGCCTTTCATGTAAATGTCAGAATCCAGATTTAAATTCTGCGTACACATGAGTGAAAGATGTTGCAGAACTGGGCCTGTGTGCATGCTGTCTAGTGTAACTGGGGCAACGTGGCAGTGTGATATGTGATTATTCTGCCTGAGACTCTATTTATAAATGTATTTAAACACTTGGCTGGATCAGAGTTTAACTATCAGACTGGAGGACTACAAAGAACAAAGTTAGATGTTTGTAACTTGAAACGTTAAGTTTGAGAGAAACCCTGATGGACTTGGGGATGTTGGCTGATGAGAAGCTCAGTATGAGCCCATGTGCTCTTGCAGCCCAGAAAGCCAACTGAGTCCTGGGCTGCACCAAAAGCAGCGTGGCTGGCAGCAGGGGATTGTGCCCCTCTGCCCTTGTGAGGCTCCACCTGGAGTGCTGCGTCCGGCGCTGGGGCCCCCAGCACAAGAAGGATGTGGAGCTGTAAGAGCAGGTCCAAAGAGAGCCATGAGGATGACAAGAGGGCTGGAGCACCTCTACTGTGTAGACAGGCTGAGGGAGCTGGGGTTGTTCAGTCTGGAGAAGAAAAGGCTCTGGGGAGTCCCTGAAGAGGTGTTTCAGTACCTAAAGGGGGTTACAGGAAAGCTGAGGAGGGACTCTGTCAGGGAGTGGAGTGATGGGACAAGGGGGAATAGATTTAGATTAGGTGTTGGGAAAAAGTTCTTTACTCAGAGTGTGGTGAGGCCCTGGCACAGGCTGCCCGGAGAAGCTGTGGATGCCCCGTCCCTGGAGGTGCTCAAGGCCAGGCAGGATGGGGCTTTTGGCAGCCTGTTCTGGTGGGAGGTGTGGGATGTTGGAACTGGGTGATCTTTAAGGTCCCTTCTAACCCAAACCATTCTGTGATTCAAAGCTAAAACTGGCAAATTGAAGCTTCTGTGGTTTCCTGGTGTTATTTAATAGAACTTGGAAGAACTTCAGGCAAGGAGATAAAATTAAAGAGAAGTATAAATAAACAAACCAGTAGTCTGGTATTTCATTATTCTTACACTATTTCAAAAAACTCTTAATTTTTTCATTTTCTCTAGCAACCTTTAGAGATGTACATTAATGTAATAGTGCCTTTCAATCTGCTTTTGTGGTATGTTTGATACATTCATTAGCAGTGACCTAAGAACTGTAATATGGTTTTGATAGACATTTAGAACTGATGTTTATTTAAAACGTAGTTCTGCTACTAAAACTCATCTCTGTATTTCTTCATAGTAAAGTTAAAGTGACTAGAGAGGAATTTAAATTCATCTTATAACAGATTGAATGTGTTATCACCAAAATACCTTATATTGTATGTTTGTTGTTCTGATTTATACAACCAGAGTTGTATGAAATCAGATATGTATGAACTGCAGTAAACCCTTGTTAGTGCTTGTGTGGATGATTGTGCTTCTCTGCTGACACCTGAGAGAACGGGCATGTAGAAAGATGGCATAATTTGAAGAAATGTAAACTGCACTGCTAGAAACAGTAATTCTTCCGTTTCCCTGAAGAGAATTATTAAATGTGACATGTGCATGACTCTGTACAACACTGGGGAGCATCGTTAATATAAATTCAATAATCTTCAGTGCAACTAATGCTATCTTATCTTACCGCCTCCTACAGGAATTCCTTATAAACAGCTGACTGTAGGTGTCCCCAAGGAGATATTTGAGAATGAGAAGAGAGTGGCTCTATCACCGGCTGGAGTTCAAGCCTTGATTAAGCAAGGCTTCAATGTTGTGGTGGAATCTGGTGCTGGAGAAGCCTCCAAATTTTCTGATGACCATTACAGAGAAGTTGGAGCAAAGATCCAGGGGACCAAGGAAGTCCTGGCTTCTGATTTGGTTGTCAAAGTAATTGCTTTATTTATATATTTGTCTTACATTCTATTTGGAGAGACACTTAGGTCAAATTTTTCCAGTAGTCAACTGAAAGTTCAGTAATAAGTTCCTTCATTTTTTTTTTTTGTTGTTTCATTCTAAGTTCTGCTTTAATTTAGTCTTTTTATTTATAGCTCATGTGTGCAGCTATAGTACTTAACTAGTAAACAACAGCATTGAAAAATTTGAGGATAATTTCTTGTCAAGTTTTTAACTACCTTGGAGGATTTGTTTTCTAGAGAAAGGTAGACTAGTCTAGTTCAGGACACTAATCAGACAAGATCCATAAGAAACTTCTAATCCAAGATTAGCAACACATAACTCCAGGTTATTCTTCAGGGAATGTTGCTTGGAATTTTGAAGGTGCAGGTTTCTAAGTTTTCTCAATCAGACATCCAAAAATTGTGCAGCAACAGTGTGTTTCAAAAGTACTTGTAATTAGAGTAATTGGAGTTGATCAGGGAAGACTGCTAAAAGCGAAGTTGCTTGATAGCTGTTAGGTTATTCTGTGTTCTGACGGGAAAAAAATGTGCCGCCTTCTTGATGTTGAGGCTTCCTTTAAGTGTTTTTTTTCTTTTTTTTTTTTTTTTCCTCAAGTTATTCTGTTAGGGTTGAATACAGAGTTTCTGTGAGTTAGTTTGTGAACAACCATTTTTAGTTGGTTTGTTTATAAAAAATAAAAATAAAAATAAAAAAACATTGAAAACTTAAATATAGATCAAAATGGGTATTTGCTGGGGTTCATGCTTGTAATGCCCTGTTTGTGGTAGTGCATTGCAAAATTGGTTAGTGATTCTTACCCTGTAGAGTAATGTTCACCTATGTTCAGTACTCATTTTGTTTGCAGATGGCTGTTTTTGAGACAGCTGTCTGTCATGAAAACCATCTGTCATGAAAGCCAGTAACTGCTGGTTAGAAGCTGTGAGATCTTTCAGAAAGTGTGACTATTATTGCTTTGTCAGCCACCTACATGGAGCTAATTCTAATATATGGAATGCATCTAATAAATGCAGTTACTCAGTTTATTTGTGCAAACAGCCTTTGATATGCTTCCTTCCTTGTGTATTTTGTGGGTGGAAATGAACAGACTACAAGCTGTAGAAAGGAAGTGGAGTGTGCACTGACTTATTTCCACTGATTAATTTGGAAACTTCTTTCTTTCTTCAGGTTAGGGCTCCTATACATAACCCGGCTCTAGGTGTACATGAAGCAGACCTTTTCAAGACATCGGCTACCCTGATTAGTTTTATCTACCCAGCACAAAATCCAGACCTCCTGAAAAAACTTGCAGAAAAAAAAACTACCGTCCTGGCTATGGATCAGGTTCCACGGGTCACCATTGCTCAGGGATATGATGCACTTAGCTCCATGGCCAACATTGCTGGGTATGAAACTTACTTTTTATTAATAAGAAACATAATTGCATAGTAATCTGCATTTTCAGACAGCTGCTGTGATGTTAACTTGGTGTCCAGTCACCCATTCCAGGAAGGCCATGAAAGCAGATGGGCAAAAGAAATAAAGTTGAGCACCTTGCCCTAAGCCATATAAATCTGAAGAGTTAGCTGTCCTTTTTTTTTTTTTTTTTTTTTTTTTTCCCCTGAATGTGTGCTTGTTTAAGTGAGCTCTCTACAAAATTACTCTGGGTTTTGCAAATGCGTGTGCATGGTTCCTTCCCTAATGAACCTTGGGTTGTAGCCTTTGAAAGTAGCGTCACAGAAAAACAGTTAGCTTTTGGCAAGTTATGTATTATTCATTATTATTCATTGAAAATTTTATTTGAGATAGTGAATAGTTGTGGACATCCAGTATTCTGCAGTCCAAAAGTCCTCTCTGAAAATGCATTGCATCATTTTTTTTTTTTTTTAAAAAAAAGGGCAATAAACATGAGCAAAGATGGAAAGACTGTTAAACTTGGGCCCAAGAGCAAAACAGTAAACCTGTTTCATCCCGTGTATGCTCTAGTCAAATGTGCATCTTTTTGATGGCTGTCATGAGTGGAATTGTGCTGAGCCAGGGAAAATACTGACTGTTTTCTTCCTTGCTTGACAGCTACAAGGCTGTTGTACTGGCAGCAAATCACTTTGGTCGGTTTTTCACGGGTCAGATCACAGCTGCTGGTAAAGTTCCTCCGGCCAAGGTAAGTGCAATTAAACAGATATTGTGCCAGGGGAATATGTGAGTTCCTGATCACAGTTAACCACTTCTGAAAACTGTTCAAGGCTTCTTTGGGGCTAGTTCTGTAGACTGCAGAAATATGCATTAGTATTCCCATATGGATTTTTGTTGACTACCCATAGTGTTTTCTCGGGGGAAGAATAAAGTAACTGGAGTTTTAAGTTTGCTTACTTTTAAACTTCAGACTAGGTATACATGGATGCTTTTATTTATGTATTTATTTATTTATTTAATTTATATATGTATACTTTTTTTTTTCTGGGTGGAAAAGGGGAAGGCAAGGAAGCAGTTAGGAAAAGTCAGAGATGCTGGAATTTCTGATGTGTTGAAGGCTGTGCTTGAAGGGGTTGCTTCGCTTGAAGGAATTGCATGCAGTTGGATTAGGATGAAGAGAAATGAAAGTAAAGATTAAAAAAAAAAGTGAGAGAAATTAAGGGAAAAACCCATATCTGCTTCCATAAACTATTAGCTACAGATGAGTTGGCTCTTAGATAAATGAAGTTAAGAGCTTTTAAACTGTTACTTTTATAGGGCAATTTCAGTCATTCTGGGTTTTGTGTCCTATGTTAACTCACTTAAATGACTGTTTATGATGAGGTTTATCTGCTGTCGTGAAAGTGGTACAACATTGCTGTTTATCTAATCAGCTTTACTTTTAGCTTATGCTCAAAGCAGGATAATGGTGTTGTTCTAGGTCTTGATCATTGGAGGAGGAGTTGCTGGCCTGGCTTCTGCAGGAGCAGCGAAATCGATGGGTGCAGTGGTTCGTGGATTTGATACAAGGTGAGTGTGTGAAAAAAGAAATAGCAATCTGAAATGGTTTTTGGCTAAGGTTGTTTGCAGCAGTAGTCCTGTGAAAACACTTTCTGCACTGAATCACAATTACCTTCTTACCTTTTTTTTCCTGCCTAATATCTTCAATTTTTATTCCCCAAAACATTGAAACTTTACAAAGATCTTATTAAATCATTCATAACTATATGCATATAAAAAAATCACTTTATGAAAATGATAAAGGTGGGGCCTTTGTCCAGAATTGCATCTGTCTGTTTTTTTGGGTTGCAGGGAAGAAGAGTAAAGAAAGACTCTCTGTGCTCTCATTTATAGCTTGCTTTGATCCAGGTTCATAGCTGCATACTGTCATTCCCCTCTACTCTCCTGATCCCAGAGGGAACCTCTCCAGGAACTTTTTTGAGGTGAACTTCTTTCAGCCTGCTGAAGGAAAGAAAAAGATTAAGTTATTTTATTTATGAAACTCAAGGTGAAGGAGCAGGAACTGCATCTGAAGCTGCTTTAGGTGCTGATTTCTTGGGGGATCTCTTTTATGTTCAGAAGTATTATTTTGTCCAGTGGCCATTTTTAGAGTAATAGACTGGGAAAATTACAGACTAGCATTCTTATTGATACAGAGAATGCAAATGTGATTAATTTTTTTTTCAGTTAAGTGGACTTATATTTGTCCATAGTTGATACTATATCTACATTAAATTACTTGCTTGTGTTTGTTTTTATGCAGAAGTAGCATCTAGTGCTGTATCTGACATGAAAGAATAAAAATGAATATGCTCCAGATTTATGATGTGCATTATTAAAAAAAACTTTCACTCTAGTTTGTCAGAAAAACTGTATGTCATAAAAAGAACAAAATTTGTTTAAAGCATTTCATATTTTTCTTTTAATTCCAATTTTAAGCATCCTGTATATTTTTATCTCATTGTGTGAGAATTTTTGTGGTAAATCCTCTGCATGTTGTGAATCTTCACCTCACTGGGATTATGTTATTTACTGTGATATAATATGTTTTTAACGGTAAAACTGTAATTTACGTTGCATCATAATAGTGTACAAATAACTGTTTCAAAACAATTCTCTCTGTGAAAGCCAGACTTACTGGTATTTCACATTTCACAGATTAAAGACAGGGCCACAAACTATAGTGTTTATTAGTCACCTACCTTAGTCATCTAAGTTAGGGCTCTAGACTTACCTAGTCAAGGCAACAGAACTGGGTGAGCAGATGTAGTCAAAACAGCTAAGTTCCCAGCTCTTCTGCTTCTTGGAGCCACTCCACTGACTGTACAGGAAACCCGCCTGTAATGCTGCCTACATTCCTTATCCGAGGCTCATCATTAGGGACCTAAAATTACTTAGGCAAACACTTCTTTCACTAGACGCAGAAAATTGAGGACTTCAGTCCTAGTCTCCTTAGTACTAGGATAAGCTCTGGATTTCATGTCTGAAGACTACTACTAAAAAGATCCTAAAATTTATGGTGGATCGAGCTACTTCTGAAAATGCAGTGTTTTCCTCCACCCACCCCCCAATTTTCTCTCTCTAGAGCTGCAGCTCTGGAACAGTTCAAGTCTCTTGGTGCAGAGCCTTTGGAAGTAGACATTAAGGAAGCTGGAGAGGGCCAAGGTGGTTATGCTAAAGAAATGTCCAAAGAATTTATTGAAGCTGAAATGAAACTCTTTGCCAAACAGTGCCAAGACGTTGATATTATCATCACTACAGCACTTATTCCAGGTATGTTTTACACTAAATATGCTAGTTTTTCTTACTGCTTGTGTAAGTTTGCATGTTTTGGCGCCGTGTCTGCTGTTGAAACAGAAGTGTTAGATGCTTTCTGTGTATGTACCTCTTTCCTCATAAACATCTGTATTTAAAGTGACCTTTTTTCTCCACAAACTGTCTGCAGAAAAAAAGCTGTATTTTTTAACTTGCTTTGTCCTGTCTTGACAGGTAAAAGAGCACCTGTCTTGTTTAAGAAAGATATGATTGAATCGATGAAGGAAGGTTCAGTTGTTGTGGATTTAGCTGCAGAAGCAGGAGGAAACATTGAGACTACAAAGCCTGGAGAACTGTATGTTCATAAGGTAAGCATTTTGGTCTGCACATTGTTCTCAGTTTGCATGAATTCACATTCATACTTAATTTGAAGATAGGATTTTATAAATCGTATGCTGAAAACGAGTAACCATTTTGTCTGTTTGGACTAAAATAATCCTTTAGACTTGCATTTGGTTGCAAGTCATCTCTTTTTAAAAATCTTCAAATTATTATACAGAAACAAATACCTTTTTGTAGTATTAGGTAGGCTGGTAAGTAAGGAAGCGTTTTTTCTTAGACTTCCAGTTCAGTGATTTGTTTCTGCTGAGCTGAGTGTGGTCTGAGTTTCTTGGTCTACCTAAAGAGACATCAGTAGCAAGAGATTCTTTGACTTGCTCATCACCTCCCACAACTGGAGGTTATAATCCATGTCACAGGTACAACTAAATAGGTTCAGACTGTATCAGTGTGTACTTCAGTGCAGTCTCTGGCTTAGCTCAATGCAGCTTAAGCTTCAAAAGGGTGTCATCTTGATATGTCATCAGCCTCGCCAACATGACTGTATCTCCCCTAGAGTATCCAAACCACTCGTTAACCAAACCAGAAGTAGCATTAGATTATGCAATTTTGACCTGCGCCAGACTAACTACTTTGTTTTTGCTCCAGTATTTATTGACTCAGTTGAGTGCTTGTTTTCATTTCATAGGTTTTATTTTTAGTACATGTGAGAAATCTATTAGTGGTTACTGAAATCTGTTCAAAGTAGCAGATTCCCCAGGTTGTTATTAGGTAACATACATGTGGAGTCCTGTGTCCAGCTCTGTGGCCTCCAGCACAAGAAGGACATGAACCTAATAGAATGAGTTTAGATGAGGGCCATGAGGATGGTCAGAGGGCTCAAGCACCTCTGTTGTGAAGACAGGCTGAAGGAGTTGGGGTTGTTCAGCCTGGAGAAGAGGAGGCTCCGAGGAGACCTTGTAGTGGTCTTTCAGTACATAAAGGGGACCTACAGAAAAGCTGGGGAGGGACTTTTTGTCAGGGAGTGGAGTGATGGGACAAGGAGTGATGGTTTTAAACTAAAGAAGTGTAGATTTAGATTGGATATTAGGAAGAAATTCTTACTTAGAGTGGTGAGGCACTGAAACAGGTTGCTCACAGAAGCTGTGGATGCCCCATCTCTGGAAGTGTTCAAGGCCAGGCTGGATGGGGCTTTGAGCAACGTGGTCTGATGGGAGCTGTTTCTGCTGATGGCAGCGGGGTTGGAATTAGGTTATCTTTAAGGTCGTTTCAACCCAGACCATTCTCTGATTCTGTGAATGAAAGGGCATAATGCCAGTAGTACTGTACTCTAGGGAAGCCTCTAGAACATATTGCTACCATGGTTGTCATTAATATAAACAGGGCTGTACGCATATATTGTGAGTCATACATTTTATTTGTGGTTTTCAAGACTTTTGGTGTCTCTATTTAAAAACTGAACTTAGAGTGCGTAGAACAGAAATAAACAAATACTTGTTTGAAGAATTTATGTGGAGTGCTTTTAGTCAGAGGCATATTAGCCCTGCATATAGTGTGGAGCTGTGGAAAAGAGCAGCAGTGCAGAACTATTAGCAGTGTCCTACAGCATTACATCAAGAAGCTGGAGCTCCTAGAAGTATGCACAGTTCTTAGCTGTGAGCTGCAGGAGCAGTGTTTTAACATGAATCTGCTAGAGCATGAGGGGTGTATGCCAGCCTCAATTTCCAACATCTTCTAAAAGCTCAAGAGTCTGACAGCCAGGTGTACTCACACTTGTTCTGTGAGCAGTGTGGATATATTGTGTTATATTTCTACATAAGTGTGAACCTGAGCATACTTCTTGGACAGCTAGCTAGCTCTGAGGAAGCTCCTTTTACTCATCTGTGGTATAGAAAATTGCCTCCAGGAAAATTGCCCTCAGGAAGGATTGAGAAGGTGCCAAGCACTGAGCAGGATAATCTTTTACCTGGTTGCTTTAAGAGAAGCTAAGTTCTGAAAGAACAGTATTAATTTGGAGAAGTTAATCTCTTGTACCAGTATGACTTTGTCATATTGGCTTGTTGCTAATAACATTTAATGTGTTGGCTTTGATCGTATTGAATTTTCTAACTGTTGTAAGTAACCCTCTCTCAGCTAATTCTGTTAGAGAGCAGGTAACAGAGAAAAATGAAACTGTTCGGATACATATTTCCAGAAGGATGTATTGGAGGAGATGCTGCTTTTTCAGAACACTGAAAGACTGGTCCTTATATTTTACTTGAATCTTTTTCAGGGTGTTACACACATTGGCTACACAGACCTGCCTAGCAGAATGGCTACTCAGGCCAGTACTCTATATTCCAATAACATTATCAAACTACTAAAGGCTATTAGTCCTGACAAAGAGAACTTCTACTTTGATCCAAAAGATCAGTTTGATTACGGCACTCTGGATCATGTAATTAGAGGAACTGTAGTAATGAAGGTAAGTCAATAAATACTCCCTTTTTAACTTGCAGGTACTTTATTTTAATATTTTAATTATTTTAATAGTTTAATTATTTTAATATTTTCACGTTTATTATTGCTGTCTCCTTAAAATGTATTCAAAGATAACTGCATGCTGACAGACTTCAGAGGTGCTTCGGTGGACGTTGTGAACAATTGTGTCTATGTTCAATTGAAAATTCCTCTGTCCTTTTTTGTGAAGGGAAACCTTTTGGTTCTGTCTTCTTACCATGGTTAAACAAATACCTATGTCTATTGTTGAAAAAGAGAAAAATACTAAATTTTGATGTTGTTTTCATGTGATAAAAAGTAGTTATTTAAAACAGTTTAGAAATACTACTACAGGCCCATAAAAACATTCCTCCTTTATTACTACTATTTTTTTTAATACATAAATACATGTTTCTGTTTATATAAGAGTAACTTCAGGAAAAAAAAGGGGAACTAGAATATGCAGGATAGTTTAAGTTCTACTAAGAAATAATAAAATACAAGCTTTGGGCGTGGGCCAGTATGGGCTTTCCTTGTGCAATGACAGTATTCAGAACACTTCCATTTTTATTAGGTAACAAGAGGTACTAATTTTTGTTGAGTTTTGTTGGATAATGTTACCAAGATGTTTTAATGCTTTTAAATATCTACTCTGGAGGAGGCTTATGTTGACTTCAGATCTATAGACCACCGAGTAGGTGTGTACAGTCTTCAGGTCCAGTAGGTACTCCTTCAGAGACCTGGGAACACAAAAAAAAAAAAAAAAAAAAGTGAGACACATGCCTTTATGAGGTCTGGGCAGACTGATTACAGTTCTGATCTGTAGTAGAACTTGCTTTTTCCAAGCCCCCATTTTATTTTGAAAAAGTGTTTTCCATTTAAGAGAACTTCCCTCCTTGTCTTGGGTCCTGCTTTCAAGCCAGGTGCTGTGCTTTTACCTGGTGCACTTGGACCCCAGCATTAAATCGTGTCAGATAATTGTGCGAACCAGTGTGGTTACTTTAGTCAGGATGTACTACTATTCCTTCAGCCTTGTAAACTTCTGACGCATAAAATGGAAGATGCTCTAGGGTGTTAAGACTTCACTGAGTTACAGGATTAAAAATAGTATGCTCTTCTAACTCTAAAGCATCTGCTACGTTAGGGATAACTGTAAATATCTCTTGTCAGGATGGCAAGGTGATTTTCCCAGCACCACCACCAAATAACATTCCTCAAGGAGCTCCTGTGAAGCAGAAGACTGTAGCAGAGCTGGAAGCGGAAAAAGCAGCTACTATTACACCTTTTAGAAAAACTATGACTAGTGCTTCTGTATACACAGCAGGTAGGCAATTTCTGGAGTTGGAGAATCAGTGTAGACTGTTCCTCATTTAATTAGTATTTTTAAGTGACTCCTCGTTTTACTTATGGAATTTAATAACTAGCTCAGAGACCAGGCTGATGTATCCTAGCACAAAATCAGTGCTCTGTAATTGCTTTTGAGAGGAGAATAACATTTTAGAAATCTAAGCAAAAGTATTAACATTTCAAACAGCGCTGACTCATGCGGTGTGTATGTATATGTGTTTTGTCTTTCTTTTTAAAATATCAGTAAAACATTTAAATTGTTGAAGCACTCTTGCTAGGAATTGTCTATACTTTGCAGTGGAATCAACAATCTTCAATCTTTAATGTATTATGTGAGACTTAAATACCCATAAGTTTAAATGCAGGAAACTATCCAAAAGTTGTAAAATAATTTTCCTCTGCTTTTCTTCTAGGCTTGGCTAGCATGTTAGGACTGGGCATTGTAGCTCCTAATACTGCTTTCACGCAAATGGTGACGACGTTTGGCCTAGCTGGAATAGTGGGGTACCATACAGTATGGGGTGTGACTCCTGCTCTTCACTCTCCACTTATGTCAGTGACTAATGCTATCTCAGGTAAGTAACAGTCATACAGCTGCTTGTTCTCTACTTGAAGGAGGCACAGCTCCTTTTATGTGAGCTTTAGACAAATGTCTGTTGATTTGTCTTTTAAAATGGCAAAGAGCATCTCTACTTCCATCAGTTGCAAGGATAACTTATTTCCAAGAGTGTTTTTTCAAAAGAAAGGCAAATGTGGTGCTGTGTATTTTTTTTTTTTTAATCTTTTTAACGAACTTCCTGTTCTTAAACTGTTCGCTTTGAAGTTTGTTTCACTCAGGAATGCTGCAGTCTCTTCTGTCATACAACACACTTTTTCTCACTTGTGTCCAAAGTATTGACCTGAATATAACTTGTCTTTAATGTTTCTTGCTTTTCTTTTTTTATTTCCTCTTCTCAAAATACGTTCTTTGGAGGTGTGTGGGGGGAAATTCTAACAGTGATCTGTAAGACTGATAACATCATAAAAATTTTAGATAAGGAGAGGAAGAGAGGCTGTCTGTACCTTTGTGACAGGCTAGAAGCCTGATCTCTTTTGACCACTAAAAGCAGTTTCTTTATTGAACCAGTGTTCAAAGGCTGACTCTGTGCTTGAAGTACTGTACATTAAAACTACATTTGTGTACTAATTGTTTTCTTTCGAAACATGTTTGTATTAGTGAAAAAGATCAAGATTTTTTGATTAAAAGATCAAAATTTCAGTTGACTGGTATCAGTTTCACAGCTAGAGGAAAGCTTTCTTTAGATACAGGACCTTTTAAGGTTCAGTAACATTTTTTTTTTCTTTTTTTAAACAGGACTAACAGCGGTTGGTGGGCTGGTATTGATGGGTGGAAACTATCTCCCTGAAAATGCTCCTCAAAGTCTAGCAGTGCTTTCAGCCTTTATCTCTTCAGTCAATATTGCAGGTATGAATGTTAGCCTTTTTTTTAAGGATAACTTAAAGTACTTTTGTAATTCTTTTATTTCTTTTAGATTTTTAAGTGAATAGACTTGAGAAATATTATTCTGGGAATAATGTCTAAGAACATCCATAAAGGAGAAAAAAAATAAAATTTCATGGTAGCTAGTGTTTCTGGCTTGTATGCTATGTAAGTAACCTCTCTCTCTCTTTTTTTTTTTTTTTTTTTTTTAAGGAAGCATTTAAATGTATATTTTTCTTTTACAGTATTGTTCGGTATTCTTTGTGTGATGACTATATGCAATATATTTTCCTGTATGCCTTCAGATGGTATTGCATTTAACCTCGAATTCCTTTTTCCACTTGCAAAATATACCACTGGAATAGAATGAAATTCTGTTTGCTTTATCTTTAGAAGTCCCAGCTTCATAATGAAAAGATATGAAGATAAAGCGTGTGACTTAAAAAAAAAAATAAAAAAAATACCTTTTTTGCTAGAATAGAAAGGGAAAAGAGCAGAATCATAAACCAGACTGTACTTTATAATCAGCAGACAGTATGGAGTAAGAGCAAGTCCTCCAGGCTTTCAAACTCATCTTTTTAGGAATTCCCTCCAAAGGTTAAAAAAAAGAAAGCAACATCTCACCCTGATTCTAGCTTTGTGGTCTTCCAGCTTACTAGCTTTCCAGAAGGTTTGTTGGTGTCAGTTACTAGCTTTGTGTGGTAATAATAGTTCAGCGAAATATCTCTTAGCTTGGCACGTGCTTAATTTCAGACTTTATTTTTGTGAACTTGTTGCTTTCTTTTTTGGCTAGGTGGGTTTCTAGTTACACAGAGAATGCTGGATATGTTCAAACGTCCCACCGATCCTCCTGAGTACAACTACTTGTACCTGCTTCCTGGTGCTGTATTTGTAGGAGGTTATGGAGCTGCTCTCAATGGTGGCTATAGTATTGAACAGGTAAGAAGACAAACCTTGCGGCACTCAGCCCACTATTCACAATGTGGTGTGCTTCTTTACTGCTTACTCTATTGAGGTGTAAATAGCAAATCAGCTACCATGTTTTCATCAGGTTTGTATTCCCACAAGGCCAAGCTAACGTTGATTAACTTTAAGCTTGCAGTCATACCCCAAATACTGAATCTATGTTAAAAGCTTCATTTTTTTTTTAAACTCAAGAACCCGCAGATACTTTGTTATTTATTGGATAGTTTTTCTAAGTTATACCTTAAATGTTATAGTGACTGTAGAAATCAGTCTTTGGTTTAAATGTTTCTAAAAGTTCAACTTGGAATGACAATTAAAGGAAGTATGATGTCTGTAAGGAATGAAATTTCAGCACAGAGGTGTTGGGAATTGGCACAAAGGGCATGGACATGAGTCCGTGGAACAATTGCTCGATCTGAGCTTGCTTTAAGCAACCAGGAGTAGGCCTTAGCAAATCCCATGGCCTGCTGTAGCTGAGCAAACCAAGCTACCAGGGCAACTATGAGAAGTTACCATGACAGTGTTCCCACGTCGCCCAATTGAGGAATTCAGAAAAATATTGTTACCAGCAGCTGGCTTCAAGGACAAGATCTACGTGACTGCTAATCACAAAGGGGGTTGTTTTCTTGACTGCTAATCACAAGGGGGTTGTTTTCTTGCAGGTGGGGTTGTTTTCTTGTAGTTGTTTGTCTGAGTGCTTTTGACCAATAATCTTGTGTGAAACACTGTCCGCCCCTGTTAAGTTCACTATAAAAGTTAGGCTATTCGGGCAATAAAATAGAGGAGCATGATCTGACTCTGCTGGTGTCTGTCGTGCTTTTGGCTGTACTTCTTCTAACACAGAGGGATATGCAGAGATAGTACCTATAGAATCTTTTATGGTAGGCTTTTGTTTGCATTTGTTTCAATAATAAAAATAAATCAATTTGTATTTTCTTTTATGCTTGGAAGAAAAAAGTAAACTCAAGCATGGTTTTATTCTGGGTGCTTGTAATATGCTGCATTTTTTTACTTATCTAGACAGATTACGTGTAGCTCAGTTCATTTAAGTTTGCTTATTCTTTACAAAAGCAGGAGTTCAGGGGCACTGTGAGCAAATTCTGAAAGCATTCCTGTGACGAATGGGACAGTTCAGCTATGGAGTAGTACTGAAGAAAAACTTGCTTCTGAACTGATGAGGAAAGTTGGATTGACTTGAGTTTAATATTCATGGTGAAGATAAACTAAGCTCATAAAATGGGGAAAAAGTTTTAATAAAGATCACATTTTAAATGGTCAAAATCACATCTCTTACAACAATTTCTCACAGTCATGCCTTTGATTTTTACTTCAATTAAGAGCAACTCACCTGGTGACTTACACACATTCTGGAGAAAACCGTATTGTGTAATAATCAGAAAGCTTTTGACATCAGCTTTGCACTACATGCCTTTACTTCATATATTCTTATCATGCTTTTCCTGTTTTAAAGATGATGTATCTGGGCTCAGGCTTATGCTGTGTTGGTGCCCTGGCTGGTCTGTCCACGCAAGGAACAGCTCGTCTTGGAAATGCTTTGGGTATGATTGGTGTTGCAGGAGGTTTAGCAGCAACTCTTGGAGGCCTTAAACCCTCACCTGAATTGTTGGCTCAGATGTCAGGTGCAATGGCACTCGGTGGTACCATAGGTATGTGTATTATACTATAAACTAATGAATATATGTTCCGTGCATGCATTTATGCAAGCTGTAGATACAAAACATTGTACAGGTCACAGATGAATTGATGTACTGTGGTGGTTTCACACCAATGGCTAGATATACTCCACCACTCTGATCTCTCACTTCCCCTCCACAAAAGAACAGGGGAGCAAATACGATGAAGAAGGGCTCAAAGGTTGAGATAAGCAGAAGGAGATCACTCACCAGTTATTGTTGCAGGCAGAATAGAGTCAATATAGGGAGACTTATGTAATTTATTGCTTATTACTAACAGATTAGAGCACTGAGAAAATAAAAGCAAGCTACAAACACCTTTGCCCCCTGTTTACCCTTTTCTACTTCCTCCCTCTGAGTGGTGCAGGGGAATGGGGGCTGCGGTTGTTCCTTAACACTTTGTTTCTGCCACTTCTTCATGGTCCCTGTCTGCCCCTGCTCCCCATGGGTTCCCTCCCATGGATGCCGTCCTTCCTGAACTGAGCCTGTGGGGGCTGCCCACAGGCAGCAGCTCTTCAAGCACTGCTCCCACACAGCTCCATACCACGGGGTCCATCTGTTGGGGCAGACTGCTCCACCACAGGTCCCCCCTAGGCGGGGGTGTCCGCAGGGTTGTTTCTCCCTACATTTTCACACTTCTCTCTCCCAGCTGCATTTTTTCCTATTTTCCTTTCTCAAATCTGCTCTCCCAGAGATGCAACCAGCATCACTCTCTGGCTCAGCTCTGGACAAAAGCTGGGTCCTTTTTGGAGCTGACTGGAGCTGGCTCATACCTAACAAGGGGCAGCTGCTGGGCTCTGCTCAGAGGCCATCTGTGTGGTCCCTCTGCTACTAAAACTTGGTCAATAGACTAATTTATGGCTTGTTTATATTATTTTGCAAGTATGTGAATGAAAAATTACAAGTCCCAGGGCATTTATTATTAATGCATCGAGATATGAGAAAGAATAGGGAGACTGGTGGAAAAGCAGGAGTACACCTATGTTGTGGAATCTGGACATAAAGAAGCAGATGAACTTGCCCAAGTTCATACTTACTTGCCAAGTTCAGCTGCTTACTGAATGCTACCAAATTCCCTTTTTCAAATTGTGCTTTATTCACCAAAAAATGTTGAATTTCTTAATGTTTAATTGGGCTTATCAGAACAAAAAGTACTTTAGTCATCTCCCTAATTTGTATCATGTCCTTATTGCACATTTACAGCCTTCTGCTACTCAGCAATTTCTAATGTAGAACATATTTTTCCATTAGAGCAGGTGTGTATTTGCATGTATGCATTGCATAGTGAACCATGGTGTATCAATTTCTAGCTGCATAGATTGGATATGTTCTTCTAAGTCTTCCCTTCTGTCTTCAACTCTTTAATAGGTTTGACAATTGCTAAACGCATCCAGATTACAGATCTGCCTCAGCTAGTGGCCGCTTTCCATAGCTTGGTTGGTTTGGCTGCTGTGCTCACCTGTGTAGCAGAATACATGATAGAGTATCCTCACTTCGCTACTGATCCAGCTGCAAACCTCACCAAGATTGTGGCGTACCTTGGCACATACATTGGAGGAGTGACTTTCAGTGGCTCTCTTATTGCTTATGGAAAGCTGCAAGGTGAGATCTTTTTGTTCAGAACTAAGTATTAAAGGCTTGCCTACCTCTCCCCCTTGCCCCCTCTGCCAGGGTTTAGCTCTGCCTATAGACTGCTATGTAATTGGAAAGAAACCTTGGGTTTTGCATCAGGTGAAATTTTATATATTTAATTCTTGTGGCTGTACTGTTTTCTAATTAATTCTGGTCCTGCTTGTGTACAGCTTTATTTATGAAAGGTTTGTCTTCAGTGCTTGGACATATCTAACTTGGTAATTAATAGTGGTAATAAGCTTCTCTCAATTCATCTCATCTAGAAGTGTTGCCATAGAGTTATTGAGACACTGTACCTGACATTTTCTTTATTTTATTGAAGTCTTATGATTGCAACTTCATCTTCCTGTACAGATACTTTAACTGAAACCCTTGTGTTGCTGGACTTTTTGAGCGCTAGTAATATTTGTGAAGTTTTGTTCTTAGCATCATTCAGGCTTCATTAGGTAGATAGTTTTGCAGTGTCAGTTAAGACTGTCTTACTTTAAACCATCTGATTTACTATTTACCTACCACACAAATTCCATACTCCATGCCTCTTAATGTTTTAGTAAATGTGGGTAAACACACACTAACTCTTGATTCTTAGGCACCTGAAGGTTTCATTTTACAAAAATACATATTACATGTATTTTTCATTATGTAAGCACGCAGTTTTTGAGAGACAGATAGTGTCTGTTCTAATAACTTCCAGAAAAGAGAAGAGCTTCCTATTACTAATCCTGTTATAGCCTTGCAGTAGTTCCTTTGGGAAACATCTGTTTGCTTTCTTCAGTGTTTCAGACCACCATTGAAGGAGGAAGCATGACATTGATGGAAAGCTGTCTTCTCTAATAATCTTTTGAAGGATTTGTCAGTAGTATGTATTTCTGCTAAGTAGTGATCATTTATTCTTGATTTTCTTCCACTTCTTCATCTTTGCCCTCACCTCCACGCTCCCCAGTGATATGTGTGCACATCCTTGGTGAGCTTCACTGCCTATTTTAGCCCACGTTTTTTTCCCCTTCCGTTTTCAGATCAGCATCATAATGATAAGCCGTTCTACACCATCCTACTGAAATAGAGGTAGTAGGTCACAGCCTTTGTCTTCAAGTCCTGAGACTAGCAGTTCATTCTTTCCCCTGAATTCTCATAAATTTAAATGAGATACTTGGCATCTAATTATGTAAATGAAAATTAATGGATAATAATGGATAAACTTGTATTATTCTGACTCTTTGCTGTGTTATTTAAAATAAACAAACAAAAAAAACCCCAACCCCCTAAGGTGAAAATAAGGATGTTTGTCTTTTTAAGCTGAATCACAGAACCCTTTTTTCTAGTAAAGCCTCTGCCAACGTAGGAAGCTATGGGAATTCTGTGTGACTGAGGTGAAATTAAAGCATTTCTAGCAGGAGTATTTTTATGTTTGGGGTTTATCTGTGTAGTCATGTTTTTGTAAGCACACACATTTTGAGAGTCTGATAATACCCGTACTAAGAAGTTATAGCTAGAGACTTCCTATTACAGAGCTTCACAATAGCATGTGAAGTCTTGGGGCCAGAATGTAAGTTGAAAAATCAAAACCAAACAAACAACATAATGAAGGCTTTTTTGAGAGAAAAGGATATTTAGATTAGGTAAGTTATTCTGAAGCACTGAAGAAAGATTGGGAAATAAAATGAGCTTAAACAGGAATATTTGAGAATCTAGAATACACCTGAATGCATTACAATACTGAGTCAGTACAAGGTCTCAGTTTCTACTAACTTTTGTCTTTTCTCCCCTTACCCCTCCCTCCTTTTTTCTTTTGTTGAGGTATTCAGTCTTCGGGGCTAGAGACAGATTGTCCTACATGTATGTTTCAATTTCTGAACATGCATTTGATTGCAGGTATCCTGAATTCTGCACCACTGCTTTTGCCTGGTCGACATGCATTGAATGCAGGGTTGCTGGCTGCCAGCATTGGTGGAATGGTTCCATACATGATTGATCCTAGTTATACTACGGGAATTACTTGCCTAGGTTCAGTGTCAGCTCTCTCAGCCATAATGGTAAGTTGGGTAATTACAGAAGGCAAAGCAAATAACAAGCTTGTTTTTCATCTTCTCAAGTCTACTCTTAACAATTACATTTTACCATTCTGAGTCACTATCATCCTACACAGTGCCTATATGTTGACTTTTCAGTAGCAAGTTGAACTGACTTTCCTAAATCTAGCTGTAAAACAGAAATGTTCTGAAGAACTGGCATTGATACATCTAATTACTTTTTGCAGCTATGACTTAATGGAACCTTTCCATTTAAAAGACTTTTGGAAAGTTAATTCCTAAAAAAAAGCCATGGAACTGGTCAGTTGATTTTATGTGTAGAAATATGCAAATAAACACAGATCAGGACAATGGAGTGCCTTCCTCTCCTGCTCCTTGGTGTCTCTGACATAAAAAATACTTGGATTCTTTGTTAAGTAACTTAGTATTTATTTTTTTAATGCTTCAGGCAGACTGTCCTTTCTGCATGTTCTTTTTCGTCATAGCTTATACTGGAAGTATGCATTGTCTTTCCTTTTCCAGGGTGTCACTTTAACAGCAGCCATTGGAGGTGCTGACATGCCTGTAGTTATTACTGTCCTGAACAGTTATTCTGGATGGGCCTTGTGTGCTGAGGGTTTCCTACTGAACAACAACTTGCTGACTATTGTTGGTGCACTCATTGGCTCCTCTGGGGCCATCCTCTCTTACATCATGTGTGTGGTAAGTGAGCAGAAATTGTGCTTGTTTTCCAAGTACTGGAAAACCTTATTCAGAATGTTTGCTAGAAAGATTAGCAATCGGAAGACCAGACTTCAAAGTACTAGAAGCTAGAATTGTTAATTGAAGCTCCTGGACTTGATGTAAGTCATACGTCTTAATTTGGAGAGAGACCCACCTCAGAACTAAGGAAAGCCTTTGCATTGGACTTGCACATTTGGGGTTTGAATCTTAAATAGGTATGATTGCTCGTGCTCAACTGTCTTTTTAGTTATGTTACTTTGCAGTGTTGTTAAACTTTAAATTTAGTTTAAATTATCAGCAGGAGGAGATACTTTACATAGTGACTTCCTTTTTTAAAAAAAAGTTTGATTTGGTTAGAGAGTAATTTTTTTTTTTTTTTTTTTGTGTGTGGGACAGAGTGCTTGAAGTTTCTTCAGAAAATAGTTACTGTGAAGTACCACAGGGTGGCAGCAACCTTGCATAAGTTGATTGCTGATACTAATGTGTGTGTCAGAGCAACCTTGAGCTTTAACTCTTCATGTAATCATACTGTGCTATTAATAATAGACTTCCTTTTTTGGGGGATCATTTACTAAAAAGTCCTCTTTGTTTTCCTTTATCTCTCTTCTTTGTACTTTCCATGACAGAGACTTAAAAAAACAAAACAAAAAACAAACAAAAACCAAAAGCTGTTCACCTAAATTGGTGATATATATACAATCAGCAAGTTAGGCTGTATCAGTAGAAAGATGATGCTTATGAGGCAACAGAGTTGTGAAAAGTTTAAAGATCTGATCTCTTTAAAGATCAGATCCTTTAGGTTTGGTGAAAATACGATCTATTGGGTATATATTTCCCCACAGGCACAGTCTCTCTACAGCTTAATTTTTCTCTTACTGCCCCTTTTCTGTCTTTTACTGCTAGCTCCTTTCAGTACTTGGAATTTTGAGATACTTGCTGATGTTGTTTGGGGTTAATGTAGGTAAATAAGAAGCCTAGGGATTTAATTAACAGAACAGTTACGCAGTGACAGAGGGGTTTTTCCTCTGTGTATTTCTTAACACTCAGGAAGGTTAGTTTTTCAGATAATACTGAAGAAGTCTTGTGCTGTTTCACATAAGCTTAGACAATTAAAGTTGATCAGCCAGTAAAATTAAAATCAGTTTGTATAACTTCTGTACAATACACAGAATAACTTGTTTCTCTCCCAGCATTTTTCTTTTGTGCTTCGCTTCCTTTAATGGAAATCATTACTTCTAAAGCCTTGTTATAATCAAGGGATTCATTATCATTGCCTTCTTCAAGCTGGGTTTCAGGAAGAAAAAATGCTTCTGAGTTCCAGTGGTTCCAACAGAGGTCTCTTCTTCAGGGTGTTGTAACCTGTGCTAATGAAGCAGTGCAGTTTCTTCCTACCTTTTTTTAACCTCCAGTATGACTTCCATACAAAACAGGATATGTATTGGAACTCATCTAGTGCAGACGTGCAGGTATTTGTGGAAACAATGGCTGAAAGCTTCCTTTTACATTTCCAATTGCCTTTTTGTGATAAAACTGTAGCTTAATTATCCAAAACCTATCCAGATAATCCCTTACAGCTTTTACATGGGTTAATAAAACTGGCCAACATGTATTCAGATAATCCCTTAAAATTTTTCACTCATATTTTACTGACTGATTTTTCCAACCATTCTCCTTTTGTGCCTATTATTAGGGTGAGTTGAGGACAAAGTAACTTTCAAACAAAAAAGCAAAGGCCTGTACTGTTCACTCATCTTGTGGATTTTGGTTCTTTCAAAGCACTAATGCAACATGCCTTTTTACAGAACATTTGATTGTATTAACACTTCTTTCTCCCTGTTTTTTTCAGAGTGAATACTTGATGATTGCAATTATAGTATTAGAATCAGTATGCTTAGGGATGGGGAAGATGCTTCAGGTAGGAGAGGAACCATTAGCCGAGGTGATGAAACAGAGCAAGAAAAGGCACAGACTGTGTTAGTCTTACAGATTGTATGCTGCCTCCTCACATGTACTAGCTGTGCTGTTTATGGGGGCACAGTGAGCGTGTAAGGGATCAGGGATCAAGGGCTTGGTTTTACCTGGGCTGGAAGCCTCAGGCAGCGTCACCTGTATATGTATATGCAGCAGAAAGGGTTTTCTTCTGGTAATTGGGTTATCTTTGAATAACAGCAGTGATGAAGCTTGCTCTTTATTTGTGTATGTTTGTGGCAGTAAAGAGGGTGAAGGAGGCTGTGGAAGACAACATACTGTCCCTATGCTGGGTAGGTCTTAGCTGCTTTCGTTAATTTTATTTAATGAGGTCTTCACTCATTTTGAAGCCTTCTGTGGCTGTAGTTCTGAAGCCAGGCAAGGGTGCTACAATCTCATGCATGCTTTGTGTAGTTTCTCAGATTTCTAATACTTGAACATTTTTTTTTTTTTTTTTTTTACTTTGTCTTGGTCTTACTGTTGTCTTTTGGTTTAAGTAAGACTTGAAAGTGCTTAGCTTCTTGCAGACTTACAGTGTGCAATGTCTAAAAAATGTATTCTTCTGCCTAGACTGTTTACCAGATACAACTGCTATAACTTGTCTCTTCTCCTGTTTTAAAGTTTAGTGTTTTGATACACATCAAAGGCAGTGTGTTCTTAAAGGATAAAACTACTGCAGTCTGTACAAAAATGCAGATTTCACAAAACTTGCGTTTAGGCCCTACAGTGCGCCATCCTTACAGTATCTGTATCAGAATAAACAAAAGTTCTTCTAACATCTTTGCTGTGCTTATTTGCTAGATGCTGAATTTCACAGTGGCACATCTTCTCAGGCTATAGGAAAAAAACGTGGAGTTGCATGATATTAAATATCAGTGGAAAATGGACTTGGAAGCATACTTTTGTGTGGGTGTTTTCTTTCACTTGTATGTGTGTCTCTCCAGATCCATTCTTAAAATCTGCTGTGATTTATGAGCTAGCACAGCAGGTGAATGACACACATGTTTAATTAAAAAAGAAATTTATGCCTGTTCCTTCCCTGCTTCTGAAGTTTTGTTTATTGCTATTACAAGTTTTGCCTACTTCCAGATATTGCTTTGGGACCATGCTCACAAGGAGACATGCCAGTGAAAGCATTTAGCCAGTGGCTTTTCCTGGCTGTGTATCTACAGAGCCGAATTTTCAGGATGTGTTCTTCTCTTAAAGCTCCTAGTTTAAGATCTCTTGTTCCCCCTTGGTACTCTGCCAGTAAGTTAATGGCCCCCTTTAGTTCATTCAAATTTGTTTTCAATTAGCATTTGGTTAGTTTTGTGTGGCTGCTTAGCTTTGTCCTGTTCTTTTCTGTTGTGATCCTGTAGGAGCTTTGCTTCTGTACTACCTGTAAGAGCCATGTGGTTTCCATGCAGTAGTTCTGTGCTTACATCTTGAATTGCTCAAGAATTAGAGAAATACTTTGCAAAAATTATATGTATGTATATAAAATTTCTGTCATCAAATATGTATTTTTATACCTTCATTTTAATCACAGAAAGAGACCAACATTCGATGTAGCTGTCTTTTGTGTGTTTTGTGTTGTTCTTTGCCTTGGGAAAATGCTGTTTATCTGTCATTATCTGTGTAGTATTACGTGTTAGAAGCTATTGTTTGGCTATTATCGTTGTAATCTGTGTCTCTGTTTCAAGGAGCCTGTTTTAAGAACTTTGAGTAGTCAGCAGGCAAAACCAACAGATAAAGACTATTGTTAGGAAGGTTTTAATACTTCCAGACGTTTCCTTTGTGGATGTCTCCTCTGCTTTATTTTTCCATTTCATCTTATCTGATCAAAAACCTCTTGTCTTTCAGGCTATGAACCGTTCCCTTGCAAATGTGATTCTAGGGGGCTATGGCACCACATCAACAGCTGGTGGGAAGCCCATGGAAATTACTGGAACCCACACAGAAATCAATGTGGACAATGCAATTGAAATGATAAAGGAAGCTAATAGCATTATTATTACTCCAGGTAAGACACTCTTGACTTACAGAGCAAGATGTTGAGAGGATGTATTATTAAAACAAACACCCCAAAACAAAAAACTGCAGTGTTGTCTGGAGTTGTGAGAGATGCTTTTGTTCCCAGGTTAGTCATCATTCCTCTGTGTAATCACGTGTATGTCACTTCACTTTTCTGTGTGCGCATCTCTTCCCACTTTGTCCTATTTATGTAGTTTTTAAATTCATAAGGACAGAGGCTGTCTTTTGTAAACTATGCTTACAGTTAATTTTGTGTACAGTTGTTGTGATGTAAGTTTCCAAGGTACCATTGGTACCAGTAAGAAAATTAATAATAAGCTATCATTTACATTATTGAGAGTATTTGTGCTTATTAAATACTTGCTTAATTCTGCATTGTTTTTGTTGGAAAACCTGCAGGAAAACATCTAAATCTAAGATAGTATTCAACAAATACTGGAATTCACATAGGAAAAAACCTGAAAACCAAAACCATGAGTTCTGTTAAACTTATGTGTTGGCCATAGGTTCATACGGTTCAATAGTATATTTCCTGTTAGGAGAGATCAGATGAAGAGTGGTTGAAGATGTTCTCTTCAACTGAATGGCACTGTTGTGTTAAATCATGGAAATCATATTTTTTGCAATGGAATGGGAAGAATGCAAGAAACAAAGTTGTCCTTTTCTGATAGAGCAGGGAACACATTTCAGAGAAAGCAAAACAAGTTACTTTGTAGTTTGGCTGGTCAAACTACTATACTATTAGTGGTCAGGAGACCAAAAAGATGAGGTGAATTACATTCCTAGGGAGTGGTAGCCTGATCAGTATGTGAGTATCTGAGATACATGCATTCACATATGTTTGTGTATAAATATACAATTTTAATTATATATTAACTAAAACATATTTTTTATAGTATATGATATGAGTAGACAGCTGCTGTTTGTGTGGAAGGTATGCTTACTCCCTGTAACTATTCTATCTACACTGAAATAGGAAAACAACTTAAAACATTGGAATTCTTCTTTCAGGTTATGGTCTGTGTGCAGCAAAAGCTCAGTACCCTATAGCTGATCTTGTGAAGATGTTGAGAGAACAAGGGAAAAATGTCAGGTAAGTACTTCCTGTGATGAAAAGCATTATAGTTCTTTTCATTCCATTAAAATCCTCAGCAAGTGTGTGTTTTGGTTAATTTTTCTTTCAGCAATCATTCTTATGCTGGGCTCTATATTAGGAAATAATTTCCTAAGGGAATTCATCCCTGTGGTTGTGAAACTGTTGGGGAATAGCTGAAGGGCTGCAGTGGGAGTAGCGGAGGATCCTCAGAAGGAAATGTGGGTCTTCTGCAGTATGGAGACACTGCTTTCGCTTGTGTCAGTCTTATGTGAAGTGGAAGAGTAGATCGGGTAGAGTGGCCTGTGCACCAAGAATACAGGATTTATTTCTTTCGTTGGATAACTGACTTGAGTTAATGGTAGCAATGCTTACGATTACTCAGCAGCAGTAGTAAATAATAGCGACAGTAAAATCCAATTCTGACAGGCATGTTTAGATAGATGCCCTTCTTAAATTAAAAAAAAAAAAAAAAAAAAAGGAAGTCTGTCTTCTGTACTCTTCTGCTAACACTTTCTGTGCTCTGGGATAGCTAAAGATGGTCAGTGCATACTGTTAAAAAGTGTCTTGCAGATGCTTAAAGCCCCATGTTTGGACTAAAACGTGCTGCAGACAGTCCCTCAGTTATACATAGATATCCAGATTCCTCCAGAATCCTCATAGATCAATCCACGTGTTCTTACATTTGCAGCAGGACTTCCATAAGATATGCTGTCTGATTTTTCCCTTTGCCTGCTTCAAGGCTGTAGTGTCTCTTCTCACACCACAATTCTAAGGTTTCTACAGTCTCACTTGTTCACAAGGCAGCCAGTTAAACCAGGAAGGTGTATAAACTTCTATTACTATTTTAATGTAACCTGAACCTTCACAGAATTGCAGGATGGTTCGAGTCATAGACCTCTGGAGATTATCTAGTTCAAGCAATACACTTGTTAAAGGCAGAGTCAGCTTAGGTTGCAGGTTGCTTAGTATCTTGTCCAGTTGTGTTTGAGTGTTCAGTCTCCAGGGTTGGAGACTTAACAGCCTGTCTGGGAAAGAGTAAAACAATTTGTTTTTCTGAGGTGTAAATGGAATTCCTTGTATTTCAGTTCTTGACCATTGCCTCTTGTCCTTTCACTGGATAACAAAACCAGATTCTCCTCAGTGGTGTCTTTGCTCTTCTCTATTAGGTGCTTACACAGTGATATCACCCTGAGCCTTTTCTTCTCCAGGTTAAAAGATCCCAGCTTTCTCAGCCTTTCTCCCATGACAGATACTGTAATCCCTTAAGCATCTTAGATGTAGTTTTTTGTGTTCCTGTTAAGTTTTTGCAATTGCAAGTGACACTGTAATTAGAGTCTATTGAGTATTGCATGGAAGGATTACTGGAGGAGCACGTGGCCACTACCAGATTTTATTTATTTTACTTCATTCTGCTGCACTGCTGAGAGAGAATTCTTAGGTGCTAGTACTGGCCTCAAGTCCTTTTCTCCCTCAATTTTTTTTTTTTTTGTAGACCTTAGAGGTATTGAAAATACTGAATACTTAGAAAATACTGAAATACTTAGAGGCATTGAAAATACTGAAAAGCTAGCATCGTTCCTCCCTTCTTAATTGTTTGGGAAAGTATTTTCTAATTATGGTAACATAATATCTTAAAATTAGTCAAGGGTCAGCTTTCGTTTGAAACAAGATATTTGGACAGATGCTGGTTAGCCATACTCATTTTCTGCATTCCACGTGTTTATTTCATTTAGACGGTGACTCTCCTCTGGAATCTATACTCCAGCAATTAGTGGGATTTTTCGGTTTTGTTTTTCTTCTTTCACTATTTTTTCAAACTCATTGAAAAGCTGCATATAGGTCTTTGTAGTGTTTTACAGCATGCGTTGTGCTGTTGTACGTTTTAGCAACAGATATTTGTTAGTTTGTATCCAGCATTGCAATTCTGCGTATTAAATTGCTCTGCTGAGGTATTTTTGCTTGGATATGTGAAAAGTGAGATGCATGGTCATGTATCTACTTCCTGGAGCAGCTATCTTCACTCCTTATTTTTCCATGTTTAGCAAAAAGCTGAATGTGTGTCCAAATTGCATTAAAATTTTTGAAGACCTGTTAATTGTGCAACAAAAGAACCTAGATGAACCTTCTTGTCTGATGTGATGACAGTGTCATATGCTTTTGGTTTTCCTTTTAGAGCTTCTGTGTGGGGGAGCTTTTTTTTTTTTTTTTTTTTTTTTTTTTTTTTTTTTTTTTTGTAAGATTGTTGGTTTTGCCTTTTTATGGTGGCTTTGCAGGGGAGAAACATGAATGAATCCTTGAAATAACTGGCTTATACTTGACATGAGTTAATTTCAGGAAGGGATCACTGCAGTGGTTACCTAGCATTTTAATGAAATAAATCTGTATTTACAGTTTGTGGTAATTTAGTCCTTTCATCACTTTGCGGAGCTCCCACGGTGTTCATTGAGTACAGCTGCTGTCCCTCTGGTTTCAGTAGGGCTGGAGCGCCTCGGGACCCTAAGTATACTCACCATCCAGATGTAGTGACACTCTCACACATCCACTGTGGAAGAGTGCCAGCATGGACATACGATTGTCATCAATTTGTAATACCCATACTGTGCCAAGAAAAATTGCATCTGTCATATGGTCTTTTTTCCTTCATGGCTCATGACTGATCCAGAGACACTGTTGTTTTAAATAACTATGCTTATAGCCCTAGCATTCTCAGTGAAGAGCACAGATTGTATAAAATGATGTGTAACCTTTTATGACTAGGGCTTGAATTCACAATTACAGGAGAGTTTGAAATTTTATACTGCTGTAGCTATTAAATTGCTGACATAGCTAACATCACATCATCACTTACTTGAGATGGTATTGCAAGTAGATCACATCTTTAATGCATTAGTAGGATCACATACAAAACTGGATATTGCGGAGCCTCAATTATAGTGTTACCTAGTTATGGATGGCCAAAACAACAAAACGTTTTATAGTCTAAATCTCACAGTCTCCAGAATTCATTGGACTTGGGGGAAAAGGTGCTTGTTTTATGACTAGTTTTGTTTCTGCAAAGTTACAAGTGAGTAAATTGTGGGAAGTTCTCATGTTCACAAACTTCTTCAACTACATGCTGTGTTGATTCTAGGCCCATAGTTGTGAAATGCTGATTTCTTTTATATAATTGTATAATAATTCCATATATAGAGTATATAATTCTTCTGTAGTATTATAGTACAGTTAAAAATTATATGTATTCTCACATGTAGTTGGGTAATTGACAAGTTTCATGTCCATACCAAAATGCTGAGCTTCTGCCATAGCATCTCTTTCCTAAGACCTTTTCTGTCAGTGTGTTTTAATTTCCTGCATAGTACTATTGAGAAAAAATTCAATTCCAGGCTGAAAGGACTTCTAAAATTATGCTTTGTATGGACTTTAAAAAACTAACTAATAATTAAGGTATGATGGTTTTCTTTTCCCTCTCATAGTTGGGGAAAATACAGATCACTTCTTTAACACCCTTTTAGATTAGATGTTAAAATGCTGTATGTTTTTAAACCTAATATGTATAGGTAGATGTCTTGCAGGACTTTCATTTGTCTTCTGGTGCTGGACAATCTGAGTATTTTTAAACACATGGAAACACTTATGGGTTTCTTACATATTTGAAAATGTGACAGGATGGATTTAGTGTTGGATCTGTATTTTTGAATTCTTTTTACCTCTGGCTGTGCTCTAATCAAATGTATTTAAGGTTCTGTTTTTTTATTTAGTGGTGCTAAGTGTTTGTGATAGAACATGTGGATGGGTACCTCTTACATGTGTCTTTGTAACTTAACGAATAAAATCAATTTACTAAAATTACTTATTTAAATTTAAAAACATTGCTTTTTGTAATGCAAGAAAATCTGCTGGAATTGTAAAGCATAAGCAGTTAAGATGCTGTCCTAATCAACCTTTAGACATTGCATAACTCAGGTGTACATGAGAGAGATTACTGTCAAATTGCTGAATGGCAGCATTGTCTGTGTTAACACAAGTTTCTAGGAAACTGAAGTATGCTCACTAGGAAGAAACTAAGTGGGTATGCATACATCAGTTCTCTGTTTCTTGTAGTCAAATTAACTGGGTGAGCTCTGAGTCATTAATGCTGCAGACGGAGGGACAAATGATGTCTCACAGATCTGTTAGCTCAAGTGCTGTATCAGTGTAGCTAGAGAGAATGATCAAACCTTGCAGTACCTGATCTGCTTCTGCAAAGATGCAACTTGGCTGCATGATTCTCAGGGTGTATTCTTGGTATGTCAGTGATCAACGCATCAGCTCAGCTCTGGGTGACTTTCTTATGTCAGCTTGTGATGCTTTTTCAGACTTCCCTACTGTTGGGTTCTTGGGAGGTCTGTTGCACCGAACCAGGTCCATGCCATGGATCTTGCCGCTGCTGTGATAAACTCTCTCACCGGAATGGTTGGAAATACAGAGCCAGTACCAGCCTTCATTTAATATGTTAAATTAAGTAATTCAATTCGGCTTCAATTTAGCTAACCTGATTCCAGCAGATCCATTGAGCTTTGTCCCTTTCAAGTACTGTTTCTGGGGTGATCTGTTGCGTGAGGCATGTAATCAGACCTGAGCTAGCTATGTGCTTTGTGTATAATGTGCGATCGGAGCATTATATTGTGATACTTTGAAGCCATGCGGCGCTGCAGGTGATAATATGTCAGGATTTAAGCTGCGTGCTGTCTGAATGGTGCAGTCCTCTGTTCATCTAGATTTTGTTTGTTGCCTCCTGTTACCTTGAATAACAGATTGTTGTCTGTACTAGAAATAAAGGAATCCTGTGTCAAAGGATAAGTAAAGTGAATGAATGGCTGATGGTGGGCGGTGAGAGAGGATGAGGCATAACTCTTGGGCAAATTATTCTCTGTATATACAGCTTCTAAAATGTTGACCAAGCTAAATCAGGCACCAGCCAGATGTTACATACTTTAATCACTCTGTCCGGCTTTGGCATAATGGCAGGAATCCTTTTTTATGTGATGAAGTGATCTTGAAACACTTTTGCATTGGGTTAGGTATGTTAGCTCTTTCAGTATTAATTACAAGAATGTTATCTAGCCAGTTGTAATAAAGAGAGATGCTGACTTAAACTGTAGAAAATGGGATTTCGATCTTGAGTTTTTCAGTAATTTCAGTGCAATAGTGATGAATTTAAATGCTTTCTGTGCTAGAAAGAGCTGTCCCAGATATGCCATATGTGTGTGAGAGGTTTTAGATCTTTAGTATAAATTTAAAGGAAAATGTTGCTTTCTGTTACTTTGAAGCTTTTCTTGTATGCCCTCATTTTTTCATTGTGCTGTGTTGTCTTTCTTGAAGCTAAAAAGCTATCCGAAAGAGGCTGAAAAAAAGCTGTATATTCTTGCCTGGTACCCATACTGTTAGGTGTGAAGTCTGTCAGTAGCACAGAGGTGTGTGCTAACTTCAGTGTATCTGACAACTGGCACGATAAGCAGGTCCCATGTTATACAGTCTGAGTCAGGGCTGAGATAGAAAATTCCTGGTAGGCCTGTGTTTCCATGAACTACCAGAATAAAGTTTCAAGTCAGCCACAACATGATTTTGCATCTTTATTTTGGGTAAAGTACGTGTAGACCGAAAACTTAATGCCAGATACACAGAAAATCAAGAGTGTGAGATTCTGCTCTGATTACAAGAAAAAATAGCTAGGGGAGTTTTTATGTGACTTTATATGAAAAGCATATTAAAGAAACTTAGCAATTTTTCCACTTCAAAACATTTTCCTTACAACATATCTCTTTTTTAAAGTCATTCATGTTTTAAATTTTTAAATACGAATGTGATTCATGTTTTGAACATCTGGGAGAGCACATGTGACAAATTGTTTCTGCTGTAGAGCACGTAGCTCTGAAGAACTGCTGCTGCTTTGAGTCAGGAGCAAGATATGTGGCTTTTGTTGGGCATGCTGTTGAGCCATCAAGGATTTTAGCTATCTCTTTTTTTGTGCTTACCTGAATTCTGCTTTCAGTTGGACTAGGTAATTTTACTCCAGCTGTGTGTATATCTTGGGAAATTACAGAAGCCTTTAGATAAGCATATATTTTTAATGATTCTTTTTGACATGCTTGCATGTCGATTTTCAAGGGGTACTGGCTGTTACTGTCATATTTGGTTAACAGGCTCTCAGAAACAGATTTCTGGGAGTAATTTCAATATTTGTCCAAAAAGCTTTTGTATGAGCAGCTTTTTCAAACTTTCTGAATACACAGTGTGTGGTTTCAAACAGTCTGTCAGAAGATTTCAACTGCTGATCGTTCATGCCATAACTCTTCCTGAATGAAGATTATTTGTCCCTTTCTTTTCTCGTTTTTCTCTGCCTGTTGCCAGGAATGGTGAAGCCAAAGGTGAAATTCATTCTCTTGGCAGCTTAAATTTTGGCTTTCCAGCTCATGAAATAAGATTGTATATGTATATAATACTTAATAGAAACCTCACGAGTATTTTGTTTTGTGTATTGCCAAAGCAGCTTTGGTCACAAAGAAGCTCAAATCATTTTATTAGAAACAAAAGAGAATTTTGTTGGAAAATCTGTTTTCATTGCCAGAGGAGTGATGGTTTTTCTAGAGTATACTTCAGAATAAAAGTTCTCCTAGGGTACTAAAAGCGTTTGAATTTGGTACAGTTTAGGACTAGCTGCATGTCTTACGCATGGCTTATATTACTGACAGATTGGTTGAAACATAAACTGTTAATGTTTTGTCCTGTGTATTTGCAGTCCTTTCTCTGATTCTAGGTATTATCCTTCGCATCAGGATCTCAAACGTTTGCTAGCTGAATACACTCTGTTCTATTAATTTATTTGAAATGTTCCTTTTAAAGCTGACTTTTAAAGCTGACTCTTTGACCTGGAGCTTAAAGCTACAGTGTATCTAGCATTATGTGGATTAATCATATGTCCTTAATTTTGTTTCTGGATTTTCAGTTGTCTCATCTTTGCATTGTGTTAATGCTGTGTTGCTGATGGAGCATTCAGTTGCCCTTTTAAGGATGTATTTGTACTCTGACTTGTGGACCCTCAGTCATGTGGTATCCACTTCCATCTCTGTGGAGTTGAAAATAGAAATATGTGGCAATCCCTCAGACATGGCAAGCTGATTTATCAGTCTTTCATTTCTTTCTGAGGAATTCTGTCTGAAGTCCTTTTATTGCATTCCTGACTCACTTGGATTTCTGTTCTGAAATTTTTCTTTAGAAATCCAAGATTTTACAGTTTTCTCCTGGGTGTTTTCTGTCTATTCCAGAATACATGCATGCTTCTGTATTAAACATTTAGCTTCATCTATATACAACATTCATCCCAGACATTTCTGCTGTGCTTGAGTCAGCATTATGCTTGATTGCTCTGGAACTGGAAAGGTAGAAAGTGCAGATCGCGTCTGCTGTCACACACTTAGTTTATTTAGGGACAGTAAATGAGTAGAAGTATATACTCTGCCCACAAGAAATAGATTTGCTTCTAACAAAAACATCTGTGGGATTTGCAGCTTAACCAGTGTAACACCTCTGTTCTGAGTTTTGTCAGTTCAGTAGTCTTACATGCTTTAACGTCCCCCCTGCCGCTCTGTGCATCTGTCTGAATATTTAGTAACTCACAAACAATGTGTTTTCCTATATATTGGTTTTAAGCTGTTCAGAAAACATTTCTCAAATCGTTATGCTTAAGCTGGTAGAGCTGCTTAACTTCTTGTTTCCCCTCCTTTTTTTTTTCCCTTCCCAAGATGAATCATGAGAAGAAAGTGGCATGTTACCCAAATTCAGCAAGGTGTTGTCTTGTGCATAGAGTCCCTGTTATGTTTCCTGTTGGACTGCAGCGTTAGGCTACTGATCATTAGGCATGCTCTAGAGATACCTGATTCAGTAAGTCATTTGCCAAGCACATTTCTAGGTGTAGGAATGCTCTTATTTCAGGAAGACTGCACAGTCTTTCAGACTTTTCATGAAGAGTGTTGTATTTTGGCTTGTTCACTTTGTGATGCTTTCACTTTTCAGTAATGTAAGGGACATGCAAACAATGTCAAGGGTTGTTTTTGCACAAAGCAGGGTTCATAAAGAATCAAAGAGGTCAGTCACAAGTTTTTAAATATGGTACATCTTGGAAGGTGGATGTGAATGCTTGTTGTGTGAGCTCAGGCTGGTGGCTGTAGCTAATAAATGGTAAAATAGACCTATTACTTTCAAAAGTAATTGAAGAAAACCCACCAAGTTTGTTTTTATAAGCTGCTGCTGGGTGGAAGATTAACATTCTTGTTCCATCCTGCAGTGATGTGTTTCCCAGCATTTGTGACCACTAGTTGCTTCTGCGTTGTTGCTAGAAGTGTGTGTGGCATTGTCAGTGCAGCAGGCTCTCCAAAGCTGCTCTTCTTGCAGGTGCAATGAGTTTCTTAGAGTCTTATGACAGAAGGGTTGAAAATGATCTTCTAGCCTCTTCAGATTTACTGGAAACTCAGCAGATTCTTTTTGCATATCTGTTGTGGAAGTTACATTTCTAATTTTCCTGAAAAGGAACAACAGCTGTCTAGGTGAAGAGTCAAATCAGTGGGCCTTGTTCCCACTCCCACCCATTTAGTTCCCTGCTATCCTTGAAAACTAGTATTTTTAAGGTTTAACCGTTTCCTTTTATTAATTCACATGCACTTACACTCGAAGAACTTCTTGGCCTTTGAAGTCAAAGGTGGCAATTTTATTATGTAAAACAGAGTGGTCACTACTTACTAATAGAACTGGACTTACTTTTCTTTTAGGTTTGGTATTCACCCTGTGGCTGGCCGTATGCCTGGCCAGCTGAATGTACTCCTAGCAGAAGCTGGTGTTCCCTACGATATTGTTCTGGAAATGGACGAGATCAATGAAGACTTCCCAGGTTACCATGCAAGATAGGAGCTTCTAATAGATTTCATTTGTTCTTGCCAATTTTCATGTGATTGTTTTTATGTTGCACAAAGATCTTAAAAATAGAAAAAAGTCACTCAGTGAGCAGAGGTCTTTCGTTTGCAACCTGTCTGGTTTCGCAGCTGGTGGCAAGTAAGTGTAGAGGAATACAAAGAATAGCCCGACTCAAAAGCAGAAAACTGAGTACCGATAGGTAAAGCAAAGATCAGTGTTGAATGGAGGAGTACAGAAAAAGAGTAGGCATTGAAGGGGGAGGGATAAATAGGCTCGTGGAACTTATATCCTCCAGAACTAAGAGAATAGTTTTATTTTGTTTTTCTTGCTTGTGGATGTGAGAAAACGCTATGTCTTTTTTTTTTTTTTTTTTTTTCTTTTTTCTTTTTTTCTTTTTTATTATTTATTCCCCTCTGTGTTACTGCTCCATACAGGAAAACTGCAGCTACCTTTTTAGGTCAGATGCTGTGGATGATTTGATCCTGTCATATCTTGCAAGTCAGAATAGTGATGCATAGAAAATTTGATGTATTAAAGCTTTAATTAAAAATCAGGAAGTCGCTGGTAAAAGATTTTTCAGAAGAACATTTAAAGGAAAAGCCAGGCACAAAGAAACCTGAAAGTGCTGGTACTATGTATGTATGAAGTCACATTGAAGGATTTAACTTTGCATGGCAGAATCATCTAATGAACTTGTTAGAGTGGGTTTCTGGATTCTTACAGGCTTGCTGGGGGTAGTTGGTAGCACACTTGGGCTCTCACATGTAACTTGCCTGATTAAGTTTGTAAAATACTTGTGAATGGAGTCCTCGTAAATGTTTGTAGAATACTTACCACAGTGGGTTCTTCTGCCTCTAAAGATCAGATTTGTCACAAACATGTACGCCAGTGCCTCAGTGCTCAGGTTTCACGTAATTTTTTTTCTCATTTTTGTTTTCTTTCTCTTGCTGCAGATACTGACTTGGTCCTTGTAATTGGTGCGAATGATACAGTTAATTCAGCAGCTCAGGAAGATCCAAACTCGATCATAGCTGGAATGCCAGTTCTTGAGGTCTGGAAGTCCAAACAGGTGAGATTAACTGGATTGTGTCAGCATCTGCCTACCTATAGAGAGTATGCTTTTAAAAATATGGTTTATAGGAGAAGCTAACAAGATCTTCTTTATATTCTATTTTCTATAAGAAGCTTTTCTAACAGATGTTCAACAAAACAGTCAATAGTCTGCAAATATGATGCAGTGCTCATAATTCTATAATTATTGGTGAGTGCTTTAGAGAGACTGATGACTTCAGTCAAAAAAAACGTGATGAACGTACTTTATTCACAAATGTGAGTGAAGTAAAATGGTTTTGTCTTCTGTATTTGAGCAAGGGTGATGTCTGTATTTTCCTGTATCAAACATGAGCTCTTTATATGCAGGTCATTGTAATGAAGAGGTCTTTGGGAGTCGGTTATGCAGCTGTGGACAATCCGATCTTCTACAAACCCAATACTGCCATGTTGTTGGGAGATGCTAAGAAGACTTGTGATGCCCTGCAGGCCAAAGTCAGGGAATCATATCAAAGCTAAATACTGATTTATGTTCAACTCATAATTGCAACTACAGTTTTGTCACAGAGGTCATGGAAAACGAGTTAGAAGAATTTCTTACTGTCAAAATTCAGTCAGCATTTGCAGAACACAGCATTGACTCCTAGGAGATGTAGTTGAGTCAGGGATTTAAGTTGTTATGAAAGAATAGGCACATTAGCTCTTCACACTAAACCTCCTATGAGACAATGCATTAGAATATGAAAGTCTGCTTTTTAAGGTTAGCATTGAGTTGTTGGAAGCAGGAAGTAATTACTCTTTGTCATCTTTAAATGGTTATTGGCTTCCTCTTTCCAACTGTCTATACTTCTGTCATGGAAATTCACTAAAAATTACTGTGCCAAAATTGTATTCTGTCTTATCATCAAAGCTGTTCTTTGGCCAGTATGAACAAAAATAACTGTTTATTTCATCAAAATATAAAGCAAAATTACAAACAGCTGTGAACAGATACAAATGAGCGCTTGCATGATTTGAGACTCTAAACATAATAGTATATTAAATCTCTATAAAAAATGGAACTCTTCCTTTTGGGGATATATGGATGCTGTGGATGAGGAACGTTTTAGGAAAATTACTTTCCTTTAAAATACAGTTCCACATTTTCGTAGTGTCCACTTATGTAAAATGAAACATGGGATTTCAGGGACCTACCAAGTGATCTTCAAGCCTGACAAGGAAATGTACACCTGTACTGCTTAACCATTTTCAGCAGCTGCTAGATTATCCATCTTTTCCAGTTGTTGCATTTTTAAATTTTATATAAAAAAAGGTCCAGTTCTGCACAGAACATGCTGCATAGATGTTCTGTTCACAGAATCTGGACCACAGTGTTTCAGTTTTTATTCACTTAAGACTTCTAAATGTATTTGCTACTCTAAATTTTAGTGATGCTTTCTTAATCAACATTTTTGTGATGCTGGAAAAGGCACTTTTGAACATATTTAAGATGCTGGAGTTTATTAGAATTTTTCTAAATAAGCTATTGTTTGGACAGCACAGAAACATACCAAACTTAAAATCCAATGTTTTGATTATTTGACTTCTCCCTAATCCAATTGAAAGCACTGTTTAAATTCCCACAATAAGTTCAGCAAAGAATTAAATTATGACATAGATTGCTCTTTTATTTTTATTATGTTAAGTGTACTTGAGTGGAACTCAAATATTTGCCTAATAAAACAAATTTATCATGTTTGCATAATGATGTAGCAACTGTCCGTGGTGACAAAGGCTGTAAACAAATAGTTGTACTTGTGTTAAAAAGCATTAATATCTGGGAAAGTCAAACTGCTATCAAATAAGTCTTGAAATTAATCCATCTTGACTGACAGAACAAATGTTATTTTTTTTTTATTACACCATGTATTGAGACTTCGTATAAAATATAGTATTTCCACGTAGCTACCTCTGTTTTTATGTGAAGATCACTTAAAATGCAGACTTTGAACAGGTAATGCATTAGAAATGTAACAGAATATGAAAGCTACCCTTTTTGCAAATCTCCTGTATATAATTTGAAAACAAAAATTACCACATAAGCATTAATGTGTTGTATACTGCAGGAAAATACTTGAAATTAATTTGTAATTTAAAACATCGTGGCAGCTATGTATAAAGGTAGCATGAATGACCACTTTAATTTCATTGTATTCAACTTTTCTTTTAGGTCTGCAAAAAAGAAAAAAAAGTGAAATGTGAGAAAGGGGAGAGTTAAGAAATGATCCCCTCTCTCCCTCACAACCAGGTAAAAAAGGGATTTGAAGGGATATAACATCCTAAAGCATTAATTTTTGTTTTGTCAAACTTCGGGTATCTAACTGTAGTATGCAACATGTCTTTGCTTTTAAGTACTTAATATCAGACTTAGATTTTCTTTAAAAAAACAAAAAACGATGGGAAGACTTTTTTTTTTTCCTTTGATGACAAAATGTACAGTTGGATCAGAGGTACCAGTGTTATCTTTAAAACTGTGCTTTACCATGGAACACCAGGTAATTGTTGAAGTGCTAATAAAAAGTCAGTTATTTTTCTTTATTGATAACTGTCTCTTTTCTCACCTGTTGCGTTTCCTGATTACGCAAGTAATCTGAGGTTCTTTCTGAGAGTTAGAATATCCACCCAACGATGTTGAGATTGAAGCGTATAGTGAAAAGGAATAATAGTGAAACATGCTTTTGCCGCCTTTTTTAAATTTGGATTTTTCTTGAAATATGTCTGAGGTATGAATGACATCATCTGGCTTTAGAAACTTGTCTGTAACCTATTCTAGTAAGAAGAGGCTTAGACAACTCTAGAAGAGGCTTAGACAACTTTAGGCAACACATTGACATCAACTGCTCTATTGCCTTAAAGAAAACCTGAAAAACTGGCTTGGCTGAGTGCCTCATTTTCCATTGGCTGAAGTGCAAGATGAATCTAATACAATTCCGTTCTTATTTCTACAAGATGGTCAAGCTGGTTGTTGTGGTGATTTAAGCATCTACCTTCAAAGTGAGTGATAAATGGATAATGTTAGCCATCTAATAGTCTGTTCAGCTGTATAGTTACACAAGTCTGACATGTAGCTCTCATGCTTTCTTCAAGCTTTGGTCAAGCTGAGACTTGAGGCCTTTGAGGCTGTGGTCTAGGGTTGATTCATGAGATAATCTCTCCCCTTGATTGAGTAGCCCACCTAGGGAGCACGTACCCATACTGTAGATTTGCAGTCTGACAAATAATAAAGCTATGACCTATGTCCTTTCCTTAATCTGACTGCTAGTTTGAAGATTTTACTCTATCCTCTGTCTGCAGGTCCTTATTATCACCTAAGATGTATTTACTGTAGCCTGAACCAAACACAATATGAAAACCTGTTCTGATCAGATCATGGCAAAGCACTGAGCAAGAACAAAAGGAGATCATGAAGGGCACTAATTTCTGTTTACCTGGCAGAACTTTCCCAGTTTATAGTGTCTGTCATGGCTGTGAGACACCTTGGATGTTTGTTTTTAATAGAAATCGTTGCATTATTGAAGTTTCAGAGGAATTTAGATTGGAAGGATCCTCTAGCGATAATTTGGTCCAACCCTCTTCTCAAAACAGATCCAGTTTTAGATAAGATTGCTCCAGGCTTTGATCTGAAGATCACACGGGCCTCTGGAGATTCCACAGCCTGTTTCCCTGTTCCAGCATTTTCTTCTTTATTGTGTTTATTACTTAGCCTAATCCTTTTACTGTTCCCCTCTGAGAATGGTTTTTCCCCACCCTTCTGTTGAAAAAAACACATTCTCTCCTTATCCTTCTAAGGCTGACAAAATGTTTTTTTTTTTTTTTTTTTTTTTTTTTTTCCTTTTGTGTGTTTCTCCTTGTATGTCATGTGCATGATGGTTCGTGGTTTGACCCAGTGCAGTTTGTCAGTAGTTTCTTGTACTGGCCATGCTAATCCAGATGCAGTTTCACAAGGACGAAGTACAGGGAAACAACCACTTCTTTTACCTCCTGGCTGTATGCTTATCAGTCTGCAGCCCAATATGCAGTTGGCCTTTGCTCCAAGGTTGTGCTGCAGGTTCATGTTTGATTTGTTCAGTGGGACAATCTCACCCTTTTTTGCAGAGCTGTTTTTGAGCTAGGCAGACCCCAGCCCACACTGTCATATGGGGCTATTCTGTCCTGAATAACGCACTTTGGATTTGCCTTTGAACATAACGAGCTTCCATGTAATTCATTTCTACATCTTGCTGAAGTCCCTCTGGCAGTTGTGCACTCTAGTATATCATTTATTCCGGCAATTTGCTAAAATCTGTGAGCTTGCTGAGAGTGCTTTCCTTCCCAATGTTCAGGTCGGTAATAAAAGTGTTAGAGTATTGACTTCAGCACTGACCCCTTTGTGAGATACTTATACCTCACCCGTTGCTGGACTTTGCTCTGCAGTCCAAGCCATTTGAGTCTGGTGGACCAGCCGCTTTTCCACTTGGTCAATATTCTACCTATGCAAATTATATGACACTAATGAACCTAGATACTGTGGGAAACCTTGTTAAAGACCTTGCTAAAATAAAGCTCTTGCTTTGGTCTGGAATTTTAGAACCATTTAGGTTGGAAGAGACTAAGATTATTGAGTCCAATCATTAACCAAGCACTGCTAAGTCCACCACTAACCTGTGTCCCTAAACACAACATCAACATGTCTTTTGAATACCTCCACAGATGGTGTCTCAAGCACTTCCCTTGGCACCCTGTTCCAATGCCTCACAACCCTTTCAATGAAGATGTTTTTCCTAATGTTAAACCTAAACCTTCACTGGCATAACTTGAGGCCACTTCCTTTCATCCTGTTGCTTGTTGCCTGGGAGAAGCGACCCCCAGCCCACTATAACTTTTGAGGTAGTTGCAGAGAGACAAGGTCTCCCCTGAGCCTCCTCCAGGCTAAACAACCCCAGCTCCCTCAACTGCTCCCCATAAGACTTGTTCTCTAGACTCTTCACCAGCTTCATGGTCCTTCTCTGGACGCACTCAAGCACCTCGATGTCCTTCTTGTAGTGAGGGGCCCAAAACTGAACACGGTACTCGAGGTGTGGCCTCCTTAGAGCCAAACATGGGGACAATCACTTCCCTAGTGCTGCTGGCCATGCTGTTTCTGATCCAAGCCAGGATGCTGTTGGCCTTCTTGGCCACCTGAGCACACTGCTGGCTCACATTCAGCCAGCCATTGACCAATACCCCCAGATGCTTTTTCACTGGGCAGCGTCTCTCCCAGTCTGTAGCATTGTGTGGGGTTACTGCACTCGCATTAATCCTGTTGATCCTCAATACATTTGGCCTTGGCCAATAAGTCCAGCCCATCCAGATCCCTCTCTAGAGCCTTCCTAACCTTGAGCAGATCCACACTTGTGCCTGACTTGGTGTCATGTGTAAATTTGCCAAGTGTACACTTGCTTCCCTTGTCCAGATAATTGATAAAGATATTGAAGAGTGTCTTTGGGCCTAACCACCCAGCCAGTTTTTTACCCATATGCCCATCCAAGCCATAAGCAGCCAGTTTCTCCACAACATGCTGTAGGAAGCAGTATAAAACGCTTTTACTAAAGTCTAGGTAGATATTCACAGACTTTCCTCATCCACTAAGAGGGTCACTAATAAGGTTAGAAGGGGATCAGGACAGTTGAGCAGGGCCTGCTCAAAAAACCCATGCTGCCTGGGTCAGATCACCTGGTTGTGCTGTAAGTGCTGTGTGATGGCACTCAGGATGATCTGCTCCACGAGCTTCCCTGGCACTGAGGTCAGACTGACAGGCCTGTAGTTTCCTGGATCCTCCTTCTGCCCTTCTTATAGATGGGCGTCACATTTGCTAGCTGCCAGTTGACTGGGACCTCCCCAGTTAGCCGGGACTGCTGATAAATGATGGAAAGCGGCTTGGTGAGCACTTCCACCAGCTCCATCAGTACCCTTGGGTTGATGTCATTGACCCAGTTGGGCTTTATCCCTTCGAATTTTCTCCCTGCATAGCCTCGTAATATCTTTGTAGTCCTCCTGAGTGGCCTGCCTACAATAATGAGTAATATGTATCCTATTGTGTCAGTTCCTTAAAGAAAGTGGGTGATAATGGTCCATTCAAAAAGGGAGATTGGAACCTGAACCTACTTTTTAATTGTGGTTGAATCAGAAATTGGCTTTTGGAGTGAGTTGCCATTTTATTCACTTGATATGCTTTGGTTTCTGTTGCAGAGTGGTCTTGGAACACACAAACTTGGATTCTTCTGAAACTAAACCAGAAAATACATTAGAGCCACAAATAAATATCCAGTCTGCAAGACCACATTAGGGGTAGTCCACAATGAAACACCCTCAGATATACAGGTGTGGATTTCTTATCCTTACCACCAAGTGCTTTGTTTGCTAGGTGTGTTTATATTGCACCAAAATAATTTCTAAGGTAGACTGCAAGATGTCCGGAGCATAAGAGAGAGATTATATAGTGTAATTCACTTCCTTCTCTTGTAGGGTTTAATTATATGTAGCAATAAAAAATAATAATAAAAAAGCTTTTTGCTCTAAAGACACATATATGCTTTTTTTTTGTAAACCTCCAAATTCTGCAGGAAAACTTTACAGGGAGGAATCTGAATACTGGGAAATCTGGAATCTGGGCACTCTGGTCTTTACCTAAGATGTGCAGCTCAAATACTCATTTAGTGACACTTGCAATTAGTATTGTTCCAACAATATTACTAGTGTGGGGTGGCTTAAAAAAAATCTGTTAAAAAAAGAAATGAAATTATATTTAAAAAAATGATTTGCATAATCCAACTGCTGTGTAGCTATCTAGGGGATATAATATTACACCAGCTACACTAGACTACCATGATACATGGTTCTTTCTGAATACAACAAGCACACTTTCATAAATGGGGTTAGTAATACTTGACGCTCCAAATTCCCCAAAGATGATGTCTGAAGTAACAAAAACAGACCTAAAATATTAAAGTATTATTTGCAAAATTAACACGTTAACTTGTAGCCATTATTTCAGTCATCATTATGACTTCTAAAATAAGAGCCTTTTCTCCAGTTTTATAAATATAATAAGAAATGTTAGCTGAACTCAGTATTCAAGGTTCAGACTCCCCAGAGCCAAGTTGATAAGAGAGTGAGGGAAAAAAAAAGTGTTAGAGGAAACATCACTATTTTGCTTTCTCTAGTTTCCTTTTCCCTGGAGATAGATTCCCCTGGGAAAGATCGTACCCTTCAACTGAACATAGGCAGGCATATGAAGTGTGCTTCCTGTAATGATAATAGGTAAATTTTATTTTTTCTCCATACACTGTAAAACTGCATGTAGCCCTTGTACTTAACTTTGAAACACGGCACGCTGCAACCCAATTTTCTGCACAGCTTTACTCACCTGCTAAGGAAATGTACCTGAATTCTACATTGCTAGTTTTTATATTCATACCTCTTGCCACTTTTTAGAACTCTCTAGGTTGTACTTCTGCAAAGCAGTTTTAGATGGTCAAGGGTAGAGAAAATAATTTTTAAACCTTGTTTGCCAGCTACAGATGGTTTGGAATGTAACATGAACAGGGGGTAAAAAATATATATTTGTTATAGGTTTTGAAAATGGGGTCAAAGTTGACAAGACAAATTAGGGAAGGTTTTGACAAATTTTATGTCAGAGCTGTAGTCATACTGCAAAGATCAGACCTTTTGTTCATATGTGAACACAAGCTTGAAAATAAAATTATACATGATAACACTTCTGTTAGATGTGCAGAATATACTTACTAACAGTGATGTTTTACAATTAGGCATCAGACCAGGAAAAGCCCTCGCGTGTCTCTTGACCTTTTTTTCCTGTCTCTTGCTGACAAAACCCATGAAACTGGTTATTATCCAGACCTTTCCCCATTAAAAGAAGGAATCAGTAAAAGAACTGGAGGATAGAAGGGGGCTTCACACCCAGTAAGAATTGTCTTCTGAAAGAAGATTGTGGTTGAACTTTAACACAGCATGAAATTAAGTTATTCTGTTACATGGTCAGTCTAACCCATAATTTAAAAAATTCCTAGCAGAATGGAAACTAACAGCTAGTGAACATAAAAAGCTCAAGCAGATGTTAAAACTGTCTTGTGCAGTAATAACTAGCAGTTGCCTATTCTCCCTATTAAAATATTACAGATGTGAGTAGGAAGAACCATTTGGTTTTCTGATTTTACATTTGCAGAAGCTCATTATTGTCATAGGCCATAGTACAATGAATTTAAGCTTTTAAATGTTTTATGGTAGATTTGTTAATGTGTGGACACAACACAGGAAGTTGACCCTTCTCTAATTTATAGACATATCAACAATCCTTATTTGTCATCAACATTCTGTCCCCAAAGGTACCCACTCAATGCTAGCTTAATGAAGGATAAGGTACAAGGTGATCTAACTACACCTGAATTTTAAAACCAGAGGATTGTGATCCACATAATGCAAAATAAAACTATTGCTATAATTTTTGCATTGTGCTGGGAAGTTTGCTTCATCATAGATGGGATTTTTCTTTGTTTCTGTTACCGTTCTTAGGCTTACAATTAGTCTTACATGAATTCAGAACTTACTTATCCTTCTTTTGAAGAAGTAATGTATAGCTTTACTTCCATTAAGTGGGACTTCTCTGCCTGTGCTGCTTGCTGTTCAGAGGATGGCACAGGACAGAGCTACAGCTGCAGCAGTGAGTGAACGTAGAGGCTGTGATTTGTAACCACCTACATTAAAGTGATCAGATGGTACAGTTATCCAGACAGGTTATTTGCTGCCTCTCTGGCCTCATTGCTTAACATTTTCTGATTCAGTGATTGCAGAATGGAACTCTGTCTCGGTTTGAGAAGAGGTTTTGGGGAAAGGTCTTTGTGAACCTGGCAGGAGATGAATTCTTAATGTAACATTGAGTTTTTTGTTTTTTAGACTTTCTGAGGTATCATAAGCCACTCTTTCTACTTGGAAAATTAGATTCATGAACAATATGTTAAAGTTATGCATGAAGCTGCTGAATGCTGTATGTAGATCTCAGAACCATGTTTTTTCTGCAGGGCAATGGAGCAAGTGTGGGGATCAGTTACTTTTTTTTACCTGCTTGTTCCTTTTGGTGTGAAATCATTATGGCATCTGATATTTGCAAGAGTTTAAGCAATCTAATTTCTGTTATCCTTTGAAGGAGGTGGTCACCTTTGCATTTTTGGTGGAGCTGATCCTATAGGAAACCACAGAGTAGACCCATTTTACTGTCCTCTTTTACTATGTTTAATCTGTAAAAGACAAGCAGCTTCAGCTACCTCAACTGTAGACTAACTATTGCAGTTGCTCCTAAACTCTGTCACTCCATCTAACGTATCTCTTCAAACATAAAACTGCTCACCCGAGCCTTTATAGGTGTAATTCCTTTATGTTCATTATTGTTCATTTATGATCATGTTCAGATCTGAGTGAATATGGCTGAATGGAGATGATATGAGTGAGAAACTGCAGTTTTAGTCTGAAAACACACCCATATTTACTTTTGGATTACTGTCATACTCATTTTAGACACATGTTGTAATTCCTCAGATTAAGCCAGAATTATTAAAATCGATTTTATTAAGTGGTTGAACAAAATATCACTGGGATGAAGCTGAGGTAATGGTGAAGACCAGAACATGATTCAAAGAGCTCAGCATAAGAAATAATAAAAAATTTGAGGTAAGAAGACTCGCACTGGTGGTCCTGAAGATGTGCTGAATTGGTCTCTCTGATGAACTGCAGTGTACCCCTCTGGATAAGAAGAAGGCATCTGAAGTTCTATATTCTCAGCTGATGACAGGAGCAGTGAGGATATTTTCAAGAGGAGTGAGCTTGGCTTTTTTAATGATCACTTCTCTGGCATTTTATTCAGGGACCAGCCTTGTGGCTTTGGACTGAACAGTTAAATTTCTGTGGTTGAATGGGTGTGATATCCTTCCATTTCAGAAAGTGTACAATAGCTTACAGATAGCAACCATCTTTTAAGTTAAAGTAAGTGGTGGTCTTAGCAACACATTGTTCCTGTGAGTGCATTCTTTCCAAAATAATTGCTTTTAAAACTGTCAGCTCTTAAAAAGAAAAAAGCTGGTTATTTTACCAAGCAGAACCTGGAACACGTCATCTCTAGACTTCTTCCGTGTTTGTTTTGTGTTCTGCTAGGCTGTATCACACCGTTAGTTTTCAATAAACTTGCATCAAATCCTTCTGTGAATGAGTTTTCACTGCAAATAGCTGTAAAGGAATGTTAGCCTCCTGTCCGTTCTAATTCAGAAGCTCAAGTATTTGTAAGATATGTCTTTGAGATGTTTTGTTACAATTGCTCCCACATGCAACGCTTCTATTTAAAAAAAAAAGGCATTTTGCTGAGGTGCAGAAGTCAGTATTTGAGCCTTACCTTTCAAACACTTTTTAAAAAAAAAAAAAAATCTTCAAAATGTACTGATTTGACTTTCAGCCAGACTTACCTAATAATATATTAGGTTAGGACAGGGAAGTAGCTCAGGTTTTGATCAGTTTGACACTAAGTTTACCATACCTGAAGACTTATGTTCTTTGCAGGAAATACCAAAGCATTTTGCCACAGTGTAAATTCATTAATATTTTTCCATTTCCAAGCAGAGATAGAATCAGCTGCCTTTTGTCTGCTTAGCTCCAAAAATTGCTTCCCACATGGCTTTTACTTTTAAGAATAGCTGCAGTTGGTTTGGGAATTACTCTGATAAACTTGCAGTGTAACTTTTATTGAGTTCATTTTGTGGATGAATTTTCCTAAATTACTTTTAGTTATTTTCTTAATTGTTTGCATTTTGTGTTGCAGGAGTTGGCCAAGATTAACAGGAATGGAAGCATGAAAAAAAAAAGAATTACTGTGGTTTGCAGGGATTAAATTGTTTTGAATACAAAGATAATAGGAATGGGACACAAATAGGAGCTGGGCATTTAAAAGCTTTTTGGTTGTTGTTTATCTGATTTTTTTTTTTTTTAATATATATTAAGAAGCCATCAAAATAAAGGCACAAGACATTTTATGCAGCTTGTGTCTGATGTTGTATACAGCAATATCAATGCTCTTAATAAGAACTATTAATAATTTATGTCAGCGTTCACAAGCTGTCAAAATGTGGAGGTATTTACAGGAATGAATAACCCTTTTTTTTTTTTAAATGAAAAAAATCACGTTTTCTCATTAAAGTTTTCTGATAAATAAACCATTATCCTCTTACTGGATTGTGTTTCTTGTGAAGATAAATTTAGTTTTGGCTCAAAATAGGGGATAGTTTAAAAGCAAGCCTCTTGAAGAACCACATGATTCAGAGCTTCATATTCCAGGGGCAGTTTAATACTTGGAGAAGGAGAGTCCTAGTTTCCCTCATGACTGCCCGGTGAAGTTAACACCTCCATTTTGCAAGAGGAGTTAAGATCTTTGCCATCCCAAGCATCACATGGGTGTTGATGTATAATATGAGTTGTCACAAAATCCCCCATGTCTTTTAAAGCTAATATTTTGTCATCATTCATTAAAATCCCGTAGCATTAAATGCTACTGAGGCCCAAGCAGTGGTACTAAGGCTCTATTTGTACATGCATTTGTGTATATAAATATGAATTAAAAAAAAGTGGGTTTCAGCTAATAGTTATTCTACAAACACATTTTTGCTCAAACGTCTACAATGTATATGTACACTCCTGCTTTGCTACACATTTAGAGATTTTTTTTTGGAGAGGTTGTTCCAGAAATGTCAAAATTAGATCTCTGGCTTAGCATGTGTTCTCATTACCACTGGGAAATAATCCTTATGTAGACTGTGTAATGGAATTGCTATGACACAGTCACAGAAAAGGATCTTTCCTTCTTGGGGATTTGGTCGTTGCTATTGTTTGGTGGCTTGTTGCTGTCAAAACAGACTAAAAATGAAAGGGAGAGTTGACATCTTTTATTAGGCAATTGATGTAGCTGAGAGAAGAATAGACACGTTTTTCAGACCTCATTTTCTTCTTCTAGTCGGAAATGGCCTTGTCCTCAGCTTTGAATGATGTGTCAGCCTGCAAGCTTCTCTGGTTCTTTTCTCAGCTATATTGTTTCATCTTACATTATTTCTTCTTACAAAACTTGTTTTCCGTGCTGTGTCAGGCCTTGTGTATGTACCTTGTAACATTTCTTAATGATAGAGAATCTAAAATATTAAATATTAATGTAGTATTAGAACTTCATGGATTTTTTCCCCCTCTGGAGTTTATTCTTATATGATCCCATATTTATCTTTTTCTCTGTCAGAAGTGTTTTTACTTTCTCACTTTAAATCCTAAAATCTTGAAAATCATTAGATAAGAATTTAAGATAAAATGTATGTTACTATTAGTGCAGAAAAACGGAAACATCTTACATTTAAGTGTCAGCTACAGCAAATACTTAAGTTGTGCATACATGGTGAACAGGTGCAGACAATACTTCAAGTCAGAGAAGAAAGGCAAAGTATTTTTTTTGTATTTTAAAAACAAATACTATATATTTTTAATGTATTTGAGACCAGAGTCCTTGGTTTGACTATTTTATCACTGATTTCTTTCAAATTAACTAAAATGTTCCAGCCTTTTACAAAACTACATTGTTCTACATAGTTTATAGCTTAGCGTAGTTTTTCTCTTATTGCTTAACTGGTTTCCGGTTTGTGTCTTTCTCATTGGTACTAAACCAATATAAAATAAAATAAATGCTTGCTATCCCAAAGCTGTTTGATAATCATATAATATATTGATTCTAACAGTTATCATATGGCACAGATGGTCAGTGGCTGCCTTTTGATGGCACCTTCACTTCTTTTCTGTGCTGTGTTCCTTTCCTTTGTGTTCTGATATCAGTTTTAAGAACAGCAGGTATGTTAAAGTCCAGTTGTTGTGTCTGAGCCTTATTCTTTAAACTGTCATAGATCTCCCATTTTGGGATTATTCCAGTGTTTCCAGGTTGGAAAGCTGGGCTTCTGGTACAGTCTTGCTTGATGGATAAATTTTCACCATGTGGTGTTATTTTGAGAAGTGTTCTGTAAAAAAAGTATTAAGGTGATAAATTTGTGTAGAATTTTGAATTTTAATTTAAATCAGCTGGTTGACTTGCTATTGGCACTTGGAGTAAGCAGAAGAAGGAAGGGAGAAAAATTCAGATGCTGGAACAAACACCTCGCTCAAAAATTAGTCGAGAGTTGAATAGTAATTGACAGCATCGGCCACTAGATGTCACTTGTTCCACATAAATACATATACGAAGTTGATCTGGTGTCAAAAACTTGTGTGTATACAGAAATGCTGCCTAGGTGAGCACAGGATGAGGAACTTTTATTTCTCTGCTTTGTGCTTTTTCATCTGCAAATTAGGAGTGACTATTTTGTAGTGACACTGACTTTTGCTTATGTTATCCTGTAATGCTTAAGTGGGGTTTAGAGGTTGGCTTTTCTTGTAATGTATAACCATGAGACAGGCACCAGGAAGGGGTTAATTCTGCCACTACCATGCTGATCTCCATCCTCACTGTAGTGTTAGGATTTACTTGCACCATGAGTTTGAATCAACAGAAGTATGGTTGCTTTCACAAGAAGTACTTTTGATCTTCTGTGCATTTACAGACATGTCTTAGAGATGAAAACGTGGGCATTGACAAAGACGTATCAAAGGCAGAAAAGAAAAGATTCCCCCACCCCCACCCCCCCCCCCAAAAAAAAGAAAAAAAGAGAAAAATTCAAAGAAAAGAGCAAACCCCAAAAGGGTTTTGCCCCCAGAAGTATGATTTTCTTGAATTTGTGACCATTCACTGAAGAATATCTGGTTAAGGCATGTCAAATTTTGAAAAAAATGTATGGACAACACCTACACTGGTTAAATTCCAATTGTCCTTCTGCGATCAACATACACAGTTACACTTTTCTGTCCTAACTACAGCATCTGACAACATTATCAAAACCCAGAATGAAGGAACAAGAGTCTCCTCTTGACTAAGGCACAGAGAACAGTATTAAGTCTTTCTCATTTATGACTCAATGTATATCTGCAGGTAACTTTCTGCCAGAGCACACTGTCCCATTGCTTCTTTTCTGTTCCTGGCTAAATTTTCATCATTCTAGTAAATATGTAAAATAATAAAATGCAAATAGTGTTCTAAATATATTAATAATACATAAAAATACATAAAATAACTGCCTAAATGAACAATACAAATCTTCTCTCTCTCTATATATATATCAAACATCCCCTAGTTAATGCGCTTAATATAATTGTTATCTTTACCATATGCTGTGGGGGTAATTTTTTTTCGTTTGTTGGTTTGTTTTTCAGTTCTGTTATTTCTTAAAACTCTATGGTATAGTTTTCAGCCCCAGTTTTCACTATGGTATATAGCATTAATTTCCAAACAGGAAGGGCTGCCTCTGTCTGGTTATTGTAAAACAACATAAGATACCAATGGAGACAACTGAGCCTGCTTAGTCTTGATTACATACAATTCAAACAGTGTATAAGACAAACCTTTGCTAATTTTGTTTTAATAGTTAAACAGATTGGCCAAATTTGGTAAATGATGCCCTAAGGGACTGACTGTTCTACAGGTTATAGGAGCTAAAGCAGTTTGTCTTGGGAAGTGTAGCTGCTTTCTGGCATTGAATATTTTACTTAAAAATATGAATGCAGCTTTTGTAATCACTCACATGATGAATGGAGAAATGCAAAGAAATAAAAATTCATCATTATTGTTATGCCCTTTGTGTAAGATTAATAAAATCCTCCCCCACATACTCTGAGTCTTCTCTTGTCCAGGCTCAACAGTTCCACCTCTCTCAGCCTCTCCTCACAGGAGAGGTGCTCCAATCCCTTTTTCATCTTGGTTGTCCTATGTTGGACTCTTTCCAATATGTCTATCTCTCTTGTACTGGGGAGGACAGAACTGAAGACAGAACTCCAAGTATGGCCTCACCAATGCTCAGCAGATTGAAAGGGTTGCCTCTCTTGATCTGTTGACAATACTTTGCCTTATGCAGCCAAGAATACCATTAGCCTTCTTAGCAGCAAGGCCACATTGCTAACTCATGTTCAACTTGGTGTCCACCAGGACCCCCAGGCCTGTTTCTGAAGAACTGCTTTACAGATAGGTGGCTCACAGCATATCTTGGTTCCTGGGGCTGTTCCTCCTCAGGTGAAAGACCTTTCACTTCTTGTTGAACTCTATGAGATTCTTGTCAGCCCACCTCTCCAACCTGTCAAGGTCCATCTGGATGGCTGTGCAGCCCTCTGTTGAGTTAGCCACTCCCCACTCTCCCCCCCCCAGTTTGGTGTTATCCACAGATTTACTAAGGGTACCCTCTAACTTGTTGTCCAGATCATTAATGAAGATGTTAAGCAGGACTGTACCCATTACTGAACCCTTGGGTACTCTTCTCATTGCTGTCCTTCAGCTCGACTTTGCCCCACTGACCACTATCCAATTTTTGATCCACCTCACTGTCTGCTCATCCAGCCCATACTTCAACAGTTTCTCTGTGAGGATCATAGGGGAGACAGTGTCAAAGGCTTTATGAAGTCCAGAAAGACAAAACCCATTCCTCTCTCCTTCATTCATTTGGCTGGTCACTTCATTATATAAAAGCCTGGAAATGGTTTACCTACCAGTCACTGAGGTGAGGCTAAGAGTCCTTTAGTTCCCCATGTTCTCCATCTTGCCTTTTTTGAAGATAGGAATGACACTTGGTATCCTCCAGTCTTCAGGCACTTCTCCCAGCTGCCACTGTCAAGCAAAGATTATAGAGAGAGGCCTCTCAGTTGCATCTACCAGCTTTCTCAGGACTCAGGGATGCATCCCATCAGGGCCTGTGGACTTCTGCACTTCCAGTTTGTTCAAGTATTCCCTGATCTGATCCTCCTTCACTAATGACACAGCTTCCTTGCTCCAGCCATTCTGTTTTTCCTCTGGGACATGGGATTTCTGAAGGCCAGTCTTACTGGTAAAGACCAAGACAAAGAATTCCTATGGGTCTTTTTGTGTTAGCAGTGAATCCATCTCTAAATTGCAGATAAGTAGACATGAACACTTTAGTTTTAGGCTGCTTTCTTACCTAGAATTCTACCAGCTTTTACCAAAAGAGCTCTTCTAACAAATCTCATAGAATGTATCCCATGTTTGATATATACTATTAAAAACATAGTTCAAAGAAACATTTGCTAGATTTAAATTCAAGATATGTAAAGTCACAAAGACTACAGAGACCCATCTGTGTAATGGTACTGAAATTATAGCATATTCTTATGGCAGAAGTATATTAATCATACAAGAGCTCAGTGTTGTAAATTTTACGGCATTCTGGTTGCACACACTGTAAGTGATGAAATGAAACAGTACCTACTAGAGTTTCTCTTCATGCAAACATTTCAAACAAGCTGAGGTAAAATGAATAATGCATGCATTAGTGTTCTGCAGGGTGATATATTCATTAATTCTTTTAAAGTATATGATGGACCTACTTGGCAATCATGAAAAAATACAAGTAGTTCCAACTTGCTGAGTGTCAAAATCCATTAAAGAATGGATTTTGATAAGAAATGACAAATGAGAGAAAGTCATTTCAGTTTTGTTTTGTTCATTCCTTTGAAAACTTGTGTGCCTGTATACTTTAAGCTGCTGTTAGGATAAAAATGCAAATCTTTTTTCCTTTCTAGTACAGAAAATAATGTAACACTCCTGCCATTGACAACTCACAAAGTAAGTACAGAGAAAAAAACTAGGTGAAATAGTGTAGATAGAAGTTTTTTTTTTTTTTTTTTTTTTTTTTTTTTTTTTTTTCCCAAAGAAAATAGGCAAGAAGATTTGACTTTTTCACTGAGTTCAGGCAAGCAGCTGAGTGACTTGTGGTGTACCAGTGAATACATATGTCCTGTGATAAAACTGTGGGTTCTTTGTTCTAACGCATTTGTGATTAAACTGGAAAAAATCTGCATCTGTAGTCAGAGCATTTGCGGTTGGAGTCCTACTATCAAAGTTGGTGAGATGACTGTAGCTTAGGGTAAAAGGGCATCTTTCTGCTTGAGTTGGGCTGTTCTCTTCTCCCAAGCTGTCCAGTGAGGCAGGTTTTAGCATTGGCTATGTGCAGTTTGTCTTAATAATCCTTTTCCAGCAGAAAACATTGACTCTAGACTCTACAGAGCTGGTCCAGCTCAGAGCTTCTGCTTGGCATTAATTTAGGATGTTAACATGGCCAACGTGCTACTGCATACAGATGAAGAGTTCATGGCTCAGTGACATGTAACACTGGATTTGCATGCAGCATCTCCAAAAGCACAGACCTCCCATGGTTTGAGCTCAAGACGGATTTCTGTCAGGGTAGCTGCAATGGTTTGGAGAGGTTTCATTCCTCCCTAGGTCAGCCAATTGGGAATGACCCATTTGCACGCAATTTGCGAAAGGCAGGCATTCCATCTAGTGAATCTGCGTAATAGACACTCAAATGAATACATTTCAATAGGCAAAGTCATGTGTAGTGTTTTTTGCAATTAGAAAATATTTATATGACTAATCTCTTAGGAAAATGGGGAAAAAACTATCAATTTTCCCACACTGAGAATTCTAGAATGTGACCTCAATAGGAGAGTTACCTTTGCCAACAGATTTCTTTTCATGTGCAATGCTCTTTGATTTGACATTTGAAACTTGTGCTGATCAGTAAACCAAACAAAACCACTGAGGTCAAAAGGCAGAATTAAAAATCTAAATCTATCTTTTTGTTAACATTATTTTTTTTACATTATTTTTTTAAGGAACAGGTATGTGTATCCGTATAGAAGGTAAAGAGATGTATTTTTTTTTTTTTCCTTTCAAAAAGTTACTTATTCACTTGAAGTTTTACAGAAGAAAAAGTTATTTACATACTGGGCAAATATGTTCTGTGTATCTGCCAAGACAATTCTTGCACCATAATAATTCCTTCTGAAGAAACAAATGTCCCCTTTCACATTACAGCTCTGCACAGTTTACATGAATTTTTCCAGGAGTTCACTTTAGAAAAACTGCAGTAACACTTGCATGTTTTTCTTTTCCCTCATGTGCAAGCTGTGACCTTTTTATCATGGTCCCCTGCTTACACAAGCCAAAGCACTATTAGGTGATAACCTGTAGGTGTTATGAAAAGTATTCAGCTAAACGGGAGCAGTGCAAGTTGTGTCAGAGAGAAGAAAGTTTCACCACATCAGTGTTAGAAGGGCAGACAAGAGCAGGAATTAGGCACTTAGGCTTGATGTGAATGTAGGACTACCTGATCTATGAAACACATCTAGCCTTAACTTATTTCTCCTCTTTTGGATATCTGTCTAACAATGTTGAGAGGCATAGTACACTAAAAGCAAATCTTCTAATATTTATTGTACCAAGAATTCTCTTACAACCTGCCACTGAATTCTTTAGCCATAATCTTTAAACTCCTACAATGGAAATAAATAATAATAATAACAATAAAACATAGCTCCTTCTAAACAGGGCTTATAGTAACAGTTCTATAAGTCTTTTAGCTTGGTGGCATACCCAGCAGTTACCAGGAAGATCTGGAGGTAAGGGTGCATTCAGAATTATGGAACATCCTCTGCCATTACAGCCAAAAGCTAAATCTCTTACAACACCTGATACGGAGTCTTTCCACTGTTTTCCTTTGTTCAGAGATGTAGATCTAGCAACAGGGAACCAAAATCAAAAGCCAAATCTGAAGTAACCTCACTTGACTTCTACCTAGTACTATAAGCATTTGCCTTTTGATATAAAAATGAGCCTTTATTCTCTTTATTAATGTGAAAATCAATACCTATCTTCTTATGAAGGCCTTCAGCATGGCCTGAGTGAAGCTTCACTCCCCTGGGATACCAGTCCACTGGGAATTCTTCCAGAATGCTTAACACTAGGGTCCCAGTGAAAGCACTGGATTCTTCCAGAAATGCAGTTGTACAGATGCTCTGTTTTAAAACAAAATGAGCAGAACAATATGAGCAAATAGTCTGCATAAAATAGCCCACTCTGTGCTCAGAACACAGTTTCTGGAAGTAAAGCTTATAAGATGTGAGGAGACATCTGCCTCAGAGAACTAAACTACGTCTCCAAAGAGTTCCCTAAACCATGGGCTTCTATAACATACATTTTTTGTTTGTTTGCTTTGTTTTGTTTTTAATTAATCTTGAATATTTAACAAAATTCTAGAAAAGGGGGTGGAGAACTTGGGAGTTGAGAGGAAGGAATTGGATCTTCTCCTCTGGTGAGTGTGGTGCTGTAATCACATTTATTGCTTCTGCTGACCGCATCTGGAGATGTCCTCAATTGATTCTACCCAATAAGCAACTATAAGGCTAACCCTGAGAAAAGGTAAAGAAAGCCTCTCAAGGGTCTTGGCTAGAGAAACACCAATCTAGAACTGGGAATCTAACTTTTTAAGTACTTTCTATCTATGCAGGTGCCTGTAAATATAAATCCATCCGGAGGTAAGCTGGATTTAGTGCCTTGGAGATCTAAGCCTTAGCCATTTACCCAATGTAACTCAGCGTGTGTTGCAGCAGTGAAGAGGGCTTCCACAGGAGGTATCCTCCATGGGTCTCTCACACTAGGACCCTGTATCTCTGCAGCCACCCTTCTTTTAATACCTTGCTGTGCAGAGCTGCAGGCAGGAGATCTGTTTACCACTGCTGCCTGCCTAGAGGGCCAGTGTTCATTTCCTGCCAGAGGAACAGAGCCCTCCTGCCAATGATGATGGTTGCAGTAGGTGCTGAAGGCACTTTCTGGTGCTGCAGAACATGACCAAGGAAAGCACCTCAGGCCTCCTGTTACCCATCCTTTCAGCAGGCAGAGCTCCCCAGCCCATGACAAGTGGTCACAATAAAGTTGTTATTGCTGGAATAACATCACACAGGTGCATTGTCTCCACCAAGAATTCTCAATAAAGAACAAGAGCATTTCTTAAACTCTTAACTGTACAGATACTCCCAATTCCAAATCTTTAAAATACTTTACATATCACTAGGATTAAGCATTATTTGCTTTGACTCACCCATGCCTTAGAGGTTATCAGATACAGATTTGCTCTTCCTCTTGACAGTACCTTTTTTATTGAAAAACTATCTTTTCTTGTAAATGAGTTCCTCTTCTATTGGAAATGATGTAACATATAATTCACAAAAGACTTGTGACATTATTTATTGACATGAGATGTCATTCCCAAAAGACTTTTATAAGTGTAAGATGTGGGGAGAGTAATATTGTCCTGCTAAACAACATTTTCTAAACACCATATAGAATTTGTATCTTTCTTATGTTGGCCTACATTTTAGAAGCAAGCTAAAACTAAACATAAATTAAATGTATAATACAGGATTTATAAAATAAGTTCAAACTGAGATGTTTTCTGTAACAAATGCGTCATTTTATAGACTTTTTTTTTTCTTTTTCTTTTTTTTACTGGAGAAGAGTTTGATTAATATTTCATATTTTGTAATACTGTTGATGTATTTGTTATGATTGGTGATAGGAAAAGTAGATAGACACTTGGCTAGCGGAAATAGAAGATATATTGCTTTTATTACCAATTGTAACTTAAGTGTTAGGACAACATTTTTATTTTCCTTTAAAGAGATATTGGTTACCAGGTTGTAAGTGCTGTAATGAAAACTAATATCTCTATGGCATGTGAATAATATAAAGACAAAACATTAAAAATGACAATTACGTATATATATATATATCTATTGTTCCTTGCATTTTTCTTTGCTTAGGCAGTAAGAGCAGACTAGTGTGTCAGTTTTTTAAATGTCTGTTTGATTTCACATATTAACTTTTATAGAGTGAGACATTTCTTAGAAATGCAATGACATTAGGGGCCCCTTAAAATATGAACAGCTCTTCTCACTGAGACAGTTTAAAATCATCTTAAAAAATGTATTAACTTTACATTTTGTTTAAAAAGGTTTTATTAAGTCCAGAATTTAGACCTAAATTATCCAGACACTGTCCCTTTAAGAAAATGTCAGCATATAGTAAGTGCTCTGGATATGCTTTAAATTTTATTATTGTAGAGGGTTTTTTTTTGTGTGTGTGTTTGAGTGTGTGAGTGTGTGTGTGTATGTGAAGGGGGAGGCAGGGGGATGTTGGACAATTCAGAGCAAGGGGGAAGAAAACCTAACAAATTCTTGGGTACTGTCCAACGCCTGAGCTAAGCCATGAACTCCATATTTGGCTTGAAAAAAGGAATTTTCTCCTCAACAGCTGTCCCTGGAGTCAATATAAACTGTTCTAAAATATTTAGTTACCAGCAGAGAGATACTACAGCAGACACTAAAACAAACTGCCGTGAAGCACTGACCATTGTAAGGGAGCCCTGATTCATAGACAGTACTGTACATTGCATAACAGTGCAGCTCGTCGTTGCCCTATGTGTTGTGTGTCACGGTGTGTTACATAACAGGAGGGCTTCCCACGCATGCAAGTAGTTCTCCCAGGAGTAATGACACGGAGATCAATAAAGCTATTTGTATGGAAGGGAGGCAGACCCAGGCATGATGATAGAGACTGGATTGCCTTTCATTTATTCCATAAAAGACTTTTAAAAAGAATATGGAGCTTACCTCTTTGCCTCTCTTTGTACGTTTTAAAGACTTACTGCTCTAATAAATGATGATTTGGAAACAATACTTCCTGACAGTGGAAGAAAGCCAAAACCCCCTTAAAACTTAACTGGAACATTAGAAATAAAAGTACCCTTTGAGTAAAATTTTACCATTTTGAATGAACTATGTATTCACTCAGTCTCAAAACACTCCTTAAAATGAAGCCCTAAGAAAGACATTACTTTTCTTCTTTCATTTA